>NC_091438.1:93550879-94189324 GCF_964237555.1 Oryctolagus cuniculus
CCAGATAATGCACCTATACCTGGAGAGCCCAGAAGAGAATAAAGCAGCACAAATCTGGTAGGCCACAGTGGCAGGCAGATGGTGCAAACATCTTTCTGGCCCCAGACAGCAAGGGCTGCCCAGTTCCCAGGTTCTTGACTTTGCCCCTAAGAAAGACTGAGTTCATGAATGAGTTGGAGAATGGTGAAGAGCAAATAGCAAGTGTTTCATTAAGAAAGCAAAGGTATATATCCCAGAGTCAGAGCATGGCCCCACTAAGAATGGAGTGGCCTGTCTCTGAACTGTGTTTAACATTATATGGATTATTTAATGAAAGGGGTGGTGCATGCTAATAAAGGGAAGAAACAGCCATGGTTCTTCTGGGAAGTAGATTTTCCAGAACCCAGCTACTGCCCCCTTTCACAACTATCAATGAGCATATAATGAACTGTACACCAGCCTAGGTCAGGTTGGCCCCCTACACCAGTACAAATCTGGTCAAGAGCATGAGAAACCAAACTCACATTGCTAGGCCTTGAGATAACAGAAGCTACTCCCAGGTGGCTCAGCTGCTCCTTGTGCCTCCCCGTCTCTGGGGAGCCCCTGGAGCCTCTACAGAGTGCGAGGCCTGAGCTGATATGACCCAGGCTTGGCTCTAGGGTGACTCACGTGGTGGCTGTCATCAGAATGAACTCTGAATGGGGGAAAGAAACAGGAGGCAGAGAAACACACCAGGAATCCCTGCCCTGGTGCAAACAAGAAGGGAGGGGCTTCATGAGGGAATGCACGTGTTCGATTTATCAGCCTCGCAGCTGATTTCCGGCAGATTGCTGCTGACATCCCTGCGAAGGCCTCACAAAGCCAGGATGGTGAAAAGGGAAGTCCTGTGAACTGGAACACGTCTGCCTGTGAGTCCCACCCCATCACTGACTTTGCCTCTTCCCCTTTGGCACTGAAATCACAGAGCAAGGCCAGAGGAAGCAGCAACAGCAACCCAAGTTCACATCCAGAGCAGACAACAGTAACCGAGTTTCTCACCACAAGTCCCTTGAATAAAATAGCGCAACATTTGCACATAACCAACACACATCCCCATGTCCACTTTAAATCATCTCTGAGTTATTTATAATACCTAATGTGATGTAAGTGCTATGTAAACAGTTTTATACTGTATTGTTTGGGGAAGTGATGACCAAAAAAATATTGTACGTGTTCAGGACAGACGCAGCTTTTTTTCTGAAGATTTTTGATTCAAGGTTGCTTGGATGCACACAAACAAAACCTGTGGATACAGAAGCCCAAGCGCCTTTCTATTTCTGCAGGAACAGGTGCAGGCTTCCTTCTTCCAGTACCATTGTCTTTGACCTCCATCACAGTGTGCATCACAACAGTGGCTGCCCAATTTTGATGGACAGAGTCAGGGTGACCACCTGATATTCCATTTCACCAGCTGGATAGGACACAGCTGCAGCTGTATTTCTTGTTTTCTGTTCAGAATGAGATCCCTTTCTTCAGAGTATTATTGTACAAAGTTTCCTGAAATAGAGCAGCTGCTATTTGAATTCTTGGCTGTTTTGTGACACACCATGCAGCAAGGCCTCATTTGATTGGGTTTTGTTTCTGCACTGCCTCATTTGAAGGTTAGCACCACTAAGAGGATTATTTACAATATGGTACTGCTGAGGGGTGGCGCTGTGGCACAGTGGGTTAAGTCTCCAACTGCAGTGCCAGTATCCCATATGGGTGCTGGGTTCTAGTCCCAGCTGCTCTTCTTCCAATCCAGCTCTCTGCCTAGGAAAGCAGTAGAAGATGGCCCAGGCGCTTAGGCCCTTGAATCCACGTGGGAGACCCGGAAGAAGCTCCTGGCTTCAGATTAGCACAACTCCAGCTGTTGCAGCCATTTGGGGAGTGAACCAGCAGATAGAAGATCTCTCTCCCTCTCTCTCCCTCTCACTGTCTGTAACTCTACCTTTCAAATAAATAAATAAATCTTTAAAAAATATATATATAGTACTGCTGAGCATGCAGCAGGCCTATGAAGTGTTGTCTTTCAACAAACTGCTTGCTAGACCTTTTAAAATCACAACATAGGATAAGACATCTGAAAAGGAAGTATGCGTTACCACACACGTGGGAGCTCTTCCCATACTTGGGACATCGCTGCGGTCACCCCAGCAACATGAATCGATAAATGCCAACAAATAAGTTCCTATTTCAGAGTCAAGGGTGAAACGATACAAAGCAGCAACTCCATGGAGATAGGCCCCGCCCCCCGCAACACACACACTCCTCTAGCCTGTGTAAAGCAAACTGTGCTCTATGATTAGGTGCCACATTCAGACTGCAGTTCTTACAACTAAGTGTTCCACAGGCTCTTCCCTACTCCCCCACACGGCCAGGTGTGTTCTTGCTAGAACAGCTGGAACAGGCAACCCCTCAGCTTTTGCTTAGACTCAGAGCTTCAGTAGAGATAGGCACCCCTGAAAAAAAAATAGCAAGGCCAATTGAAGACCAACATGACAAAAAAAAAAAAAAATCACTTGAAAAACCACATGCGCCCGAAAATGGTAAATAACATTGTGTGGATTCAGCAATTCTTTCTGTTGATGAATCCAGCACACAATTACTTACCTTGTTACAAATTTATTTCTGAAGTCTGATATCTTCTTAAAATCAATTTTCACAACAGAAAACACTTTCTTTAATCTTCATGATTTTTGTACCCAAATCTATTTCCTATACTCAGAACTGCACAAATTATTTGCATCATTATTCTGATGGAAAAATCTCTTCTGTGTATCTAGACAATTTTCTTGTCTTTCAGATAGATATATTTCTACAATTCTGCAGCCTTCCTGATGGAGCCCTGCAAAAAAGAGGAGGTGCAACCCAAAAGGGGCTGGCAGGTGGAAGTTTCCCCAGGGCGATTAGAACTGGCGCACAGCTGGAGGGGAAGCAAGGGCTGCTTAGACAGACAGAACCTATGCACAGCTGCTCTTTCTCTCATCTTCTAAGGAGTTGTTCTTTAAAAAAAAAAAAAAAGATTTTACTTATTTATTTGAAAGGTAGAGTTACAGACAGTGAGAAGGAAAAGCAGAGAGAAAGGTGACTTCCATCCTCTGGTTCACTCCCCAAATGGCCCTAACAGTCAGAGCTGGGTCCATCTTCCAGGAGCCTCTTCCAAGTCTCCCACACAGGTGCCAAGGCCAAACACTTGGGCCATCTTCCACTGCTTTCCCAGGCCTTGGCAGAGAGCTGGATTAGAAGAGGAGCAGCCGGGACTGGAAGAGGTGCTCCTTATAGGATGTCAGTGCCACAGACGGAGGATTAATCTACTGCACCAAAGCACCAGCCAGGAACGGTTCTTGACTGCTGGCTTAGCTTTCAGAAGATTTGTCAATCAGTTCCCACTTAGGCATGTATTTTCTTCAGCATAAAAGGAAATCAATCAGTACTGGAAAGCTTTGAGAATAGGCAAAAGTGAGTACTATCTTAGTTTTTCCTCAGTGGAACATGAGTTCTTCAGGAACAGAAGCATAGTCTAGGAGGTTCATGGTAACCTAGAAAGGGAATACTAGGGGACGACAGTGTGGCATAATGGGTTGAGCCACTGCTTGTGACACCAGAATTCCATATTTGCACCAGTTCGAATCCCAGCTCCTCCACTTCCAATACAGATACTGGCTAGTACACCTGAGAAGGCAATGGAAGATGGACTAAGTTCTTGGGCTCCTGCCACCCACATAGGAGACCCAGATGAAGTTCCTGGCCCCTGACTTTGGCCTGGCCCAGCCCTGACCATTGCAGCTATTTGGGGAGTGAACAAGAAGATGGAAGGTCTTTCTCTATCTCTCCCTCTCTCTCTCTAACTGCCTTTCAAATAAATGAATCATAAAAATAAATGGAATATTGGCTTAACCAGTTTGCATTCCCATCAACAGTGGGTTAGTGTCCCTTTTTCCCCACATCCTCGCCAGCATCTATTGTTGGTAGATTTCTGAATGTGAGCCATTCTAACTGGGGTGAGGTAACACCTCATTGTGGTTTTGATTTGCATTTCCCTGATTGCTAGTGATCTTGAACATTTTTTCATGTGTCTGTTGGCCATTTGGATTTCCTCTCTTGAAAAATGTCTATTGAGGTCCTTGGCCCATCTCTTAAGTGGGTTGTTTGTTTTGATGTTGTGGAGTTTCTTGATTTCTCTGTAGATTCTGGTTATCAACCCTTTATCTGTTGCATAGTTTGCAAATACATTTTCCCATTCTGTCGGTTGCCTCTTCACTTTGCTGACTGATTCTTTTGAAGTACAGAAACTTCTCAATTTGATGCAATCCCAAATGTTAATTTTGGCTTTGACTGCCTGTGCTTCTGGGGTCTTTTCCAAGAAGTCATTGCCGGTACCTATATCTTGCAGGGTTTCTCCAATGTTCTCTAATAATTTAATGGTGTCGGGTCGTAGATTTAAGTCTTTAATCCATGTTGAGTGGATTTTTTGTGTAAGGTGAAAGGTAGGGGTCTTGCTTCATGCTTCTGCACGTGGAAATCCAGTTTTCCCAGCACCATTTGTTGAATAGACTGTCCTTACTCCAGGGATTGGTTTTAGATCCTTGATCAAATATAAGTTGGCTGTAGATGTTTGGATTGATTTCTGGTGTTTCTATTCTGTTCCATTGGTCTATCCATCTGTTTCTGTACCAGTACCATGCTGTTTTGATAACAACTGCCCTGTAGTATGTCCTGAAATCTGGTATTGTGATGCCTCCAGCTTTGTTTTTGTTGTACACTAACCCACTGTTGGTGGGAATGCAAACTGGTTAAGCCACTATGGAAGTCAGTCTGGAGATTCCTCAGAAACCTGAATATAACCCTACCATACAACCCAGCCATACCACTCCTTGGAATTTACCCAAAGGAAATGAAATTGGCAAACAAACAAGCTGTCTGCACATTAATGTTTATTGCAGCTCAATTCACAATAGCTAAGACCTGGAACCAACCCAAATGCCCACCAACAGTAGACTGGATAAAGAAATTAAGGGACATGTACTCTATAGAATACTATACAGCAGTCAAAAACAATGAAATCCGGTCATTTGCAACAAGATGGAGGAATCTGGAAAACATTATGCTGAGTGAATTAAGCCAGTCCAAAGGGACAAATATCATATGTTCTCCCTGATCCGTGACAACTAACTAAGCACCAAAGAGGAAATCTGTTGAAGTGAAATGGACACTATGAGAAACAGTGACTCGATCTGCCCTTGTCCTGACTGTTGATGTACAATGTAATACTTTATCCCTTTTAGTATTTTTTTGTTCTAGTACTATTGGTTGTACTCTGTAATTAACACACAATTATTCTTAGGTGTTTAAATTTAACTGAAAAGTGATCCCTGTTAAATATAAGAGTGGGAATAAGAGAGGGAAAAGATGTACAATTTGCTCAAGCTGACTTGCCCCAAACGGTAGAGTTGGAAACGTGCCAGGGGATTCCAATTCAATCCCATCAAGGTGGCATGTACCAATGCCATCTCACTAGTCCAAGTGATCAATTTCAGTTCACAATTGATCACACTGATAGGTCTAAGAGTCAAAGGGATCACACAAACAAGACTAGTGTCTGCGAATACTAACTGATAGAATAAAAAAGGGAGAGAACGATCCAACATGGGAAGCGGGATACACAGCAGACTCATAGAATTGCAGATGTCCTAAACAGCACTCTGGCCTCAGATCAGCCCTTAAGGCATTCAGATATGGCTGAAGAGCCCATGAGAGTATTTTAGGCATGGAAAGCCAAGACACTCTGGAAAAAGAAAAAAAAGAAGACCTAAATGAAAGATCTCTGCGAGTGAGATCCCAGTGGAAAGAATGGGGCCATCAAAGAAGGAGGTACCTTTCTCTGAAGGCAGGAGACAACTTCCTCTTTGACTATGACCCTGTCTGAATAAGATTGAAATCAGCGAACTCAAAAGGCTTCCATAGCCTTGGCAACTCATGACTAGAGCCTAGGGAGATTTCTGATGCCATAAACAAGAGTGTCAAATTGTTAAGTCAGCAACAGGAGTCACTGTGTACTTACTCCTCCTATAGGATCTCTGTCCTTAACGTGTTGTCCAATGTGAATTAATGCTATAATTAGTACTGAAACAGTATTTCACACTTTATGTTCTGTGTGGGTGTAAACTGATGAAATCTTTACTTAATATATAGTAAATCAATCTTCTTATATAAAGAGAATTGAAAATGAATCTTGATGTGAATGGAATGGGAGAGGGAGCGGGAGATGGGAGGGGTACAAGTGGGAGTGAAGTTATGGGGGGATTGTAATGCATAAACTGTACTTTGGAAAATTATATTTACTAAATAAAGGTTAAAAAAAATAAAAATAAATAAATGGAATATTAAAATGTAAGCAAGCCTGTCAGAAGAGCATTGGGCTTCTTTTCAAACCAGATCCTGCCTGAACTGAGCTGGGGGAGAATCCCAAGGGTCTGCACTTTGTTTTTCAACAAAGCATTGCTTAGGTTTTATTATTTTTTCCAAATAAATGTCATTTTCCTGGCTAGAGTACCAAAAAAAAACTCCATTTTATCAGCCCACAGTAAGCAAGTCAGTTTATGAATATAAAAAGTCTCTGCATTTTGTCATTAGAATGAGTTGTTCAAGTGCACAGTACTCAAAAAATGAGGTCCTCACAACATTATAAGCAGGATTCTTTCATTCTTCACTCAAATATTCTTGAATAACTTCTGTGGGCCTGCATGGACAAGGGATATTCCAAGTAAAGATTTCTAGTGATATCCTCCTCTTATCCTCCCCATTAATGACACTGTTTGATAAGAGGCTGGCCAGAGCCTCACCTACATAATGTGCACATCCAGACGAGGAAAAGCTCACTGACACTAAGGCACATGGTAGAAACCATATAGCATAATATTTATGCTAACTAGCTCTGGGGCTGGCTGCCTGGGCTCAGTTCCTCAACCTGGGCCTTGGTAGGTCAACTAGAACAATTTAACCTTGGAGGAATAAATAAAAAGGACTCGGGTAAGGACTTAGCTCAAAGCACTGTAACAAGGCGTTTATTATTACCCTTAAGACCCTGGTTTAACAGGGCTCCAAGTTGCCACCAAAAGGAATCACTGTGGATCCGAGACTTTGCCTTCTTCCTCCTGAAGGGGCTGAAGTCTTTCCCTATAACACTGAATTTCCCTGTAACACTGAATTATGTCGCTAGCAATGCTGCCACAATAACGTGAATGCTCTTCCCTGCAGCCCCTCAGTGTTAGCCACCAGGCTCCTGGTCGAGCCTGCCACTCTCCCAAATGTAAGGAAGAATTCTCCTGCCGTCATTGCAGCCTCTATGAGACTACCTTGTTTTCTCCATTTGTTAATAAATCTCATAAAGAGTAGCCTCATCCTTTTAGTTTGCTGCAAGACTGTCTTCCAAATAACTTAAGAAAAGCTACTGCCTGGGCTAAGTTAGAAAACATTTCAGTGGCATCTCAAATAACCTGCTCAAAAAGTCCCCTCCTACTGACCATAAATTATTACTCCATGGAAGCAAAGACATCTTGATCTTTCTCCCCATACCTCAGGATCGTCATAATTACGCACATCCTCCCCATATCCCACATCAATGCACTCACACAAGTACACACATGCATACACACACGGTCTTAAACAATTTGCTGAAGAATTTTACCTTGAGGGCTGATCAACAATTCCAAATTCCCTGTATTATGTTTTCAAGGCAACTGTCAAGTTCTTATGCAAACAGAATCCAGAAGCCTATTTGAGGAATGCTGAGGCTCTTAGGGTTGGTATATAAATTAGCACCTTCTTGGTAATACATATATGCATACATATTTATACATACATAAAGCTTCTTTAACTCTACATTTTCCCTAATAATTCAATGTTACTACTGCTTAAATTCAAAAACCATCATTGGAAGAATGAGGATAGAGGGTTCAGCCCTGTGACACAGCGGGTTAAAGTCTCAGCCTGCAGCACCAGCATCCCATATGGCCACTGGTTCAAGTCCCAGCTGCTCGTCTTCTGATCCAGCTCTCTGATGTGGCCTGGGAAAGCAGTAGAAGATGGCCCAAGTCCTTGGGCCCCTGCACCCACATGGGAGACCCAGAAGAAGCTCCTGGCTCCTGGCTTCGGATCAACTCAGCTCTGTCCATGCAGTCATTTGGGGAGTGAACCAGTGGATGGAAGACACCTCTCTCTCTCTCTCTCTCTCTCGCTCTCGCTCTCTGGCTCTACCTCTCTATATAACTCTGCCTTTTAAATAAAATAAATCTTAAAAAAAAAAAAGAATGAGGACATAGAGGCAGTTGTACATGAGAATGAGCAGCTACTCACCACTGGGATAAGTGCTGAGTAGGTCTGTGTTCTGGCCACACAAAAGATCCCAGTGAAGGGACACAGCATGAGCCCTGGGGTTGCTGCTTGCCAAGGAGAACCAGTCCCAGGCAAGACTGCTAGAGCCCACGACTGCCGTGCTGGATCCCACTGTGAAGATGTAAAACTGGAATCAGTGGTGATTTACAGGCAGTCCTAACTACCAAAAACCCATGCCACAACTAAAGAGAGAATTAGTCTACCAAGAAAAACAAATTGTTACCAAGGTACAGCTGGAAACAGTTCTGGGAACAAGCAGTGCCGGTTTCCAACTTTTTTCCAGTGTCAAGGTGTTTTAAAAGCAGAGGGGCTGCAGTCAGAGAGAAGCGGAGGGAACAGTGCAGACGCCTAAAGGAAAATACTGGGAGAGGGGCCTCGTGATCCTCAGGCACGGTGCTCCTACTCTTCCTCGCTCAGGTCCTCCTGGCTGCTTGCTCCCTGTAGCCGTGGGTTATAGCACAGAACAACCACCCTTCTCTCCCAGTCTTTGTCTAACTAGTGTCTGCTCATTATCCAGCTCTCAGCTTCCCTCTTCCTGTTCATGGTTAGGTCCCCTGGCTCTGTTCTCACAACTCTGTATTTCCTCTCTCATTATACTCATCAACTCTGTTATTATTACTAAATTATCAGTCTTCCCTTATAATTGGAAATTCTTGGAGACAGGGACATTTCAATTATCTGTTAAATCAATCCATTGACCTAAATGTGTATATATGAAAGGCTTGAAGTTTGGTATACCTTAACTAAAAGATGACTAGGTAAAAATAAAATGAAAAAATATTAATCCATTGATTGAACTGAAACAAAATTTACTTCATGATTCTGAGTCTTTCTATCTGCCTAAATTCTAAGTTGCAAGAAAAAGAATGCAAGCTAACATCTCACAGGAGAAGAGAATCTTGCCTGTGGTTACTCAGCAGTTTAAGTTTGACAATCACCCCATACCCTCCTCATCAACTTACCTCCCCAAACCATTTCTCCCACAGGACTTATTTTTCACTTTCACTCATCCAACAAATTTCTGTGAGGCAACTTGTATGTGACAGGCTCTGAATCTTATTTAGATTTTTGTCTTCAAGATTTCACAGTTGATAATTTAGGAGATAACAGTAATAAAAATGCACAAATCATCAAGAGTTTAATTGTATGGAGATAAAAATATGCATACTCAAGAATATATTCCACAAAACCTGAAAAGAAATTAAAAATCTTTTGAGTTGATGGTAAAGGAACAACCACTTTAAGTGTGTTTAAACCTATAAAACTAGGACTTCATTGGCTCACGAGTGCTTAAAGGCCAGGGACTATTTCAGGCATTGTTGCCCCAGAGCGTCAGGCACCAGCATGTGGCTCCTTTCTTTGGCATTCTCTGGGCTCCGTCCATCAGTTGACAGCCTGCTGCCCACAGCTGCCTGGCAGTTACAGGTATTCCCAGTCACACCTTCTTCTTCCTTCTGCTTCACCCAGAAGAGAAGCTCTTTGGGCAGCTCTCCCAGGAGAAAAGGAAGCCTCCTGTCCTAGGGCCCTGAGCAAAGGAATGTCCTTCCTTCTCAGTTTGAATTAGGCTGGATGCCCATTCCACAATCAATTGTCACACCACAGGAATTGGATTCTCTGATTGCTTTGAGCCAGCCAGGAACCCACTCTGAAGCCAGATGTGGTATGCACTCCATGCCAGCTACATAGCTTAGCAAAGTGGAATATAACCCTAAAGACAAAAACCAAAGACTGTTGGAGAAATGAAGAAATAGATACCAAAGAAGCAATAAATAATACCTATTACACAGATGAATTGACTTTTTAAAGTTTTTTAAATAAGCTTTTTATTTCAGAATGTATTTCAATTTGCAAAAACTTTGGAGTACAAAGAGTTCCCCGATCCAACATGGGAAGCGGGATACACAGCAGACTCATAGAATGGCAGATGTCCTAAACAGCACTCTGGCCTCATAATCAGCCCTTAAGGCATTCAGATCTGGCTGAAAAGCCCATGAGAGTATTTCAGGCATGGAAAGCAAAGACACTCTGGGGAAAAAAAATGACCTAAATGAAAGATCTCTGCAAGTGAGATCCCAGTGGAAAGAATGGAGCCATCAAAGAAGGAGGTACCTTTCTCTGAAGGGAGGAGAGAACTTCCACTTTGACTATGACCTTGTCTAAATATGATCAGAGTTGGCGAACTCAAAAGACCTCCATAGCCTTGGCAGCTCATGACAAGAGCCTAGGGTGATTACTGATGCCATAAACAAGAGTGTCAATTTGTTAAGTCAACAACAGGAGTCACTGTGCACTTACTCCTCATGTAGGATCTTTGTCCTTAGTGTGCTGTACATTGAGATTTAATGCTATAACGAGTACTCAAGCAGTATTTTTCACTTTATGTTTCTGTGTGGGAGCAAACTGTTGAAATCTTTGCTTAATGTATGCTAAACTGATCTTCTGTATATAAAGAGAATCGAAAATGAATCTTGATGTGAATGGAAGGGGAGAGGGAGTGGGAAAGGGGAGGGTTGTGGGTGGGAGGGACGTTATGGGGGGGAAGCTATTGTAATCCATAAGCTGTACTTTGGAAATTTATATTCATTAAATAAAAGTTAAAAAAAATAAAAAGAGTTCCCATATACCCTACACTCAGCTCCCCCTATTATTAGAATCTCATATCAATATATTTGTCAAAATTAAACAAAGTTACACTCAAATTTTCTCCTCACATAAAAAGAAAAGTCAGCAGTCTTGCATAACTTACAGAACCTATGATTCTTAACAGAATTATACAGAAAGAGCCTAGTCCAACTCCCTAATGGTACAATAATTAAGGCACAGGAAAGTGATATTATCCACTACAGGATACACACAGAGCTGGTGCCATTGAAAAGAACATTAACTAGGTGTTTTTATTTCTGATCTTCACAATCAGGGAAAAATTAGACCATATGATTTGTCATTTCTGTTATTCTATAAACAGAGTTTATTGGCAGAGAATATGTTTGCTTGATTTGTGGAGAATGGAATAGGTAGGAAAGAGTGAATAAATGAAAAACATAGTCAGTTTAATATCTTTTTAACTTTGTTTTAATTCACAGGACTTTCTAAAGTATTTATTAAGCCTAAAAGGAGAGTTTTTCACAAAGTGGAGAAATGGGACATCAGGACTTTAATAATAAGAATCCATATAGCCAAAAATTAGAATCATAAATCCTGGTTCCAGGTTCCATTTGGGGAAAAGACAAGATACTAGCTCTACCCTCAACAGCTGGTATGCTTGAGAGGAGCCCCTCTTCAGTGTACAGAGAGAGAGAGCTCATGTAGACGATTTTTTTAAATCACAGAGCTTAATGTCCTCAAAGTTCATCCCATGTCGTCACATATGGCAGGATTTTCTTCTTTTAAAGCTGATTAATATTCCACTATATGCATAGATGGCATTTGTTTTATCCATTTATCTACTGATTGCTCAATTGTTTCGTTGCTTCAACTCCTAGCTATTATGAAAAACGCTGCAATGATCACGGGAGTGTAAATATCTCTTTGAAACACTAATTTCAATTCTTTTGGAATATACCCAAAAGTGAGATTGCTGGACCATATGGTAGTTCTATTTAAGGAGAAATACTGCATGACTCCATTTATCTGAGCTATCTCAGTCAAACTCTAGAAGCAGACAATAAAATGGTGGTTGCCAAGGTATGGGGGAAGAAGACAAGGGGGAGTTGCTGTTCAACAGATAAAAAGTCTCAGCTCCGCAACATGTATAAGCTCTAGAGAAGTGCTGTGCAATACTGTGCCTAAATAGCTCACAACACTATGTGCTACAATTGAAAATGCATTGAGAAGGTAAATCTCATGTTAAGTGTTCAGACCACAAGAAAAAAAATAAAAATCACAGTCAGTGCAACCTGGGCTCTGGAGCCTGTGAATACTCAGCCAGGTCACATAACAAATTTCATTTTCAAGGAAGACCAGTTAACAAGAGCCAGCTGTGGGTGTGGGAAGACTAGGCAACCAAAGTTGCTCTCCTGGAGGCCTGGAAAATCTATTAAATGGATATCCTCAGCCCATCTCCAGCTATCCTAGTTACTTGTGTTTATTACACTCCTCCCAGGTGATTTTGAAACAAATGATCCTGGGCCTTTGGGATATTATCCTAACATTCCATGCACTTAGTCTTCAAATCTTTTACACTGTCTGTGTCTCACCCCACCATCACCAGCACAGTGTTAGAGCCTAACAACCTTCACCGACTGGAATCATTCCCCAAATCGTCTGCCAAAGAAAGTGTAACTTAGAGCTGAGTATGTACTGTTCACAACCACCTCAACTTCTGAATGTTGATATCAAAATCCCCATCACTGGGCACTGCCTAGTTGTTGGGGTATCTTGATGCTTTATCTTAACCTTTTCACCAAATATTTACTTGGATTATGACCTATTTCCATGACCATTGGAATACTATATTTTGTGCACCAACACCTAAATTTCAATCATTCTTCTATGCCTTTGTCCACTGTCCCAACATACTAGTTTTGCCTCCAGGATCTAGCTCTCTACAAACTAGTCCTTACAATGGTAAATTATTGACAGTGTCTTTCTAATTCTTCAAAAATCCCAGCCCATGGCGACATTTTTAATCTGCAATCCAGTATTACCAATTGTGATCCTGTGTCACTCATTGTGATGACTTAGCCATCACACTCATTTTGCCTAATTTTATTGCCTACAATCTATCTCCATAGATAGATTATAAATTAATAGTACTGAGCATTTACATTTGTAGATTAACTCATCATAAAGGCCATAACTTTGGGGGATACAAACCAATACATTTAAAATAAGGGTATTCTGTTCTCAGAATCAGCCCTTAAGGCTTCCTGGTCTGGCTGAAAGGCCCGTGAGAGCACTTCAGGCATGGAAAGCCAAGACACTGTGGCAAAAATGTTCTACATGAAGGATGTCTATGAATGAGACCCCAGCAGAAACAAGTTGCCATTAAAGAAGGATGTACTTTTCTCTAAAGGGAGAAGAAAACTTCCACTTTGCTTATGAACTTGTGCAAATAATGATGGAGTTTGTGGACTCAAAAGGCTCCCATAGCCTCGGCAGCTCATGTTAAGAGCCTCGGGTGGTCACTGATGTCATACATAAGAGTGTTAATTGTTAAGTTAACAACAGGAGTCACTGTGCACTGACTTCCCATGTAGGACCGCTGTCCTCAATGAGCTGTATTATGAAAATTAACTGTAAAACTTGTTCTCAAACAGTTTTTTTAAGATATTTTATTTATTTGAAAGACGAGTCACAGAGAGAGGTAGAGACAAAGAGAGGGGTCTTCCATCTGCTGGTTCAATCCCCAGATGGCCGCAACAGCCAGAGCTGTGCCGATCCAAAGCCAGGAGCCAGGAGCTTCTTTCGGGTCTCCCAGTTTTTTGTATTGTGTGTGTGTGTGTGTGTGTGTGTAAATTGTTGAAATCTTTACTTAGTATAGCGTTGGTCTTCTGTGTACAAAGTTAATTGAAAATTAATCTTGGGGCCGGAGCTGTGGCACAGAGGGTTAAAGCAGTGGCTTGCAGCACTGGCATCCCATATGGGCGCCGGTTCGAGTCCTGGCTGATCCACTTCCAATCCAGCCCTCTGCTGTGGCCTAGGAAAGAAGTGGAGGATTGCCCAAGTCCTTGGGCCCCTGCACCCTCATGGGAGATCTGGAGGAAGCTCCTGGCTCCTGGCTTCAGATTAGCTCACCTCTGGCCGTTGCGGTCATTTGGGGAGTGAACCAATGGATGAAAGACCTCTCTCTTTCTCTTTCTCTCTCTCTCTCTGACTCTACCCTGTAACTCTGTGTTTCAAATAAATAAAATAATATATATAATATATAATATATGTATATTATATATAATATATATATAATAAATATTTAAAAGAAAAAGAAAAAAAAGAAAATTAATCTTAATGGAGAATGGGACTAGGAAGGGGAGAGGGAGATGGAAGAGAGGTGGGAGTATGGGAAGGAGGACAGGAATGGTGGGAAGAATAAATATATTCCTAAAGCTGTACTTATACAATGTGTATTCCTTAAAAAATAAATAAGTAAGTAAATAAATAAATAATAAAAAGAATTTACAGGGACTTGAGCTGTATTTGAAAAAACAATAAAAATAAAATAAAATAATGGTGTTAAGTCCAGAGGGACTGGTATTGCCAGAAAGATCAGGCTCAGAAAATATCTTAGTGTTTGCCATGAGTCCCCAGGGCAAAGTGTTTAACCATCGTGATATTTCCTATTTACAGAGAGCTAATTATGTGCCTGGCACTGTATTACATGTAGCTGTATTACAGGTCTTTCCTCTAATCCTCACAACTAGCCTATGAATAAACTGAAGCTTAAGGAATTTCTTGTATTTCCCAAGAAACTGGAAAGTTGATAGAACCAGAAAACAAAAGTGCTAGGACAATATTACAGGTTGACTCCAAAATCCTATCTTTAAAGAAACAATTATCACCACCTCCCCAGCATTGTCCAAGTTTCCTTTTCCCTGAAAGATTCTAATGTCACTTGGAAAGTTGCAACAAGCTCAAAAATGGTTAAGAAAGAGGAAATACAGAGAATACAGAACAAGGCAGAAATGTTCTGCCCAACAGCAGTGTTCACTCCTCTGTTCAACTTAGGGTACTAAGCATAAAGTAAATTAACTCTGGACACTTTAATGTTACTTTTGCTTTGTGAACTCTGACTTCCACTTAGGAAGACAGGAAAACAGACCACTGAGCAGACTCTCGCTTCGTGGCTCATCCTAATAAGGCTTTATGGCTGAGTTTCTGTGTTTCTATGTTGGCTTGAAAGACCCCTTGGCCCCTTTCCTAATTGCTGGAACTGTTCCCAGCGTGAACACTAGATTAGTTAAAGAGGTATAAGAGCCATAACAGCCAGAACACCGTATGGCTTCCAGGCACCTTTGTGGATGCCAAGAATTAATTAATTGATGCCAATGAGAGTTGTAAGCTTGACTAAAGGAACCAGACTGGAAGCAGATGCAGCAGAGCCCCAGTCTCTGGCACTCCAGCTGCTTGGTGGGGTGATGGTAAGTGCACTGAGTTTGGAGTCAAAACCCCAGACACAAGTCAATGAGAACCTGTGTCTTGCTGATATTTCTCAACCTAGTTTCTAACTTATAAATGAGAATAATCCTAGCACTACTCATTACATAGGTCTTGGAGGGTCTCAGTTGAGTTATTTGAATGGAAATCTCCATAAAGCCTATGGCTAAGTTAAATGCCACTCGACTACTCTCTTAATGGTCTGTGCTTCCCTCAAGAAGTATTTATCCTATTTTACTAGAATTGTTTCCTAGTTATTGTTTCTTTGTCTTCCATACTATAAAGACCATTTGGACAGAGACTATACTAATGTGCATTGTGTCTCTCATGGTCTATGACAGTGCTAGGAACTTGGTTGGTGCTCACCAAGTATTTGCAATATGAATGAGCAAATGAACCAATGAAGTGCTATACATTAATCATTTCTTTCATCCCATTGTCAAAGAAATCCTATGCCATCATCATTGTCTCAATACTTAGAAATTTTGTTTCACTTAACAGCTAAAAATCATCCATCAGACACAGTTGTGGTATTCAAAAATGGCACAATCCAAAGGGAATAAGTTGAAGTGAAATGGACACTATGAGAAACAGTGACTTGATCAGCTCTTGTCCTGACTGTTGATGTACAATGTAATACTTTATCCATTTTAGAATTTTTTTTGTTCTTGTACCATTGGTTGAACTCTGTAATTAACACACAATTAATCTTAGGTGTTTAAATTTTAACTGAAAAGTGATCCCTGTTAGGAATCTGGAAAGCATTATGCTGAGTGAAATAAGCCAATCCCAAAGGGACAAATACCACATGTTCTCCCTGATAGGTGACAACTAACTGAGCACCAAAAAGGAAACCTGTTAAAGTGAAATGAACACTATGAGAAACGTTGACTTGATCAGCCCTTGCCCTGACTATTGATGAACAACTTGATATGTTATCCCTCTTAGTATTTTTTTTGTTTGTTCTACTTAATACTTTTGGTTGAATACTGTAATCAATACACAATTCTTCTTAAGTGCTGAAACTTAACTGAAAAGTGATCGCTGTTAAATATAAGAGTGGGAATAAGAGAGGGAAGAGATGTGCAATTCAGGACATGCTCAAGCTGACTTACCTCCAACGGTAGAATTAGAAACATACCAGGGGATTCCAATTCAATCCCATCAAGGTGGCATGTACCAATGCCATCTCACTAGTCCAAGTGATCAATTTCTGTTCACAATTGATCATAATGATAGGACTAAGAGACAAAGGAATCACATAAATAAGAATAGTGTCTGCAATTACTAGCTGATAGAATAAAAAAGGGAGAGAACGATCCAACATGGGAAGTGAGATACACAGCAGACCCATAGAATGGCAGATGTCCTAAACAGCACTCTGGCCTCAGAATCAGCCCTTAAGGCATGTGGATCTGGCTGAAGAGCCCATGAGAATATTTCAGGTATGGAAAGCCAAGACACGCTGGGGGAAAAAAAAAAAAAAAAAAAAAAACTAAACGAAAGATCTCCACGAGTGAAATCCCAGTGGAAAGAATGGGTCATCAAAGAAGGAGGTACCTTTCTCTAAAGGGAGGAGAGAACTTCCACTTTGACCATGGCCTTGTCTAAATATGATCAGAGTCAGTGAACCCAGGGGGCTTCCATAGCCTTGGCAGCTCATGACAAGAACCTAGGGTGATTATTGATGCCATAAATAAGAGTGTCAATTTGTTAAGTCAACAACAGGAGTCACTGTGCACTTACTCCTCATGTAGGATCTTTGTCCTTAGTGTGCTGTACATTGAGATTTAATGCTATAACTAGTACTCAAACAGTATTTTTCACTTTATGTTTCTGTGTGGGAGCAAACTGTTGAAATCTTTGCTTAATGTATGTTAAACTGATCTTCTGTATATAAAGAGAATTGAAAATGAATCTTGATGTGAATGGAATGGGAGAGGGAGCGGGAGATGGGAGGGTTGCGGGTGGGAGGGACGTTATGGGGGGGAAGCCATTGTAATCTATGAGCTGTACTTTGGAAATTTATATTCATTAAATAAAAGTTAAAAAAACATAACTAGAAGAGTGGCATTGTTTTATGAGTTTGCAGACTTCCTTAATGGCTGGCTTAATAGACAACAGCTGTTTTCCTACATCTCTTTCTATACTCACTCTGTTCATGACATCTCATGTCAGGTAGTCTCTGGAAAACTTCACTGGACACACATAAAATAAGAGTTAAGATGACAACACCTTAGTATTGCTATGAAAATAAATCTGGGAGCCAGCATTGTGGCACTGTGGGTTAAGCCACCACCTATGATGCTGGCATCCAATATGGGCACCAATTCAAGTCCTAGTTGCTCCACTTACGATCTAACTCACTGCTGATGCACCTGGAAAGGCAGTGGAGGATGAACCAAGTGCTTGGGCCCCTGCCACCCACGTGGGAGATGAAGATGAAGCTCCTGGCCCCTGGCTTTGGCCTGGCTCAGCCCTGGTTGTTATGGCCATTTGAAAGATTTCTCTCTCTCTCTCTCTCTCTCTCTCTCTCTCTCTCTCTCTTTCTCTTTCTCTTTCTCTCTCCCTACCTTTCCCTCTCCCTCTCCCTGTCTCCTCTCTCTCTAACTCTGCCTTTCAAATAAATAAGTAAATGTTAAAAAAGAAGAAGCATTATCAAATTAATATTAAATTTCAGCATTAGTTGAAATGTTTGGGGAAGAAAATAAATTTGTTTATTGAGATATTTTAACTTATTTAAATCTCAAGCAACTCCTACAATGTAATTACTTTCCACATTTGTCAGTCAGCAGAAATATACCTAAGGCTTCCCAACTTGTGCTAAGACAGAAGTTGAACACACATGATTCTGAAATCTATCACCTTCCCATGATATAACACCACCTCAAAGAAATTAAGTTACTGTTCAAATTTGACTATGTTGTCATCAATTTGAAGTCTGGATTGGCAACAGTAAAATAGATACATACAGAATCAAACTAGTTATGACCTTAGTTAATCTAGAACTATTAGAGAATTCGACTCTGTAAAGGAAAATTATTACATCCAGATAATTAAAATGTACACGAAACTGTAAGCAACGGTGGAGGAGAGAGCAAGTCAGCCAATGAAATCTGAGCGAAGCACAGACAGAATAACATTTCATTTTACTTTCCAACTTGAGCACACCAGCGAGAAAGAAACAGGTTCTGCTCTTCATCATCTTTTTGTTCATTCTGGTTAAATTAAATTAAAGTCCACCCTGGGAATACATGAGAAGTGCTCTGAGGTAGTTACCCAATCAGCAGTGGCACAAGCAGTACTGCTCATGAAAATCCTCCAAACTCTCTGACTCAGACATCGGCTCAGGCTTCAACTCCCTGAGGGCACTGGATTGGAAGATTTCATAATGATTTTCAAGAAGGTATCTAAAGTTTATATTTCATCTCAAAGAAAAGAAAGGGTGTATCTGTTCTCAACTTTGAATCAGAAACGTGCTCTGCTTTGTGAAGACAGCATGAGGAGCATTCACCGGTAATCTCTTCAAAATTATTCCTCCTTTCATCCCTCTCCTGTCCAATTTCCCAGCAATTACTGTTGTGGGGCGCACCAAGCAATGGACCACTCTAATGAATAAATTGAATTGAGGAGTCTATACTAGCCAGCTGGCGGCTGCCGGGCTCACAGAACAAGTCCAGAGAAGACAGCCCCGAGTTGCAGCTGTGGGGAGCTTTTAAAGTCAGAAAACACATCCTGGTGGCCTTGGCCATTATCAAGCAAGCAAGCAGAAGTACAGAAGCCAGAAATATGCCGGTCACAGCCAGACGAGCAGACCGATACCTATAACTTATTTATTTCAAAGGAACAGCTCCTGTTCTGAAGCAACCAAGCAAGTTAACCTACACCCGGGTATGTTATATCTTGTGGGAAATTTTAAATTTTGAGTCACTCTGTTACATTATCTAAAAACCAACTTGGAGATCTTTCTTTACTTACTTGTGTGATAATACATTCTGAAATTATATCTTCAGAATGTATTATTATTTTACAATAAACTGAGATACATCAGTAGATTCCTGATTATTATTAGTCTAATACAAAGTTAACTTTGCTTGAGAATGTACTGTAGGTCAGGCAGTGTGTTAGGTACTGAGGATCCAAAAATGAATAAGGCAGTGGGGAGAGAGAAAGACAAGTAAGTAGATAGTTATTTCACTGATTTCTTATTATCCACAAATATTTGAGCAGCTTCTATATTCCAGTTGTCCATGTTAGGAATACAAAGACAAAAGTCTCTACCACAGAAAATATAGTTTAAAAATCAGAAAGAAATGAACATCCTGAAATGAGCTGTGTGAACACGACATAGGCTTTGCCTGTGATAAACTCACGCTTTTGGTAGTAGGGCGAAAGAACATGAAAAAGCCCATCAGGAAGAAAATGGCAAAGAAAGAAGGGCCCCCGGCAGCTCAGCCTGGTGAGTGAGCAACCTGAGAACAGCCCTGGCAGGCTCTGAGGCAACAGGCCAACCAGGGTTGCAGTGTTCTTCGAGATTTTTCCATGAGTTGCGTTAATGCCACAAATTGGCAGATTGCTTATGTGGCAATCAAGCCCTGGTATTGAGGGTTGGGGATGGAGGGAAATGGTGGTTAGTAGCTAAGTGTAAAATTACCCTAACATAACCATTCTGGTGAGAAATACCAAGTGCTTTTTGGACACATTCCTTTGCCCATTTTGATTCCAAGTCAGCACTACTCTGTATTTACTAAGCAGTGGAGCTTATATTGACTTCCAGTTATTTCACTTGAGTAATACTCTTAATTAGTACAAGCATGAGTCCTTTATTGTCTCTGAAACACTGCCAAGCTTTAGTCTCCCCTCAACAAGAGAAAACTTAATTAGCATTTTGTTACTTTCTAGAAGTGATACAATTCACCCTCCTCTGGGGTTTCCACCTGATTCTGAGAAGGTATGGATAAAAGTGATCATCGCAAAGAATATGGTATATGAGGCATAAAAATTAACATGGAATTTATCCAATTCTCCAGGTAGTCAGAAAACCTAAACTGTTTTGAAAATTCCTGTGGTAAGTTTTAACCCATAAATAACCAGGCGGGGGAGTGAGACAGCTTTGCAACTCCTTTGGTTATCTTGAAGCTCCCATGCCCCACTTTAAACTAATCCTGGCCTCTGCTACACCCACAAGAGCCAGACCATAGTTGAAATGCAAATTGAAACAAAATAAGCTAATTTTTAGCTTTTAAGATTCCAAAGCTGGGGTCCTAGCATAATAAAAGACTATTTATCTGGGGGCTGGCTGTGGCACAACGGGGTAATGCCCTGGCCTGAGGCGCCAGCATCCCATATGGTCACCGGTTCTAGTCCCTTCTAGTCCCGGCTGCTCCACTTCTGATCCAGCTCTCTGTTATGGCCTGGGAAAGCAGTAGAAAATGGCCCAAGTTCTTGGGCCCCTGCACCCATGTGGGAGACCCGGAAGAAGCTCCTGGCTCCTGGCTCCTGGCTTCGGATCAGTGCTGCTCCAGCCATTGCAGCCATTTGGGGAGTAAACCAGCGGATGGAAGACCTCTCTCTCTCTCTGTCTCTCTCTATCCCTCTCCCTCTCCCTTTTCTCTCTCTCTGTGTAACTCTGACTTTCAAATAAATAAATATTTTTTAAAAAAGACTATCTGGGAATGCCTTCCATCGCTTTTCCCTTTCCACACTGGGGAGAGCAAATAAAATCCTTATGGATTAGAGGAGGTGGCAAGAGTTCAGAGAAAAAGGAAAAGATGATTCTTGCCTTTGCCTTTGCCTTTGCCTTTGCCTTTGCCTTTGCCTTTGCCTTTGCTTTGCCTTTGCCAGGGGCTCTCAGCTTGAAAGATGGTTCTGCCTGTGAGCCTGAGGCTATGAGACAGATCTCCATGAGCAACCCTCAGTCTTCAGTTCCCTCGGCCCCAGAGAAGAAAACAGATGGCTTCCTGAGCTATAAAGAACCCGAAGTTTCCTCTCAGTCCCTTGCTGGCACAGGAAAAGCATCTGAATTTCCATGGCCCCAAACCCCAAGGGAGACACAGACGTTAGCAGAGAGAAAACTAGCTCTGAGGGTCCCACAGAAGGGTCAAATGAGTTCTGAGTTAGTCCCAAATTCCTGCTCCCCGGATATCTGAGTACCCTGTGAAACTACAATGAGATTTTACAACTCTGATTGGACTACCTTATACAGCAAAGGTGAGGGGAATTTGAAGACACAGTCAAAGTACCTAAGTAATTGACTTTGAGTTAATCCAAAGAAGATTATTTTGGGTAGAAGTGACTTAATCAGGTGAGCCCTAAGATTAAAGTAAAAATGATTCTTCTGTTGGCCATGAAGAAGCAATTAAATGCTGGGAGGAAGGCCTTTGTCTTAGTTTTATGTTGCTATAACAGAGTATCCAAGGTTGGGAGCTTTATAAAGGAAAGAGGTTTGCATAGCAGACAGTCACAAAACTGAGCAGCCTCATCTGGTCAGTCTCTAGTGAGGGCCCTATGGCTATGGCACATGTGGGAGTGCATGCAAGAGAGATTACCTGGTAAAACAGGGTGGAGGGCAGGACAGGACTTGATCTATTTTAACAACCTACTCTCACAAGAGGTAGTCCACTCCTATGAGATCTAACCCACTTGGAGAGACCAACATTAATCCCTTCAAAAAGGTAATAACCTTATCAGCCCCACCCTTAAAGATACCACCACTTTTCTTTTTTTTTTAATTTTTATTTAATAAATATAAATTTCCAAAGTACAGCTTTTGGATTACAGTGGCTTCCCCCCACCGATGACTTCCCTCCCATCCGCAACCCTCCCTTTTCCCGCTCTCTCTCCCATTCCATTCACATCAAGATTCATTTTCAATTCTCTTTATATACAGAAGATCAATTTGGCATATATTAAGTAAAGATTTCAACAGTTTGCACCCACATAGAAACACAAAGTGTAAACTACTGTTTAAGTACTAGTTATATCATTAATTCACATAGTACAGCACATTAAGGACAGAGATCCTACATGGGGAGTAAGTGTACAGTGACTCCTGTTGTTGAGTTAACAATTGACACTCTTGTTTATGGCGTCAGTAATCACCTGAGGCTCTTGTCATGAGTCACCAAAGCTATGGAAGCCTTTTGAGTTTACCAACTCCAACCTTATTTAGACAAGGTCATAGTTAAAGTGGAAGTTCTCGCCTCCCTTCAGAGAAAGGTACCTCCTTCTTTGATGGCCCAGTTCTTTCCACTGGGATCTCACTCACAGAGATCTTTCATTTAGGGTTTTTTGCCAGAATGTCTTGGCTTTCCATGCCTAAAATAATCTCATGGGCTCTTCAGCTAGATCCAAATGCCTTAAGGGCTGATTCTGAGGCCAGAGTGCTATTTAGGACATCTGCCATTCTATGAGTCTGCTGTGTATCCCGCTTCCCATGTTGGATTGTTCTCTCCCTTTTTGATTTTATCAGTTAGTATTAGCAGACTCTAGTCTTGTTTGTGTGATCCCTTTGACTCTTAGACCTATCAGTGTGATCAATTGTGAACTGAAATTGATCACTTGGACTAGTGAGATGGCATTGGTACATGCCAACTTGATGGGATTGTATTGGAGTCCCCTGGTATGTTTCTAACTCTACCGTTTGGGGCAAGTCCGATTGAGCATGTCCCAAATTGTACAAAAGATACCACCACTTTTCAACATCATTACTTGCAGGACCAACCCTCAAGAACATAAGGTTTGGGGGAACAAACTGTATCCAAACCATAGCAGCCTGTACAATGGCCACATGACAAGCACCTAAGGGCAGTTTTCAAAGCCAGTAGTGAGGCCCGGCCAACAGCTAACAAGAAAACAAGAATCTCAGTCATGGAACCACAGGAAATTAACTCTGGCAACAGCCTGAGTGAGTCTAGAAGCAGATGAGTCCCCAGAGCCTCCAGTGAGAACACAGCTTGGCCAACCCCTTGATTCTGTCTTGTAAGGCACTGAACAATGGACTCAGCTAAATAAATAGAGTCCAGATTTCTAAGACATAGAAATTGTGAATTAACATATGAATGTAGTTGTGAACCAGCAGAATTGTGGCCATTTGTTATGCAGCAACAGCAAAGTAATGCACACATCCAGGAATGAAAATGTAGAAATAGGATCATGTGGCTAAAGACTGGACTAGAGGTGGGTGAAACTCTGTGGGTATCAGTGTGGATAGAGATACTCAACACTAAGTAGTATAAGGACTTTCTCTGTGACAGTGACAAAGACAGTAACACTTTTCATTGGATACACAGTAATCTTGTACCTATTTTATATGATATTTGTACCTCTTCCCTACCCAAGCTTAGCAGAAACTCAGGAGCAAAGAAGTTGGGGAGGTGAATGTTAAAAATCCTAAAATTTAAACTTGAAATATGTTTTTAAAAAAGTCAGAAATGCCTGAGTTTACTTCTAAATGAATAGGTTAAGATTTTTGCCTAAGACCAAATAGGTATTCAGGCTAGAAAATTTTCATTATGGAATAGAATGGAGAAAGAGTTTCCATTTTTACACAAATTTGTGAGATGCCAAATTGACTTCCAACCTTTCATCTTCTCCTGGAGTATTGCATCAATTAGCAGCACCATGTTTTAGAAATGTAGAGCCTTGATATCCAGAATATATAAGGAGCTCGAGACACTCAACAACAACAAACAATTCAGTTAAGAAATGGGCTAAGGATATGAACAGACATTTTTCAACGGATGAAATGTAGATGACCAATAGACACATGAAAACATTCTCAGGATCACTAGCCATACGGAAATGCAAATAAAAACCACAGTGAGGTTTCAACTCTCTCCAGTCAGAATGGCTCTCACACAGAAATCAACAAACAACAAATGCTGGCGAGGATGTGGGGAAAGGTACCCTACTACACTGTTGGTGGGAATGTAACTAGTACAATAATTGTAGAAGACGGTATGGAGATTCCTCCAAAATCTGAAACTAGATCTACCATATGACCTAGCCATTTAACCAAAGCAAATTAAATTAGCATATGAAAAAATTTTCTGTACCCCCATGTTTATAGCAGCTCAACTCACAATGGCTAAGATGCAGATTCAACCAAGATTCCATCAACTGATGACCAGATAAAGAAATTGTGATACACACACACACACACACACACACACACATATATACACAATGGAATACTACGCAGCCATTAAAAAAGAAAATCCTGCCTTTCACAACAAAATGGATGTAACTGGAGACCATTATGCTTAGTGAAATAAGCCAGTCCCAAAAAGACAAACGCATGTTTTCTCTGTTTTATGGTAACTAATATACAGAGGACAAGAAAAAGTAATGGATATGAGTGAAATCAACATTTTGAGATTTGATTGTGTATAGCACTTGTCTATACTTTTGAGGAACAGTGCTTTTTCTACTTACTACTTGTCTAATTTTCTTTTTAGTGCAGAGTTAAGTTTGTGATTATAAAGTAAATTGAAAGTAAGTCATTGTAAAAATTAAAAGAAAAATAAGAAAAGAAGGAGGAAGGAGGGTGGGGGTGAGGGAGGGTAGAGTGGGAAGCATCATTATGCTCTTAAAACTGTAAATATGAAATACATGAAATTTGTTCCCTTTATATAAATAATATTTTTAAAAGTTAATGACCAGAAGAAGAAGCAATGTAGAGCCAAAAGTAAAAATAACCTCTTATCCCCAATATTATTACCCTGAGGAAATCAACTTAAAATCAACATGTAGGGCAATGTTTTTTAAAGATTTATTTTATTTTATTTATTTGAAAGACAGAGTTACAGAGAGAGGTAGAGACAGAGAGAGAGGTCTTCCATCCATTGGTTCACTCCCCAGATGGCCACAACGGCCAGAGCTGCGCTGACCCGAAGCCAGCAGCTTCTTCCGGGTCTCCCTTGTGGGTGCAGGCGCCCAAGGACTTGGGCCATCTTCTACTGCTTTCCCAGGCTATAGCAGAGAGCTGGATTGGAAGAGGAGCAGCTGGGACTAGAACCGACGCCCACATGGGAAGCTGGTGCTTCAGGCACCACAGCACCACAGCACCAGCCCCTGTAGCTCAGTTTTTAAAAGTAGTCCTAAGGAAGCAATTTTTGTAGCACTTAAGATGCCAGTTAGGATGCCCAGTCTGGGTTCAAGTCCCAGCTGCCGACTTCAGCTTCCTGCTGATGATAACCTTGACAGTCAGGTGGTAGCTCAAGCATTTTAGTCCCTGCCACCTACCTGTGAGAAATGAATTGAGTTCCCAACCCCAGTTTTGGCATGGAGCAGTCCTGGCCTTTGAAAGAATTTGGAGAGTGAACCAGTGGACAAAAGAGCTAACTCGCTCTCACTCTCTTTCTTTCTCTCTCTTAAATGATTTAAAAAAAAAAAAAAAGCAGTGCCAGATATTTCCATGAAAGAACACGGGCTAGCATCAGAATATATCAGGCCGGCACCATGGCTCACTAGGCTCATCTTCCACCTTGAGGCGCGGGCACACCGGGTTCTACTCCCAGTCGGGGCGCCGGATTCTGTCCTGGTTGCCCCTCTTCCAGGCCAGCTCTCTGCTGTGGCCCGGGAGTGTAGTGGAGGAGTGGAGGATGGCCCAAGTGCTTGGGCCCTGCACCCCCTGGGAGACCAGGAGAAGTACCTGGCTCCTGCCATTGGATCAGCGCGGTGCGCCAGCCGCAGCGCACCGGCCGCGGCGGCCATTGGAGGGTGAACCAACGGAAAAAAAAAAAAGGAAGACCTTTCTCTCTGTCTCTCTCTCACTGTCCACTCTGCCTGTCAAAAAATAAAAAATAAATAAAAAATAAAAAAAATTATAAAAAAAAGAATATATCAGGTGGAAGTCTGAGTTTCAGTTCTGGCTCTGCTTCCAATTCAGCTCCCTAATCATGCAAACCCTAGAAGGCACCAGGTGGTAGCTTGACTACTTGGGTCCCTACCATCCAACTTTGAGACCCAAATTGAGCACCTGGTTCCTAGCTACTGGCTTCAGCCTGGCCCAGCCCCAGATGTTGTGGACATTTAGGAAATGAACCAACAGATGGAAGATCTCTCTCTCTCTCTCTCTCTAAATATTTATATATGTGTGTGTGTATGTATATATATACGTATATGATATATATGTATATGATAGATGTATATATGTGTATGATATATATGTATATGATAGATGTAAGTATATGTGTGTCTCTCTGCCTTTTGAATTAATTAATTAAAAAATTCAAAAACAGCCACGTCTCTGATATACCAAATCAGAAATCTTCTTGGCTGACGCCACAGCTCAATAGGCTAATCCTCCACCTGCGGCGCCGGCACACCATGTTCTAGTCTCAGTCGCGGCGCCGGATTCTGTCCCGGTTGCCCCTCTTCCAGGCCAGCTCTCTGCTGTGGCCAGGGAGTGCAGTGGAGGAAGGCCCAAGTCCTTGGGCCCTGGACCTGCATGGGAGACCAGGAGAAGCACCTGGCTCCTGGCTTTGGATCGGTGTGGTGCGCCGGCTGCAGCACGCCAGCCCAGCGGACATTGGGGGGTGAACCAACAGAAAAAGGAAGACCTTTCTCTCTGTCTCTCTCTCACTGTCCACTCTGCCTGTCAAAAAATAAAAAAAAAAGAAAGAAAGAAAGAAATGTCCTTCTTAATAAAAGCAGCCAGTAAATAATTTGCTTATTCAAGTGTGGACTTTCTGAATGACCATTGTCAACAATTTCTCAAAGAATTGAAAAAACTGAAGCCATTTTTTAAATTTTTTAAATATTTTATTTAAGGTAAACAAATTCATGTATTTCATATATACAGATTTAGGAACACAGTAATACTTCCCACTCTACCCTCTCCCTGCCCACATTCCTACCCTTCCTCCTCCTTTCTCTCCTATTCCCTCTTTTAATTTTTACAGTGATCTACTTTCAGTTTATTCTACACTCATAAGGTTATCCCTACACTAAAAAAAAATAGTTCAACAAATAGTAAGAAGAAAAAATCACTGCTCTTCAACAATTGAGACAAAGGTTGTGAACAATTGCCCATTTCTTAACTGGACTATTTTGTGAAGCCATTTTTTTAAAAGCTAGAAAATAGATTCTACTAAAATGAACATCAAATAAATGTGGAAAAACTGGCAGCATTCAAAGGCAGGGAGAGAATTTCAAGGCCATATTTGAAATAATGACTAGATGAAAAGAAATAGAAAGATTCCAGGAATCAAGATGTGTTTTCTCTCCCACATGTTCCTCTCACCAGCACCTACGCCTACTGCCACTCCGCAGACAATACATGAGACACAGGCGAGGTGGTAAAGCCTCAGAGAAATTTCACAAATGTCCTCAGGAAGGAAAAGAAAGTGTAGAAGGGAAATCACAGGCAGGGAATTCAAGGAAGACCCCTTGACAACAGAGTCTTCTTCACTATAAGCTCACTATTTTCTTTTTTATAGCCAAAGGAAAGTAGGTAATTGAAGATTCTACCCAAAATATAAATAGCATTTTAAATGGCTATAAGAGATAAATAATTGAATACAAATATGAGTATAATTCGTAGAGATGTTCCAAACAAGAGAAAACAAAAATTGTCAATAAATATTTTAAAAGATGTTCAATCTCATTAGTAGTAAGCAAAATTCCTCTATAACACAATGAAATTTTTTTCTGCACTCAACAGATTGGTAAACATTAAGCGGAATAACAGCGAGTGAGATAAAGGCATGACGGAATGGGAGTTCTCATAAACTGCCACTAGGAGAATGAAGGAGAGGCCCTGGAAAGGCATTGAGCATTGTTTTGGGTTTGGAAAGCACTGGATAACACATGCTCGGCTTGGACCCATTTACTGACTAGCCATGAGTCTGCTAGTTTTGAGTGGGGCCAGAGCTAGTGAAGTCTCTGCAGGAGGTCGAAGCTTGGATGCACTCCACTCTGCCACCCGCTCCTCCTGATCATTAAATCCAGAGGAACTCCATGCATCTGTGTAAATAAACACAAGGGGTGGAAACTTCTAGCAAGTCCTAGTAAAAGAATCATAGAAGTAAACTGGCCTAGTAGTTAAGATTGTCTGTTTCCCATATCAGTGTGCCTCGGTTCAGTAGGGAGCTCTAGCTCTTGACTCCAGCTTCCTGCTAAAGAGGCAGCAGTGATGGCTCAAGTAGTTGGGTTCCTGCCAGCCACAAGGAAAAACTGGGTTGAGCTCTAGGCTCCTGGCTTTGTCATGGCCTAGCACCAGCTGTTGTGGGCATTTGAGGAGTAAACTAGCTAATGAAAGACTCTCTCTCTCCCTTTCCCTTCCCTCCCCTACTCCCTTTCTTTCCACTTTGTTCTTCTCCTTCTTAAGTAAATAACTTTTTTTTAGAGATATTACAGCAAAGATCCTTGAGGTCCTCGTCTTCTAACTCTTAACTTCTTTTAAGAAACAGCTCCTGAACCTGTAGATGTGAAACTGACACTATGAGAAACAATGACTTGATCAGCCCTTGTCCTGACTGTGGAGGAACAGATTACTATTTTATTCTTTTTAGTATTTTCTTGTTCTACTTAATAACATTGGTTGAACTCTTTAACACACAATTATTCTTAGGGGTTTAAATTTAACTGAAAATTGATCCCTATTAAAAAAAAAAAAGAGTGGGAATAAGAGAGGGAGGAGATGTACAGTTTCGCACACGCTCACTCAGACTTACCCCTAATGGTAGAGCTAGAAACGTACCATGGGACTCCAAATCTCATTAAGCTGGCATGTACTGATGCCATCTAACTAGTTAAAATGATCAGTTTCAGTTCATAATTGATCATAATGATAGGATTAAGCATTAAACGAATCACATAAACAAGACCAGTTTCTGCCAATAATAACTGATAGAATTAATAAGGAGAGAATGATCCAACATGGGAAGCAGGATACACAGCAGACTCAGAATAGCAGATGTCCTAAACAGCACTCTGGCCTCAGATTCAGCCCTTAAGGCATTCAGATCTGGCTAAAAGCCCATGAGAGTATTTTAGGCATGGAAAGCCAAGACACTGGACACTATGGCAAAAAAAAAAAAAAAAAAAAAAAAACCTAAATGAAAGATCTCTGGGAGTGAGATCCCAGTGGAAAGAACAGGCCATCAAAGAAGAAGGTACCTTTCTCTGAATGGAAGAGAGAACTTCCACTTTGACTATGGCCTTTTCTAAATAGGGTCGGAGTTTGTGAATTCAAGAGGCTTCCATAGCCTTGGCAGCTCATGACAAGAACATCGGGTGATTACTGATGCCATAATTAAGAGTGTCAATTGTTAAATCAACAACGGGAGTCACTGCACTTGCTTCCCATGTAGGATCTCTGTCCTTAATGTGTTGTACTATGCGAATTAACAGTAAAACTAGTATTCAAACAGTACTTTACACTTTGTGTTTCTGTGTGGGTGCAAACTGTTGAAATCTTTACTTAGTATACAGTTGATCTTCTGTATATAAACATAATTAAAATTGAATCTTGATGAAGAATGGCATGGAAGAGAGAGTAGGAGATGGAATGGTTTGCGGGTGGAAGGGTGGTTATGGAGGAAAAAACCACTACAATCCAAAAGTTGTACTTTCGAAATTTATATTTATTAAATAAAAGTTTTAAAAAAAATAAAAAATAGTGCTCGCTTCGGCAGCACATATACTAAAAATTGGAATGATACAGAGAAGATCATCATGGCCCCTGCACAAGGATGACACGCAAATTCATGAAGCATTCCATAGTTTTGTCCTTAATGTGCTGTCCAATGTGAAGTAATGCTATAACTAGTACTAAAACAGTATTTTGCACTTTGTGTTTCTGTGTGGGTGCAAACTGATGAAATCTTTACTTAATATATACTAAATCGATCTTCTGTATATAAAGAGAATTGAAAATGAATCTTGATGTGAATGGAATGGGAGAGGGAGCAGGAGATGGGAGGGGTGCGAGTGGGAGGGAAGTTATGGGAGGGGGAAGCCATTGTAATGCATAAACTGTACTTTGGAAATTTATATTTACTAAATAAAAGTTTAAAAAAATAACAAAAATAAAAAAAGAAATAGCTCCTGGTTTTTACTGGGCTGAGCTGAGATGAAATACTTGAACAAGATTCCAGTTACCCATCATCAACCAGGTGCTATTTGATCAACTGTTTCAATTCTCTATTCCTGCACACAAAAGAATCACTCCAAAACTTAGGGATTGAAAACATCAAGCTAAATAAGAGTTCTGTGCACAACAGTCAAAAGAAAAATAGACTCAAACAGTGAGCTTTAAATCCCAAGATGGCTTTTAAATTACATTTACAGATTTTAATAATTCAATTCCTAAATACCTACTGCCTTACTTTGCAAGTTACTTCCATATTTTATAGACTTAACTGTGTCTATTAAAATCAAGGAATGCAGAAATGTAAGAACAATAGAAGTAATTTCCTATATAAAGGGTCACTTTCTCAGAATTTTGCTGCTTGAGAAAATTTTGGAATGAAATTATTCTAAAATCATAATGTAGATACAAGTTGGTGTTCCTGCTTATTCTCAAGTGAATCCTGACTAGGAAATCGACCTGGCAAATATCTCTCGTTTTTAGTAAATATCGTTAGTCTCTCAGCTGTGTCATCCTCAAGAATCACAGAGATGGGTCTCCTGAGAACAAATTTAGAAGAAAAGATGAAGAGCATGACAAGAACCAGAATTGAATTAATGAGTAATCTCCCAGCTCCCACACATGAGTTATGCACCCTCTTGCGCATCAACATCTGGACTGCCCATTCACATTACATCTGTACATCCAGGCATTCTCAGTCAAGGAAAACAAGATCAACCAGTTGACTCTGAGTCTCTCTCGCTCACTCACTCAGACACACACACACACACACACACACACTTTTAAAAATCTCTAGTGAGAAGACTAGCTATTGAAATTTAAAATAGTTAGCCAGGTTTACAAAGTGTCCCCAAATATACCAGCCCACTAAATTTTCCAGAGCAAGAAGTAAAAGTGTCCAATGCCATTCCTCCCATCATGTAGAATCAGCAGGAATTTTGATAACTCTGTAGGCAAACTTTATCCTGCTCTCAGGAGAGCATCAACAGAAGTTACATATGAACTATTTCAGGTCACTAAAGTCATGCAAGTAATTCCTGCTGCAAGTCAATGAAAACAAGGTCACCATTTCAGTTCCCAGTGTCTCTGTTCTCTGAGCAACGCTGGACCTCCAGAGAGCGTCCCACAAGTACTCTCAGAATCAACCTCATTACCTTGCTTGCTTTGCTCCTTGCCCCCAAAGCACCAAAAACAAGAGTGCTTCAAAACCCACCCTCCGAGGCGCCTTTCTCTGAAGGGAGGAAGGAACCTCCACTGTGATATGGCCTTGACTAAACAAGTTCAGAGTTGGTGAACTCAAGGGGCTTCCATAGCCTAGACAGCTCATAGCAAGAGCCTCGGGAGATTGCTGACATCATAAATAAGAGTGCCAATTGTTGCCGGCGCCGCGGCTCACTAGGCTAATCCTCCACCTTGCAGCGCCGGCACACTGGGTTCTAGTGCCGGTCGGGGTGCCGGATTCTGTCCCGGTTGCCCCTCTTCCAGGCCAGCTCTCTGCTGTGGCCCGGGAGTGCAGTGGAGGATGGCCCAAGTCCTTGGGCCCTGCACCCTATGGGAGACCAGGAGAAGCACCTGGCTCCTGGCTTCGGATCAGCGCTATGCGCCGGCCCAAGGGCACTGGCCGCGGCGGCCATTGGAGGGTGAACCAATGGCAAAGGAAGACCTTTTTCTCTGTCTTTATCTCTCACTGTCCACTCCGTCTGTCAAAAAAAAAAAAAAGAAAGAAAGAAAAAAGAGTGCCAATTGTTAAATCAACAACGGGAGTCACTGGGTACATGCTCCCCACGTAGGATCTCTGTCCTTAATGTGTTTTACTATGAAACTTAAAAACCACACTACTAGAAGAACAATACCCTATACCTTGTGCGGTTGTGTGAGTGCAGCCTGTTAAAATCCTTGCTTGGTGTATACTAAGTTGATCTTCTGTATATGAAGGTAATTGAAAATGAAGGGCGGGATGGGAGAGGGAGTGGGAAAGGGGAGGGCCGCGGGAGGGAGGGAGGTTGGGGGGGGGGGCCACAACAATACAAAAGTTGCACTTTGTAAATTCACATTTATTAAATAAAAAAATAAAATAAAATAAACCCACCCTCCACTGGACCCACAAATTACCTTCCTATTTGTTACCACTTGTTACACTTCTTGTTCCATTCTCTGCTCAGGTGTGGCTTTCTTGGACTCTCTGCCCCCATCCCTCTCCTAGAAATAGTAAATGGCTGTCCCTCCTTTAAATTTCTCAGATCCCTGCATCCTTTTCCCGGCTAGCATTTACCACAATGTGCTATAATTGTGGGACTCCCTCTCTATAGCATAAGACCCTGGGGCACGGTGCCCCACTCTGATGAACTCAGGGCTTAGCAATGTGCCTGATGTGTGGTTTTTTGAATGAATAGCCTGGATTCTTGGCTTTAACCCTGATTACGCCTTATAATTTAGCTTCAACCACACTTTCTTCCACAAGGTTGGGACATTTTGCTTAACCACTGGCCTAGGCTGCCCACACCAAACACAGAGCCTTCTGCTCAAGAGGGTGCGCTGACATTGTGCTACTCCCTCCTGGGCACAGCCAGCCTCCCTCTACCCAATAACACTTTCCTCTGTCCCAAAGGAAAAATTGTACTTGGACACAAAGGGACAAGGTAAAAGAAGAAAGAATAACTCATGCAAATCTATTTCCACTATCTAAAATAGAATCCTGAGAAGTATGTCTTGATGTGCCAAACAGCACATACACAGCTGAGCACCCACCAAGTGGTAGGCACCATGCTGTGCTTTCTGTATGCATCTCATTTAATCCTGCCAACCCTATGAAGATATTATCATCTCCATTTCACAGATGAGAAAACTAAGACTCACAATTTACATAATTAACCAAAGATGCCATAGCTAAGTAAGAGTGGAGCTGGGATTCACACCCAGGTCTGTCTGACTCCTGTACCAAGGCCAGCACTACTTCCCCTATACCTCTAAGCCATACTACAGTTGTCCTAAAACTGGGCTTTACAAAGTATATCAAATGAAAACCCTTCAAAGAATGAAAAACACCTTCAAAATAGAAGGCACCAAGACTAATCAAAGGGTAGGCTTGAAGAAAAAGGAAAAGAAATCCATTAGTCAAAGCAATTTGATGATAATTAAAGTAGATATAACAATGCAAAATATCATAACATTAGTTGAATGATTTTAATTCTACATTTTAATGAATCATAGAAATATTCAAAATAATTAGGAAAATCAGGCCTTCGTATATAAGAATCTCTTTTTTTTTTTTCTTAAAGCATAACACTATTGAGCAAAATGAACACTGCCCAGGAGCAAAGAGTTAGTTACACCATTGTAATCATTTATTCCCACCCTGCTTTTTCAAGCACACAAATTGTCTCATTAGTTATTGTGAATATAAAATAACCCAGGCCAAAAGTGACTAGCATGCAAATAACTGTGCAACACAAAATGTTCTCCTACAATCAGATGACTACACAAGATTAATCAGAGAAACCATTTTCACTTTCAGATAATCTTTTGAATACTTACCTAGAGAAAGTATTTAACTATTTCCTTGATCTCATGACAGATAATAGTACAGACAAAATTTACATGCTGTTTAAGGAAAAGCTGGAATGTTAACATATAAATTGTAAGAGTATATTCCCGTGTGTTTATTAGTTTAACTCTCTCCTACATTAGCTCCATGAGGCTAGGAACATGCTATTTTGTTCAGCATTGTTTATCCAAGGTCTGTCACATTCTCTAGAAGTTATTAGGAGCTTAAAGATATTTGCTAAATGCATCAAAATGTGTAATATCCCTATATATTTACCAAGTCTCCTTCCAGAGGGAAAAAATAGCGCCATCCTCAAACAAACACACCTTTGCCATGACATTGTGATTGATTCTAAACAAGCCATCGCTTTCTAGTAGTGCTCAATGAGTTTCCACACTGTGGCATAGAGGGTAAAACCGCCACCTGGGATGCCAGCATCCCTATGAGTGCCAGTTCAAACCCTGGCTGTTACACTTCTGATCCAGCTGCTGCTAATGCACCTGGGAAAGCAGCAAAGGATGGCCCAAGAGCTTGGGTCCCTGCACCCATGTGGGAGACCCAAAAGAAACTCCTGACTCCTAACTTCAGATAAGTTCAGCTCCAGACAGTGCGGCCATTTGGGGAGTAAAGCAGCAGATGGAAGACCTCTCTCTCTCTCTCTCTCTCTCTCTCTCTGCCTCTACCACTCTCTTTCAAATAAATTTTAAAAACTTTTAAAAATAAAATAAAAATAAACAAAATAGATCCTATTTAAATCAAATCTTGATTCATTTTTCTCATATAAAACAGCTTATTTAATAAAATCTTTATAATTCTGACAACAACTGTTTTTGCTGTGTTGAAAGGCAGACAGCCAGACAGATCCCCCCATCCACTGATTCAATCCCAAATGCACACAACAGCCAGGGCTGGACAAGACCAAAGTCGGGAGCTCATCACAGGTCTCCCAAATCGGTGGCAGGGCCTCAACTGCTTGAGTCATCCCCTGCTACCTACCAGAGTGCACAATGGGAAGTTGGAATCAAAAGTGGAGCTAAAAATTGAACGCAGGCACTCCAATACGGGATACAGGCATTCCAAGTGGCATGTTAACCACCGCACCAAACACCAACCCCAGCCTGTGACCTTTTTAACTGGTTCTGTACCTACTCTAGAGCTGAAGTTTGATGTATTTTACAAATTAATTATGGGATCCAGCATTGTGGCACAGCAGATTAAACAACTGCTTTCAATGCTGGCATCCCACATCTGAGTGCCAGTCCCAGTTGCTCCACTTCTATCCAGTTCCCTGCTAATGCACTAGGAAAGCAAGAGAAGATGGCCCAAATATTCCAAGAGAATTCACAGGAGCTTTCAGCAGTCTCATGCCTGTTTTTTTTTTTTTTTAAGATTTATTTTATTTATTTGAAAGAGTTACAGAAAGAGGGAGCAACAGAGAGAAAGAGGTCTTCCATCTGCTGGTTTACTCCCCAAATGGCCACAATGGCCAGAGCTAAGATGATCCCAAGCCAGGAGCCAGGAGCTTCTTCCAGATCTCCCACATGGGTGCAGGAACCCAAAGACTTGGGCCATCCTTCGCTGCTTTTCCAGGCAGATTAGCAGGGAGCTGGATAGGAAAAGGAGCAGCTGGGACCCTCAAACTGGCGCCCATATGGGATGCTGGCACTGCAGGCCAGGGCTTTAACCCACTGCACCATAGCACCAGCCCCGTGATCCCTGGGTTTTTTGGAGGTCTGCCCAACATCACTTCTTAGGACACTCGCATCACATATCAGCGTGTCTGGGTTCAAGTCTCAGCTCTACTCTCCATTCTAGCTTCCTGCTAATGCTTACCCTGGAGGGCAATAGGGAATGGCTTAAGTAGTTTTGTCCCTTCCATGTGGGAGACCTGGGTTTAGTTCCCAGCTCCTGGATTCAGCCCTGTCCATTGCAGGCATTTGGGTAATGAATCAGTGGCTGGGAAATCACTTTATCTCACTCTCCCTCTCTCTCTCTCTACCTCTCTCTTTCTTTCTCTATCTTCCTCTCTCTCTCTCTCCTCTCTGTGTGTGTGTCTCTCTAAAATAAAACATTTTAATTTAAAAAGCAAACACCAAGAGATGGGAAGGATGCAAACTGGAATTCTTATATACTCCTGGCTGTGCTGGTTGTAAATGGTAAACACTACCCATTAGGCCCCACCTCCCCAGCACTGCTGCATTGAAGATTAAGTTTCCAACATAACCATTTTGGGGGGAACATTCAGACCATACAAGCTAGTGTGACTGAAGTGGAGTGTTCAAAAGGAAAGGCAGTTGGTGGTGAGGCCAGAGAAGTTACAAGGGTCCACATGATGCAAGACCATGTAGGCATTGTGAGGTCCTTAGTTTTTACTCTGAGTAAAATATGGACACTTGGAAGAATTTTTAACAGTGTAGTGCCACATATTATTTCAGTTTTGAAACGATCATTCTGCTGTGTTGAGAGTAGAACATATGTGGCTAGCCTAAACACAGAAAGACCAGTCTGGAGGTTATCACAATAGCCCACAGGGAAGATGATGGTGTTTTGCATCAGAATGGTAGCAGTGAAAATGTCTAGTAATGGTCAAATCCTGAAAACATTTTGAAAGTAGAGCCAGCAGGATTTGCTCATGGGTTGGATGCAGAGTTTAAAAGAAGTTAAGTTTGCCTCTGAAGTTTTAGCTTGACCAACTAGAAAAATGAAGGGGCCATTAACTGAGAATGTTGGGAGTAGAATAGAATTATGAAGGAAAAACAGGAGCTCACTTTTAGACATAAGGTGGAAGAGAAATTTGGCATGGAGATAAATATTTGAAGTCATGGACAAATAGGTAGTATTTCTCAAATAAATAAAGAAGTACTTTCATAAAATAGAAAATTCTCAGATTAATCATCAAAGTCCCTACCTTAAGAAACTAGGAAAAAAGTTTTAACTAAAAGAATCCCAAACCAAACAGAAAAAAAGAGAAGAAGAAGGGTATGAACAGAAATCAATAAAATTGAGAACAGAAAATCAATTTTAAAAATCAAGAAAATGAAAAGCTGACTCTTAGAGAGCCAGAGTTATGGCCCAGCAGGTAATGTGTCCTTTGACATGAGCATCCCTTGTTAGAGTGTTGGTTTAAATCCTGGCTACTCCACTTCTGATTCACCCTCCTTGCTAATACGCCTAGGAAAGTAAAAGAAGATGGCCCAAGTACTTGGGCTCCTACACCCCTGTGGGAAACCAGGATGGAGTTCCTGGTTCCTGGTTCCAGTCTGGCCCAGATCTGGCTTTTGCCAGCATTTGAGAGGGGAATCAAAAGATGGAGAAGATGGAAGATCTATCTCAATCTCATATTGTCTCTTCCTCTCCCTCTCCCTCTCTCTCCTTCCTTCCCTACCTCCTTCCCTTTCTCTTTGTTGCTCTGCCTTCAGATAAAAAGAAATAGGGGCTGGTGCTGTGGCACAGGAGTTAATGCCCTGGCCTGAAGCGCCAGTATCCCATATGGGCACCAGTTTGAGACCTGGCTGCTCCACTTCTGATCCAGCTCTCTGCTATGGCCTGGGAAAGCAGTAGAAGATGGCCCAAGTCCTTGGGCCCCTGCACCCATGTGGAAGACCCAGAAGAGGCTCCTGGCTCCCGGCTTCAGATCGGCTCAGCTCCAGCCATTGCAGCCATTTGGGGAGTGAAGCATCGGATGAAAGACCTCTCTCTCTCTCTCTCTCTCTCTCTGCCTCTTCTCTCTGTGTAACTCTGACTTTCAAATAAATAAATAAATCTTTAAAAAACAAATAAATAAAAAATGAAAAGTAAATAAATCATTTTCCAAAAAAACCTGACACTTAGAACAGACCATAATATTGGTAAAATTCCTAGCCAGGCTGATCAAGGAAAAAAAAGGAAAGGAAAAAAATTATAAAACATCAGGAATAAAAAAGACATTTCCACTGTAGATCCTACAGCACCTACATCTGTTCTATCTTTGGAGACACCAGTATTTCTTGAAATTTTGGATTAGCTAGCCGTTTTGTTGCAACCTCAGCTTTCTGATGAAATGTGATTTGTAGATTCTCCCTCCCCTCCCCCACCCCGCCTTCTCCACAACCACCATCGTCACCTCTTTTTTGGTGATAATGGCAGCAGGGCTCTTCCCAGCTGTCTAGGTTCTAACAAAAACATTATGAAAAATGGTGCCTATAAATCCTACTGCTTAGATTAAATGGACAACTTCCTTGAAAGTCACATGGTCAAAGCTCACTCAAGAGAAAACTGATAATCGGACTAGTCATATTTCTGCGGGGCTTTTCTCTGTATGTTACTCACTGTGCCTTCAGGTTTTTCTGTAGATCTTCATACTCATCTTTCAGCCCAAGGGTGATTAGACCTTCTCTGACGTTTCTAACTGAAATAGCCATTTTTTCCAGTCACTAGATTCACACAGATTTGATTTTATGCTTGTTATGGGTTGAATAGGACTTGTCTCCCTAAAAGTCAAGCAGATGTTTAATCGCTGATGCCTTAATGTTAATGGTAAATGGATTAGGGTTGGAGACTTGACCCAGTCATGTGTCTGAGAGGTAGATCATTTGTGACATGCCCTCAAAGTGTTGATTTTTATTTGATTTCAAGTTCAGCCTAGTTTTCTCCCATGCCTTCCTGACTCACCATGTGATTGTTCCCAGGGACCCACATGAACAGCTTCCACAGAAAGCAGCCTACAGGGCCACCCGACCTGCACTGTAACGTCCAATCTGAAAGCTGAAATAGACCTTTTCTTTCCCAAGTTAATTATATACATGAACTTATCATGTATACATGAACTTATCATGTTTACCTTTTGTAGATTTGTTGATGGTCTGTCTCCCCACATGTTCCATTTTGAGCATCAGTGTGTCCGCAGGCCTTAGTACAGTGTTTGGAATGCTACAGGTGTTCAATCAATAAATTTTTTTTCAATAAAATTAATGTTACTGGGGCCAGTGTCATGGCTTAGCAGGTTAAGCCTCCACCTGCAAGGCCAGCATGCCCTATGGGCACCTGTTCAAGACCTGGCTGCTCCACTTCCAATCCAGCTCCCTGCAGCAGAAGATGGCCCAAGTACTTGTGCTCCTACATCCACATGGGTGACCCGGATGAAGTCCTGGCTCCTGGTTTCAGCCAGCGTTGTGATCATTTGGAGAGTGAATCAGCAGATGGAAGATCTCCCCCTCTCTCTGCAACTCTGTCTTCCAAATAAATAAATAATAAAAGGTGCACAGGCACTTCCCTGTCTCCCTTCCCCCCATGCTGTTTGACCAGTCATACAGACCAGAGACTGGGCAGACTGATAAGCAGGTCCATGGTGAAGCATTCAAGGGCTTAAAGAGCCACTGGTGCTAAAGCAGGGAGGATCCAAAACCGAGAGGGTCCGAAAGAGGGAGAGGAAGGTTTTTCACTAATGACGGTCACTTCATGGAATGATCCCAAGTGTCTAGAATAAAATGTAGCAAAGCAGCCCTTCTAAGGTGGGACCAGTCCCCTGTTTGGAAGATACGATTCAAACCCAAACAAAATACTGGTTTTTAACCCTCTTCTCAGCAACTCCTTACATGATTGACGGGCAAGAATAACATTGTTAGTAAGAGGCTGCACACATCCCTTCCACAAAAAGGGCAGAAACCCCGGGTCACGTAAGGAATGTGGCCCTGCAGGAAACTCCACAGCTCAGACCTTGGGCCCAGCGCCCTCATGATTCCAGACTCCTCAGGGCGACTAGCAGCAGGGAGCCTTTCCAGGCTCAATATGAATGTCTAGCACCAGCACGTTCTCATTTTACCTTCCAAGTGATATTTTCCCCAAAAGGAACAAAATAACCCCAATTCAAAGGAGTTTTCCTCTCTTTTTCTGCCAAGCTTGTTCCTTCAAATGAAAAAGCAGAGGTTTGTTCAAACTGAAGGACAAAAATCAATAAGTTCAAAAAAGTTAAAAATGAGTGCACCTGAAAAACCCAATTCCTTGGGTAAATTAGGCCAGCCATCCTGACTCCTAACACACAGAACATCAGCTCTTGAAAGATTTAATAACTCTCATGTCAAGAACACGAATATTACCCTCATAGTGATGTGGGCCTGAGCATATTAATTTTTATTCTAGGTTCTCGCCTCACACAGAGATAAGAATTCCAAGTGGAGGTATTGTAATATATCAGGTAGGAACAGGAATATTTAACAGTGAGAGAGAAAGCATACATTCATAGGAGAGTGTGAGAAACAGCCATGGGGAGTGGGCCAGAGGGCTGTCCAAAGGGGGCAAGGGGCCTGAATAATACCCCCTACCATGTTCGTGAGGAACAGAGAGCTCTCCCTCATTCTCAGCTTGTCTTTTGAGGTAGAGGGTGGTGCCTTAGCATGTGCGATGCCATCTGGGGATTTTACGGCACCTCCATATGGAGTGTAATATCCATACATTCAGGGCATCTCCCCTTCCGGGACCCACATGAGACACAGGGACATTCTGGGAAGGTGAGCATTTTTGACTGACAGGCAGAGAAACAGTGTATTGCAGGTATTTAAGGTTTCCAGGTCACTTAGGGCTGACTAGTGTTGCCTGCCTAGTCTCACCATATCAATAGCCCAATAAGCCCTTCAGGAAAAGTAAATGACTCCAGGGCTTTCTTGCAAAACAAATCTGTTTTTTACCAATTCCAAATGTTCATGTCTCTGACCTCATCCTTTTGTATAGAAAATATTTTCCAGTACTCTTCTTGCTGTCTTAAAGTGGAATTCAAAAAAATAATTTTTACTTGCCTACACATATAATTTTTTTTTACTTTTTAAGATTTATTTATTTATTTGAAATTCAGTGTTACAGAGAGAGATTTACTTATTTATTTGAAATTTAAAGATTTACTTATTTATTTGAAATGCAATGTTACAGAGTATTGCAAAGAGAGAGATAGAGAGAGAGGTCTTTCATCTGCTGGTTTACTCCCCAAATGGCTGCAACGGCCAGAGCTGGGTTGATCTGAAGCCAGGACCCAGGAGCTTTTTCTGGGTCTCTCACATGGATGCAGGGGCCCAAGGACTTGGGATATCTACTGCTTTTATAGGCCATAGCAGAAATCTGGATCAGAAGGGGAGCAGCTGGGACTCGAACCGGTGCCCATATGGGATGCCAGCACTGCAGGCAGTGGCTTTACCCACTATGCCACAGCACCAGCCCCCACATATAATTTTTTAACAAAACACAGTATAGCACCCTGACTACAATACAAAGGAGAAATGAAAACTGGAATTTATAACAAAATATGAGTAATGTGCATGCCAATAGGCTCATTAACAGCTATATCAGAAGACAGTTAAATAATTAATAAATCTACACACCAAATCAGTGCAATTTGACATCTACAAATTCAAACTGATTTATGCTTGGGAAATGTGGTTTTCCAAAAGAGGGAATGACTGGTGGCAAACTTCCAATGAATCAAATATACTCTTCCAAAAATTTACAAGTGGGCTAAAAAAATTGAGTGTATTTTAAAACCATGCAAAAATTATTGTAGGTTTACATATAAAATGTAATTGGGTTCTAGACTCAAACAATTTCCACATACCTGAGTGGCTTGTCAGGCCTTCAGGTTGTGCGGAATATCAAACAACTCTCCTTTGTATGCAGATGGCAGCTTTCTAGCAACCATGGAGTGCCTCTGACTTCCTTCAGACTACCAAAAGCAACCCAAAATAGCTCAACATGCCCTCTCTGGGGCAGTATCATTCCTATGAAAAATAGGAATCTGTGGGCTTGAGAAAACTAGCATATTTTAGATCAATGTATCACTGTGTGTTCTTAGAACAAATATTGAGAAGTAGAGTTCTTGTTTGTTTATTGTGGCAATCATTGAGCAATCTTCTAAAGCTGCAATCCCAAATGTCTATAGGGCCAAAGTGTTTCTCAAGACTTCAGCTATTGGTGGGAGCCATGGCACACTGGAGAAAAACATGCACTGTCTAAAGAAAAGAGATACAGGACAAGCAGCTTGTTCACTATGGGCAATCCAGGAACAGTGTGCAGATCTTCAGATATTTCAAAAGATGCCAGAAATAAAGATTTTTTGTGAAGTCTCCCAATTTGCCTTAAAGTTGTTGGCTATTTTTTAAATTTTTTTGGTTGTGTGAGCCAATTAAAACCTGTCTGTGAATCTGAGAGAAAAAAGAAAAGAAAACAAGCATATTTTAAAAGAATTGTCACTCTGAAGTTCATATCTTTCAAATTTATTTTTAACCTTGACATTATTTCGTTTGAGAAGAGTGGAAACAACTCTGTTTTGGAATTGTATTCTGATTTAAATCTCAATTTCACCACCCAATTCACTTCAGTTCACCTGAAGAACCCCTTCACTTCTCTATCATCAGGCACTTCTCGTATAAGAGGGAGAAAATGATGTCATTACAGCAGGACCATAAATTTAACCCACACTCAACTCAGTAATGTCTTGACTGTCCATAAATTTGCATGCTCCCATTCACCAGTTAATGGAAGAGGAATCAACTTTATGCTCGATACAGCTTAAATTTCATCTAGGCTGATCATTTAAACAATCCTTTTGAGTGATGCTATCTAAGGGGAAAAAACATTTAGGCTCTCAGGTGAACCAGTGACATAGGCATGCAAGTTGTGCAGGTGCATGGGACTCTACACAGATGCTTGATATGGGTTGGGGAGTCACTACTGGTTTCCAGGACGATGATCACTTCTCATTGGGGCCTTTTTGCTCTATTGGGACCCAGTAGCACCTCTGCAAGATTCAGCTCACCCCTGTCGTATGGCCACAGACCAAAAAGTAACTGCTCTGTCTCTCATCTGGTCTACTGGCCAGGCAATTCCCACGCCTTGCTGGGGCAGGACGAACAGAGGACACCTGGAAGACCTGGCAGCTCTTATCGCACCCTCCAAAAAGGGAAAAAATTATAAAACACACAGAAATCACTCTCTTCTCTTTCCACTCCTTTCTGCAATCTCCTTAGCCCAAAAAGGCAGGGAGCAGGGGAGACTTTTCTTTACCTTGTCCACACCATATCCTCCGCCTTCCTGAAGCTGATCTTGCAGTCAAGCTTTAGCTATATACAGGGTGTGTTCCCTCTACATTGGGGGTCCCTTCTATGACTGGAGTTTTCTGGACTCAGTAATCTGTGAAACAGGAGATAAAGAAATCTAGCAAACTTTCCACAACACCTAAGAAGATGGCTATTATCAAAAACAGAAAATAAGTGTTGACAAAGATGTAGAAAAATTGAAATCTTTGTGCATTACTGGTGGGAATGTAAAATGATGCAGTCACTATGGAAACAGTGTGTTGTTTCATCACAGAATTAAACATAGGATCCAACAACTCCACTTCAAGGTATATTTCCCAAAGAATTCAAAGCAGAGACTCAAAGAGATATTTGTACACAAGTGATTGTAGCAACATTACTCACAACAATAAAAAGGCAGTAAGAACCCAAATGTCCACCAACAGATGAATGGATAAGCAAAGCATGGAAAATACATACAATAGAGTATTACACACCCTTAAAAAGTAATGAAATTCTGATACAGACACAAAAGGGCAATATCTTATGATTCCACTGATAGGAGCCCCCTAAGTTGGTCAAACTCAGGCAGGCAAGAGGGGAAAATTGGAAGTCCTTGTTTAATGACTGTTGAGTTTCAGTTTGAGATGAGGAAAAAGTTCTGGAGATGGATAGGGGTGATAGTTGTAAACAATGTAAATACACTTAATGCCACTCAACTGCACACTGTAAAAGGATTAAAATGGTAAATGTATTTTATATATATTTATCAAAATAAAAAAAAAGTAGGTCGAGACAGGCATTGCGGTCATATTTGTTCAATTTCCAGCTACTTTGCCTTGGATCCAGCTTCCCGCTAATATACCTAGAAAGGCAGGGGCCGTTGCTGTGGCGCAGCAGGTTAATACCCTGGCCTGAAGCACTGGCATCCCATATGGGGGCCGCTTTGAGACCTGGCTGCTCCACTTCTGGTCCAGCCCTCTGCTACGGCCTGGGAAAGCAGTAGAAGATGGCCTAATTGCTTGGGCCCCTGCACCCACATGGGAGACCTGGAAGAAGCTCCTGGCTCCTGGCTTCGGATCGATGCAGCTCCAGCCATGGTGGCCAATTGGGGAGTAAACCAGAGGATGGAAGACCTCACTCTCTCTCTGTGTAACTCTGACTTTCAAATAAATAAATAAATCTTTTATAAAAAAAAAAAAAAAGAAAAAAAGAAAGGCAGTGGATGATGGCCCAAGTACTTGGGTTCTTGCCACTCATGTGGAAGACCTAGATGGAGTTCCTGGCTCCTGGCTTCAACCTGGCCTAGTCCTAGTTATTGCAGGCATTTCCAGAGTGAACAAGCAGGTGTATGTAATACTTCTCTAGCTCACTCTCCTCTCTCTCTCTCTCTCTCTCTCTCTCTGGTTCACCCCCAAATGGCCACAACAGCAGGACCGGACTGATCCAAAGCCAGGAGCTTCTTCAGGGTCTCCCACAGGAATGCAGGGGCCATCTTCCACTGTTTTCTCAGGCACATTAGCAGGGAGCCAGATTGGAAGTAAAGCATATGAAATGCATGAAGTTTGTATACCTTAAATAAAAGGTTTATTGGTTAAAAAAAAAAAAAAAAGGAGAAAGGAGAAGAAGTAGAAGAAAAAATGAAAGTGGATTAGCCAGGACTCCAACCAGCACCTATATGGGATATTGGCATCACAGGTGGTAGCTTTACCCGCTATGCCATGTCACCTCATATGTATATTTATATTTTAAGCTCCTGAAATTTAAAAGGCTTCACTGTAAGTGTATCCTGAATTGATAATTAAATGTTTCTATTTTTGATTTATAAGTTATAAATTACTATTGTGTAAATGTAATCATTAAAAGTTCAATTTCTTTATAATCTTTGGCTAATAATTCAATATGTTATAATATATCCAGTGTGTACCTACACTTTAGTATTATCTTGTTTCCTATATAATTATTAGATTTCTAAAAGTTTTATAATTTATTGAAGTATAATTGATAAGTGAAAATTTTGTATATTCGAAGTACACAAATATATGTCTTAGTATAAACATGAAGTGGGGAAATGATCAAAGAGAGATGCTGGTCAACAAAGACAAACTTTCAGTTATGAAAGATGAGCAATTATGAGATTTTTAATACATATGTAAAATGAAACTTAAAAAAAAAGGAAGTAGAGCAGCCAAGACTTGATGGAACATCCCATATGGGATGGCGGCACTGCAGCAGTGGCTTTATCTGCTACCCCACGGCACCAGACCTGGCAAGTTGATTTTTAAAATTACAAAAAAATTAACATATGTAAAGTCAATAGCACAGCTTTTATTTTTATATTTTTATTTCAATTAGTTTTTAACAAATTCAATGTGATTTGCTGATACAATTCTAAGAACATAATGATATTCCTTTCCTGCCTTCCAACCGCACAGTTGGTGCACAGTAAGTAACAAGTAAATTTAGTTCCCTCCCCTTTCAGTAACTATTATACATTCTACTAGACATTGTTAATCCCTTCCTGAGATGAGCGCTGACCATATGGAAGATAAACTGCCTTTTTCTTTTAAAATTAATTCTCTTTTTTAAGATTTTATTTATTTATTTGAGAGGTAGAGTTACAGACAGTGAGAGGGAGAGACAGAAAGGTCTTCCTTCCGTTGTTTCATTCCCCAATTGGCCGCCATGGCTGGAGCCGCACTGATCTGAAGCCAAGAGCTGGGTGCTTCTTCCCAGTCCCCTACATGGATGCAGGGGCCCAAGCACTTGGGCCATCCTCCACTGCCTTCCTAGGCCATAGCAGAGAGCTGGATTGGAAGAGGAGCAGCCGGGACTAGAAACGGTGCCCACATGGGATGCTGGTGCCACATGTGGAGGATTAACCCACTGCACCATGGCACCAGCCTTTGAATTAATGCTTGAGTACACATAAGAACCAAGGCAATCAGGAAGAAAGCATGCACATAATTACTCAGGTATGAAATTAGCTCCATTCCAGATCCTAGACTGGATCCTGTTCCTATCTTTTCCTGAATGGCCCAGTAGGTTCTCAGACTCAGCATTTCCCAAACTGAATCCATTCACGTGTTCATAAAGCTCATTTCCTTCCTTTCTTCTTTAATCAGTAGGAGAAAATAGGTTAGAATAGCAGTTCCCAACTTCCTTTGGTTCACAGCATCATTAATGTCTTATAAATTTTTTCATGGTGACCCCAGGCCAAAAGAAATTCCTAATATTTCCATTTACTAAGTGCTTAATAAATATGTATGTTACAACAACTTAGTTACCACTTGAAACATAATGCACATAAATTTTTTAGATGCTTTATTTCACTCTCTCTTTTTTTTGGAATTTACTTATGTATTTAAAAGGCAAAGTGGCACAGACAGAGAAAGAGATCTTCCATCCTCTGCTTCACTCTCCAAGTGGTCATAACAATTAGGAGCCAAGAACTCCATCCAGGTCTCCCAAGCAAGTGACAGGAGTACAAATATTTGAGCCACTTTTTGTTGCCTTCACAAGTGCATTAGCTGGTGGCTAGACTAGAAACACAGCAACTAGGAATCAGATGGATGTTGCAATATTGGATGCCAGAGTGGCATCCACTGCACCACAAGGGCACCCTTATTTCAGTCTTAACACCAATATGGGTAATGCACAGCTTGTGATATTTTGTAATAAGATTGGAAAGCACCACCTTCATCTCTTGTTCCATGCTAATTTTCAGGAAGTACTTACTTTTTATTACAGCAACCATCAGAAGACCAACTTTGCAAAGATATGACAGCACCAAAAGGAATGTATCAGTATGACACTGACATATTGCAAACTAGTAATTTATGTGATGTCGAACAGTCTAAAAGTAAAACTATGCTTCCTCAATATTTTAAAAAGTCCCACACACCCCTGTGACTTCACCCTGGCATCCCAGTGCTCCTCAGCCAGTTTTGGAATGCATGGTTAGAATGAAAACTTGGAACATGCCGTGGTAAGGGTCCCTGTGAATCGTGATTCCCTGTACCCATGCACCTGCAAAGGACCCTCCACACAGGCTCAAGCCGATGTCACCTGCCTTGGCTGATACAATGTTAGCAAATGCCCATGAGCAGGGGCTTAAAGAGTACGTAGGCTGCGGATTTTTCCCTCTCTTGCTGCTAAAACCTCTTTTGCCACCAAGTGACACACTCAGGCCAGCCCCTTAGAACATGAGACTTCGAAAAGTGAGGTCTTAGTCATTCCAACCTTCTCAACTGAGACCACAGACATGTTCATGAGGCCCACTTGGACTCTCTCGCTCCAGCCAAGCTGTTGCAGATCAGAAGAATGTCCTCTGACCCACATACTAATAAAATATTAAAAAACGTATTTTGTTTTAAACCACTCTGTTTTTGGTGCTTCTAGGTGGCAAAAACTAACTGATACAATGTTATAGCAATTGATACATTAGGAAAATCAATAAAAGAATCCACTTCTTAATCAAGTTGAATAGAGTTATTAAGTAGATGAATGCATGATTGTGGCATTATCCCCTTGGAATTCCTTAGAAATAGCCTGTGATGTCCACTTGTATAGCCTCAGCAACAGATTTTGAACTTCATAAATATTTCACTGTGGACAGGATTAGAAAATTTACTGCACTGTTTGAACTACTGTTCCTATAATTATAATGTAAATGATCATTACTCAGTAAGAAAATAGCTTATAAAGGAAAGTGATAATTAAAATTTGGGTGTCAGAATTAGGTAAGGGGCTGGCACTGTGGCATAGCAGGTAAAGCTGCTGCCTGCAGCCCTGGAATCCTATATGAGCAACAGTTCGAGTCCCAGCTGCTCCACTTCCAATCCAGCTCCCTGCTAATGTGCCTGGGAAAAGCAACAGAACTTGACCAAAGTGCTTGAGACCCTGCACCCACATGGGAGACCCGAAAGAAGTTCCTGGCTCCTGGCTTTAGATGGGCTCAGTTCCAGCCATTGCAGCCATTTGGGGAATGAGACAGCAGATGAAAGGTCTCTCTGTCTCTCTCTCTGCCTCTTCCTCTCTCTAACTCTGTCTTTCAAATAAATAAGCTTTTGAAAAAATTAGGTAAACAGAAATCTTGTTACAAGAATGGCCTGTTCAATCAGAGGTCAGACTGCTAACCACTAAAACCACAGTGGCCAAAACTCAGCAGCAAACTCAGAAACAAGTGGAAATGGAGTCACAGCAGCAAGATGTGCTTCTTTGATAGAGCAAGGTCTTACAGCAACCAAAACACAGAGTCTCCGATGGAACACTTTTCAGCAGGGCAAGTAAGCAATCAATCTGAAAACCACAAGCATGACCTCAAAAGAAGCTGCTCATCAAAGCCCCGTCCGTGGTTTAATGAGCTCAGAAAGCATCACATCCCACAGCACAATAAAATATTCTTTATAAAGATGAGATTGGATCATCAAGAAAATGTTGGATATTTGTTGAAATGAATTGAAAACTTTTCAAAAAGATTTCCATTAAAAACGATTAAGAAGGGGCCAGCACTGTGGTGTAGCAGGTAAAGGTGCCGCCTGCAGTCCTGGCATCCAATATGTGCACCAGTTTGAGTCTCAGCTGTCCACTTCCAATCCAGCTCTCTGCTATGGCCTGGGAAAGCAGTGGAAGATAGTCTAAGTCCCTGGGCCCCTGCACCCACATGGGAGACCCAGAAAAAGCTCCTGGCTCCTGGCTATGAATCAGCACAGCTCCAGCCATTGCAGCCAACTGGAGAGTGAACCAGAGGATGGAAGACCTCTCTCTCTCTCTCCCTCTCCCTCTCTCTCTCTCTCTGCCTCTCCTCCTCTCTCTGTGTAACTCTGACTTTCAAATAAATCTTTAAAAAAGATTAAGAAAATGCAAGTATTTGATGTAGTGATCAAGATGCTGCTTGGTAGGGTTACATCCCCTATTGGAGGCCTGAATTTGAGTCCTCGCTCTGCTGTGCAGGCCAGCTTCCTGCTAATGCACACCCAGGAGGCAGCAGGCGGTGGCTCATGTAGTTGGGACTGTGCCACCTGCATGTGAGATCTGGGTTGAGATCCCAGCTTCCAGCTTTTGCCTAGCCCAGCCCCAGCCATCACTGGCAGATGGAGCATGAAACAGATGATGGGAGATCTCTGTCTCTCTGTCTGCCAAATCAAATAAATAAATAAATAAGAAAAATGTATAGGTTCTTAAAGTATTAAGTGCTAGAAAATTCAGTTATGTGTAACATCCCATTTCTCAGGAGCCATTGCAAATGATCATTTGGGCATCTCCATGAGTTAAAGGTTGCTCTATGTACCAGCTCACCATGATTTTGTTTTAATCTACAGCTTTATCCTTTTCAGTGAGAGAATTCTGCCATCCCTCAATAGCCCCAAGATGATCTCCAGACACAGCAGCTTCAACCTCTTGGGAGGGAACAGGAATGGGACCGTGGAGGAACATGATGACTACTGTTTCATTTGAGCCCACAGCTGAGCTTGTTTCTGACCAGGTGAGGCTCCACTGAGCAGATAGGGGGTGGAGTCAATAGCTATCAATTAGGAGAAGCCCTCGCCTGCAAGAGGTATCCACAAGGAGGAATGTCTGGCTAGGAAAAGCTGACCCAAGCTACCCGCAACCAAGACCTTGGTTATCCCCCACCATGGAAACTGCCAGAGAGACCAAAGAGTAAGTCAGGTCAAGCATACTCCAGCCACAATAAACATAGCAAACAGGCATAAAAACAGCCTTTGAAGAAGTAGAAATGTAATCAACTCATTTTTACTTCACTTTTAACAGAAGTATTTACAGAAGTTTTAGAAAACATAGTGAGGATAGAAAAAAAGAAAAAGGAAAGAGTTTTTGTTCATATACAAAATGCTATACTACAATTTGCTTTTCTTCATTTATCAGTATACAAATATACATCAACAAGATCATTGTGAGTAATTATATTCAATTTAATAGATAAGCCTTCTTCAACAACCTCAGGTTTGAAGATATCCTGATTTTGTTTTCTTGTTGTTATTTCTTTGGGTGTCAGGAAGTTCCAGTTCAGTATCAACTGAGCAATAAAAGGGAGTCAAACATATTTCTGTTTTTATAAAAGTGGGATTGATGGCATGGCTCATGTGTGCAGCTCAATGAGATTGCTAACATGGCACGTGGAAGTGACAGTTTCCCACATAGCCCCAGCACAGCTGGAACACTGCCAGCCTCCCCCATGGAAGGAGGCCTTCCTCACCAACGTGCCACCTGGCGGGGAGCTCAGGAGAGCTCACATCTCTGCAGGCAGACAGATCTCAACATGGGAGAGTGGCGGGAGTGCTCCCGCCACTCACCAACTAAGCAATTTACTTCTTTTCCCCTGTGTTATAGGAATGGGCCTGAGAAATGACAAAGGTGGCACCGTTCTTCCACAGAGAAACAGGGTGCCAGGCAAAGGAGGTGCCCCACTCAACACACTTTATACCAACGTTGCAGTGACCATTGCTTAACTCACACCTTTGCATATTTGCTTATTAATTCCTTAGGACAGATATCTCCAAGAGAGACTCTAGAATCAAAGCCAGGAGCATTTCTTAACCTTTTCACACATGTTATCAAGTTGCAGAGGAAGACTGCAGACTTGCACAACCACCAGCAATGGAGGGAAGCGTCCGTTTCCTCCCACTCTGTACTTCTGTGACAGATTAAAGCAACATTGCACTATCATTTTGGTTTACATTTCTTTACTAATAAAGTGAAAGCTTTTCTATACATTTATTGGCCATTTTTATTTCTCCTTTCCTAATTCATTTGATATACCATTCCCATTTCTCTAGTGAAATTCTCATCTATTCTTATTCATTTGTAAGATGCAAAAATACTTAAGCAAGTCCATTTTTTAATTTTATTTAAGGTATGCAAACTTCATGTATTTCATATATACAAATTTAGAAGGGTGAGAAGATTCCCGCCAAGTCATTCTTTTTAATCTTAGAGTTAGAAATCATAAACCTAACAAAATATGATACTGGTGTTAAGAATGATCATCTTCCTTTTTATTAAAACTTTTACTTATACCAAAGCAAGAACATATTTGAAGAAAAAACAGGTCAATATCTACAGACCACAGATGTGCTTAGATTTAATATCTCTTATTATTAAGTTAGTGTGTTTGCATTTTTATTCCATTTTAAGAAATTAAGTTATTATTGATCCATAAATATGAAAAGAAATCCTTACAGATACATACTTTTTCCAAGCATATTTAGTATATGGAAATTGAAATTTTGAACAAAAATAAAACCTCAGAAAGAAATTACTTGTTCTCTATTAAAAGACCACCACTAGGGCAGATGTTTGGCATAGTAGTTAAGTCACCTCCTGAGATACCTATATCCTATATTAAATCAGAGTGCATTGGTTCCAGTCCCACCTCTACCACTTCTGATCCAGCTTCCTGATAATTCTCATCTGGGTAGATAACAGATGATGATCTAAGTACTTTACCTGTTACCCACATGGATGACCCAGATGAAGTTCTTGTTTTAGCCTGTTCCAGCCTGACTGTTGTGGGGATTTGGGATTCAACAAGCAGATGAAACATATTTCTCACTTTCTCTCTCTCTTACAAATAAAATAAATAAATTTTTAAGTTCATAGAAATATGGCATTCAAAGATGTTTGTTGAAAAAAAAATTAAAGATGACCATCAGAAACCTAAGTATAAACTATTGGCTGAAGTCAAGTACATATTAAAACAATTGGATGCATAAAGACGTTATATGACTAACAGATAGTTGCCAGGATGTTGGTGCAGAATTTGCCAAGAATAGTAAGTCTGTAGGTTTAAGTACTAAAATTGACCGCTGACAGCATTCTTAAGAACTTTTTATGGATTATACAATAACATTGTGTAAGAGGTTTGAAATTGATAGATATTGAACAAATTCTAGTGAAAGAGTGCCTTGACAAAAAAGTCTTTAGTCATTCTTTCTATCAAGAGAATTTCCATTCTTAACAGAAAGAAGCTTCAAAATCTACCAGAACATTAAATTTTAAAATGGCAGAACTGCTATTGTGCATTGCCTTTATATTTCTAAACAAGTATATCAATGTCTGTTAGATTCCTCATCATTCTTCATTCATTAATTCAATAAACATATTCAAGAACTTAGTCTGTGCTTCCTTTAGAGCTAAAGTTACAGACACAAATAAAAGAAATCCTACTCTCCAGGAAGACAGAGATCTACTACAGGAGTCAGTTTTTGGTTCATTCTGATGGTCACCTTCATGTGTCAGCTGGACTGGGTAAAGGGATGTCCAGATAGCTGATAAAACACCATTTGGAGGAGTCTCTGTGGCATGGGTTCTGAAGAGATTAGCATTTGGATCAGCAAACTGAGTAAAAAAGATGCCCTCACCATTGTGAGTGGGCATCGCCAATCCACTGAGGGCCTGAGTGGGATAAAAGGCAGAAGCAGGGGCTGGCATTTGGCATCGTGGTTAAGACACTTGTAGGACACCTGCCTCCCACATCAGAGCACCTGAGTTCAACTCCCAGATCCAGCTCCTTATTCCGGCTTCCTGCTAATGCCTGGAAGTGGTGGTGATGGCTCACGTAATTGGGTTCACCCACATAAGAGAATCGGAGTACATTCCCTGCACACACTGCAGGCCCTTAGGAAGCGAACCAGCAAGTAGGACTACTCTATCTTGCTCTATGTGTGTGTGTGTGTGTCACTCTGTGTGTGTGTACTCTCAAATAAACAAAGAAAAAAATTTAAAGGCAAAAGAAGGGAAAATTTTCTCTCTCCTTGAGCTGAAACATTCATCATCTCCTGCCCTCAGACATGGGAACTCTGGGACCTACACCAGCAGCTGGCCAGTTTTCAGGTCTTTGGCCTCAGACCAAATTAGACCACTGGCTTTCCCTGTTCTTTAGCTTGCTTGACTTTCCAGACCCCACAATTACATAGCCAATTCTCACACTACCCCCCCCACACACACACACATACATAAGAGTACTTCAAATATTCATCAAAATGGAATTTAAAAATGAGTTTATTTTGGAGCAAAAAACTTTGAAATCCATGCATACTCGTGTGTGTGTGTGTGTGTGTGTGTGTTTCCTAATGATTCTGTTTCTGTAAAGAATCCTGACTAATACATTTAAATAGTAGAGGAGATTAGGAAGGTAACAGAAGAATAGAGTTCATTGTGATGGAATCAAACCCTGACAGACTGCTCAAGAGAGTAACCACTAACAGGCTGAAAGAATCAGGGGTCTTCTAGGAGGAAATGACAATGAGTCTCTGAGTCCTGGGGAATGGACAGGTTCTAGCCAGGAAAAGAAAAATGGTATTTCAGGCACAGAGGCAGGATGGAGCACAGTGTGCAGAACTACTGCAAAAACCTAGGTTTAGCTGAAGCACAAAGTTTGTGTGAGTATGAGCAATGTGAGAGATTTCACTAAACAGGAAATAATAGTGAAAATGTTTCAACAATTATTACTGACAGTTTAGCATATCCCAGCCATTATACTGACTGCTCTACATCTCATTGAATCAGGACAAAAATAGATGAGGAAAGGACTACTCTTACACTTACTCCCATTTGACAATTAAGGAAACAGAAGTCCAGTGAGGTTAAGTGATTTGCCAAGATGATGTATTTTGCAGATGGCTAGGATACAATTCCAATTTCGAAATTCGAGTTCCAGATCCTAGGTTTGTCTACTAATCATGAATGAATCATGTGCTACCCTAAGGAGTTTGAACTTTAACTTTGAGGCCACGGAAGGCAAAGAAGGATTTTAGGGAGGAGAGTGACATGATCAGTTTCCTTTTTAAGAGCTAGCCCAAGTTACTGAAGGGAGGGGGAGGAGCTAATGATGGATGTCCAGGTTGTATTCTATACAACTGTAAGGAGGGTCATTAAACCATGGTCTATGAATGGCACCCCGGCACTGTGCAGGAAACAACCTATATGGCAAACAACAGATCTGCATGTCAGGAGGCACTTACAGTAATCTAGACATAAAATGTAAAAGGCTTGAACTAAGGAAAGGCAACAATAAAGACGAGCTCTCAATCCAGATGTGTTAAAGATATAGAATCAATAGGATTTGATGGCTATTTGAGTAAAGACAATGATGAGAAGAGAGCATAGATAAGGTGGTTTTTATTCTGTGTTAGTCTGGATACATTGCAACTACATTTTAGAATTCCCTTGCCTATTTGATTTTGGGTTGGGCTGGACCAAAAGAGAAACTTAGTTGAGATTTGGAAAGTGAAGTGCAAGAGTAGCCATTATGCTTTGAAGGTTATCATGGTCGTAGGTGATGAAAGACAGACACAAAGATGCCAGCAGGAGTCAATCTGCCTTTGATTTTCTTCCCAACTCTATATCTTCTTTCTGTTCTTCCTATGTGCCAGCCCTGCCCTTCTGACCAATAGCAACCTGCAACCACATGGCTGTTGCAACCCACAGAGGCAACAGGTAGGAAAAGGCCACAGTCTTCCAGAGACTCCTACACCAGACCACTCTGTCCCACTCCTGCAGATCCCCCTGAGGCTCTGAGTACTCCACCAAGCCAGTTTTTCAATAGGCTACTTAGTCACACCTCCCCAAATCACCAGCTCTTCTTTCTGAGCCTCTAACTCCCCAGCTTCAGTGCCTGACCCCAGCAGGCTTTTCTATAGCAATTGAAAATGTGATTCCAAAACCTAGATAGAACTGCAAAAGACCTGTGACATTCAAAGCAACCTTGAAAAAGAACACTTATGAGCATGGGCATTTGGCCAAGCAGTTAAGATGCCCACATAGCACATCAAAGTACCTGTGTTCAATACCTACCTCTAGCTTCTGGCTCCAGCTTCCTGCTAATGCAGACCATGGGAGGCAGTGGTGATAGTTCAGGAATTTGGTTTCTGCCACCTATACAGGAAACTTAGATTGAGTTCCCAGCTCCTCGCTTTGGGCTTAGTCACAGACATTTGAGGAGTGAAACAGTAGAAGGGCTCTCTCTCTCTCTCTCTCTCTCTCTCTCTCCCCTCCTCACTCAAATAAACGAATAAATAGATTTGTCATAAGAACAAAGTTAGAGGCCTTTCACCATTTAAGAATTCTAAAGGAATCCACAACAGAGCAGTGAAGATGAGTTTCTAAATTACACAAGGATAAAATGATTGCTAAAACTTTTGCCTTCATTCTGGAGATGTTTGTATCCAGATAATCTCCATGTGCTGAAAATCCACAACCTAGAGAGAAAAAGAATTTGTCTTGGAACTGGGCTTATAACAACTTCCATGTATGCAAACAAAAGTATGGAAAACCAGGTTCTTCTAAAAGAAAGGGGCTCGAAGATTCAATATGCATGGTTACTGCTGCTTTTAGCAGATCTGTTCTATATCATTCCCACTTATTTTATTACAGCTTAATCTTTTTAAATCTTTTAAAATCCTACCAGGGATACTTTGAGCTTCTAGGAAGTATTTTAGAATATTGGAATTACAGACCTCATTTTGAATTCCTTCTCATAGATTCAAAAGGTCTTATTTTATTGGTGTTTTCTTTGATCATGCCTTTTAATTCCAAGGTTTACTAACAGTTTATTTTCTTAAATGAATGATGTCAATAGTACTGAACTATGTTCCCAGGCCAGTGTGGTTTTATTACCTCATTTGCTATGGGAGTTGGTAATATAACAAGATAATGTTGTGGGATATTACTGGCACTACTCTGCCTCATTTTAAAGCTTCTGGACTTTTTGGATATCTGAGAATTTTAAAGTAGGTTTTTGTGAATATTTTTACATTAGTGAGCTATGGAGTTACTTGTTCAGATGTGGATAAATTTGTTCAACATGTCAAACTGAGAGGCAGATTTTGTGGCACAGTGAGGAAAGCCACTGCTTTTGATGCCAGCATTCCATGTCACAATGCCAATTCAAGTCCCAGCTGCTCCACTTCCAATCTAGATTTTTGCCAATGCACCTGGGAATGCGGTAGAATACAGAGCCAAGTACTTAGGCCCCTCTCACCCATATATAGACCAAGATGGAGTTTCTGGCTCCTAGTTTTAATACTTAGATGTGGGGCAAAGATGTCCTATAAGCACAAGGCTAAACACTCACCACTAAAAGCTATAGTTTTAATGGAAGTCCTATATGCTGTATTTTATGTGTAACATCAAATTTTCTAAGTGAAAATTAATTTATTAATTGTATGTTTTTATGTGTATTACTATCTGTAATAGAATTAGCAATCACTGAGAATTAAGAATTTATATATATATATATTTTTTTTTTTGACAGGCAGAGTGGACAGTGAGAGAGAGAGACAGAGAGAAAGGTCTTCCTTTGCCGTTGGTTCACCCTCCAATGGCCATGGCGGCCGGTGCACCGCGCCGATCCGATGGCAGGAGCCAGGTGCTTCTCCTGGTCTCCCATGGGGTGCAGGGCCCAAGCACTTGGGCCATCCTCCACTGCACTTCCCTGGTTCAGCAGAGAGCTGGCCTGGAAGAGGGGCAACCAGGACAGAATCCGGTGCCCCGACCAGGACTAGAACCCGGTGTGCCGGCGCCACAAGGCGGAGGATTAGCCTAGTGAGCCGCAGCGCCGGCCTAAGAATTTATATATTCTTAAAACCTCAGTGTTGTTGCAAAGATGACATTAAAAATTTGGCCTTTCACCCAAACCTATGGGCCTCAAGGTACCTAGCACAACATTGAGAAAGAAGAACATAGGGGCAGGGAAGTAAAAAAATAAATGAGACTTGAAACTGACATATGGGCAACTACTGGCACATGAAACTGATTGGAATTCAACAGATCAGAAATGTTTTGTTTCTAAATGAATTGTATAGCAAATAAACATGATCCCAACCTGGAAAAACCTTGAACTATTAGAGCATTAAAGCAATCCTTAGGACCCCACACTTGCACAAATGGGAATCCAGCTGTGGAAATTATATCGCCCTCAAGATAAATAGATTCTGGAGTGGGCATTGTGGTGCAGCACTTGGGACTCTTGCATCCGTGTCCCATATCCTAGTGCCTGGGTTCAAGTCCCCGTGCTGCTTCCGATCCATCTTCCTGTTAATGCACACCCTGGGAGGCAGCAAGTAATAGTCCAAGTTTTGAGATCCCTGCTAACCCTGGAGAGCTCCAGATGGAGTTCTGGGCTCCTGGACTCAGCCTGGCCTAGCCCCAGCTGTTGAAGGCATTTGGGAAGTGAACCAGCAGATAGAAGAGCTCTGCCTCCCTACTGCTTCATGTTTCAAATAAATATAAATAAATAAGACTTTATTTTAAAAAAAATTACTAAATAATAATATATTCCCAAATGTGCTTTTCAGATGTGGCTAGAAGGGGCAGGATGTGAAGATCCTTCCAGAAGAGGGACCAAGGCTATGGTCAAGAAGTTCCTCACAGACAGCTAACACAGAATCTAATCAAGGAATATCCCCACCACAGGGTAGGTGACTGCACAATGCCTGCTTAGTAGTATTCCATATTTTCTAGCAGTCAGGAATTGCTGAGCATCTCCCATTTTCTCCAAAAAAAGTTATTTTCATACTCATCCTGCCCATTCTCCACTCCTGTATATTGAGAGGGTATGGATGAACAGATTGTCTTTTTATTTTCAGGTCACCACCAGATGTCCTATCTAGACACCATGGAAAAGACTTACATCACCTAGAGCTCTTGGGTTACCTCTGTGGGTCTTTAGTCTGTCTCCCATGGGGAAAAGATTATTATGTTATATGTAACAGAAGAAGGGAATAGATCTTTGGTGACCAGGAGGGATGACTGTGGAGGACAGTAGTTAGCTAGCCCTCTTTCTCCTAGGCACACTGCTGTTCTACGCTTTCCAGTGTCCCTTGTGGCTGACAATACAATGGTCTCGGTTCTGATCGATAAAATGAAAACAGAAAGGGCATCTGCTGCTTCCAGGTCTGGTCCATTTAGCCTCTGACTCACAACTCTCTATGCACTTTTCCTTCCAATGGACTAGGCTGAAGATGACTAGAACAACCTTAGGAGTCACGGTGTGAAGATGGTGAAACCGCAAGATGGAGAAACCTGGGTCCATGAAAACATACAGAAAAACCACCCAACTGAAGTGACTGCATTTGACTAAGTTTAATTCACATTAAGCCCCTGAGATTCCAGACTTTGTCTGCCACTACCATCACTAGTTTATCTTAATCCATTTCCATGAGAAGGAACAGCACATGCAAAGACGCAGTGTTCAAATTCAGGACACAGCCTGAGGAGGGTGAGGAGTTCACTGTGGTTGAAATGTAGTCACAAGGCACAGAGTAGTAGAAGATGAGTCCAAACAGTTCCATTGAGCAAATACCACAGGTCTTGAATGTTACGCAAAAATTTGGGCTTCATTCTGTGAGAAAACAGGGACCATAAAAATTTGTTTTCTTCCATCTGAACTGCTATTGTAAAATGCTGCCAGTAATGTGCCTTCTCTGAAACAACTGAGAATCCAAATGCTTCACACTGGTGACCCAAAACTTGAGAGTCTGAAAAATGTAATCACCAAGTCGACAACCATTTTTGCAGTCTGTGAAAGCTACAACTCATAACAAAATGTATCCTGCCACATTCACTAAGAAAATAGAAGAATCAATAACTTTCAGAGAAAAACTCAATTTGTAAAATCTACTTTTTATGAAACTGTGGTGGATGTGCACATGTGATGTTTTCAGGTAATAAATAACACTCATGCAACAAAACTTTGAAAGGGGACTTCAAGTTACATTTATCAAGATCCTCCCATATGACATGTATTCTGATTTGCACCTATGACAGAAAGATAAATAAATGACCAACAAGGACTTTAAACTGTCCCCACACCAATAATAATGTGGGCATTTCAACAGGTTAGCCAGGATGTATCAGAACGCAAGCTATTATAGAAATAAGACTACATATATGGAGTTGAGAGAGAGCTGGGGATAACAGAACATTCTTAGCCTGATAATGAGGACCCTTCTGTATCAGACTCAACCTACTACTTCAGGCTGAAACTCTACTCTTTTTTTTTTTTTTTTTTTTTTTTGAAATTTATTAGAGTTACAGAGAGAGAGAGACAGGGAGAGAGATCATCCATCCACTGGTTCACTCCCCAGATAGCCATAACAGCCAGGGCTGGACTAGGCCAAAGCCAAGAGCAAGGAGCTTCATCCCAGTCTCCCATGTGGGTGGCAGGGGTCCAAACACTGGGACCATCTTCTGCTGCTTTTCCCAGGCACATTAGCAGGGACCTGGATCAGAAGTTGAGCAGCCTGTGTCCATATGGGACACCAGCATGGCAGGTGGCAGTTTTACCCACTATGCCACAATGCCGGCCCCAAAATGCCACTTCTTTTATTCACACAATTGCTCACTGTCTTATCTATCCCTTACTTCTACACCTCCTAGAATATTCTCAATGCACTGTGGCTGGCCATGCTTCAGGTACCACTAAGGTCCCCCTCATGAACCAGTCCCTGGTTCCAGTGAGATGTGTTCTTTGCCTTCTTTAAACTCCCATTAGCTCCCTCTGCCTCAGGTTTGCATCATAGCTGTTTGCTGCCTTACGGGGTTTTTTGTGTTGTTTTTTTTTTTTTTTTAAGATTTTTATATATGTGAAAGACAGAGTGGCAGAGAAAGGAACAGATCTTCCATCCACTGGTTAACTCTCCAAATGGCTGGGCCAAGCTAAAGCCAGGAGATGAGAACTTCATCTGTATCTCCCATGTGGGTGGCAGGGGCCACATTACCCGAGCCATCTTCGGCTGCTTTCCCAGGCACATTAGCAGGGAGCTGGATTGGAAGCAGAGAAGCCAGGACTAGAACTGGCCCTCCAATATGGATTCCAGCATTGCAGGTGGTGAACCTGCTATGCCATGATGGTGGCCACTGCCTTGCTGTTTTTGTCTGATCTTTGTTGTAAACCATATACACTTGGGGATGAGGCAGGAGAGAAGAGGTAGGTAGCAGAACCCTTTTTCTTTTTTATACTTCTGGTATCAAGTATAGCACCTTGTACACACATAGTTGTTGTTCACTAATGAATGTTCGAATTTTAAACCTAAAGCCCACTTCCTGAGAACACTGACTCTACATACATCAGTAATCATTTCAACTTAGTCTTCAGTCCAGAGCTTAATTGTTAGGCGGCATATTATGTTTTTCAGGGCAGGAAGAGAACTTTTTTAGAATTTAGTAATCATGAACAGGGAAGATAAAAATTGCACAACACTCCCAATTCCCAATAGTGCCTAGCCATATCTCCAGAACTAAGACTGTGCAATACACATTCCCTTGGACTTACCCCTAAGGGTAAAGCTAAAAACTTGCCATGGGACTCCAAATCCCATTAAGTTGGCAGGTACCAATGCCATCTTACTAGTTAAAGTGATCTGTTTAAGTTTATAACTGATCATAAAGATAGGATTAAATGTCAAAGGGATCACATAAATAATACCAAGTATCTGTTAATAATAATAGGTAGAATTAAAAAGGAGAGAATGATCCAACATGGGAAGCAGGACACACAGCCGACTCATAGAATGACAAATGCCCTAATAGCACTCTGACCTCAGAATCAGCCTTTAAGGCATTTGGATCTGGCTAAAAAGCCCACGAGAACATTTCAGGCATGGAAAGCCAAGACACTGTGGCAAAAAAAAAAAAAAATGACCAAATGAAAGATCTCTGTGAGTGAGATCCCAGTGGAAAGAAGGGTCATCAAAGGAGGTACCTTTCTCTGAAGGGAGGAGAGAACTTCCACTTTGATTATGAACTCAAGAGGCTTCCATAGCCTTGACAGTTCAGGACAAGCACCTCGGGTGATCACTGACATCATAAATAAGAGTGTCAGTTGTTAAATCAACAACAGGAGTCACTGTGCCCTTGTTCCCCATGTAGGATCTCTGTCCTTAATGTATTGTACTATGAGAATTAACAGTAAAACTAGTCTTGAAACAGTACTTTATGCTTGATGCATCTGTGTGGGTGCAAACTGTTGAAATCTGCTTAGTATAGAGTTGATCTTCTGTATATAAAGATAATTAAAAATGAATCTTAATGAAGAATGGGATGGCAGAAGGAGTAGGAGGTGGGATGGTTGGGAGGTGGGTATGGGGGGGGGGGGAAGAACTGCTATAATCCAAAAGTTGTACTTATGAAGTGTATATTTATTAAATAAAAGCTTTCTATAATAAAAATAAATAAATAAAAGACTGTGCAATAAGCCAGTGTCTTAGCTCACAGAATAGAAGAGGTTGAAGTCTCCAATCTTCTCTATTATAATACAATCCATTATGAAAGAATCTCCATTAACTTTTAAAATATGATATTATCGTTCTTTTTTTTTTTACCCCTAGTGGTGGGTTTTTGAGATAATGTATAGATTTCTCTCTTCTTATGGGCCAGTCGTCTAGAGATGATGATATTATCTTTCTTATACAGTCCAGTCAAGAGAAACTGGGCAACTGCCTACCTTTCTAATATCAATACCATTAGCAAATGGAATTGACAAGAGGACAGCTGGGTGTGGAGGAAATATTGACTATTTATAATGTTCCCACATTGGTACCCTATGAGAAATGGAAGCTAAAACACAAGGACAAATCAGCAATAGGCAGTACAGAATGGTCAAAATCAAAAGTAGAAAAGATCAATATCTATAAAATATTGAAGCATATCAAATTTGTTTGCTAAGATCTGGAGTACAATAAATAAGGATAAGTATAAGAACAAACTTAGGGTAAATAAAACCATGCACAATTTTTTTCTAAGTACAGTAAACTTCAGGATTTTGTTAACCAACAGACACAAGCAGGCCAGAATGAAAATAGAATTCATGGATTCTAAGTTTCATTTCCATAAAGTTCATTGATAATAGAAATATTTTTTGTGGGAAATTGTCCCCCAAGCTGTTGGTTTCTGAGGCCTTTGGCCAGAGCGGTTATTACAAGGAGACCTTAAGTACATGTATACCTCAGGCCTTGTTCAAACATTGTGTAAATTATGTGCCTAAGATATATAATGATGCTTCAAAAAGTTTGTGGGAAAATAGAATTAAAAGATAAGTTTAGAGGTGGGTGCTGTGTCACAACTGGTAAAGCCAGCATTTGGGATGTCCATATCCCATATCAGAGTACCTGGGATCCAGTCTGGCATCCGCTTCCAATCCAAATCTCTCTCTCCATTTTTGCCTTGCAAATACAGAAAAACAAATAAACTATTTTTAAGAATTTTTTATTTATTGAAAGGTAGAGTTACAGAGAGAGAGAAAGAGAGAGAGAGAGATAGGAGAGACAGAGGAATAGAGCTTCCATCTGCTGGTTCACTCCCCAAATGGCCACAATGGCCAGAGATAGGCTGATCTGAAGCCGGGAGCCAGGAGCTGCTTCTGGGTTTCCCACAAGCATGCAGGGGCCCAAGCATTTGGGCCATCTTCCATTGCTTTCCCAGGTCATTAGCAGAGAGCTGGATCAGAAGAGGAGCAGCCAGGATACAAACCAATGCCCATATGGGATGCTGGCAACACAGGCAGAGGCTTAGCCTCCAAATAAACTATTTTTAAAAGGAAAACCTCATCATGGCTGTTCAGGCATTTAAAAAGTGAACAAGTAGATGAGGGCTATCTGTGTGTGTGTGGTGTGTGTGTGTGTCTTCTCTTCTTCTCTGTAAGTCTACCTTCCAAATAATCTTTTTTTTTTTAATTAAATTAAAAAGTTAATTTTGGTGAAAAATTTATCCATAGTTTTCTTATAACACACATTTTCCAAGAACTCTTTGAAGACACCCATTTGTGCACACTTCCATTTTTGCACCAAAATAAATTTATCTTTTTTTTAAAGATTTATTTATTTATTTGAAAGAGTTACACAGAGAGGAGAGGCAGAGAGAGAGAGAGAGAGGTGTCTTCCATCCTATGCTTCACTCCCCGATTGGCTGCAATGGCCAGAGCTGCACCGATCTGAAGCCAGGAGCCAGGAGCCAGGAGCTTCCTCCAGGTCTCCCACATGGGCGCAGGGGCCCAAGGACTTGGGCCATCTTCTACTGCTTTCCCAGGCCATAGCAGAGAGCTGGACCAGAACTGGAGCAGCTGGGTCTCAAACCAGCGCCAACATGGGATGCCAGCGCTTCAGGCCAGGGCATTAGCCCACTGCACCACAGCGCCAGCCCCGAAATTTATCTTTTAATTCTGTATTTCCATAAACTTTTTCAAGTACTCTCATATTACCACCATTTGACACAAACAGAGAGCTACTTTACTCCTGAGTAATGGGATGTCAGGAAGGTGGAGAAGCCATGAAGGCAGATCTATCAGACAGAGGGGAAGAGGCCTCTGCTCCTGGAGGCCACTTGCTCCGTGAGAGGGCTCATGGTGGGAGCCGGGGCTTAGAAAGGCCTGAGAAGAAGGGGAAAGAAGCAGAGCCAACAGGATGGCATAAGGCTGTCTGGGGAGAAACGGAGCCTCTCAGTCTTCAGGGAAACTACTGCAATCATAAAATTCCTTACATGGTTACATTTTTAGTGGAAAATAGTAAAAGGCTGCACTTTTGCATTTGACACAGAGTTCATCTCAGCAAGCAAAAAAGCAAGAGCAAAGCAAAACACCAGGAATGAAAGAATGGGAAACTCAAATAGGAGCCACATGTTGCCAGTTACAGGTCCTGGAAATGGAGTTCAAAGCAAGGTTAGTCTGACCTTGAAGAACATGGGGACCTTGGCAATATCCTAGTTTCTTATAGAAATTCACCTAAAAATATTCCTGAATCTTCAGAAGCTTTTTCCCATTATCTGTTTCTTTAGCTGGTGAAATGATGTATATTCTTTAAACTATCTTCAGAGTATTAGCCTATTAGGATTGATGTCAAGAGACGTTAGTCTCCTCCGAAACAGAGGCTGAGCTGAGCTCGCTGCAGGCCATCATATTTGCTAACAGCATCCACAGACTACATCCTGGCCCTGTGTGCTGCTGGATAAATCAGAAAACTGATCACGAGGAAAGCCCAGAACGAGTGCAAACAGAGCTTTCATCCAAGCCTCCACTTTCCTTTCCTTGCTCAATCTCACCTAATCCTCACAACAACCCTTCGTGGAAATTCATATTATTGCCCCAATAATAAAAATGAAGAAAAACTGACCAATGTCGCAAAGCTAGCATGAGCCTTTCTCTCAATTCTTTGTTATCCTTATAGTAGCTTTATATACTTATCTGGAATTTAATGGAAATTCTCTTCGGTCCAAATACTTAAGAACCCACAATTCTCTTTATTGCATTTAAGGATATCATTCCCATTTGTATCTCTTATTTTTGAACTTACTAATTGAAAGTCTACATTAAAGTCTTATTTAAATGTAGACTTTCAATTACTATGTCCTCAGGGAATGACTAGACTTACTAAGATATAAATTTGACATTAATTGTTTCAGAGTTGAGCTCTGTTCTGATAAAAACCTTATTTAAGTTGATTGTCATTTTTCACATTTACCATGATTCAAAGGCAAGGAATCAATGTTTGCATGAAGGAAATGAGTACTGAGGAGGCAGAAAGGAAAACTTAAATCTGGCCATGATAGTTAGTAATAAATGCCTGGCAGCATCTAAAAAAAAATGCCTCTTTCAAAACAAAAAGGTGAAATCAAGCTTGAAGGCTGTGAGAATGACAGATGACAATATTCTATGCCCCAGTCCAGAGAAACAGCTTAGTAAGAGTCAGGCTTCCCTGAGAGTAAGAGCCACATCCCGGTGTCCCCAGCGTGAGGTATAATGCAGTCCTAATAACAGCTGCTCAGTAAACTTTTTGAGGCTAAAACAGAATGGATGTTTGTAGCAAAAACAATTTAATTCAAAGAAAAAGAATGAAAAGAAAAGACATGTGAGCAGGCATGTGGTGCCACTTGATTACAGGCTTATTAGATCCAGAGGCTGAGACTCTTAGGACCACCAGAGCAGCAAAGCATCCATGAAGGCGAGTTCCCGAGGCTGGGGATGCTTACTTAGTTCCAGAAATACTCACATTCTCCCCTGTGGCAATAGAACATAACAAAACCGGATATTTAAGAATCTCCACTACATCCCTAACCCACTTGACTTTTTTTTCTCCTAAAAAACTAGTGAGCAATTTTCTTATGTTATTTAGGTAAAAATAATATGTATTTCAAATTCTCCTTTTCTGATAATTCTTCCTACCTCCTTCAAATATTTGGGCCTTGTTTCTCAGCCTGAAAAAATCATTTTAAAAATAACACACATCATGATTTATGTTGGTCTCGATTCTGATTAGAAATGCAAATTCAGCTTTGTTTTATGGGTAGCATTATGGGAATTCTGATGCAGAGGCCAAGCACTCCTTCAAGGCCATAAAAATTCTCACATAGGTTTATATAAATATATATATATATTTAAACATATACATAAACTAGTCCAAAAACCTTTTTACTTCATAAAGACATTTCCTGGGAAGGAACCCAAAGACTTCACAATCAATGCTTATACCACAACAATTAAATAAATCTTTCATCTCAAAGCTTTCAGAGCAAGAGCAGAACTGTGAGCCCAGGATACAGGGGCCATACCTTTGCCTCTGGCAAAATTACCTTGAGCGACTTCAAAATCAGAATAGTATTCTGTCTTAAAGAATCAGCATAGCAAACTGATAGAGTCAGCTCACTGGGAAGCCAATCTATACAGGGAGACTTCATTAGAATTGAGGTATGATCGGAGAAGAATGAAAATCATTAACCCTGGGGTTAAATGTCATACTGTGATTTTTCAAACCACTCTTGCTAATGAAATCACAAAATCATAGAAATTTAGGATTGAATGATGTGTTAACATAAGATCTAGATTCTGGAACAAAATGCTGTGTTAGATGCATGCCTGCCCACATTTTCTTAATTTGTTTATTAGGTCTAATGAAATGTATTTGAAAATAAGCCAAAAAATCCTGAATTTTCATTACATTTTTGTTAATTGCTGGCAATCTGACATCACACTCAAATGTGAAAATGACTTGGCAAAAACTACAAAGTATAATACGTAATGTTTAGGAAGACAAGTTACTTAGGAAATTCTGATGGATTTCTTTTAATGCTTAAATATTTGTTTTGAAGCTGATTTAGGCAACATAACAGAAAAAAGACAAGATTAACAATCTAAGGGGGGGCCAGGGTTGTGGCATAGCGAGTAAAGTCACTGCCTGCTGTGCCAGCATCCCCTGTGGATGCAGGTTCGTGTCCTGGCTGCTCCACTTCCAATCCAGCTCCCTGGTAATGGCCTGGGAAAAGCAATGGAAGATAGTCCAAGTACTTGGCCCCTGCCACCCATGTAGGAGACCTGGAAAAGCTCCCAGCTCCTGGCTACAGCCTGGCTCAGCCCTGGCCACTGCAGCCATCTGGGGACGGAACCAGAGGATGGAAGATGGTTCTCTCTCTCTAGCTGATTTTTAAATAAATAAATAAATAAATCTTTTTTAAAAAATCTAAGGAAAAAGACTAAAAGATATGATATATTCACCACAGTTTTTGTCAAATGGCCATACACATGTCCCTACTGGTTCTAATGAAATCTCTGTTTCACTGGTGAGAGTCTTGCTTGATTCTTGAAGCACCACTAGAACAGATGAGAGTGAGCTGTCCGGTTCTAACTGCTCTGTATAGCTTTACAGCAGCAAAACTTCAAAGGGTGTCAAATCTTCCTTCCTAAAGTTCAAGACTTCTTTCAAATTAAAAGGTCACAGATGTTTAACATTTCCCAAATTTGTTAGCACTAATTAAGTCACTTGATTCAATTATCTGAGTCTTTGCATCTATTTCAGGACAGAAATGGCCCTGATGAGACTCTTTGAAGAGTAAAATTCAATCTGCCTGGGAGAACCAGCCCTAACAATCATGTGCTCCTTTAGCTTTGATTATGTATCACTTCCATCTCTGAAATAAAGCAAAACCAGAAAAAAAAAACATAATGGTCAGGCATATAACCCTGATTTGAGAGGACTGTTTAAATTTCATGTATTTTAGATGTAGTATTAAATATACAATAACATATTTGTTTAAACAAATTGTAATATACCATACAACGGGCAGCTATGAAGTCATTTATATATGTGAAAGAACATGAAATGCAAAAATGTATATAATGTATGGTTAGATTAGAAGGCTAGATACAGAACACTATTAGAATAAATTTAACTGAAAAGTGATCCCTGTTAAATATAAGAGTGGGAATAAGAGAGGGAGGAGATGTACAATCTAGAACATGCTCAATCAGACTTGCCCCAAATGGTGGAGTTAGAAACGTGCCAGGGGATTCCAATTCAACCCCATCAAGGTGGCATGTATCAATGCCATCTCACTAGTCCATGTTTCAGTTCACAATTGATCACACTGATAGGTCTAAGAGTCTAAGGGATCACACAAACAAGACTAGTGTCTGCTAATACTAACTGATAGAATAAAAAAGGGAGAGAACGATCCAACATGGGAAGCAGGATACACAGCAGACTCATAGAATGGCAGATGTCCAAAACAGCACTCTGGCCTCAGAATCAGCCCTTAAGGCATTTGGATCTAGCTGAAAAGCCCATGAGAGTATTTTAGGCATGGAAATCCAAGACACTCTGGGGGAAAAAAAATAAATAAAAAAAAACCTAAATGAAAGATCTCCGTGAGTGAGATCCCAGTGGAAAGAACGGGGCCATCAAAGAAGGAGGTACCTTTCTCTGAAGGGAGGAGAGAACTTCCACTTTGACTATGATCCTGTCGGAATAAGATCGAAGTCGGCAAACTCAAAAGGCTTCCATAGCCTTGGTAACTCATGACTAGGGCCTGGGGTGATTACTGATGCCATAAACAAGAGTGTCAAATTGTTAAGTCAACAACAGGAGTCACTGTGTACTTACTCCTCCTGTGGGATCTGTCCTTAATGTGTTGTCCAATGTGAAGTAATGCTATAACTAGTACTGAAACAGTATTTTACACTTTGTGTTTCCGTGTAGGTGTATATTGATGAAATTTTTACTTAATATATACTAAATCGATCTTCTGTATATAAAGATAATTGAAAATGAATCCTGGCCAGCACCGTGGCTCAACAGGCTAATCTCAACAGGTTAATCCTCCGCACACTGGGTTCTAGTCCCGGTTGGGGCATTGGAGTCTGTTCCGGTTGCCCCTCTTCCAGGCCAGCTCTCTGCTGTGGCCTGGGAGTGCAGTGGAGGATGGCCCAAGTGCTTGGGCCCTGCACCCCATGGGAGCCCAGGAGAAGCACCTGGTTCCTGCCTTCGGATCAGCGCAGTGCGCCGGGCCACAGCACGCCGGCCGCGGTGGCCATTGGAGGGTGAACCAATGGCAAAGGAAGACCTTTCTCTCTGTCTCTCTCTCTCACTGTCCACTCTGCCTGTCAAAAATAAAAAAAAAATAAATTAAAAAAAAAGAAAATGAATCTTGATGTGAATGGAATGGGAGAGGGAGCGGGAGATGGGAGGGGTGAGAGTGGGAGGGAAGTTATGAGGGGGGGAGCCATTGTAATCCATAAACTGTACTTTGGAAATTTATATTTACTAAATAAAAGTTAAAAAATAAAATAAAATATAAAAAAAGAATATAATCCTGATTTTAACCTAAAAAAAAAGATACCAACAGAAAAGCACACACCAAAACAATAACTGTAGTTATATTTGAGCAGCAAATTATATGTGATTTTTACATTTTACTTTAAATTTTTCCATGTTTGCTAATTTATATTAAAAAGTTTTACTTTATTAAATAGATTTAAATAATTATAAAAATACAGTTTCTATCATCAGCAAAAGATACCTTAAAAAGTAAAAGTTGGAGTAGTTAGTGGCTTCCTTGGTGGAAGGGTGATGATAGCCACAGCAAGGGTTTCACTGAAGTGCTCCAGTTCTCACAGCTGTGCAAGGATTTAATCACCACCATGGCAAGCAAAAGGGCCAAAACCAAGGCCACCAGAAGTGCCCTGAGCATGCAACTTTGAAAGTGCCTGCCATGCTCAAGGAGACCTTCAACAGAGATGGTTTCACTGACAAGGAGGATTTGCATGATACACTTGATCATTGGAAAAGAATCCAGCTGTTGGATATCTGGACACCATGATGAATGAGGCTCCAGGCCCCACCAGTTTTACCATGTTTCTCACCATGTTTGGTGAGAAGCTGAATGGCACAGGTCCAAAAGGCATCATCAGAAATGCTTTTACTTGAGATAAAGAGGCAGTTGGCACTATTTAGGAGCATTACCGAAGAGAGACACTGACAAGGATGAGAGCTTGGTTTACAGATGGGAAAGTGGAGAGCTGTACAGAGAAGCAAGCACCTATTGACAAAAAGGGGAACTTCAATTGCATTGAGTTCATGTATATCCTTAAATATGGAGCAAGAGACAAAGATGACTGAAAAGAACTTCAAATTCTGGCCAAATATTCCTTATTGTCTCTTTACCACTTTTCCTTTTCTTTTTTTTTTCTTTTTTTTTTTCTTTTTTTTTTCTTTTTTTTTTTCTTTTTTTTTTCTTTTTTTTTTTCTTTTTTTTTTCTTTTTTTTGTCTTTTTTTTTTTAAGGGAAAGGGTTTATTGGGGAACACCCTACAGACCAGAGTGAAGGGGCAGTGAAGGGGAAGAGAAAGAGAGTATAAGAGAGAGAGAGGAGAGAGAAGAGAGATGAGAGGAGGAGAGAAGCCAATAGAGGCCAAGAGAGCGCAGGAGAGAAGGGCCATGAGAGCAGGAAGCAGAGCCAAGGGAGCGTGTGTGCAGGAACAGGCCCTTTTAAAACTTTGCCTGAGGGTGGGCAGGGAAGGGGGAGCCTGGCTCAGGGGTGGAGCCTGGCTCAGGGGTGGAGCCTGGCTCAGGTGGCTGGGCCATGCAGCCCACTTTTCCTTTTCTTGTACTTATTCTCAGCCATTTTGAGCACATCTATCTTGGGATATTTATTCTCCACCATTTTGGGCAATTTATCTATCTATGGGAGTCTTTGCCATTTTCAGAACAGAAAGTAGAGTAATTTAACTAAACAATTTCCCCTCCCCACAACTGTAGTTTATACCAAGTCAATACATTGTTTAAGAGAAAGTTATCCACTGAATTTTTCCTGAACCATCATTAAAATTTATGATAAACTTTTTTCAAAGAAAAAGTTAAAATATTTTCTATAATCTTCAATATAAGCATCTTTTGAATTTATTCTTCCCTTTTCCTTTTAGTCAACCTGTATTACCTTGTATGGCTACATAATTATTTACTCCAAACTTTAGCAGATTAAAACAACACACATGCATTACCTCTGTTTCAATGGGGAAATGAGTCTGGGCAGAGCTTATCCAGGACCTTGACTTCATGGTCTCTCCATCAAGATGCTGACCCAGGGTCTCATCTGAAGGTTTGATGAGGGAAGGATTCCCAGGCTCACTCAGTGACTGTTCACAGCAGTCAGTTCCTCAAAGGCTACTGGACTAAGCAGCTCAGTTTCTTGCTGGCTGGGGGTCATTTCCTTGACAATATACTTTTCTCACATGGCAGCTTTCCACATCAAAGCATGCAAGCTGGGATGACTCCAGATAGGGTCTGCTAGGAAGAAGTTACTTATCTTTTATTTCAGAGGCAGAAAGACAGAGAGCAAGAGCTCCTGTCCTCTGGTTCACACCCCCAAATGCCCAAAAACAGATACAACTGGGCCAAAACCAGGAGTTAGGAACACAATCCAGGTCTCCCAAAATGGCTGACAGAAACCCAATTACTTAAGACATCACCACTGCCTCCCAGGGTATGTTTAGTAGGAAGCTGGCATCAAAAGCCAGGCTAGTGCTGTGGCATAGAGGGTAAAGCCACCACCTGCAGTGCTGGCATCCCATATAGGCACCAGTTCGAGTCTCAGCTGTTCCACTTCTGATCCAGCTCTCTGCTATGGCCTGGGAAAATAGTAGAAGATGGCTCAGGTGCTTGGGCTCCTGCACCCACATGGGAGACCTAAAAGAGGCTCCTGGTTTCAGATCAGCTCAACATGAGCCGTTGTGGCTGTTTGGGGAGTGAACCAGCAGATGGAAGACCTCTCTCTCTCTGCCTCTGCCTCTCTGTAACTCTGCCTTTCAAAAAAAAAAAAAAAAGGCAGCACTGAGTATTAAATGTACCCAGATAGTCTGATAAAGCATATGAGCTTCTTAGCATCTTAACAACTAAGCTAACTGTCCACATCAGAACTCACCAGATTTTATAACTTAATCACAGAAGTGCCAGCCCATCACCTTTGCCATATTCTATCAGGGAGAACCAAACCAGTAAGTCCTTCCCATGTACAAGGCCATGAATATCAGAAGGTGAGAATTAAAGGGAACCATCTTCAAAGTCTGCACACCACATCATTGTTTCCACTTAACCTTTTAAAAACTTCTCCAACATATCTTAGAATAAGTCCTCCTGTTGTAGAAATGTTTCCTGGCATTATTTTCCCCAAGCCTTTACCCTTGCATGAGATAAGAATTCAAAGCAGAGACATAGGTAGAAAAACAAGAGCAGGACTTATATAAAGAGAGTAAGTACACATTCAGATGTGAGTGTAGCCAATTCCACTAAGAGAGACATTGCTTATGACAGAGCCAGAGAGAGAGAGGGAGAATGGAAGAGAGAGAGGTGGGCTATATACTCCTTTATTGGGTAGGGGATGGTGCCCTAACTGAATCTACAAACAGGGTGGAGTTGGGGTGGGGGGAAGATTCAAAGTGCATAATGTCCTCCTGGAACATTCAGCTTCCTGCTAATGCACCTGGGATGTAACAGAAGATGGCCCAAGTACTTGGACCCCTGCCACCCATATGGGAGACTGGAATGGAGTTCCTGGCTCCCGACATCAGCCAGGACCAGACCTAGCTCTTGCAGTCATTTGGGGAGTGAAACAGAGGATAGCAGCTCACTTTTATATTCTCTCTCTCCCTTTGTCATTCAAATAAATAAGCAGCTTTTGTAAAAAGACTAAGAACAGAAAAGAAAGTAACTGTTTAGAATTCCTCTTGAGGAAATCTCTTTGGGGCACAAAACAACTGGAATATAAATGAAGTAAGATTTCAAAAGTTTTACTCATATATTATTTGAGTATCTATTGTGCACAGGGAGATTCTTTTATAGGTCTAAATGAAATTTGTCAGTTTAGGAAGAAAACCCAAGTTATATAAAATTTTCCTATTTGGCATATTAGGTCTTTTTCTAATATGCAACAGTATTTTCTAATTAATTTATTGAACTTATATTTATATATATTAAACTTCTACTATAAGTTACTTGCTGTTGGATTTTCAGTAAAACCTTCTTTTTTTTGTCACCTTATGGAAAATTAAAAAAATTAAAACAGAAAGCTCATCAATGATAAAACATCATGTAAAGAATACTGCTATGTTTGCATCTAGGTGTACCATACAGCTTCATGCATCTAGAACCCATTTGTTTGGAGAAAAAAATAAAAGAAATTTCTTAAGAAGCTAAATAGGAAATGAAGAAAAGAAAAAACTAAAGAAGAAACTTCCCCCAGCTTACCACAAAGTAAGCCACATGAAATTGTCTAATCAGTTGTTCCCTGGGGCAATTTCTACCCACCACCCCTTCAACACTGATTCCCTTTGAGAAAAGGACACTTTGCAGTAAACAGTTCCTCCTCAGGATAATCCCCAAGGACCAGCTACATGCAATATGACAGCCTGAGCCACCTTCAGATGACCTCCACTTTCATTGTAGTCTAATTTCCATGTTAAATTACACTCCCACCAGCACTATGACAGTTGAAAACCACCAGAAGAGAATTAGTCTGCACCCTTTCTTAGAATGAAGTAATATCTTGACGGTAGGAATTCCATTTTAGAGCACCCAAGACTCCATCTTGAGAAAGCACCCCCCACCATGAGACCCTGGTCTGAAACTGTGATCGAACAGTACACTGCATCCCACTTGACAGAACATAGAAACTCCCTAGCATAATTTCTCAAGCTTAAAACAGATAGGCTGCACTTTGATTAATGTTAAGATTATAATTTGTCTATTGTCAAGATAGTAATGGATATTAGTTTCATATAGTTCTTAAGTCAGCTAGTAATCATGTATTCCCCCCTGATCCTAGCAACCATATATTCCCCCTCCTCTCCTTGTGGTTTTTGCCTTTATAAGCCATATTGCTTTGAGCTTTGGAGCATGAGAGTTATTTAGAGCATGAGCTCACTCTCCATCACCAGCAATAAAGGCCTATCAAATTTTTATCAGTGTTTGGTGCTCCTCAGTTTGCACTCACTCAGGTACAACAAGAAAATCCATGGATATTCCCTCACTTGTCAGCATATTCCTCCCCCTCATTCCTGTGGCCCTGTATCTATGATTGCTCAGCCCCTAGCAGGTTGAGAAGTTATTTGCAAGAGAGGCTCTCACTTCTCCATTCTTTGGCCACTGAATAAATCTTGTGTTGTTGAGGCTCAGCTTTGGTTTTATTATTGGCTTCATGACATCCAATGGACAAAGAACTCTATAATGGGGTCCCTCCCCACCTAACAAGAGCCCACAAAAAAGGGGGGTAACATAATATTTTTCTATAAATGTATCAATTTAATAATATTCTGCACCTATGCATTTTTATATAGCCATTATATTTTTAAAAATAATATTCCTTTTCTGATTATAGAAAGAACTTATAGTCATTGTAGAGAATTTGGAAAATTGTCAGAGGCACAGGAAAAACACAAAGAATCACTCATAACTGAACTAGTGAGGTTTTACTTTAAAAATTATTATATTTCTTATATTTTTTACTAACAAAAGCCATCCTATCTAACATGAAGTTATGTGTCCTCCCTCTTCACTAAACATTATACATTTTCTCATGATATTAAATGATTTTTGAAACTTTTTTTTAATTGATGTGAGAGGCAGAAAGATGGGTGTAGGGAGAGAGGGAGAGTGTGCACTCCCATCTACTTGTTCATTCCCAAGATACCTGTCATCCTGGCTGGAGCCAGAATGCATCCAGGTTTCCCACATGGGTGCCAGGAACCCAATTACTTAGGTCATCATCACTGCCCCCAGAATGTACTCATCAAGAAAATGGAGTCAGGAGCTGGAGCCAGGAATCGAATTCAGGTACTTCAATGTGAAACCTGGACATTTTACACTAGGCTAAGTCCCTTGAATATAATATTTTAATGATATTACAGCCTGGTGATCATCTTTGATCTAAATCTCTGTTCAAGTATCCAAGTGTCTTATCAAGTTATAAATCAGCATCTTACTATATTTCTATATCAATTGATAAAATTGAATGAATTCAGCTTTGTAACAGTTCCTATAAAACAGGAATTCTTTAAAAATGAGAGAACGATAAAACATGGGAAGTGGGATACACAGCAGACTCATAGAATGCCAGATGCCCTAAAAAGCACTCTGGCCTCAGAATCAGTCCTTAAGACATGCAGATCTGGCTGAAAAGCCCATGAGAGTATTTCAGGCATGGAAAGCCAAGACACTCTGGCAAGGAAAAAAAAAGAAAAAAAACTAAATGAAAGATCTCTGTGAATAAGAGCCCAGCGGAAAGAACAGGCCAAAAAAGAAGGAGGTAGCTTTCTCTGCAGGGAGGAGAGAACTTCCACTTTGACTATGGCCTTGTCTAAATAAGGTCGGAGTTTGTGAACTCAAGAGGATTCCATAGCCTTGGCAGCTCATGACAAGAGCCTCAGGTGATTACTGACATCATAAATAAGAGTGTCAATTGTTAAATCAACAACGGGAATCTCTGTGCCCTTGTTCCCCATGTAGGATCTCTGTCCTTAATGTGTTGTACTATGCGAATTAATGGTAAAACTGCTACTCAAACAGTACTTTATACTTTGTGTATCTGTGTGGGTGCAGTCTGTTGAAATCTTTACTTAGTATATACTAAGTTGATCTTCTGTATATCAAGATAATTGAAAATGAATCTTAATGAAGAATGGAATGGGAGAGGGAGTGGGAGATGCGATGGCTGTGGGTGGGAGGGAGGTTGGAGGGGAAGAGCTGCTATAATCCAAAAGTTGTACTTTGGAAATTTAGATTTATTTTTTTTTTAACTTTTATTTAATGAATATAAATTTCCAAAGTACAGCTTATGGATTACAATGGCTTCCCCCCCATAACGTCCCTCCCACCCGCAGCCCTCCCATCTCCCGCTCCCTTTACCATTCCATTCACATCAAGATTCATTTTCAATTCTCTTTATATACAGAAGATCAGTTTAGCATACATTAAGTAAAGATTTCAACAGTTTGCTCCCACACAGAAGCATAAAGTGAAAAATACTGTTTGAGTACTAGTTATAGCATTAAATCTCAATGTACAGCACACTAAGGACAAAGATCCTACATGAGGAGTAAGTGCACAGTGACTCCTGTTGTTGACTTAACAAATTGACACTCTTGTTTATGGCATCAGTAATCACCCTAGGCTCTTGTCATGAGCTGCCAAGGCTATGGAAGCCCCCTGAGTTCACCGACTCTGATCATATTTAGACAAGGCCATGGTCAAAGTGGAAGTTCTCTCCTCCCTTCAGAGAAAGGTACCTCCTTCTTTGATGACCCGTTCTTTCCACTGGGATCTCACTCACGGAGATCTTTCATTTAGGTTTTTTTTTTTTTTTCCAAAGTGTCTTGGCTTTCCATGCCTGAAATACTCTCATGGGCTTTTCAGCCGGATCCGTATGCCTTAAGGGCTGATTCTGAGGCCAGAGTGCTGTTTAGGACATCTGCCATTCTGTGGGTCTGCTGTGTATCTCACTTCCCATGTTGGATCATTCTCTCCCTTTTTTATTCTATCAGCTAGTATTTGCAGACACTAGTCTTGTTCATGTGATCCCTTTGGTTCTTAGTCCTATCATTATGATCAATTGTGAACAGAAATTGATCACTGGGACTAGTGAGATGGCATTGGTACATGCCACCTTGATGGGATTGAATTGGAATCCCCTGGTATGTTTCTAACTCTACCGGTTGAGGTAAGTCAGCTTGAGCATGTCCCGAATTACACATTTCTTCCCTCTCTTATTCCCACTCATATTTAACAGCGATCACTTTTCAGTTAAGTTTCAGCACTTAAGAAGAATTGTGTATTGATTACAGTATTCAACCAAAAGTATTAAGTAGAACAAACAAAAAAAATACTAAGAGGGATAACATATCAAGTTGCTCATCAACAGTCAGGGTGAGGGCTGATCAAGTCACCGTTTCTCTTAGTGTTCATTTCACTTTAACAGGTTTCCTTTTTGGTGCTCAGTTAGTTGTCACCTACCAAGGAGAACAAGTGGTATTTGTCCCTTTGGGATTGGCTTATTTCACTCAGCATAATGTTTTCCAAATTCCTAACAGGGATCACTTTTCAGTTAAAATTTAAACACCTAAGAATAATTGTGTGTTAATTACAGAGTTCAACCAATGGTACTAGAACAAAAAAAAAATACTAAAATGGATAAAGTATTACATTGTATATCAACAGTCAGGACAAGAGCTGAAAGTTGAAAAAAATAAAACAGGAATTCTTTTTGCAAACAAAGAAATTCATTTTTTCTATCTATTTGGATATAGCATCATCATCCATCTGCTGATTCACTCCCCAAATGGCCACAATAGCCATGGCTAGGTCAGCCCAAAGCCAAGAGTCATGGGGCAGGAGCCCAAGTACTTGGGCCATCTTCTGCTGCCTTCTTAGGCACATTAGTGAGGAGCTGGATCAAAGCAGAGCAACAGGGACTTGGACTGGTGCTCAGATATGGGATGCTAATGTCACAAGCCACAGCTTTACCCACTGCACCACAATGTCAACCCTGCACGTATTATTAATACCATTTAAGAGACGAAGAAATGGAATACTGGGGAAGTTAAGTGATTTATCTAACCTGTAGATGGCCCAACTAATCTAGTATCCAAGTTTATATGGCTCCAACTCATTTCCTTAACTGTAATGCAGTATTATCTTTCATTATGAGCTTCAGATTGGCCCAGCTCCAGCCACTGCAACTTGAACTAGCGGATGGAAGATTTCTGTCTGTATCTCCTCTTTGTGTATAACTCTGCCACTCAAGTAAATAAATAAATCAAGAAAGAGAGAGAGAGAGAGAGAGAGAGAGAGAGAGAAGTGGTTTAACTAGTACCTTGGTAACCAAAGAATCTGAGATGGAATTATACTAATTACACTAATTAAGAATCAGTAATTCAAAGGATCTCTGTGAATGAGACCCCAGTGGAAAGAAGGGGCCATCAAAGAAGGATGTACTTTTCTCTAAACGGAGGAGAGAACTTCCACTTTGACCATGGCCTTGTCCAAATACTGATGGAGTCTGTGGTCACGAAAGGCTTCCACAGCCTTGGCAGTTCATGGCAAGAGCCTTGGGTGATCACTGATGTCATAAATAGGAATGTTAATTGTTAAATGAACAACAGAAGTCACTGTGCACTTACTCCTGATGTAGGACCTCTGTCCTTAATGAATTATACTATGAGAATTAACTACAAAACTTGTTCTCAAAATGTGCTTTATATGTTGTGTATGTGTGTGGATGCAAACTGTTGAAATCTTTGCTTAGCATAGAGTTGGTCCTCTGTATATAAACTAAAAATGAACTATAATGAAAAATGGGATGGGAGAGGGAGTAGGAGGTGGGACGAGGGTCTGAGTGGGAGGACGGGTATGGGGGAAAGAACCACTGTATTCCCAAAGTTGTACCTATGAAAAATGCATTCATTAAATAAAAGCTTAAAAAACATAAAAGAATTAGTGACTGTGGCCAGTGCTGTGGCTCAGCAGATTAAAGCCCCAACCTGCAGAGCCAGCATCCCATATGGGTGCCAGTTTAAGTTCTGGCTGCTCCACTTTTAATCCTGCTCCCTGCTAATGTGCCTGGGAAAACAGCAGAGGATGGCACAAGTGCTTGGGCCCATATACCTATATGAGAGACCCAGAAGAAGCCCCTGTCTGCTGGCTTCAGCCTGGCTCTGTCCTGGCTGTTGCAGCCATTTGGGGAGTGAATCAGTGGATGGAAGATCTCTCTGTGTCTCCTCTTCTCTCTTTCTGCAACTCTGCCTTTCAAATAAATAAATAAATATTTTGTTTAAAAAGTGACTAACTGAAAGAGAACAAGCATTCAGCTCTTTCAGTAAATAAAGGAAAAATAACACTAACATTTAGCATAGCTTATATAAATTCAATTTGGAAAGTAAATATGTTATTCATTAGGAAGAGGCTTTAGCATGCACAAGAGAGAAGCAAAAAAGTCATTTGCTTATCTAGATCAATTAACAGTCCATTAGTTTCTTAATATAATTTGTCTTACAGCCTTTGCATTGAGATATTCTATATAATGGCTAACTTTATAAAATTAATTTAAGTGAACTGTCATTTGTATAAGAACAAAGCATTTTTTAAGAAAAGTAAGCGAAGTTGGAACATTTCAATCTTCCAATAAAACAAGTAAAATATAACTGAGACAAAAACACAGTAATGGCTGCCCACTCATTGAATCCCAAACAAAAAGTAGTTCTGACACGTACAGTATCACCAAAAAGAGAAATGGAGAGAAAGGACTGGACCAACAAGTTGCCTAATACCACACAACAATTAATCTTTGAGGTTCACTTTACTTCACATCTTCCAGAATAAAATCCTCTACTGCAGTTGCTTTGTCTTAAAACAATGGCATATTCTTTTTTTAAAGATTTATTTATTTATTTGAAAGGCAGAGTTAGAGATACAGAGGCAGAGAGAGAAAGAGAGAGAGAGAGAGGTTTTCCATCTGCTGGTTCACTCCCTAGATGGCCTCAATGGCTGGAACTAGGCTAATCTGAAGTCAGGAGCCAGAAGTTTCTTCCAGGTCTCCCTCACGGGCACAGGGCTCAAGGACTTGGGCCATCTTTTACTGCTTTCCCAGGCACATTAGCATGGAGTTGGGTAGGAAGTAGAGCATCTGGGACTTGAACCAGTGCCCATAAGGGATGCTGGCCCTGCAGGTAGTGACTTTATCCACTACACCGTAGTGCTGGCCCCAACAGTGGTATATTCTTGGGTAATACTGTTTATCCTAAGTCTAATAGTTACCTTCTCCAATATACACCTCAAAATAAGATGTTTTTTATTTGTAAAAGTACTGATGTTATTTGAAGTTAGAAGCATGAGAGCATAAAAAAATCAATCTGTATAAATACGTTCTATCTGCTTACTATATTAGAACAAGATGGATGAATTTTTGCCAATCTGGAAAGTAAGTTTGGGTTGGTCTGACTTAAATACAGACTATTGGCAGTAACCAAAAATGTGGATTGTTGTCTTCACAATCTTTTTCAATCTCCTAGTGTTATTCTTCTTATACTATCATGTCCAAAAAGCTAAAAACTACCTTCCCCAGATTTTCTTGCAGTTATGAGTTCTAGATATGACTTAAGTTTTTTTAAAAGATTTATTTATTTGTTTGAAAGGAACAGTTACAGAGAGAGAGAGAAAGTGTTAAGCCACTGCCTAAGATACCAGCATCCTGTGTGAGCACTGGTTCAAGTTCTCGCTGCTCCACTTCTGATCCAACCGTCTGGGAAAATAATGCACCTAAGAAAGCAGCAGGAGATGGTACAAGTCCTGGGTCTCCTGCACCCACATGGGATACTTGTTGAAGTTCCTGGCTCCTGGCTTCGGCCAAGCAGCTGGCCATTGCAGCCATTTGGGGAGTGAAACCAGAGGATGGAAGGTCTCTCTCTCCCTCTCCCTCTCCCTCTCCTTCTCTCTGTTTATCTCTCCCTCTTTCTCTGTACTCTGCCTTTCAAATAAATCTTTAATTAAAAAAAGTGATGAAGAAATAACATATTTTCCAGTTAAGCAAAAACTGAGAGACTTCACCACAACCAGAGCAGCTTTACAAGAAATTCTGAAGGGCAATCTGCATTAGAAGTAAACATCATGAAAACATAGGACTCCACCAAGTTAGTTAACACAGCAGGTAGAATCCATATCTAATCAACAAAATGACAGGCCTTAGTTCTTATCTACCAATACTAACCTTGAATGTAAATGGATTAAATTCTCCAAGCAAAAGACTAAAGTTGGCTGAATGGATGAAAAACCAAGACCCCACTATATGCTGCCTACAAAAACTCACTTCACAAAGATACACACAGAGTGAAAGTGAAGGGCTCAAAAGCTGTACCAGGAGAATGGAAACCAAAAATGAACAGGAATAGCTATCCAAATATCAGATAAAAAAGACTTTAAATCAGAAACTGGAAAAAGAGATAAAGAAGGACATTATATTTTGATAAAAGGTTCAATTTAGCAAGAAGACACAACAATCATAAATATATGTTTACTCAACACAAGAACACCCAGATTTATACAGCAAATATCATTAGACCTAAAGGGAGAGACCAATAATAGTGGGTAACTTCAACACCCCATTCTTATCAATGGACAGATCATCCAGACAGAAAATCAATGAAGATATATTATATTAGAGTTAAAACATACTATCAAGCAAGTATACCTACCAGACATTTACAGGACATTTCACTCAAAAGTACAGAATACACATTCTTCTCATCAACACATGGAACATTTTTTAGGAGAGATCACACATTATGCCACAAATCAAGTCTCAAAACATTTTAAAAGACTGAAGTCATACCATGTATCTTCTCAGACCATAAAGGAATAAAACTAGAAATCAATAGAACATTCATAAATACTTGGAAATTAAACAACATGCTACTGAATGATCCATAGGTTATTGCAGAACTCAAAAGGAAATCACAAAAACTTTTGTGAAGTAAAATGAAAACACAACATATCAAAACCAGGGCGGGGCGGGGGGGCAGTGTAGTGGCATAGCAGGTAAAGCCGACACCTGCAGGGTGCTGGTTTGAGTCCCAGTTGCTCCACTTCTGATCCAGTTCCCTGGTATGGCCTGGGAAGCAGCAGAAGATAATCCGAGTCCTTGGACCCCTGCACCCACATAGGAGACTCAGAAGCTCCTGGCTCCTGGCTTCGGATTGGCCTAGTTCTGACCATTACAACCATTTGGGGAGTGACCCAATGGATGGACGGCTTCTCTCTCTTTGCCTTTTCCTCTGCCTCTCTGTAACTCTGCCTTTCAAATAAATAAATAAATCTTAAAACAAAAAAAACCTGTGGTATACAGCAAAAGCAGAATTAAGAGGGAAGTTTATAGCATTGAGTGCTTACATTAAAAAAGAGATATGTCTCAAGTTAAAGATCTAATGATGCATTTCAAAGACTCAGAAAAACAAGAATATTCAAACCCCAAAATCAGCAGGTGAGAAATAAAAAGGATCAGAGCAGAAATAAATGAAATTGAAACTAAGAAAACAATACAACAGATCACCCAAAAAAAGTCTGTTTTTTGATAAAAAAAAAAAAAAAAACCTCTAGTCAGGCTAACAAAGAAAAAGAGAGAAAAAAATAAATAAAATTAGAGATGAAAAAGGAGACACTAAAACCAACACCTTAGTAAAATGGTACAGTCTTATCTGTGGCGCGATCTATGCCCTGGACACCATCCTAGGCTCTAGCCCCTGCTGCCATTGCTAAAAGCCAGGTGACCACATGGCCCAACCACCAGGGTCAGCTCCACCCCTACCCTAATGGGATTTGCCGCTCCTACTTCCCTGCCCACCCCCCAGCAAAAGTTTAACAGAATCTGTTCCTGAAAACATGGCTCACTCTCTCCCTGTGTCTGTCTCTTGATCTCTCTCTTGCTCTCTGGCTCTGGCTCTCTCTATTATACTCTCCTTCTCCTTCTTTTCCTTCTTCATCCCTTCCTTCCAGTCTGTCGGGTTTCCCCACCAATAAACCTTTTCCCTTAAAATAAATAAATAAAAGCCGGCGCCGTGGCTCAATAGGCTAATCCTCCACCTTGCGGCGCCGGCACACCGGGTTCTAGTCCCGGTTGGGGCGCCGGATTCTGTCCCGGTTGCCCCTCTTCCAGGCCAGCTCTCTGCTATGGCCAGGGAGTGCAGTGGAGGATGGCCCAGGTGCTTGGGCCCTGCACCCCATGGGAGACCAGGAAAAGCACCTGGCTCCTGGCTCCTGCCAGGATCAGCGCGGTGCGCCGGCTGCAGCGGCGGCCATTGGAGGGTGAACCAACGGCAAAAGGAAGACCTTTCTCTCTCTGTCTCTCTCTCACTGTCCACTCTGCCTGTCAAAAAAAAAATAAATAAATAAATAAATAAATAAATAAAACCAACACCACTGAAATATAAAGTATCATAAGAAACTTTTATGAAGAACTATATGCTAATAAACTGGGAAACCTCAAACAAATGAATAAATTCCTGGATACATTTAATCTAAACAGACTCTCAATAAGCAATGAGATCGAAGCAGTAATCAAGTCTTCTGTTAAGTTAAAGTCCAGAACCTGATGGCTTTACTACAAAACATTCAAAGAGGATATAACTCCAATATTCTTCAAACTATCCTAAACTACTGAGCAGGATGGAACTCTGCCAAACTCTTTTTATGAGGCCAGCATCACTTTGATACCAAAACTGAACAGACATGACATAAAAACAAAACTACAGACCTATATCCTTAATGAATATAGATGCAAAGATTCTCAGCAAAATATTAGCAAATTGAATCCAAAACCACATCAAAAAACATCATATATCAGGATCAACTGGGATTTATCTCAAGCGTGGTTCAATATTCACAAACCAATAGAATGAAGAACAAAGCCCATATGGTTATCTCCATAGATGCAGAGAAAGCATTTAATAAGATTCAACACCCCTTCATGATAAAAACATGCCACAAATTAGGTATAAAAGGAACATAACTCAAAATTATAAAGGCTACGTATAACAAACCAATAGCCAATATCACTGCACGAACAAAAGCTGAAAGCATTTCACCTCAGAACTGGAACGAGACAATGGCATCTACTTTCACCACTCTTATTCAGTATAGTACTAGAAGTTTTAGCAAGAGCAATTAGGGAGGAGAGAAAGAAATAAAGGGCATCAAAATTAGAAAAGAGGCCGGCGCCATGGCTCACTAGGCTAATCCTCCGCCTGCAGCGCCAGCACTCCAGGTTCTAGTCCCAGTTGGGGCGCCGGTTCTGTCCCGGTTGCTCCTCTTCCAGTCCAGGTCTCTGCTGTGGCCCGGGAAGGCAGTGGAGGATGGCCCAAGTGCTTGGGCCCTGCACCCGCATGGGAGACCAGGATAAGTACCTGGCTCCTGCCATCGGATCAGCGCTGTGCGCCGGCCGCAGCACACCAGCCATGGTGGCCATTGGAGGGTGAACCAACGGCAAAAGGAAGACCTTTCTCTCTGTCTCTCTCTCTCTCGCTGTCCACTCTGCCTGTCGAAAGAAAGAAAGAAAGAAAGAAAGAAAGAAAGAAAGAAAGAAAGAAAGAAAGAAAGAAAGAAAGAAAGAAATGGCCTGGACCTGTGTGGAAGTTGCAGACACACAGCAACGAGCATGGACAAAACAAAGGACCCAGCTTGGATTTGGAAAAAGCACCCACTCTGGCAAGCAAGTTGAGATCAGACTGCATGGGCCCATGCCACTGCTGACACAGCTGGAGGGAGAACCTAGTGGACTACACTGTCTTTGAGACCAGCACAGAACCCTGATGGGAACAGGTGACTGCTTTTCCAGAGGAAAAAGAAAAAAAGAAAAAGTGGCATGTCTCTCTCTCCTTGTCTCCCACCCACACCCCAGTAGCACCTGCGGCCAGCTGTGGGAGGGCTGGAGCCATATTTGGACATAACAGGTAGCAGGTGCTCCCACTCTTGTGCGTGCACCCAACAACTAGTGGACATACTCTACCTGGTCATCAGGGGCAACCACAGAAGTTCAGCTGGTGGGGTCAGTCTCCACCTTGCCAGCTGCACCCACCTAGCAATGGGTGGGGAGGGGGAGCCATCCTGGCAGAAGAGAAGTGCTGCCTGCAAGGACTTTTGTATACACTCAGCACAACTATGAAGTGAGTGGGGCTGCGGCTGGTGGGTATTTTGCATGTGTGTGCTCCAGGGATTTTACCAGAGGGAAAAACCCACATTCTTCACTGACTTTGAGTCTGGCAGGGAAGACTGGGCTTGATCTGCCAGAGCAGAGCGTGTGAGCAGTGGCTCTGGGAAACAGTCTCTCTATGGACAGGACAGGCTGGCAGGGCAGAGTGGTCCCTCTTGCTCTCCTTGACAGTGGGAGCCCTGGGTACTGAGACTGAGGAAACACTGTGACTGCATGAGACATGCAGGGCGTAGCTGGGTTTCTGGGCAATCACTGGGTGATACTGCACCCTCAAAAACTCCTTGATTACATAGAGCAGCTCCTGGCAGCAGAACTGTACTCACAGTGAGGACTGTGCAGATCATTTGTGTGGGTCATACAGCAGTGAGGAGGAGTGTTGAACACACTGGGGGCTAACATCCAGGCATAGCTCAGCTAGGAGGAGAGGAGGTGAGGGGCAGATTGCACCAACAGAGGTGACCATGCCCCTCCATCGTCTTAGCCAGAAGGGAGCTACCATGCCCAACCTGGGTGTTACCCTGGATATTTGCCTCACCCTAGAGTACTGATCAGAGCCCCTTGGCCACACCCACCACACACCTCTTGACATTCACTGAATGTGCAGACATCCCACTAAGCCACAGAGGCATAGCTCAAAGATAAAAGCCATCAAAGGAAAAATAATTAATTCTACAAATGCCTAAAAATAAATGCAGAAATCCAAGGAAGACATCATGACCCTCCCAAAGAAATACAACATTTCAACATTAAAATGTGGAAATGAAGAGATTGAAGAAATGCCAGAAATGAGATTCAAAAAATTATCATAGGATTACTCAAAAGCAATCAGAAGCAAATCCATGAACTAAAGAAAACCATACATGATATGAACAAAAATTTTTCCCATGAAATTGAGATTTTAAGGAGAAATCAAAATGAAATATTATAAGTGAAGAATTCAATACATCAAATAAAAAATGTGGTGGAAAGCCTTAATAACAGAGTAGGGAGGCAGAAGAAAGAATACCTGAATTAGAAGACAAATCTCTGGAAATCATTCAGTCAAACAGAAAAAAAAAAAAAAACAAGAAATTAGAAAACTTAAAAACAGTGCTGGAGATTTATGGGATACTACCAAATGAAGCAACATAAAGATCTTAGGAGTTCCTGAAGGTGTGGAAAGAGAATAGACTAAAAGGCCTATTTAGTGAAAAATTACAGAAAACTACCTCCAATTTGAAGAAAGGGACAACTAAGCACAAGAATCACATAGAACTCCTAAAGACATGACCAGAAAAGATTTTCACCACAACACATTATAGTCAAACTTTCCACAGTAAAACATAAATAAAAGATTCTAAAATGTGCACAAGAGAAACACTAGATTACTTTCAGAGAATCTCCAATTAGACTCAGAGCTGATTTCTCATCAGAAACCCTACAGGCTAGGAGACAATGGCAAGATATAGTTCAAGTACTAAGAGAAAAAAACTGTCAACCCAGAATACTGCACCCTGCAAAGTTGTCATTTATGAATGAAGGTGAAATAAAGACCTTACATAACAAACAGAAATTTTAAGAATTTGTCACCACTTGCCCAGCTTTACAAAAGATGCTAAAGAATGTGCTACACACACACAAAGAAAGAAAGCCATCATCATGAAAGAATGTGACAACAGAAAATCCCCCAGTAAAAGTGAAAAAAGAAATCCAAAGTAAACAATAGGAACATTCCTGGAAAAATGGCAGGGTCAAGTTGTACTTATCCATAGTCTCCTTGAATGAAAATGGCCTCAACTCTCCAGGTAAAAAATACAGATTAGCCAAATGGATTAAAAAACAAGACCCATCTATTTTCTGCCTACAAGAAACACCAACAAAGATACACATAGACTGAAAGTGAAAGGATGGAAAGATATTCCATGCTAACAAAAAGCAAAAACCACAGGTGTAGACATACTAGTATCAGGCAAAATAAACTTTAACACAAAAACTGTTTAAAAGAGACAGAGAAGGGCACTCTGTAATGATTAGGGGATCAATTCAACAGCAAGACATGACTATAATAAATATATATGCACCTAATTACAGGGTGCCTGGCTATCGAAAAGAACTATTAAAGGATCTAAAGGGACCCATAGACTCCAATACAATAGTAATGGAGAACTTCAATATCCCACTTGCATCAATGGATAGATCAACCAGACAGAAAATCAACAAAGAGAAAATGGAGCTAATCAAAACTATAGAACATATGGACCTAGTCTATATCACAGAACTTTTCACCCACAGTAGCAAAATACACATTTTTCTCACCAGTACATGGAACTTTCTCTAGGATAGACCACATACTAGGCCATAAGGAAAGTCTTGGCAAATTCAAAAAAATCAAAATCATACCATGCGTCTTCTCTGATCATAATGGATTGAAGCTGGAAATCAACAACTCAAGAATATCTAGAACATTTGCAAACACATGAAGACTGAACAACATGCTTCCAAATGAACAGTGGGTCATAGAAGAAATCAAAAGAGAAATAAAAAATTTCCTGGAAATGAATGAGGACTACAATGCATCATATAAAAACTTATGTGATGCAGTAAAAGCAATGATAAGAGGGAAGTTTATAGCAGTTGGTGCCTACATCAAGAAATTGGAAAGGCAGCAAATAAATAAGCTATCAATGCATCTCAAGGACCTAGAAAAACAACAATAAACCAAACCCCACATTAGTAAGAGGAAAGAAATAATTAAAATTAGAGAAGAAATAAACAAATTTTTTTTGACAGGCAGAGTTAGACAGTGAGAGAGAGAGACAGAGAGAAAGGTCTTCCTTTTTCTATTGGTTCACCCCCCAAATGGCCACTATGGCTGGCGTGCTGCACTGATCCAAAGCCAGGAGCCAGTTGCTTCTTCCTGGTCTCCCATGCAGGTGCAGGGCCCAAGGACCTGGGCCATCCTCCACTGCAGAGACCTGGACTGGAAGAGGAGCAATCGGGACAGAATCCAGCATCCCAACTGGGACTAGAACCCGGGGTGCCAGCGCCACAGGCAGAGGATTAGCCAAGTGAGCCGTGGTGCCAGCCAAAATAAACAAAATTTAAACCAAAAAAAAAAAACAAAATACAAAAGATCAATTAAATGAAGAGCTGGGTTTTTTGAAAAAATAAACAAAATTGACACACCATTGGCCCAACTAACCAAAAAAAAAAAAGATCCAAATCAATAAAATCAGAGAATAAAAAGGAAATTTAACAATAGACATCACAGAAATAAAAAGAATCATCAGGAATTACTACAAAGAGCTGTATGCCAACAAACTGGGAAACCTAGAAGAAATGGATAGATTCCTGGACACATGCAATCTACCAAAATTGAGTCAAGAAGACATAGAACACCTAAACAGACCAATAACCAAAATAGAGATTGAATCAGTAATAAAGAATCTCCCAAAAAAGAAAAGCCCAGGTTCCTACAGCTTCACTGCTGAATTCTACCAGACATTTAAAGAAGTAACTCCAATTCTTTTCAAGCTATTCAAAACAATTGAAAGGGAGAATATCCTCCTAAATTCCTTCTACAAAGTCAGAATTATCATAATTCATAAACTATAAAAAGAAACAACAGAAAAAGTGAATTATAGAACAATTTCCCTAATGAACATAGATGTAAAAATCCTCGAAAATACTAGCCAACCGAATACAACAACACATCAAAAAGATCATTCATCCAGACCAAGTAGGATTTATGCTGATATGCAGGAATGGTTCAACATCCAAAAATCAATAAATTAACAAACTGAAGAACAAAAACTATATGGTTATCTCAATAGATGTGGAGAAAGCATTTGATAAAATTGAATACCCTTTTGTGATGAAAACCTTAAGCAAATTGAATATAGCAGGAACATTACTCAACACAATCAAGGCAATTTATGACAGAACCATAGCCAGCATCCTATTGAGCAGGAAAAATTTTGAGGCATTCCCACTAAGATTCAGAACTAGACAAGGATGCTCACTTTCACAATTGCTATTCAATATAGTTTAAACTCTGGAAGTTTTAGCCAGAGCCATTAGGTGAGAAAAAGAAATCAATTGGATACAAATTGGAAAGGAGGAAGTCAAACTATCCATATTTGCAGATGACACATTTCTATATATATATATGGGATCCAAAAGACTTCACTGAGAGACTACTGGAACTCAAAAAAGAGTTTTGTAAAGTATCAGGATATGCAGTCAACACGCAAAAATCGATAGTTTTTGTATACACAGACAATGTCATGGCTGAGACAGAGCTTCTAAGATCAATCTCATTCACAATAGCTACAAAAATTTTAAATACCTTGTAATAAATTTAACCAAGGATGTCAAAGATCTCTACTATGAAAATTACAAAACATTTATTTAAAAAAAAAAGAAATAGAAGAAGACATAAAAATGAGGAAAAATTTTCCATGTTCTTAGATTGGAAGAATCAATATCATCAAAATGTCCACACTACCAAAAGCAATAAATTCAATGCAATCCAAATCAAAATACTAACAACATTCTTCTCAGATCTAGAAAAATTATGCTAAAATTCATATGGAAACAGAAGAGACTGCAAATAGCTAAAATAATCTTAAACAACAAAAACAAAGTTAGAAGCACTACAATATCAGATCTCAAGACACACTACAGGGTAGTGATAATCAAAACAGCCTGGTAATAGCACAGAAACAGATGTCTTGACCAATGGAACAGGATAAAAACTCCAGAAATCAACAGCAACAAATGCTGGTGAGGATGTGTGGAAAAGCATGCTCTAATCCACTGTTGGTGGAAATAAAAATGGGTGCAACCACTGTGGAAGACAGTAGAGAGAGACCCAGAAAGCTGAATACAGACCTACTATGTGACCCAGCCATCCCACTCCTGGTAATTTACCCAAAGGAAATGAAATCAGCATATGAAGAGTGACCTGTGCCCCCATGTTCATTGCAGCTCAATTTACAATAGCTAAGATATGGAATCAACCCAGATGTCCATCAACTAAAGACTGCATAAAGAAATTATGGTATATATATTCATGTAATGCTATATAGCAAAAAAATAATAATAATATTCTGTCATTTGTGACAAAATGGACCATTATACTTAGTGTAATAAGCCAGTCCCAAAAAGACAAATACTATATGGTCTCTGATCTGCAGTAATTAATAGAGAGCCTAAAAGATTATCTATAGGAGTGAAACTGACACTTTGACATGTCTTGACTGTTGAGGGACAAAGTTTTTGTTGTTTGTTTTTGTTCTTTTTTTCTTGTTTTCATACTATTTAGTGAATTCTATACTTAGTGTAGGGTTAATTTTATGAGTATAAAATTAACTGAAAATAGATCTTTGTAAAAAATAAGAATGGGAAAGGGAGGAGGAAGAAGGGTAGAAGTATGGGCGGTTGGGAGTTAGGGTGTGCAGAATCTCCATGTTCCCAAATTTGTATATATGAAATGCATGAAGTTTATATTCCTTTTTTTAAAAGAAATTTATTTTATTTATTTGAAAGACAGAGTTACAGGGAGAGGTAGAGACAGAGAGAGAGGTCTTCCATCCGCTGGTTCACTCCCCAGATGGCCGCCAATGGTCAGAGCTCTGCCGATCTGAAACCAGGAGCCAGGAGCTTCTTCCAGGTTTCCCACATGGGTGCAGGGACCCAGGGACTTGGGTCATCTTCTACTGCTATCCCAGGCCACAGCAGAGAGCTGGATCAGAAGAGGAGCAGCCAGGACTCGAATAAGCACCCATATGCAATGCCGGCGCTTCAGGCCAGGGCATTAACCTACTACACCACAGCATTGGCCCCAGAAGTTTGTACTCCTTAAATAAAATTTTAAAAAAGAAAATTATCAAACATTGATGAAAGAAATCATGAAAGACACACAAAAAATGGAAAGATATTCCTTCCTCATGGATTAGAAGAATCGATATCATTAAAATGTCTACACTATCCAAAGCAATCTACAGATTCAATACAATCCCTATCAAATACTAATGCCATTCTTTATGAAATTAGAAAAAAAAATTCTAAAATTCATATGGAATCACAAAAGACCCAGAATAGCCAAAGCTATCCTGAACAAGAAAAATCAAACTGGAGGCATCACAACATCTGACTTCAATGCATACTTCAAAGCTATAGTATTTAAAACAACATGGTACTGGCATAAAAACCAAATCACAGATCAATGGAACAGAACAGAGAGCACAAAAATTAATCCACGTACATACAGCCAACTGATTTTTTACAAAAGTGCTCAGACCATAACGTGGAGTAAGGATAATCTGTTCAACAAACAATGCTGGCAAAACTGGTAGAAGAATGAAATTAGATCCACATCTCTCACTGTATACAAAATTCAACTCATGATGCTCAAGATGCATCAAAGACCTAAATTTAAGACCCAAGACTCTGAAGTTACTGGAAGAAAATGTAGGGAAAACAATTCATAAGACACTGGCATAGGGGATGACTTCTTGGACAAGACCCACAAAGCACAGGCAACAAAAGCAAAACTACACAAATGGGATTATATCAAACTCAGAAGCTTCCACACAGCAAAAGAAACAATCAGCAGAGTGAAGAGTGAAAAGACATCCAACAGAATGAAAATAAATATTTGCAAGCTACCTATCCAACAAAGGATTAATATTCAGAATATATGAGCAACTTAAAAAACTCAACAACAACAAAAAGCAATCATTCCAGTTCATAAATGGGCAAAGGACCTCAACAGACAGTTCTCAAAAGAAGAAATACAAATAGCCAACAAATATTTGAAAAAATACTCAACATCACTTGCCATTGGGGAAATGCAAATCAAAACCACAATGAGATATCACCTCACCCCTGTCAGAATGGCTAAAATCCAAAACACAGAGAGTAACACAATGCTGGCAAAGATGTGAGGAGTTTCACTTACACATGTTGGTGTTGGTGGGAATGTAAATTAGTGCAGCCATTGTGAAAACAGTGTGGAGATTGCTTTTAAGAACTGGAAATAGACTTGTTATATGGTCCAGTGATCCACTACTGGGTATACCCAAAAGACTTGACACAATGAATCAAAGAGATATCTGCATTTATGGCAGCATTGTTCACAATAGCCAAAATTTTCAATCAACCAGATGAATGGATAAAAAAAATGTGGAACATATACACAATGGAAGTAATTTAGTTATAAAAAAGAATAAAAGTATACCATTTGCAGCAAAATGGGCACAACTGAAGGACATCATATTGAGTAAATTCAGACAGACCCAGAAAGATGAATACCGCAAGTTCACACTTATATTTGGGAACTCAGATTTTAAAAAAAGAAAGAAATGCGTAGATCAGTATTGTTGCAGATACAGTTTTGTAGAACTTTGTTTTATATCTTTGTCAAACCAATGGTTAAGAATGTTATACTACTATAGTTTTAATAATCTGTGATTACTTTAAAATTAACTTTAAATGGGTGAAATTGTCATTTTTCCATTCAATTATTATTTATAGCCATTGTCTATTCCCATTAAACTAGGGTCCTTTTGCTTTTTACTTGTTAAACATCTTATTCAGTGAATTATTAAGCCTTCTTACTATAGTGTAAATTTGAAATGTTATCTCAAAAAAGAAAAAAATTGAGAGGGAAAGAGTGGGAGAGAGGGAGGAAGGGAATATTATTATATCCTTAAAATTGTACCTATGAACTATATTGAACCTGTTAAAAACTACTTAAAAATTAAAGGTCACAAATTCAAAAAATAATAAAAAATCATAAAACCAGAATTAGTTCTGTAAAATGAAAAAGAAAGAACAAAAAGTTTCTAACTCTACCATTTGGGGCAAGTCAGATTGAGCATGTCAACTGACAACTGTTAAAACAGCAATATAGGCTGGTGCTGTGGCTCACTTGGCTAATCCTCTACCTGCAGCGCCAGCACCCCGCATTCTAGTCACGGTTGGGGCACCGGATTCTGTCCCGGTTGCTCCTCTTCCAGTCCAGCTCTCTGCTGTGGCCCGGGAAGGCAGTGGAGGATGGCCCAAGTGCTTGTGCCCTGTACCCACATGGGAGACCAGGAGGAGGCACCTGGCTCCTGGCTTCGGATTGGCGCAGCGCGCCAGCCGCAGCAGCCATTTGTGGGATGAACCAACAGAAAAGGAAGACCTTTCTCTCTGGCTCTCTCTGTCTAACTCTGCCTGAAAAAAAAAAAAAAAAAAAAAGGCAATATATGTATGTCTGGGTATAAAAGCCTTTTGTCCTATGAATTATCTACATAATATTGATTACTGAATGCAGAGAAGCTCAACTTGTTTTATCTATTCAAGCAAAGAACAATTTAATTCACAATCATCGGTTCACCTGAATCTCCTCTAAGAAGTCAAGGGGGAGGTTTTGAAGTTTTTAATGTACCTATTTAATTTTATGCTTGATATAAAGTCATCAATAACTTTCACAGAATATTAACCCTAATCACTACTGCAGCACTTCGGCACTCCGTCATTTCTGCACCTCTCAGGTCTTATGGGAACCTTGGTTGGTTTGAAAGAATCAGTCATTCCCACTGAACACTCTCTGAGATCACTTGATACAATCTCTGCAGTTTGAAGTTATCTAAATATCCAAGACACTTTAACTGCCAATAGGATAGCCTTAGTTGGATCACAAAAGAGCTCAAAAGTCAGACTGGGCAAACCAGAATGACTACAACAAGAAGGTATCATCTGACTTGCATTCAGGGTCAGAAAAAGGAAAGTAGCCTTGAGGCAGTAGCTGGGGTAAGGGATGCCACCTACTGGTCAGTCAAGGTAGGGAAAAGAAATAGCCTAGTGAATTCACTTCCACCATATTGGACGACTGGGGTGGAGAAAGTGGAGATCTTCTAGTAATCAGTGAAATAAGTATTAGAACATCTGAAGGAATCTTTCTGGAACACAGTTAATTCATTTTAAAAGATTAAACCAGAGTATTTCATGATGAGATCAATAAAATGAAAAAGGAGACACAGACATATCCATACAAGTTTAGAATGATCACTCTTTAAACTGATCTTCTGTAAAAAAAAAAAAAAAAGAAATTATCAATTCCCAACTTGACTCTCACTGAGATTAAACATGACAATAGGTCTGATCTTATTTCATCATCATTTAAAAAAAATCATCTATTATTTTTCACTTTATGTTTCTGTGTGGGAGCAAACTGTTGAAATCCTTACTTAATGTATACTAAGCTGATCTTCTGTATATTAAGATAATCGAAAATGAATCTTGATGTGAATGGAAGGGGAGAGGGAGTGGGAAAGGGGAGGGTTGTGGGTGGGAGGGACGGTATGGGGGGGAAGCCATTGTAATCCATAAGTCGTACTTTGGAAATTTATATTCATTAAATAAAAGTTAAAAAAAAAATAAAAGGCCACTGTCTCGATTTCAGCCTACTTTCCTTCTTCAGAATTTCCCTGGAGAACTCTAAATTGGAATTCAATAAACATGTCCCCATTGCAGATGAATATTAGATACTGTGGAAAGGAACACGATTGATCTGATTTTTAAAATCAACTCAGTTACAGATGGTCGTATTTTATGTTTAATATTGAGGGAAGGCTCAATAATATTCTCTATTCATTAACTCACAAGTTAATAAGTTTTAATTGATGAATTTTATGTATAGGAAAGAATTGAGAGGGAAATATATTGAGGATTTATAATATCTCTATTAACTCACTTCTTCAGCATACAAATTGGACTTTTAGTCCAGAAATGAGCTTTCTGAAGCAATAAAACTTCCCAATTTGTTCCTCAGAACTTAAATATCTCAGAGTTTTAAAAGTGATTAATATTGAGATTCCAGGGCCTATGAAATCTGAAATGCTAATGCCACTTTCAAACAGCAAATGGCACATGTGACATTTAATAACAAGCTGCTACTTTTTAAAACTCATACTATCAAAAAATGCCTAACGAACACAGCAATTGCCCTTAAAAGATAGTTTCTGAAACACCAACTAAACAATAGCTTTCTAAAATATAAACAGTAATGACTCCCAAAAGCAAAATACCCACAGCCCAAATCAATTAAACCGTGAAATCACTCTAACCAGAAGAAGCTTTGTAAGATTTCTAAGTCCAGACCTCATTCTCCAAGAAACGTTCAAGACCTTTCATTTTCCTGTTCTCCTTTTACTTCTCCTTCTCTTTTTCTTCTTTCATTCTAGCAAGAATTTATTCTAACAATTAACATATTTTTTAAAATCAAAACTTAAATCTTACTAATTGGAATTTTTTAACCTAAAGAACTATCAGAATCCTTCAGCATATAGCTTCTAACCTAAAATTCATCACTAAGCCATTTAAATCTACTTCTTGGCTTGAATTCTGCAGAACTGCTCCCTTACTCAGGCTGTGGAGACTACTTAATTGAATCTATAACCTTGCTCTCTGGGCTTTCATCTACACAGCTTGTTTCGGTTCAATGACTAGCACATGCTACATTGTTCTAGCAAAATATTAACAGAATCAGCTTTGGGGAGGGTCCCAGACTTAAACTCAGAACTAGGTTCAAATCTTGTCTTTGCCACTAGCCAAATATGTACCCTATAGCAAGTCATTTAATTTCTCTGGCACTGGTTCTTCATCTGTAAAGTGGAGGTGATCATGACCTTCCTCAGGGGTTACTAAACATTGGGTGAGGTGATCCATTCCCTGCACCCAGGGACAAAGAGAGCACTTAGAGTTTTGTCGAGGCTCCTCATCAATAATTGCTATTTTAGTTTTTAATATTCACCAGGCTGCAAGTTAAGTACTAGAGAAAAAAAAAGTAGGAAACCAGAAACAATCTCATCCCAAGAATACGATTTTCAAATAGAAAATAATTTTTTTAAAAACCACACAATAAAGTAATTGCGAGTAGTGACGTGTTTTGATGGAAATAAATAGAGGCTGGGATTAAGAATGCAGAGGATAAGGGGAGGAAGAAGATTTGAAAAGGCTTTGCCATGGGGTGGGCGTTGTGGTGCAGCAGGTTAAGCTACCATTTGGGATGCCCACATCCTAGACTGAGGTGTCAATTTGAGTGCTGGCTAGTCTGCTTCTGATCCAGCTTCCTGCTAATGCATTCTGGGAAGCAAAAAATGATGGCCAAAGTGCTTGGGCTTCTGCCATACACATAGGAGATCCCAAATGGAATCCTAGGGCTACAGGCTTCAGCCTGGACCAGCACTGGCTATTGCAGGCATTTAGTGAGTAAACCAGTAGATGGAAGCTTGTTTGCTCTCTCGCTCTCTCGCTCTCTCTCCACCCCCTACTCTTTTACTCCATCTTTCCAGTGGATGAAAATAAAACTTTTTAACTGATTAAAAGGTAAATGGTACTTTTTTAAAAAGGCTTCTCCAAAGAAGTGGCATTTAAACTAATAACTGAGGATGGTCATTGGCCCAGCAGCTAAGAAGCCCATGTCCTATATCAGAGTGCCTAGGTTCAAGTCCTGATGCCACTCCTGGCTCCATCTTCCTGATAACACAGACCCTAAGAGGCAGCAGTGATGGCTCAAGTAGTTGGGTCTCTGCCACCCATGTAAAAGACCTGAATTGAGTTCCCGGCTCTCCAACTTTGGCCAGGCCCTGTCCTAGCCATTTCAGGCATTTGGGGAATGAACCAGTGGGTGGGAGCTCTCTCTCTAGTTCAGATTTTTTTAAATTAAGAAAAAAAAATAAACTAATAATTGAAAGACAATTAAGGCCAGCGCTGCGGCTCACTAGGCTAATCCTCCGCCTGCGGTGCCGGTACTCCGGGTTCTTGTCCCAGTTGGGGCACCGGTTCTCTTCCGGTTGTTCCTCTTCCAGTCCAGCTTTCTGCTGTGCCAGGGAAGGCAGTGGAGGATGGCCCCAAGTGCTTAGGCCCTGCACCTACATGGGAGACCAGGAGGAAGCACCTGGCTCCTGGCTTCAGATCGGCGCAGCACGTCGGCCATGGCAGCCATTTGGGGGTGAACCAACAGAAGGAAGACCTTTCTCTCTGGCTCTCTCTCTCACTGTCTAACTCTGCCTGTCAAAAAAGAAAAAAAAAGGAAGAAAGACAATTAAAGGGCCAGCGCTGTGGTGCAGTAGGTTAATCCTCCACCTGTGGCACCAGCATCCCATATGGGCATGGGTTCTAGTCCCAAATGCTCCACTTCTGATCCAGCTCTCTGCTATGGCCTGGGAAAGCAGAAGATGGCCAAGTGCTTGGGCCCCTGCACCCATGCAGGAGACCCGGAGGAAGCGGCTGGCTCCTGGCTTCAGATTGACTCAGCTCTGTCCATTGTAGCCAACTGAGGAGTGAACCAGTGAATGGAAGATCTTTCTCTCTCTCTCTCTCTTCCCCTCACTGTCTCTATCTCTCTCTCTCTCTTCCTCTCACTGTCTGTAACTCTACCTCTCAAATAAATAAATAAGGGGTCAGTGCTATGGCGCACGAGGTTAATCCTCCACCTGCAGCGCCGGCCTCCCATATGGGTGCCGGTTCTAGTCCCAGCTGCTCCTCTCCCAGTCCAGCTCCCTGCTGCGGCCTGGGAAAGCAGTGGAAGATGGCCCAGGTGCTTGGGCCCCTGCACCTGCATGGGAGACCAGGAAGAAGTACCTGGCTCCTGGCTTCGGATCGGCGCAGCTCCAGCCATTGTGGCCATCTGGGGACCAATGGAAGGAAGACCTTTCTCTCTGTCTCTCTCTCTCTCTCTCTCTCACTGTCTGTAACTCTACCTGTCAAATAAATAAATAAAATCTTAAAAAAAAAAGAAAGACAAATAAGAGGAAAGGTGTTCAAGGCAGAGAAGATACAAGTAAAAAGCTCTGAGAGGTGTCTAGCAGTTAAGATACTGGTTAAAATGCCCATATCCCATATTAGAGAAGGAGGGTTCAATACCTAGCTGTGGCTCCTGACTCCAGCTTCCTGTTATTCAGACCCTGGGAGGCAGCATTGATGTTTCAAGTAATCGGGTTCCTGCCAGCCACTTGATGTGAGAGATCTGGATTGAGACTCTGACTCCCAGCTTTGGCCCCAGCCCAGTTCCCAGCCAGAGGGGAATGAACTAGCAGATGTAATATTTACTCTCTCTCACTCTCTCTCTCTTGCCCTCCCTCCTTCCCTCCCTCCCTCCCTCCCTCTAAAATGATAATAAAAAACTCTGAGAAAGGTTAAGAGAGTGGAAGAGAAAGAAAATTCAACATAACCAGAGCATAGAGCTAGCAGGGGACAGGGGAGGCAATGTGATAGGCAGGGCATCGGTGTCCACTGAAGGGAGTCTGAAAGGCAGTGATATGATCCGTAAACACATAGCAGGGTGGGTCATTTGCCCATGTCCCAGCCAGGGGTCTCATGCTATCTCAGATCAGTCTCCTCAAGTACACATAGGTTTTCCCTACTCTTCCACCAAGTGATGGAGGGATCACCTATGTTTTCCAAGGTATGTACATGTGGATATTGACATTGAAAATAAAAGAGTTTGGAAGAGGGACATACACAGATGTAAGCCAAAAAGGTCTGGGCTGATGAGGTAACACTCCTAGTGAGCAGGGACAGGTAAGGCCTATGGCAAATAAAATCTTCACCAATCACTGATACTAGGAACAAATTGGGTTCTATGAATGCTGGAAGTCTCTAGTCAATGAGTTAAGTTTTCACAAGAGGCTTGGGTGCTTATGATGATGAATTTTGTGCCAATTTGATGGGGCTAAGGGCTGCCCACATAGTTAGCAAACATTATTTCTGGGTATGTCTGGGAGGGTATTTCCAGAAGAGACCAGCATTTGAATTAATGAACTGAGTAAAACAAATGACCTTTCCCAGTGTAGGTGGGTGTCAAAGTGTTGAAGGCCAAAGTAGAACAAAAGGGCATAGGAAGGGTGAATTTATTCTCTATGCTTGAGCTGGACATCCATCTTTTCCTTGGTTATTGGTGCTCTTGGTTCTCAGACTTTTGAACTCAGGCAGGACTTACCTCATTATTCTACCTCGCTTCCATTCTCAGGCCTTCAGATACAAACTGAACTATACTACCAGCTTCTCTGATTCTCCAGGGTATGGGCAAGCAGATAGATCATGGGACTTCTCAGCCTCTACAACAGCAAGAGTCAACTTCTATATGAACTCTTATCATATGTACATGCATATTAATATGCTTCTTGACTTAGATGGAGTTCTATCAAGAAACCCATCATAAAGTAAAAATATACTAAGTCAAAATTGCATTTAATACACCCAACCGACTGAGCACCATAGCTTAGCAATGCAGTGCACTGTAGAGTCCTGTTGTCTACCCTCACACCTGTCTGATGGGACTGCTTGCCCTGCTGCTGCCCAATATTATGACATTCTCATACCCCAACACACACACACACCCCCACACCCACACCCACACCCACACGCACACACACATTCACTTCCTAACAGCCTTTAGTCTATACCTGTGGAAGTTCTTCCCCCTGTCTCCTTCCTCCTAGCTCTTCCACAGTAGAATCTGTGACCCCTTTAGTAACAGGAGATGAATCTTCCAAAATCTAATGCCCTTTTCCACAAAGACAGAAAGGGGTTAATATCCAACACTTTCAGAGAAGGAATAAATGAGATATGTTGCTTTGTTTTGAAAAGCTGAGTAATCGTGTCCTGTCACAGACATTTTGAGAGCACTCTCATTACTCTGTTGTCTCACCTGGAGGAGGGCAGGAGTTGAAGAAGGGAAAGCTGCTGAGTCTGTTGCAGCCACCCAGATAGGGAATGTGGTATGGACTGAAGAGGTGCCCGAGACACTGGTAAGAAGTGCTCGATGTGGGAGGTGTCTTTGGAGACACGTGAAAAGGAGCTGCTGATGAATGTGATGAAGTGAAGGAACAAAGAGGTCAACAGTGATGCCACTGCCTGTCGGAAAGCTGAGGAAGAAAGACTTTGAAGAAAAAACTCTAGGTTTCATCCTGACATGCTAAAGTTTTGAGTGGAAATGCCAAGGAAGAGGTTGAATACCCGAGTTCGGAGCTCAGAGGAGAGGGCCAAGCTACAGGTAGAAATTTGGGAGTCAGTAGTATAAAGATGCATAGAGCCATGGGAATGGGACATGTCACTGAGAAAGGGTGGAGGGTGAGGGACAGGAACCCATCAGAGGCCTGAGGAAGCCCCACCATGGAGCCTGGATGGAGAAGAGAAGGGAGAAGTGAGGAGAGAAGGCTCTGGCCAAGAGACAGCTGTGGTGCTCTCACTATCCTCCTCCCAAACGAAAATGCCACAAGGCTCCTCCACTTGCTAAATTCACAGCATTTTATGTCCCCATTTTTCTCCATGGCCACTGCAGAAGAAGCCATGTTCAGTTTTATGGGGAAAAAAGTCTTTGGTTTGCTTCACTTTTATACTTTTGTTTACTTCTCACTGAGAAGCTATTAAAATAAAGTTAAATTTAAATAAAATTACACATACAGTAACCTATCCGAACCACAAGAGGAAATTCTGACTTTCAGAGATATCATTTTATTTTTTTAAGATGAATTTATTATTTGAAAGGAAGAGTTAGAGAGAGAGAGAGAGAGAGAGAGAGAATCTTCCTTCCATAGGTTCACTTCCCAAATGGCCACAACAATGGGAGCTGGACCGATCTGAAGCCAGGAGCCAGGAGCTTCCTCTGGGTCTCTTTCATGGGTGCAGAGGCACAAGGAGTTGGGCCAACCTCCACTGCCACCCCAGGCACATTAGCAGGGAGCTGAATCAGAAGCAGAGTAGCCAGAACTCAAACCAGCACCCATATGGGATGGCGGCTTTACCCACTACGCCACAGTGCCGGCCCCAGAAAATCACTTTTTCAAGGTTAAAATAATTCATTGGATATAAAGTTAAAAATCCTAAATGTGATTACCCACATATTATTAGATGACATTTAAGATAATAAAGCATAAATCATCTGCAATGCACCATTTCTGACACAAAGACATTCATTAAAAAAACACCTATACAAGGAAAATTCAGGTAGCATTTTATAAACTTTTATTCTTACTAGCTTTTCCAGCATCAAGACCACAGTAGCCATTGAAGTTATTGTCAATGAGAGGCCAACCTTCTTAACATGCATGTTAATTCTATACTATAAAATGTAAAAGTGTGCTTTGGAAACCAGTGTTTCAGGGGATCTATCTACAAAACTAGAAGATAAAATGTCTAACAAAGGTAACTAAATAGCCAATATTCATTTGAATCATTGGTAAGCAGCAAACACTGCAAATAAACTGAGGCAAAATCATCATATGGGTTAATAATATACCCATCATCCGCCATTCTATGAGTCTGCTGTGTATCTCGCTTCCCATGTTGGATCGCTCTCCCCTTTTTTTATTCTATCGGTTAGTATTAGCAGGCACTAGTCTTGTTTGACTCTTAGTCCTTTCAATATGATCAATTGTGAACAGAAATTGATCACTTGGATAGTGAGATGGCATTGGTACATGCCACCCTGATGGGATTGAATTGGAATCCCCTGGTATGTTTCTAACTCTACCGTTTGGAGCAAGTCAGCTTGAGCATGTCCCAAATTGTACATCTCTTCCCTCTCTTATTCCCACTCTTATATTTAACAGGGATCACATTTCAGTTAAATTTCAACACTTGAGAATAACTGTGTATTAAATAGCACTCTGGCCTCAGAATCAGCCCTAAAGGCATTTGGATCCAGCTGAAAAGCCCATGAGAGTATTTCAGGCATGGAAAGCCAAGACACTCTGGCAAGAAAAAAAAAAAAAAAAAAAAAAAAAAAAAAACCTAAATGAAAGATCTCTGCAAGTGAGATCCCAGTGGAAAGAACAGGTCTTCAAAGAAGGAGGTACCTTTCTCTGAAGGGAGGAGAGAATTTTCACTCTGACTACAACCTTGTCTAAATAAGATAAGAGTTGGTGAACTCAAAAGGCTTCCATAGCCTTGGAAACTCATGACTGGAGCATAGGGAGATTACTGATACCATAAACAGGAGTGTCAATTTGTAAAGACAACAACAGGAGTCACTGTGCACTTACTCCTCATGTAGGATCTCTATCCTTAGTGTGCTGTACATTGTGATTTAATGCTATAACGAGTACTCAAACAGTATTTTTCACTTTGTGTTTCTATGTGGGTGCAAACTGTTGAAATCTTTACCTAATGTATACTAAACTGATCTTCTGTATATAAAGAAAACTGAAAATGAATCTTGATAAGAATGGAAGGGGAGAGAGAGCGGGAAAGGGGAGGGTTGCAGGTGGGAGGGAAGTCATTGGGGTGGGGGGAAGCCAATGTAATCTATAAGCTGTACTTTGGAAATCTATATTCATTAAATAAAAGTTAAAAAAATATACCCATCAAAAAGTCTATTTCACTAAAGTAATAAATTCTCCCAGCACACTAATTATAGCTAGAAAATCAGCTACTGGACTGGCATTGTGGCATAGCAGTGAAGCCATTGCCTGCAACACCAGCATCCCATATGGGTGCTGGTTCAAGTTCCAGCTTTTCCACTTCTAATTCAGCTTCCTGCTAATGCACTGGGAAAGCAGCAGAAAATGGCCCAAGTGTTTGGACCCTGCTACCCATGTGGGAGACCTGGAAGAAGCTCCTGGTTCCTGGCTTTGGCTTGGCCCAGCCATGGCCATTGTAGCCATCTAAGAAGTGAACCAGAGGATGAAAGATCTCTGTCAGTCTCTTCCTCTCTCTGTAACTCTGACTTTCAAAGAGGAAGGAGGGAAGGAGGGAAGGATGGAGGGAGGAAGGGAGGGAGGAGGGAAGGAAGAAAGGAGGGAGGGAAGGAGGGAAGGAGGGAAGGAAAGGAGGGAGGGAGGGAAGGAGGGAGGGAGGGAGGGAGGGAGGGAAGGAGGGAAGGAGGGAAGGAAGGGAGGGAGGGAGGGAGGGAGGGAAGGAGGGAGGGAGGGAGGGAGGGAGAAAATCAATCGTCTGCTTTGCAAATTTTAGAGGAATCTTACTGTCGTATATAGTTTTTACTCACAGTATCTATGTCCACATCAGCACTTATCTAATTGTATTAGAAATTTCTTCTGTCTCTACTTACCTTCATAGATCATGAATTCTTGAAGTCACATCTATCTTCCTACCCTATTGTTAGTCTGGGATCCTCAGAGACCTCAAGATCCAAGACTCATCTCCATAGAATCACCTGGAAGATGTCAAAATGCAGATTTCTGGGTCTCACCACCAAACATATGGAATTAGCATGGTACTGTAAAGATTTCTCATAGGGCTCTCATAGGAACTTCAAACTGTATCAAATTATTATAAATCCAAAAGGCATTATTATATCTTCTTCTAATTTACTCATAAGATAGTTTGGAAATCATTGCCATAAAATATATTCAGTGAAGGAACAGTGTCATATTAGGTAAACGTCTAACTTATAACAGAAAGAGCTGATGACTATTTTATCTTAAAAGAATTGTGGTAGCACATATCTATGTATTCTTACTGAATCAGAGCAAATAATTTGGAGATTTTAAAGCTGGAGAGACCTTAGAGATTATACCTTCTACAACATATGTTAAGAAAAGTATACTGGGCCGCATGAGAGTATTTCAGGCATGGAAAGCCAAGACACTCTGGCAAAAAGATCTCTGTGAGTGAGATCCCAGTGGAAAGAACAGGTCTTCAAAGAGGGAGGTGCCTTTCTCTGAAGGGAGGAGAGAACCTCCACTTTGACTATGACCTTGTCTAAACAAGATAAGAGTCGGAGAACTCAAGGGGCTTCCATAGCCTTGGAAACTCATGACTGGTGCATAGGGAGATTACTGATGCCATAAACAGGAGTGTCAATTTGTAAAGTCAACAACAGGAGTCACTGTGCACTTACTCCTCATGTAGGATCTCTGTCCTTAATGTGCTGTACACTGAGGCTTAATGCTATAACGAGTACTCAAACAGTATATTTCACTTTGTGTTTCTATGGGGGTGCAAACTGTTGAAATCTTTACTTAATGTACACTAAACTGATCTTCTGTTAAAAAAAAAAAAAAAAGAAAAGAAACTATCAATTCCCAACTTGACTCTCACTGGGATTAAACATGACAATAGGTCTGATCTGATTTCATCATCATTTAAAAAAAAATCATCTATTATTTTTCACTTTATGTTTCTGTGTGGGAACAAACTGTTGAAATCCTTACTTAAGGTATACTAAGCTGATCTTCTGTATACTAAGATAATCGAAAATGAATCTTGATGTGAATGGAAGGGGAGAGGGAGTGGGAAAGGGGAGGGTGGTGGGTGGGAGGGACGGTATGGGGGGGAAAGCCATTGTAACCCATGAGACGTACTTTGGAAATTTATATTCATTAAATAAAAGAAAAAGATAAAAAAAAAAAAAAAAAAAAAGAAAAGTATACTGGGCCGGCGCTGTGGCTCACTAGGCTAATCCTCCGCCTGCAGCACCAGCACCCTGGGTTCTAGTCCTGGTTGGGGCACCAGATTCTGTCCTGGTTGCTCCTCTTCCAGTCCAGCTCTCTGCTGTGGCCCAGGAAGGCAGTGGAGGATGGCCCAGGTCCTTGGGCCCTGCACCCGCATGGGAGACCAGGAGGAAGCACCTGGCTCCTGGCTTCGGATCAGCACAGCGTGCTGGCCGCAGCGCACTGGCTTCAGCACGCCGGCCATGGAGGCCATTTGGTGGGTGAACCAACGGAAAAGGAAGACCTTTCTCTCTCTCTCTCTCTCTCTCTCTCTCTCTCTCTCTGTCTAACTCTGCCTGTCAAAAAAAAAAAAAAAAAGTATACTAAGGAAATGTTAAAAAAAAAAAAAATACAGTTCTGGGCTGGCGCTGTGGCACAGCAGGTTAATGCCCTAGCCTGAAGCGCCACCATCCCATATGGGCGCCGGTTCGAGATCCAGCTGCTCTACTTCCAATCCAGCTCTCTGCTGTGGCCTGGGAAAGCAGGAAGATGGCCCAAGTCCTTGGGCCCCTGCACCTGCATGCTCCTGGCTTCGGATCGGCACAGCTCCAGCCGTTGCAGCCAACTGGGGAGTGACCATCAGATGGAAGACCTCTCTCTTTCTCTCTCTCTCTCTTTCTCTGCCTCTCCTCTCTCTGTGTAACTCTGACTTTCAAATAAATAAATAAATCTTTAAAAAAAAAAATACAGTCCTGAACAATGGCATATGTTTTTCCTGTCATTTATTAATATTTAAAAGTCCAAAAGTACTAAAACCTCAACCCTTTTTATGACAAATATGTTCATTACTTTTTTCATGAAAAGCTTCTTATTTTAAGGAGTCACACTTTAGGAAATAGTACAAAATCATAGCTTTACAAATAATTCACTTTTTGATCAACACATGACTAAATTATACATATATAAGTATAAATATAGTAAACAATATATTTATAACAGTATCAAAATATAATTTACAACTTCACAGATTAAGATCTCCCCAAAATTCAATCTCAAACATTTTTAAGTATATGTTATGACTTATATAAAAAGGAAAACCTTTTTTCTAAAATAAAAGAATACCTTATCAGTATATAATCAATACTATCACATGGCACAGTTCAAAATATTAAATGTTGTCTCAAAGTCATCTTTAAAATTTTTTTTAATTCCTCCTATTTGCCATTGCTTGAAAAATATCAAAGACTATACTTCAGTCTTATGGAGACTTACTATCTCCAACTGAAATAAACATGCCATATTCAACCTCCCCCCTCCTTGCAGATAATAACCATGAATCATTTCTTAGAACTAAGATTTCAAGTAATAGGGTAGGAACAGGCTGTGCCATTTTGCACTTCACAACTGTAGAAGCATTTTATAACTATGATATGTGCTGGGACTTGTAATTACTCTGACATTTCCCTCTATCTGTGTCAAAAAAATAACATGTGTACTTCACACAGGGCACTGGGACTGGGACTGTGAGCTGCATAGCATCTCCTATCCCTTTATCCGCTTACAGCTCGGGTAAAACCTCAGCTGTCCTTCTACCCTAGCACCTCCCCCAGAGTAACAGCCAGGTTCTTGGTAGCCATCTATTTTTAGATGCATCAGAGAGTGAAAGGGCCATAATATGACCTATCTTTTACATCTTTGGCAGATAACTGAGCTCTGTTTAGAAGAGCTATTATGTTGAAAACTCCATTTCGTGGAAGAAATTAATTTTGCTACCATGCTGGATAGGCAATGATGACTAAAAAAGACCACAAGTTTCAGGATGTGATGAAGGTCTAACAATAATGTGGGATCAATGAAGTGTCCTTTACTTGGAAAGTGTCTATTTGCTAAAGTTGCAGGGCAACTTATATCTCATTTGGAAAAATAAAGTTATATATCCCTAGTTAATTATGAGTCATGCTATCATAACGGTTATAGCAGCTCCAAACAGAAGTTAACTGATTACTGCTTTTAAAATTGATTTCTTAGAGAGTTTAAAAAATAAAAGTATATAGTTTAAATTTTAAAGCATCACAAAAATCCAAAATGTTCCACCTGTAATCATCATAATGTATACAGTAGGACCCAACTATGCTCATGGCCCCATTGACTCCAATGTTCAATGCTCATCTGCAAGTTTTGCCACATAAGATTTACTTGAAACAGCAACAAAGAGAGATGGAGAAACAGATGGAAACAGATCTTCTATCTGCTGGTTCACTCTCCAAATGCCTACAACTGCCAGGGGCTGGGCCCAACCAAAGCCAGAAGCCCTGTACTCATCCAGGTCTCCCATATGGGTAGCAGGGACCAAGGTACTTGGGCTATCATCTGCTGCCTTCTAAAGTGCATTAGCAGGAAGCAGAATCAGAAGTGGAGTGGCTGGGACTTGAACCAGCACTCCATATGGGTTGCAGTCACCCTAAGAGGCAGCTTAATTCCCTGGACCTCAAAGCCTCCCCCTATATTGTGCATTCCTAGTGGACACTGAAAGAAGACACCATTTTGTGTGTAAGGAAATCAACAACAAACGAAATAATCACTCACCGTTGGGAGGGAATCTATAGAACAAGAAAAAACAAGAGTCCTAAAAATGTCTAGTAGTGCCTATGAAGTGGAACATTTACCAAAGAAAAAAAATAATAATTCTCTCATCACAGCAAGAATTAGCCAACACTTAGGGGATTGCACTAAACACTGACTCTGCTCCTTTTTTGGGCACTAAAAAGACACAAAGCTCACAAATAAATATATTTTCAGAGATGTGAACAACAGACATTAAAAAAAGAACTGACATGGTTACCAGTTTAGTTATAGAGGTAAGAGACAAGGACATTTCAAAGAAAAATCTATTTGTATAAAAGGTATCTGGGCCCAACTGAAGTCCTTAGTAATGATAATGGCCCACTGAAGACTAACAGACAAGCATAGTTATAGCAATACATGGATGTTGGTACCTCACACATCGAAACTGTGGAATGATCACTGTAAATATGGCATTCTACTCATCACAAGGAAAACAGCACCAAGTACCAGTCTTCATATATGCCCAACAAGGAAGGAAAAACTGACATCTGTCAATAATAAGCAACAAATCATTTCAAATTTAACATCTAGTGCCAAAAAATTCCTATAATTAAACTAAAAATGTTTCTATAAGCCTCTTAAATCCTCCAATAACTCTCCTACTCCTAAAAATATCTGCTCTTTTTTATTTATTTGAGAGTAAGAGAGACAGAGATAGAGACAGAGACAGAGAGAGAGAGAGGAGAGAGCTCCATCCATTGATTCAACTGCCCAAATGCCCACAAAGCTGGGGCTGGGCCAGGCCAAAGCCAGGAACACAATCCAGGACTTCCATGTGCATGGCAGGAACCCAATTACTGGAGCCATCACCAGTGCCTCCCAGATTCTACACTGGTAGAAGCTGGAGACAGCAGCCATAGCCAGGAATCAAACTCAGGCACTCCAGTGTGAGATGTAGATGTCTTAATCAACAAATACCTGCTCTGGCTCTTTTTTTGTATCTTTCTAAAAGACATGGTATCAAGAAGACACAGGAGTGGTGGCACAGCAGGTTAAGCTGCCACTCAGAATACCTGCATTCCATATAAGAGTACCAGTTCCAGTACCAGCTACTCCACTTCCAATTCAGCTTCCTGCTATTGCATCCTGGAAGGCAGCAAATGATGGCTCAAGTGCCTGAGTGCCTGCCACCCACACTACAGATCTGATGCATTTCCTGGTTCCTGGCATCACAACCTTGCCCAGTCCTGGCTGTTAGCTGCCCTTGGGGAGTAAACCAGCAGGTGGAAAATCTCTCTATCACTGTGCCTTTCCAAAAAAAAAAAAAAAAAAAAAATGAATTTTTGGGAACTGAAAGAAACCCACTAAACAAGGTCAACAAATTATAGCCTGAGGTGGATCCTATTTTCAAAAGAAGAAAAAGTAATAAAACAATTCATAGCCTGTAAGTTACTTTTCTTATCCATTAATGACTAAAACACATTCTTGTGCAGGTTTCAAATTGGACAAAGAATACCAGCTTCAGAGCATTAAATTTACATGAAAAGAAGTGGCTGACAGTAAAGTTTTACCAGAAACAACAGAGCTATCTAAGCAATAACCCAGCATGAAGAGGGGACTCCTTCCGATTTCCCAGTGCACATCCCTCACAGGTTGCTACTTATGATTACCCAGGCAACACGCAGCATTTTCCATCCAGCACTTTTAAAGGAGGCTTGGTCACACCATGCTCTGCTCTATTAAGTGACCTATGTGGAAACCATCCATTTCCATTTCTCTCACACCTATAAAATGTCAAGGAACAGTGATAAAACTGTTGTTTACCGTCAATTTTCTCAATAATATAAGGTTTATAGAAAATGTGTGTTAGAACTCTAAAATAATAGATTAATATTTTTCCTCCATTCTCCCTTCCTCCTTTATTTCCACTGGGGGGGAATCTATTTCTGATAGTATCTCCTCATAAAGTTTAAGTGGCTGAAAAAGGTTGCTGCCTAATCCCAAAACAAATGTTCTCAAACATAGTTATTTTCTGAGTAAACAGCTTTCAAAAGAAAAATTCCACAAAAAGTATATAACCTTCCCTGGAGTGCTTATAAAGGGTAACATAAAAGTAGCCCTGGGTAAAAAGGAAATATCTTAAGAACTGCAAAGAAAAAAAAAATACCATGCACATGATTGTAACTTATCTGCCTCTTTTTCATTCTTCTTGCACACATGCAAACACACACGCAGCACAGTAACTCTCAACCATAAGTCTTAAAAGCAATCACAAAAAAACAGAAGAGAGAAAATCAACCAATCATTGTTTTCCAGTGGAGGGGTGGGCACAGAAATCAACAGGCCGGTGGAATCTTCATTCCCTTAAACAGTAGATTAAAAAAAAAAAAAAAAAAAAGCAGTGCTTCTAGAACCATGGTGGGCATAAAATTCACTTCTCATTTCCTAACATGTACTGTTCAAGCAGGTATAACAAAATGAATATGTGTTGAGATAAATTACACAGCAATCTTAATTTTCATTACTTAAAGAATTATAGACCTATTGTCATCAGCTACTTATATGTGGAAAATAAAAGCACAGGTGTTCACAGGAAGCAAAATCATCTGTCTAGAAATACACCTTAAAATTTACTTTAAAAACTTTTGAACTCACATTACAATTTATATTTTAGATCATTTTTCTTAGGCATACCACATAAACAATGGCATTAAAAATAACTCAGAAATCAAAATAATATTTCAAAGAATGTATTCTTCATACATAAAGCTAAACCAAGGTCACAGAAGTTTCTAAAGGAAGTTGTTATGGGGTTGTTTTTAAAAAGAACCACGGTGCATTTCTTCAGGGGTGGATCATCGTCATCAGCCTCATCCTTGCTTGGCGTCCCCAATGGCTCCCCAAACGTCAAAGACAAACTCATCTGGGAACGCAAAGTCTCCGAGAGTCTCATCGAGCGCCACAGCAAACTCATCTGGATTGTGTTTGCCCTTTCCAGCCTCAAACATGGTGGTAGCTGTCGAAAATAATTTTTCAAAATTAATGATCAACAAGATAACCTCAGAGGACTGAAGAAAATGACATCAACAAAATAACTTCCTAAAAGTAACATCTATCCACGTTACATATTTCTAGTACAAATGAAAACAGTAAGGTACCCAGGCCTGCATTTTGGCACAGTAGGTTAAGCCACAGCCTGCAACACCAGCATCCCATTTAAGAGTGCTTGTTCAAGTCCCATCTGTTCTGTTTCCAATCCAACTCCTTACTAATGCACCTGGGAAAGCAGTGGAGGATGCCCTGTCACCATGTGGAAGACCCAGATGGAGTTTCTGGTTCCTGGTTCCAGCCTGCCCCAAGCCCTGGCCATTGAGGCCACTGGGGAGTGAACTAGCAGATGAAAGATCTGTTTCTCTCTGTGTCTCTCCCTGTCACTCTTTCAAATCAATTAAAAATATATACTTATCCTCTCTCACTTTAGCAAGGTAGAAAAGATTTTTTCAACAATCCGTCTCTGCTAAACTCAACTTTGTACCATCACCCCTGCCCTGTCCCCAATTTTGAATTGTCAAAATGGAGATTACCCCATCAGTTGGGAATCTCCAGCATTCCTATAGATGGGACAAAGTCCCCTGAAAGAAAACCCTTTTTACTTATTTCAAAGGCAGAGTGACACAGAGGAAGGGAGAGAGAGAGAGAGAGCATGAATCCACTCCCCAAATGGCAGCAGTGGCTGGGGCTGGGCTAGACTGAAGCCAGAAACCTGGAACTCCATCTGGAGTTCATTCTCATTTTGTTCTTTCCCTATTTATCTTTCTCTAAAGGTGACAAACCTGATTCCCATTATTCTTTTTATTTATTATAAGTAAAACAAGTCTCCACCTCCCCTTAGTCACAAGCACTCTCTCTGCCCTCTCTGCTGGTCCCTATTCTTATCTATGATGAAATCTAGTCCTCCCTTCCCAAAGGAAAATAGGCAAAAGGTTACAGCTTGCAGTGGAGCATTCAAGTTCCATCAACCCATCCACTGAGAGGAAGGTATCATGGAATTGAGGCACCTTTTCTGTGCTCCTCTCCAGGTTGGAACAGAAAATGAAAGTGGTGTCCTTACTATGTTTTTCTAGTAAGTTACCTGAGCCCCACAGTGTATGTCTGGGAACCAATAGCTTCATGAGTACGCAATCCCATGGGACTAGCCCCAGCTGGCTGGAAGCCATGGAGTTCAGCTGATTCCCTTTAAGTACCAGCAAGCGGAAGGAGACAGTGTGGATGTGATTTGGCCCTTGGATACAGATATTCAGGTAAAAAAGAAAACTCCAAAGCCCAGAAGAAAAGCCTTAGCCTTTCCTTGTCCCCCTCCCCCCTGCCAAGCTCAGGTTGAAGTAATCATAGGATTTCTCTGAATGGGGTACAAGGTCTGGTCTTTCGTAAGTTCACTGGCCCTCTTCCAAGCAGACAAGAGCTATTCCTCCACTCCTGGAGCAGCCGGGACTGGAGCTGGTGCCCACGTGGGACGCCAGCACTGCAGGCGGCAGCTTTACCTGCTCCACCACAGCACCAGCCCCACTGCTGAACTCCTTTACTTAGTGTAGGGTTAACTATATGATCATGAAGTAAACTGGAAATAGATCTTTGTAAAAATTAAGAATAGGAATGTGAGAAGGAGGAGAAAGAAGGGTTGGGGGGAGGGGTGGGAGTGCCACTATATTCCTAAATCTGTATATATGAAATACATGAAACTTGTATAACTTAAATAAAATTGTAAAAATATAAATAAATAAATAAAGCTATTCCTCTTTTCAATAGTTCGTTAGTAACATAAGGCAGGCTAGGGAGCGAGACAAGTGTGGCCCACAGAAGGCACCAAAATCAGAGCAAGAATGGGGTAACCTGGTACAGGATTCAAAGCCTTGGTAAGGTGAGGAGGGCTTTCCCATGGCCAGGGAGTATAACGTGAGGTGGAAGAGTACAGACAGGGTCAGAAAGGCATGGGGGTGCAGAGGGCGGATGGCAGCAACAGTGATGAGAGATTGCTTACTTACATGGGGATTAACCACATATGTAGATACGGATATATTAAGAATAATGGGGGAGGGCGGTGTTGTGGCATAGCAGGTAAAGCCGCCACCTGCGTCCCATATGGGCACAGGTTCGAGTCCCGGCTGCTCCTCTTTTAATCCAGCTCCCTGCTAATGTGCCTGGGAAAGTAGTAGAAGGTGTCCCAAGTCCGTGGGCCCCTGCACCCACATGGGAGACCCAGAAAAGGCTCCTGGCTCCTGGCTTTGGATTGGCGCAGCTCCAGCCTTTGCAGCCATTTGGGGAGTGAAACATCAAATGGAACACCTCTCTCTGTCTCTACCTCTCTGTCTCTACCTCTCTCTGTAACTCTGTCTTTCAAATAAATTAACAAATCTAAAAAAAAAAAAAAAAAAAAAAACCAGAAAGAAAAGAAAGCATAATGGGCCGGGGCTGTAGCACAATGGATTAAGCTGGTGTCTGCAGTGTCGACATCCCAAATGGGTGCTGGTTCAAGTCCTGGTTGCTCCATTTCCTATCTAGCTCTCTGCTATGGCCTGGGAAAACAATGGAAGATGGCCCAAGTGCTTGGGACCCTGCACCTGCATGTGAGACCTGGAAGAAGCTCCTGGCTCTGGGCTTCAGAATGGCACAGCTCCAGCCATTGCAGCCATCTGGGGAGTGAACCAGCAGATAGAACACACATCCATATCTCTCTCTCTCTCTCTCTCTCTCTCTCTCTAACTCTGCCTCTCAAATAAATAAAAACCTTAAAAAGAAATAAAAAGAATAATGGGAATCAGGTTTGTCACCTTCAGAGAAAGATAAATAGGGAAGGAACAAAATGAGAATGAACTCCAGATGGAGTTCCAGGTTGGTTTCTGGCTTCAGTCTAGCCCAGCCCACTGCTGCCATTTGGGGAATGGGTTCACTCTCTCTCCATCTCTCCCCCTCTCTGTGTCACTCTACCTTTGAAATAAGTAAAATTAAAATAGAGAACATAATGTAAAGGGACATAAATATTCTTCAGACCTGAAAGCACTGAGTTACGCCTGGGCCATAACTTCATTTTTTCTAATGCTTACTTTTTTATTTTCATGTGCTTCAAAGTCAGAGCAACACTGGGGGCGGTGAGAGAGAGAAAAAGAGAGAGTAAGAACAAGAGCGAGAGTGAGAGAGAGACAGAGAATGAATCTCCATCTGCTGGCTCACTCCCCAAAGGCCTGCAAAAGCCAGGACTGGGCCAGGCAAAAGGCAGAAGCCTGGAACTTGATCTGGGTCTCCTACACAGGTGGCAGGACCCAAGCACTTGAGCTATCACTTTCTGCCTCCCAGGCACATTAGCAGAAAGCTGGAAGTGTAGGAACTGAGATTCAAATCAGAGCTCCAATACTACATATGAATATCCCAGGCAGCAGCTCAACCCACTGCACCACAACCCACCTCCGTTATAATTTTATAATCCTTCATTAAAAATAATCAGTATTCCCCAGAGAAATGGTTGATTCCATGGTTGGAACAATACAAACAAAGAACACTCTGATGGGAACATGTGAAAAAGACAGTGCAAGAGCTGTCACTGCCCAAGTCAAGGAGAAAAAGCATCAGTGTGAAGGAAAGAAATGGCACCCTCGTAATTCTATCAAATACAACAGGAAACCAGGAGTCCATAAACAGATTATTAATAATTGATTGAGAATATGGGAGGGAGAGGGTGAGAGAGAACAGTTACATAGCTTCAAAATATCTCCCCACCAAATGCTAATTAAAAAGAGAATAACTTGACAGTGCAGAAGCCCAGAAATTCCACCCTAAGTCATCAAAGTGAACATTAGCAAGAGAAAAAAAACAAAAGCCTTTGCCTCCTGATGAGATGTAATGAAAAGTAAACAGCATCACATCTGTGATATTCCTGCCAAAGAATTGTAACCTGAATGTAATTATGGGAAAAAAAAGTAGGCAAATCGGAATTGAGGAGCATTCTAGTAACTAACTGCCCTGTACTTTCCAAACGCCTCAAGGAAAGCAGCTCTTCCAGGCGGACACAATGGCAAGTCAATGCAATGTGTGCCTGTGACAGCTTCTTTGGCTATTAAAGAACTTGGTGCAACACAAACAGGACATGAATATCAGATGGCAACAACATGTCAATGTCAACGCTGTGACTTGGATCTCTATGTTGTGGCTTGATAGAATACCTTTGTTTATAGGAAATGCACATGAAAATATTTGGATATCATTAAGGTAATGGATCAAGAGAAAAAAGCCTATGTACTGTACGTGTCACTGTTCTCTAAGTCTGAGGAAGTTCCTGCTGAACAACAACAAAAAAGCAGTAAAGCAAGAAGAGGACCTAACAGTCCTCACTAGTCTCACCCTGTCTCCCATCTTGCCCCAGGTCCCAGCTCTGACCCAAACCTCATCTACTGACTCTCATTGCTGGGTGTGTGGTGTGATAAACTATATTATGGAAAATATTTGATGAAATAATTTGAGATCATTTTAAATAATGTTTATAAATAATTTGTAATGATGTGGGGAAATCTTTTTGTTAAAGCAGAACATAAAGTTTGTTATAATTGCAAATATTTTTTTACCAAAATCCCTCTACAGAATACATAAATGGAAAAGTTGGTGGGGCCAGAGTTGTGGTGCAGCAGAGTAAGCCGCTGCTTATGATGCTGCCATCCCATATCATAGTGCTAATTTAAGTCCCAGCTGCTCTGCTTCTGATCCAGCTTCCTGCTAAGGCACCTGGGAAAGCAGTGGATGATGGCCCAAGTGCTTGGGTCCCTGCTGCCCAAGTGGCAGACCTGATGGAGTTTCTGGTTCTTAGCTTCAGCCTGGACCAGCTCTGACTGTTGCATCCATTTGGCAAGTCAACCAAAAGATGAAAGCCATTCTCTCTCTCTCTCTCTCTCTCTCTTTCTCTCTCTGATTCTCAAATAAATATTTAAAAAAGAAAAGCAGGTGACAAAGTGATCATAGTAAAATGATACTGGCAGAATCTAGGTGATAGCTATAAAGGCATTTACCACTCTTTCAACTGCTCTACATTTTTGGAAGTTACCATTACAAAATATTGGAATGAAGTTCTAAACAGACAACAGAAGAAAACTCCACAAAATATAGCAGACTAATTGAAATTAGAAAGAAAAATATTTTAAGTGGTGCTGTGTTTGGTGCAGTAAAATTATGCCTGACTTGTCCTGTTTATTCTGTATGCTCATGGAGACTATCTATACCTGGAAAATAATTTCCTAAGCCATTAAGGAACCCCTTCATGTGTACAAGGAAAGCTTCTTCTCTCTCAACAGTCACATTATTGTAGAAAAGAGGACATCTGCTTGCAGAGTGCACTTTTACACTGTCTGTGCTCAGGGGCCAGCGTTGTAGGATAGTGGGTTAAGTCACTGCCTGCAGTGCCAGCATCCCATATGGGTGCTGGTTCAAGACCTGGCTGCTCCAATTCTGATCCAGCTCTCTGCTAATGTGCCTGGGAAAGCAGCAGAGGATGGCCCATGTCCTTGGGTCCCTGCACCCACATGGGAGACCCAGAAGAAGCTCCTGGCTTCTGCCTGGCCCAGACCCAGCCGTTGTGGTCATTTGGGGAATGAACCAGCAGATGGAAGACCTCTCTCTCTCTCTCTGTCTCTCCCATCTCTGTCTGTAGCTCTGCCTCCCAAATAGATAAATAAATCTTTAAAAAAAGAAAAAAAGAAAAAGAAACCATGTGCTCAGGAGACAATCCTCCTTCGACACTCTTCACAAGCCAGGGGGTTCTGTCTGTCTCTCCTCTCCTTTGACTGTCTTGCCTTGCACATCCACAATCCTGTACTAACCATGACCTTACTGCAGAGAAGTCCCAGTCCTTTGCTTCCCTCCCCAACATCTCTCTTGAGTCCCACAGAGCCATTTCTGAATAACTGGTGGATGATTTGTACGGGACGTCTCATTAGCATCTTAAGCAGCATAGCCAAAAAACAACATCACATTCCCTTCTAAAAACATCGCCAGTCTTTCTCCTGTTTCCACTTGTGTCATTGGTGGCGTGACTCTCTGTTCTCTCCCTCATCCCAGCCCTGCAGCCTGTGTGCCAAGCACCTGTAACTCCCTTCTCCCCTTGCAGTCTCTGCAGCTGCTGCCTCCCATGCCCCCCGTCATCATGCTGTCCCCTTCATCTCCAATTCCAGTTGGCAAAACATCCCATAGACACACATAAGACTCCTCTTATTAAAGCACCGCTCTGATTGTACTGGGTAATGAGACAGGGGGACTGCAAAGCTGCATCCCACCTCTGAGATGATCTGCATCATACTCATATCTTGTGGCTACAATGCTTATCTTAAAAACTCTAAACCTAGTGTGGCATTCTGATCTGAAGCAGCCTTGGCACCTAACTGCTATGCCCTCACATATCTGATCACTCAAAATGTCATATTTTTTAAGATTTGTTTTATTTATTTGTAAGGCAGAGTTACAAGGAGAATAGGGGAGAGAGAGAGATTGATCAATCTTCCATCCATTAGTTCACTCCCCAAAATGGCTACAACAGCTGGGGCTGGGCCAGTCCAAAGCCAGGAACCAGGAACTTTATCTGTGTCTCCCATGTGGATACAGGGGACCAAGGACTTGAGCCATCTTCTGCTGCTTTCCTAGGTGCATTAGCAGGGAGCTGGATCAGAAGTGGAACACCAGAGACTCGAACCAGTAGCCATATGAAATGCCAGCATCGCAGGTGGCAGCTTAACATATTATGCCACAACATCGGACAAGCACCTGAGGTAGTGGCAGAATGCAGATGCTGGCAATGCTGGGAGTCTGCATTTCCAACAGCTCCCAGATGAGGTTGATCCCTGGGCAACACTTTGATTAATGAGGCCATACAGTGCATTTTCAACACTGCCCTGCATTGATGTATATTTTTTTCCTCCCCTACTAGAGAATAAATTGTCCATGGATCTTGAATAGCTTACTCAGTCTTTTATGTCCACCAGTTCAGAGTCTTATGCATAGAAAATTCTGGGAGGTTGGTAGGCACAGCAGGAGGCTATGTAATTACACTTAGATACTGTTTTACAATGGCATGCACTGCATGCATGGAGGAAAGCAAAGCACAGAACTCTGGTCCCAAAGCCAGGATGTGAAAAAGAGTAACCCAAATGTAAAGATTAGGACTCAGTGTCAACACAAGACCCAAATGCAAACTTCTGCTTGATTCATCATTTTAAGTATCTCTCACAGGAGCTACAAATAGCCACAGTTACCAAAGATTATACTGACGTACGAGTGAGATATGTTGAGGAAAACATTTAGCCAAGAAAGAAAGAAGATACATTCAGATAAAAGATAAATGAAAAAGTACAGACCTTTCAAAGCAGAAACTAAGTATAGCTAGTGTTCTTAAATGCTGGGGAAAACAATGACAGTGATATAGAATTCACCAGTGGACACTCACCAGATCTCTCTGTCTCTCCCCCACTCCCACACACACACCCTGCTCTCGGGGACGAGGAGCAGCTTGGTGCATGGTTGCCTTAAACCTTGGGAAGTTCAGCAGCATAGTCCAGGAAAGCTGGGTTGTGGACCTGCCTGGCCTACTCTCATCTGGGATCTCTGGTGTGGCTTCCCACTCATATAATGAGAAAAAGGCTGCTGCCAGATGCCCGCACTGTCACCTTGCAGTCCAGAAGGTCCATTCTCGCCCCCTGCACCCTCTCTGGCACAGCAGAGTGCATGAAACACAACCGCCATTCTCAGTACTGTCACTGAGCTGGTCAGACTGCCAGGTCACTGTCCTGTGTGTTCTGCCTCTCCCACCACTATCATCACCTCCAGCAATAATCCTAAACAAACCCCACTGGTGGTGATAATGGTTACATCTGTTATTTACGATGTGACAGCAGGAACTTTATACATATTATTTACTTTGATACCTTAACAACTCTCTAAGGTTGTTTTCATTATGCCCCTTTTTATGGATATGGAAATTAAGGCTCTAAGTTTAATAATTTCCCTAAGGTCTAAAGCATAAAGCTAATGAAATTAGGACTCCTATTCCCTGTGAATTCACTATTTTTGTAACTTGCAACAGACATTTACCAAATAGGGAAAGGTACTATGATAGGAGCTTGGATTAACATAGGACTAAGATATGGAAGCTGCCATCAAGGAACTCATGATCTTTTAGAAGCAGCAAAAAATACCAGTCATACAGCTACAGTACTGAAAATACTGTATATTATACAGTGCCCCATAAATGTTAATTTGCTATACAAATTCAAAAACAAATTAACAATGGAACATGCACTTGAACATGCTGTGAGTTTTTGCCAATAGATAAAGTATAACCTTAGTACAAACATTCTTACTGGAGAAATATATGGTATAATTTTCAACTTGTTGATAGAACATTATATCTCTGACTTAAAAGAAACATGAAGTACTTTTTAGAAAGATATATCAGAATAACATACAATAGCAACTAAAATAATTTTCATCTTTTGACTATAATAGAGCCACAATATAACACAATAATACTTGATCCTGGAATATCAAAAAACATTCCACTGAGTAGAAATTTTTTAACACATATAGCAGCTAAGTACTGACCTCTAGTGGTCACTTTAAGAATCTCTTCATATCACTACCACCACTGAATTTTTTCTACACTATTATTAATGACAAATCTATTTTGGTAACATAGATCAACATATAGTTCCCATTAAATTTTTAAATATATAAATAGAAATTTTAGATATAAAATATTACTTAATAATTACAAGTATTGGTATCAGGGGCCAGCGTTGTGGCACACAGATCAAGTTGCCACTAGAGACACCAGCATTCCAGAGTGCTGGTTCAGGCCCCAGATGCTCCCTGAAAATGTAGCTAGGAAAGCAGTAGAAAATGGCCCAAGTAATTGGGCCCCTTCCACTCATGTGGAAGACCAAGATGGAGTTCTTGGTTCCTGGCTTCAGCCTAGCCCACCTCTGGCTACTGCAGGTATATGGTGGAAGTAGACCAGTGGATGGAAGATCTCCTCCCATTTGTTTCTCTGTCTCTGTCACTCTGCCTTTCAAATAAATAAATACATCTTTTATTTTTAAAAAAAATTATCAAAATCTCCTAACCAAATCTTAGCTCTTAACATGGTAGCTGACTTTGGGCAAGCTATCAAATATCTCTGAACCCACTTCCAAATCTATAAAATGATGAATAACAGGATTTAGGTAAAATTACTCACTACCATTGGTAACCATGAAATCTGAAACTGTATCTCATTCTGGGGAAGATTTCAGCACAAACTTTCCCTTAGACTTTTGTCATAACTATCAACCTCTTTCAAACAATTCACAAACAGGTCAAACATCAAAATCAGTCACTGTAAAATATGTTTCTTAAAGAATATGTATTCTCAAAATGTGACTGTCTTTAAGAAGGATGGCTTTCTACAGTGTTTAGAATTCACAGAAAAAAAGCAAATGATCCTAGGAAAATATGTAATTATTAAATGCCATAATCACACACTTTTTAAAGAGATACAAAAGATCTTATATAGAAAATAAGTTAGAAATTATCATTCAAATTTCCTTTCTACACATTTCTGGATCTCTTAATAAGTTAGAAATCCTATAATTCTGACAATGACAGGATGATCCAACTTCCTAAATGGGTATCATCAGAAATCACAGTAGTTCTACATTTAAGGAGAAATTTATGTGGTACGGGGATAGGTCAGTCCCACATCTAAGGCCATACAAATCTCAACGTCTCTCAGAAGCTAGTTTTCCTTCACAGAAGACATCCCAAGGGGACTCTTGTTGACACTGGTTGGTTGAAATGTCATAGTTCACCACATAACTGTACAACCAAAGGAAGCCCTTTCATCTTCATGGTTACTTTCTACAAAATGTCATTTGAATTACATTCCATTTTCAAATAGTAAATATATCCCAATCCTTTTTTGAGGACAGTGTTTTGTTTTATTGCCATACTACTTTTAAATTTTTAAATACAAACGTACATTAACAACTCCAGAATAATGTGTTGTCAATATAATTTTGTATTAAGAATTAACACTGGGGTAGGTGTTTGGCACAGTTTAAGTCCCTACTTGGAAGACACATCCCATTATTGGAGTGCCTGGTACAAATCCTGGCTACTCCACATATTCAACTTCCTGCTAATATGCCTGTGAGTTAGCAGATAACTTAACTCCAGGATGGAGTTTCAGGCTCCTGGCTTCAGCCTCGTCCCATCCTGGTTATTACGAACATTTAAGGAGTGAATCAGTTGATATATGATCTGTCTGTCTGTCTGTCTGTCTTTCTCCCTCTCTCTCTCTCTGGCCTTCAAATAAAATGAAAACAATTTTTTAAAAAGAATTAACATGTCTAAAAGCCAAGAAATACTAAGAATTCATAGAAATAAATAGATTCATTTGTCAAATTATTTTCACATTGTGATTTATATTTCATGTTAATCATATCTGAATAATAAGAGAAATTCCTAATTTTGTAATTGTTGATCATCTTCAAACAATTACTTTCCTTATACTTTATCTCCCTAGAGCACTGATCATGTGCTAATTATGCATAAACAACTTTCCATGTCATTTGGAAAAATCTGCTATAGATGATGAATTAACCTTACAAGGGATTTCTGGCTAATTTATAACCTGTGAGGAATGTTAGGTATCCTGAATTTCTGAGAACAAAAGAAAATTGACTCTTAATTCATTTATAAGTATTTGTCTTATGTAGTACAACATTCTACACTATGTATATGTATATTTTATAACAAAAGGGCAAAACCAATTTATTTAACTATCCCCAGTTAATACTTAAGTAACTATAAGTCTTGTACCTAAAATTAACCTCTAAAGTTGAGAATTGCTTTAGGCTCCCACTTGTGAAAATTATGGTTCTCCTCAACTTGAGCCCAGCAAGCCCCAACAAATGATATATTCATTCCTAAAGCTTCTAAGACTCTTATGGTTATGCTACTTGAAAACATCTCGGGTGAAGAACTGTACTATCTTATTTCTTCAATAAATGCTACCTGGTTAATCTGAGTTTATGAGCACTATCATTTTAAATCCCTTTTACCAGCATTTGTAAAACTGGTCCAGGCCCACATCATTTATGTAAATCCAGATACTTGACCAAATACAAAAGAATTGGGGAAAGAAGTTGTAGGATATGGCCTTTGCATAGGATCATCTCAGTTTTAGCTTCTTGTCTACTTGGAGCTAGGATCTGTTACACACGAATTTTAGAGTTTTCATCAAGAAACAGATTCCCAACGTTTTTCTGTTATAGACATTATCTATACATCTAGTATTGATGTTTTATTTTAAAAGTTCAGACAGGCAAGAAAAAATAAGAATGAATTCTGTCCAATAACATTTATAGGAGGTCAAAGGTTTGGATGACCAACAAATAATAATAACAGTTAGTCATTGTGAAGTTGCATGTCACCAAGCTGAAACTAAATTGTTCATCTCCCTTCTGAGAACACAGAAAAGAGAAATAAAAGCTAAATCCCCTACCAGGCCTGTCTTAGCTGGCACAGTGAGGAAGCCCCTCTGACCTAGCCTTGAAATGACCAATCCCCTTGTTGTTCTGTTTCTGCTTTCCTCGGCCCTTTTCTGTCTATTAAGCCAACCTCCTCTCCTCAGCTGATCAGAACACTCATTTTTCTAAAGCAATAGGATACTGCCTAATTCTAGAATCACAAATAAAAAGTCAGTTAAGATCTTTAAACTAAATTTGTTTTAATTTTGTCTTTTGACAATTCTATAAGGAAAAGAGAAGGACAAATGACTGTCAAATACCTGGGAACAGGAAAACAAAACAGTCAAGTCTTTGAGTTTAAACAGTGTACTTGACCCTGACCTCATTTTCCCTCTGGCTTTAGGGATTGCCTCACTTGAGCCAATCTTGGGCATTTTGCTTCAATGGCATGGAAAAGGCCCTCCCTCCTTCCCATGGTGCTTGATGCCAAGAACATGAGGAGGGTTCAGCCATGACTGCATGAAGGGGTATGAAATGAGACTAGAATTGACAGATGAGAAGCCATATTCTGATGATGGCATGAGTAATCTGGAGCTAGCCATTCCTGGAGCCAAGATCTACTTCTGGACTTTTCAGTTATAAAAATCAACACATTTCTCTTTTTCTTTTTTTTCCTTAAGCCAGTCAGAGTTAGGGTTTTTTGTTTTGTTTTTGATCATCTGAAACTGATAGTCTTAATTGATAAATCAAGACCCTAACATCCTAATGATGGCATAAGAATCACACAGAAGTTCAACTACTGAGGACAGCATTGTGGTGCAGTGGGTTAAGTACCACTTGCAAAGCCAGCATCCCACATCAGACGATCAGTTCAACTCCCAGATATTCTGCTTCTGACCAATCTTCCTGCTGGTACACCTGGAAGAAAGTAGATGATTGCCCAAGTACTTGGTCCCCTGCTACCCACATGGAAAATCGGATGGAGTCTCTGGCTCCTGGCTTTTCCCTGGCCCATGCTTGGCTGTTGTAGCTATTTGGAAAGTGAACCAGTAACTAAAAGATCACTCTCTCTCTGTCTCTCCCTCTTTCTCTTCCTCAATCTTTCTCTCTCTCTCTCTCTCTCTCTCTCTCCCTCTCCCTCTCCCTCTCTCTGTTACTCTTTCCTTTAAATAAATAGTAAAAAAAAAAAAAAAGGAAAATTCATCACTATATTCTTAAAGTCGTACTTAAGAAATGCATGGAATTTGTATTCCTTAAATAAAAGGTTTATTTGGGGGGGGGGGGGAGAAAAATCTACTCAGTTGTCCTTATATGCCAAATGTGTCCTTTTTTTCTGTTTGTGAGTCATGATTTATAGGGTTTCAGTAACTCTATTAAACCACACACAGCTTTACTATCAATATAAATACATAATATAATCAATATAAATCTGATGCATCAAATAATAGCTTTCATACATATCATTTACAAAACTTCATACATGAGGTTACTTCAAAAAGTTCATGGGAAAGTATAAATAAAAGCATTAGTTTATCTTGATGCAAAAAAAATCAAATACACACCGTTTTTTCATAATACCCATTTTCCACATATTATCAAAAAAGTGTTTTGCCTCAAAATAAACTCATCCTTTTAATTCCATTTTTCCAGGAACCTTTTGAAATGCCCTCATATATATTTTTTGAATCTAAAACAGGACTGAAGGAAAATTATTATTCATAATTTATAGATGAAGAACTAATTAAAATTTTTAAAAGTTGACAGCACTAAGAAGCTAGAAAGGAGTACGAGGTCTTCTTTTCATGATTTTTTATTATCTTTACATTCATTTTTTTAAATTTTTTTCCAAAGAAAACTTTTATTTAAGGAATATAAACTTCATGCATTTCATAAGCACAACTTCAGGAATAGAGTGATTCTTCCCACCATACCCACACTCCCACTCACAATCCCACCCCTCTGCCTCCTTCCTCTCCCATTTCCAGTCCCATTCTCCACTAACATCCATTTTTGATTAGCTTTATACACAGAAGACCAACTCTATTAACTAGAGTTTGACAATTTGCATGAAAAAAAAAACTGTTCCTCAACAAATGAGACAAAGGCTGTTCTGTCGCTCCCCCTCTTCGTGGAGGAACGACACAGAACCCTGCGCTGTTCTTTCGTCTGCTCGGCCCTCCCCGGGTTTGCTGCTGGTTCCTCCCGGGTTGGCTACTATCCCTTCCACCTCCGTGGAAGGGCAGTTCCCCCTGGCCGCATTCCCCACTTCCGCAGGGGAGCGGCACACCGCCGGCCGGTTCTCTCGGGGGCTGCACGGGTTCCCTTAGATGTTCCCCATAGATGTTCCTGGTGCATGCCGTCTCTCTCCTCCTTTATAGTCCTCCTCCGCCAATCCCAACTCGGCTGCCCACACGCCGAGTACGCTGCTCTCCTCCAATCAGGAGCAAGTCCTACAGTTTATCAGTTGAACTGGAGGCAGCTGTGCGGAAGCTGTTTACTTCTCTCCCAACGCCACATTGTGGGAGAGCAGATGCATAGAATAAGTCTTAATTCGAGTAACTTAGTCTAGTCCGGATTGCTCCCCACACTGTTCAAAGTCATTGCATCTTGAAGTTAATTTCACTTCTTTTTTAGAAACTTAATTAACTTTAAAGAAGCACCCAAGAATTATACATCTTTTTTGAACACTTACACATAATTATAATACAATTGTTTGAGGACAGAGGTCCTGCATGGGAAGTTAGTACACAGTGATTCCTACTTAATTTAACAATTAACACTCTCACGGACATCAGTGATCACCAGAGGCTCTTGACATGAACTGCCTAGGCTATGGAAGCCTTTTGAAACCACAAACTCCATCAGTATTTAGACGAGGTCATAAGCAAAGTGCAAGTTCTCTCCTCCCTTCAGAGAAAAGTACCTCCTTCTTTAATGATCACTTCTTTGCAGTGGGGTCTCACCCAATGAGGTCCTTCACATAGCACATTTTTTGCCACAGTGTCTTGGCTTTCCATGCCTGAAATGCTCTCACGGACTTTTCAGCCAGACCAGAATACCTTAAGTGCTGATTCTGAGATAAGAGTATTACGTAAAGTGATTGTCATTCTATGGGTCTGCTGGGTGGACTGCTTCCCATGTTGGAGCATTCACTCCTTTTTAATTCTACCTATTATTATTACCAATTAATTCTACACATATAATCACTTTAACCCTTAAGATGGTATTTTTGCCACCCAACTTAAGGGGATTTGAGGTCTCATGGCAAGTTTTTAAACTGTACCCTTAGAAGTAAATCTATAGGAATGTATGCAGAACTATACAGCTTTCCAGTTATAAACTTCATAATTACAACATTAGGAACATGGAGATTCTTCCCACCATCTCACCCATACTGCCAGCCCTCTTCCTCCTCACTCTTATTACCATTCTTATTTTTACTGAGATTTATTTTTAATTGACTTTATACACATATAATTAACTCTCTACTAAGTAAGGATTCCACAAATAGTATAGGGAAAAAAGTGTTCCTCAACAATAAAGACAAGGGTTGTTCCAGTCATTACTTTTCAAAGTCTCAATTTCACTTCTACAGATTGCTTTTTAGGTGCTCTATTAGTTATCACAGGTCAGGGAGAACATATGGTATTTGTCCCTTTGGAACTGGCTTATTTAACTAGTATTATGTTTTTCAGATTTATCCATTTTGTTGCAAATGACAGGATTTCATTTTTTACTGCTAATTAGTATTCTATGGTGATAATTTTTTTATCCAGTCTTCAGTTGACTGGCATTGGGTTGATTCCATGTCTTAGCTATTGAGAATTGAACTCTAATAAACATGGGGGTTCAGATAACTCTTTCATATGCTGATTTCTTTTCCCTTGGGTAAATTCCCAGGAGGGGTATGGCTTAGTCATATGGTAGGTATATATTCAGATTTCTGAGGTATCTCCATACTGTCTTCCACAGTAACTTATAACTAGCCAGGTGCCCTCTAATTAGGTGCCTATACGTTCATAATAGTTACATCTTCTTGTTGAATTAATCCCTAAATCATTACATAGTGCCCTTTGTCTCTTTTAACAGTGTGTTAAAGTCTATTTTGTCTGACATTAGGATGGCTCTACCGGCTCTTCTTTGGTTTCTGTTAGCATGGAATACATTTTTCCATCCTTTCACTTTCAATCTACATGTATCTTTGTTGTTGAGGTGTGTTTCTTGTAGGCAGCAAATAGATGGGCTTTGGTTTTTTAATCCATTCAGCCAGTCTGTAATCTTTTAACTAGAGAGCTGAGGCCACTTACATTCAAAGTGACTATTGATAATGACTTTACCCAGCCATTTTTCCATAAATATTCCTCTTTTTTACTTTGGAATTCCTTTGTAGTTTTACCAGGAGATTTTCTGCCTTTACCTTCTTTCACAGTGATGACCATGTTTCTGTGTTTCTATGTGCAGCACATCCCTAAGCAACTTTTGCAAGGCTGGATGGGTCGTGGCAAATTATTTTAATTTCAGTTTGTATGGAAGGTCTTTATTTCACCTTCATTCATAAATGAGAGCTTTGCAGGGTAAAGTATTCTGAGTTGACACTTTTTCTCTTAAGATTTGGAATATATCTCACCATTCTCTCCTAGCCTGTAGGGTATGATGAGAAGTCTGCTTTTAGTCTATTTGGAGATCCTCTGAAAGTAAACTGGCATTTCTCTCCTGCACATTTTAGAATCTTTTCTTTAATTTTTTACTCCAGAAAGTTTGGTTACAGTGTGTCGTGGTGAAGATCTTTACTGGTCACGTCTAGTAGGTGTTCTATGTGCTTCCTGTACTTGGATGTCTCTTTCTTTCTCCAAATTGTTGAAGTTTTCTGTTATTAGCTCACCAAAAAGGCCTTCTAATCCTTTCTCTTTCCACACCTTCAGGAATCCTAGTCCCATATATTGAGTCATTTGATAGTATTCCGTAGATTACCACCAATTTTTTTTAGTCATCTAATTTCTTCTTGTTTTTGGGCTGACTGTATAATTTCCTGATTTGTCTTCTAAGTTGGATATTCTTTCTTCTGCTTTACCAATTCTGTTGCTAAGGCTTTCCACTGCATTTTTTATTTGTCCTATGAATTCTTCATTTCTAAGATTTCATTTTGGTTTCTCTTTAAGATCTCAATTTGTGACAGAAATTTTCTTTCACGTCATGTATGATTTCATTAGTTCATGGATTTGCTTCAGATTACTTCTAAGTATTCCTATGATGAATTTTTTGAATTCTATTTCCAGCATTTCTTCAATCTCTTCATCTTCATAATCTAGTATTGAAGTGTTGTATTCTTTTGGAGACTTCATATTGTGTTCCTTATTTTTGTTTCTTTGAGTTTATTATTCAGCATTTGTGGAGATACTCATTGGTTTCTTTGCTTGCTGTGGTGGCTTTTATCTTTGGACTATGCTTCTGGATTAGTAGAGTGTCTACTTTTTCAGTGAATACCTAGAGGCATGTGGTATGTATGGCCAGAGAGCTCTGTTCAGTGTTGAGGTGACAGCAGTATCTAAGGTGACACCCATATTGGGCATGGTAAATCTCCTTTTTTTTTTTTTTTTTTAATCAGAGGGGAAGTTTGTTCTGCTCTTTTGGTATAGACTCAGCTCATCTCCTCTCTTCAAAGGAGACCAGTGTTTGGACACTAGTCCCAGTGGGTACAATAGTCATCTGCGCTGTCACAAGAGCCACACAAAGGATCTATGAAGTCCTCAATATAAGCTCAGATTTCCCAGCAATGTCCCTCATCAGGGAACCAGGGAGCCCTGAGCATGTGGAGTCTCCCACAGTGATTGCCCAAAGTCCCAGCCACACCCTATCCCTCCCACACAGCCTCAGTATTTTCACAGTCCTGGAATACAAGCCTCCCACAGTCATGAGCACCCAGCCCCCTATCAGTTTTCCCCACCAGACTCAGGAGTCTCTGCTCAGCTGGGTGCTGACTAAAATGGTGCCCACTCTCCATAGGCTTGTTACAGGATGCTGTTGCAGGATAATCAGGGAGAGAGAAATGTGCTCCACCTTTTTTTCTCTTCTAGTTACACTATCTATCTAGATACACTATCTACCACAGAGCTCCAAGCCAGATTCCCTACAGGCTCTTCCTCTAGCTTTATCGCCAATGGCTTGGGCTGCTGCAGTCTGGTCTCACCTCACTCTCCAATGCTGGTGTGGAGGCTCTCAGCTGTTGGGGCCCTGAGTCATGCATGTCCATGCCCTCCACATAGGTCCACTATGTCCCTCTAATTTGTCCCATTAGTTTCCTCTGCCATTTTCTCTGTACATCTTCCCTGAGACTACACTTTCTCCACTTTATTTAAACTATCTTATCCTAGACTAGTGCAGTAAATTCCCTCCCTACTCTGCCATCTTCTGTTGCCCATTATTCTTTTTAATATCCAAATACTTTTTATCTTGAAAAGTATAATTGACTATAAGAACAAATAAGTCATAATTAAGCATAAAGTTCCACCAAATCAAGAGATGTTTAACAATAGTAAAACTTACCTAAGTCAATATCTCGAATTCCCATGTACAATTCAAGAAGATCATCAATTTTTTCAATTGCCTTTGTATTGACTTCAGAGGGCTTTATCAAAGAAGAGAGAAAGAAGATATTATATTTCTATAATGAAATCCCTTGATTGTTTAGGCATGCATGGGGTAAAATCTGATGAGGAGCCAGTTCATGGTTGTGTATTTGAGCTAATGCTAATGGCAGTATATATAGAATGTGCTCTGTAAGTAAAAATAAATCAATATAATAATTAGTGTCAGCATTATTGACTCAAAAGAGAAAAGCCAGGAACACAATCTCCATGTAGCTAACAATCTAGAAGGGGAGATGTATGTGAAAATAAATGATTATGTAATAATTTTAAGGGATATAAAATGTATAGAGGCATCAAGGGGGAAGAAGCAAATTTATGTATCTAAGGATAGAATACCTCAGAAAGTACACAACTTATGAACCGCATTTTCAAAGATGAACAGGTGTCAAATAAATAGGGGAGAGCACTTCAAGTAGAAGATGATAGCATTATAGTTTTAGGGACTCAAGAAGTCCCATGTGACTGCAGAACACAGTGGCAAACATGACAAGATCTTAAGGGATCCTGTGTGGCAAGAAATAGAATTTGGGTATTTATTATACAGCCAAGGTCTCCAAATATTTTTTATTTTTTCCAAGAGGCAGAGAAAGAGAGAGAGCTCTCATCAAACAGTTCATTCACAAATGCTCAAAATGATGACAGTAAGAGGGCCCAAAGCCAGGAGACAAAAACTCAATCCTCATCCCCAGACAGGTGGCAGGGATCCAATTACTTAAGTTATCACCTTCTATGAAAGCTAGAATCAGGAGAAGCTAGAGCCACGCATCAAACCCAAGTACTCCAATGTGGGATGCATGCATCTTAACTACTAGGACAAATGCCCACCCCTCTCTCAAATGCCACATCTCTCTCCAAAATTCTTATGGCTCACCCTAATAGTAAAACACTTCTGAACACGAGCCTTTATTATTTATTTAATTTTATAGTGTATCAACTATAGACATATTTATTATACACAGCATATTCATTATTGTATATATAAAACATATGAAAAAAGGAAATTTTATAAGGATAAGGAAATAACATTTTCAGAATAGTTTTTGCTTTATATATTAAAGATATCAAAATATTTTTGTTCTTAAAACCATTTTTAAAATTTCAGTAAAGGGGTCCAGTGCTGTGGCATAGTGGGTAAAGCCACCACCTGCAGTGCCAGCATGACATATGGGCGCCAGTTTGAGTCCTGGTTGCTCTACTTCCAATCTAGCTCTCTGCTGATGCACCTGTGAAAGCAGTGGAGGATGGCCCTTAGGCCCCTGCACCCATGTGGGAGAGCCAGAAGAAGCTCCTGGCTTCAGCCTGGCCCAGCCCTGGCCTTTGTGAATATGTGGGGAATAAGCCAGCAAATAGAAGACTCTCTCTCTCTCTCTCTCTCTCTCTCTCTCTCTGTGTGTGTGTGTGTGTGTGTGTGCGTGTCTGTGTGTCTTCCTAACTCTGGCTTTCAAATAAATAAATAATTTTTTTAAAAAAAATTTCAGTGAAAACCATGACTGAATATGTTTTAAGGTTTTTTTAAAATATTGGTTTTGGGATCTAGCATTGTGGCACAACAGATTAAGCCACTGCCTACAATTCTGGCATCCCCTATGAGCACAGGTTCTAGTTCTTGCTGCTCCACTTCCAATTCAGCTCCCTGCTAATATGTCTGGGAAGGCACTGGATGATCACCCAAGTGCTTGTGCCTCTGTCACCCAGATGGAGTTCCTGGCTCCTGGCCATATCAGCCATCTGGGGAGTAAATCAGCAAATTGGAGATCTCTCTCTCTCTCTCTCTCTCTGTGTCTCTCACTCTCATTCTGTCACTCTGCCTTTCAAATAAATAAATAAATCTTTTGTTAAAAAAATCCTGGTTTCACATTTATAAAGTATGGTTTTATGTTCAGATTATTAAATTCCTTGTTTTAAATGGGTTCATAATCTGAAAAAGGGATTGCTCAAAGATGTTCAATACTCAGTATAGCTTCAAATGTAGAATTCATGATCAGTTAATTATAAGAATTCCTTTTTTTTTGTTTTGTTTTTTTTTTTTTTTTTTTTGGACAGGCAGAGTTAGACAGTGAGAGAGAGAGAGAAAGGTCTTCCTTCCATTGGTTCACTCCCCAAATGGCCACTACGGCCGGCACGATGCGCCAATCCGAAGGCACGAGCCAAGTGACTCCTCCTGGTCTCCCATGGGGGTGCAGGGCCCAAGCACTTGGGCCATCCTCCACTGCCTTCCCAGGCCACAGCAGAGAGCTGGACTGGAAGAGGAGCAACCGGGACAGAACCGGTGCCCCAACCGGGACTAGAACTCCGGGTGCCAGTGCCACAGGTGGAGGATTAGCCAAGTGAGCCGCAGCGCCGGCCCAGATTTTTCCAATTCCTTGTTTTAAATGGGCTCATAAACTGAAAAAGGGATTGCTCAAAGATGTTCAATACTCAATATAGCTTCAAATGTAGAATTCATGATCAGTTAGATTATAAGAATTCCATATTATTCTTAAAACAGTTGTAAGTGTACAATATCTTGTATTCTTATATTTTATTATTAAAGTCATACAAGTCCAAGAAAATAAAAATTTATGTTCTTTGAGGATGCTGGTAAAACTTTCTCCCAGTTTTATAAGGACTAAGACTTAAAAAACAGTAACACATATCTCTCTTGCCTTCACTCTAGTGAATTCTAAATTGTCAGTGTAAAACAACAGCTTTGCAAAGTAACCTAGATATTAACCTTTGGATTGATCTAGCCATGTTATAAGTTATGGTAACCAGTATCAGCACTCCTGGTATATAAACGGCCACCAGTTTTTGACCAATCTAACTCCTAAATAGCTCTTGACATAGCACCTCTTCTCCATCCACATTCTATTTTCTCAGGTTCAGCCCTCATCTTCCCTTCTTTGCAGAGGTTTGCTGGGTTGTCTCCCTTCTTGAAGTCCTCACCCTCTCAAATTCACTCTACTCAACTCTATTCAACTCTACTGTCCCCTAGATCCAAGGGCGTTTCCTAAAACACAAAACTGATTGTGTTGTTCTCCCATTTTCCACAAGAACCTTCAGTCCTAACCCTGGCCTACACCTCCAGCCTCTTTACACAGGTACTTCCAGCACCCCACCTCTAGCCTCATGGACAGCTCATAAGGTGCCCAGGGCCATCATGTTTCCCGCCCAGAACACTCTTCTCCCTGTCTTGAGCTAACTTGATCACTTCTTCTGGAAGGAAACTCTCCTTCACTTCCTTTCTTTCCCCCAGTTCCCAACACCAGTTGATCAGCAGCTCTCGGTGACACTGGGTATCCTCTGCACATCATCCTTAACTCTAGCCCACTGGTATGCTGTCTCTTTTCTTCCCTTTAGAGGAAAAACAAGGTCTTTATTCGTCTTTGCCATGTTAGTACACAGAACATGCCCATCTCAGCAAATAGAAATGAAAAATGTATGAGCCATGTAAGAGGAATATCTTTCACAGTCTTCACTACTTATAGTAGATTATAAGGAGATGATTTGTTTTAAATCCTATAAATCCATTAAATCAGTAAGTGCTTGAAATTAGATTTTAAGTCATTTGTATCCAATTTAATATTAACAGCAAACTAGATTTTTCTTTTCATTATGAGCTATTTTTAACTGCCCTATTTAATTAAACAGGCTATGCAAATAGGAATCAATTTTTAGATGTTTGTCTTCAAATCTCTCCAGAGAGATCTTAAGCTACCCTTTTTCATCCCAGCACCTTATACGAGCAGGTGCTTCATAAACATTTATTAACTGTGTTAACTACTACAAGGTGATCCTGGCCCTGAAGTGACATGGGAGTTTTCCCGCTGACCCCACTTCCTTTGCAAGCCATTTTACGTCTACCTGCTTCTTTTCAGCCTCAAGTGTAAGGCAGGGCTAGCATTCCCATGGCTCCCTACTGCCAGCTCCTTCCCACTGTTACTTCATTCCCCTATGAACTCCTTTCTCCACTGAGGTATTCAATTCAGCCAGTAAACAGCCACTAGCCATCAGCAAAATGCCAAACAGTATAACAGGAAAGGCTCAGAATAACCAGAAATTGGGGTAGACGATTAGTGCAGAGGCTAAGGTTCCACTTGGGACACGCACATCTCAAATCAGAGTGCCTGGGTGTGAGGCCCAGCTTCACACTGGATTCCAGTTTCCTATTATGGTACACCCTGAGAGGCAGCAGGTGAAGGACTTGGGCCCCTGTCATCTACATGGGAGACCCAGGTGAGTTCTGCCTGGCCCAGCTCCATCTACAGCAGGAATTTGAGGGGTGAACCAAATGATGAAAGATTTGTGTTTGTTTGTGTCCCTGTCTCTTTTATTAAATCTCTCTTTGAAATAAAATGAAAATAAGTTTTTTAAAAATTTTAAATGATCAGAAATTACTGCCCTGAGTTTTTTCACACACCTCATCATATCTCACTAAAAAATGCCCTGGACTCTAGCAGGTCTCTTCATTGCCATTTGCCTCCAGATCAATCCTTTAACTCCCAGGACCAACCCATCCAACTCAGAATCTTTCTCTGGATTCCCCAAAAGAGACAACATCCTCGGAGACTCAAACACTCCACTGAACTAAACCAGCCTCTGAGTTAAAGGAGGAGCTAGCCCAAAGTTGGCCCAAAAAACTTCTGGTATGTAGTAAACTAGATCCTAGCTTGATATGCAAGTAGATTGTAACCTAACCTCATGATACATTCTTGTGACTAAGCTACTGAGCCTCAGCCAATCACAGCAACACATCCCTTAGCCAATCACAGGCTGAAGACTGTCAAATTATACCCAAATAAGGCAAACGTCAGACTGTTATACCAATCAAGTAAACTCCACATCATTTCCTGTCTTTTTGATTATAAAAATAGCTCTTTACATTGTAAGGCAGGGGGATGGAGGGAGGACATTCCAAATCATCTTTAATTTGCAATGTTACCCTGTTCTAGAACATTTTTCTTGCTCAAGGAAACTTGGTTAAATTGAACTGTTCTGTATTCTTTTTGACACTTCCTAAGGACAACCTTGGCATCATGGTTCCTTGAGTGTCTGTTCTGACAAACCACCTCCATGCCTGATTGTGGACATTAACACTGAACAAGCTCTGGGATACCACTGTGAAACAGCCTCCTAATTGTTCACCTGTCTCTTCTGTTCTTCAAACATACTGGGTGTCCTGGGACAGAATTCCCACAGAGAGAAGTGAGAAGGGCCTGATGCCTGTGCCCTGACCACGGGAGCTTCAGACACCTGCTGGAGCGTCTCCCCCATCCCCATCCACAAAATGACATCGTCACCACTGTCTTGGCTGTTGTGAGTGGACCTGCTGCTTACCACTGCGAGTCCTTACCAAGGCTACCTCAATCCCTGCTGTTTTCTTCTACCTCTGCCTCCATGTGTCTCTCCTCCTGGTATTTTTCATCCAGATATTCACCCATCTACAGACAGTCAATCAACAAAACCCTTGATTTTCTCAAGCTAAAATGAACCAATTCATTAATACAGCAGAGATTTGAGTGCCTTTATATACCAGGCACTAATTCTAGGCACTGAGGATTGAACAACACATGTGAACAGTAAATAAGACATGTGAGCTAAGGAGCTAGAAAATGTATAAAATTAAACAGAGATATAATAAGTCCTATGGTGTTTAGTGCTTTGAAGAAAACTAAGGACATGGAAATGGAACACTGGGCAGCAGAGGGGGCTGGAGAGAATTTCTATTTATGCAGGAAACTCAGAAAAGGCCTTTTTAGATAAGGTAATAACTTGGGTAGACACTCAACAACAGTGAGAGAGCAAAGCTGTGCAAATAAATGGGCAAAACATCCAGAGAGAAGTAACAGCAACTTGATGGCCTGAGGCAGGGATAATCTGGAGTGTTTGGAGACAGCAACAAGATGGCCATGGCTGAAGCAGAAGATGCTGGGGGAGCATGGTGGGATGTGAGGTCAGAGAAATGCAGAGTGAAACCATGTCAGGTACTCTTGGGATTTTAGCTTTGATGGGAAGCCCCTGGAAAGTTGTGAACTGAAAGTACCATGATCTCACTTGGGTTTGTAAAGGGCAGCACAGCCGGAAGAGGGCAGGGAGACACAGGAAGATGGAGTATGTGACTGCAACACCTGAGTCAAGACCATGGTGTCTGGGGGACGAGGGCACTAGTGACTGCGACACCTGAGTCGAGACCATGGTGTCTGGGGGAAGAGGGCACTACAGCAGCAGAGTGCAAGTGGCGGGAAGCTGTTGGATTCTGGTAGCTGACAGAGATAGAGCCACCAGGACTTGCTATGGAAGGGATGCGATGTGGAGCATGAAAAGGATGAGTAAAGATGCCTACAAAATATTCAATCCTTTTTTGTGGTTCTCAGAGAGAATTTGTCGATTCTTTTTAAATTCTCTGGACAGTCCAGGGATCTATGCACTCTGGAAAAAGCTGTCTGTAGAGAGCTAAAGATTCCTACACATCATAAGTCTCTTTTCCTGCTCATAGTTGATATATTTCCTTCATAAGAACCTTCAATAATTTGCATATTATTTAAGCAGACAACGAATTTAAAATTCATGCTTTGAATAGAATGAATGGCATTTGATTTAACTGATTTTACCTTTAATTCCAGCTCTAATAGACATGAATATCTATACCTTTCCAAGCAGAATGAAAATTAAGTGAACATAATATACCATTTCTTCCACGGTGGCAGGACCTTTTGATCTCAGGCGAAGTGTCTCCTTTCCAGATTCGATTTTGTCTACTGATGACTTTCCAGCTTTTGACCTAGGTCCGATTTCTGTGAACATGCAATAAATGGGAAAAGGCATATATCTTCAGAAAGAGCTCCAGCAGATTGCTGTGAAAGTCAATGTGGTTTTATCACAAAACTATGTACAATTATTGTAGAGAATTCATCAAAAGTATGCTTCTTCTAGAATTTCCTGAAATAAAATAAATTCACCTGCCTTCTGTTATTCTCACATAGGAGCCTCTGTGAGAATAGAGTTCTATCTACAAAAAGAAAACAGAATTGTGAAATGTGCAGATGGGAAAGCCTGGAGGTGAAGGAAGAAAAAAAAAAAAGTCTTCCATATAAGAGTAAGGAGGCAGGGACTGGCGCTGTGGCATAGTAGTGACACTGGCATCCCATAAGGGAACTGGTTCAAGACCTGGCTGCTCCACTACCAATCCAGCTCCCTGCTAATAGCCCAAGAAGGTAGTGGAAGATGGCCCAAGTACTTGGGTCCCTGCACTCATGCAGGAGACACAAAGAAGCTCTAGGCTCCTGGCTTCAGGCCAGCCCAGCCCTAGCCATCGAGACTATTTGGGGAGTGAACCCGTGGATGGAAGAATCTCTCAATCTCTCAATCTCTCAATCTCTCTCTCTCTCTCTCTCTCTCTCTCTCCCTCTCCCTCTCCCTCTCCCTCTCCCTCTCCCTCTCCCTCTCCATCTTTCTCACTGTAACTCTGACTTTCAAATAAATAAATCTTTACTTTAAAAATCTTATGCAGCAGCAGTTTGGGGAAAGGGATACAGGGAGGAGGATTCTATACCAAAGAACTGGAGAAACTGAGCCCCACTGAAGACTCCTAAGACAGGCTGGTAAGTGCAAGTAGGTAGTGAGGTCTGAGCAAAGCTTGTAAGACTGATATCAAATGGTCTGCATGAATGCATTCTTACTAACAATTCCCATCTTCAATCAAGTGCTACTTTGTTATTGGGAATTTATGCCAAAATTATTAAGGATTTTACACATTAATTATTTGGGGACAGAATAAGTCTTCTCTGAGAATGAAATTTCTCAAAATTATCATGTAATGAGTAGACCCTCCCTAAGTAAACACCTATAAATAGTGGCTGATGAGTTTTGAGAACATCCAGATGCTAGTCATGGTGACCAAGCAGGTTCTCAGAAGCCTAGAGCTGAATAAGCAACATTGACCTTACCCATTATGCTGTGCCCTTGGGGAAGAAAGGATTCTCAGATGCTTAGCACAGAGTCAGCTCAAAGAAAAAGCATAGATCAATCTGTCGTCAGCACTGTCCACGACTCTGCACTGCCCAGCAAAGGGTGTTCCCAGCTGGAATCATGCATATCCCTGAAGTGGTGAAGACAATCCCAGCCTAATGGTACTAACCTTAAAATAAGTAATGTGTCACACACAACCCATCCCACTGCAAATTCACCTGAAAACCTACTTGATATAATCTGTAACTGCTCAGCTAACACACGTGTTTTGTTCAACCACTACACAGACATGTCTAACTGTAAAGTAATATATGGGTGTTGTGCCTTACCAACAGTGTCTCCTATAAGCTTGGTGAGCATGATAATATCCTGGGAAACTGAGCAACTCTGAATACATTAAAGATAAAAGGTTTCCAGGATTTACAAAGGGAAGGAGCCACACTCTTTGACGTCATCTCTACTTGAGAAGTCAGCAGGACTCCCTAGATGATGCCTCTGGCTTATCTTGCTCTTATCTACACCACCAGCAGCTGGGAGGGAAAATGTATATAAACTGGAAGGGCTTTTTAATTAATAAATTTTGTCTTTTATAGCAATTTTTGGTTCATACCAAAACTGAGCAGAAAGTTTAGAGTTCTCCGATGGCCCCACCACCACACCCACACACACACACCCTCCCTGGTTATCCACACCCCCCACTAGAGTGGTGCATTTGTTACAACTGATGGGTCTATACTGACACAGCTTTATCACCCAGAGTCCACCATGATGTTAGGGTTCACCCCTGATCCCTCTGGGGCACCACATGGACTCGGACCGATGTCTGATGAGCCATGCGCACCACTGTGGTAGCTAACAGGAAAGTGTCACCACCCTAAAAATGCTTTGTGACCTGCCTAGTCCTCCCAGGTCTTTTTGTTTCTGTTTCTGTTTCATTTTTGTTTTGTTGTTGTTGTTTAAGCATTATGTATTTGCCATGCAATCTTCTTCATGGGCGTGACATCTCAAAACTAACCACTGGGTGGCGCCAAAGTAAAAGTTACATTTTAAGTTCTGGCTTGGCCTGGCGTCCAGAAAGCCAGCTTTCACAGCCTAAGGAAACAGAAGCCGTGTTTCCCAATGATCTGGTGATTCAGGTACAAGAATCAGCCTGTGTATACACGAAGAGAAGCAGAAGGGTCCTGTTCACCTGCAGAGAAAGAACAGAGTTTGGGAATGTTCTGAAGACTGTAAATGTTTATGGCCTGGCCTACTTTTGGGGTGCAGGCCTGCCCAAGCCTGTCTGAGCAGTCAGGCCAAGCCCTCAATCATTGCCTTCACAGGTGAGGAACTGCACCCTGCCTTTCTTGTGCCTGAGTTACAACAGTGCTGCCACACAGCTCCTGTGTCAGCCTGCAGGTGGCTCATTCCCCAGCCTCACCAGGACCCCACTCCGGCAAGTCACTTGGGCACACACACATTCACAGCTGGTGGAAGCCTTGCTGTTACCAGAGTTGAGCTGCATGTCACCAAGAAGCAGTCATGCTTGTTTCCAAAGCTTTTGAAGCAATTGTGTCTATTACTCTAATTATGTGATTTAATTTCAAAGTGCATGAGCTGATGCAATGAGTGTGAAATGAGGAGTTATTATTGCTATGAAAACTAGGTTGACGGCTTTGGAAAGATGCCATGAGGGTGAGTTGCCAGAAAAAAAAAAAAATGAGGTGTAGGCAAGATGACTCCGGGAGATTAGGAAAAATAGCTTTAAATATCCATCATTTCACATATCTAGTTTTTTTAAATGAAACAGAATCCATAAATAGGTTATGATTATATAAGATTTCATAGAACTCCAATTTGTGCCAACTCAAAGAAAATGGCTTTTAATCAAGAGTGGTATACTATATCTTAAATTAAAATGCTTATACATATGTGTATCATTTTATATATTTTTTCTGAAAGGCAGAGATCTTCCACTCTGCTAGTTAACTCTCCAGATGTCACAATAGCCAAAGCTGTGCCAGGCCGAGGTTAGGAGCCTATAACTTACTCCGAGTCTCCCACATGGGGGGCAGAAACCCAACAACTTGAGCCATCTGCTGCTGCTTCCCATGGTGCACATTAGCAGGAAGCTGGAACCAGAAGCTGGAGACTGGGCATTCCCCAACTTGTGCAGGGCACAAAACCTCAAGTCAGCCTGGGGCATGGTGCATCACTGTCAGGGCAGGGCAGAGACCACAACCAACGTGAGGTGGGCACAGATGGACACGGCTGTATCGAACTGTTGCTCAGTGAACAAGAGACAGTCAGAGATGCCCAGAGGAAAGAGTGGAAAGCTTAGGATACACAGGAGGTCAACAGGGGGACCTGAGAGCATCGGACTTCTTCAGAGCACATGTGAAACCCTTGGGGGCCGGCGCCGCGGCTCACTAGGCTAATCCTCCACGTAGCGGCGCCGGCACACCGGGTTCTAGTCCCGGTTGGGGTGCCGGATTCTGTCCTGGTTGCCCCTCTTCCAGGCCAGCTCTCTGCTGTGGCCCGGGAGTGCAGTGGAGGATGGCCCAGGTGCTTGGGCCCTGCACCCCATGGGAGACCAGGAAAAGCACCTGGCTCCTGGCTCCTGCCATCGGATCAGCGCGGTGCGCCGGCCGCGGCAGCCATTGGAGGGTGAACCAACGGCAAAGGAAGACCTTTCTCTCTGTCTCTCTCTCTCACTGTCCACTCTGCCTGTCAAAAAAAAAAGAAAAGAAAAAAAAAGAAACCCTTGGGGACAACTAGAAATAGTTGTAATGGGGTACAGTCCAGTGGACTGGAGGTGGGAGAGAACAAATCACTAGCATTTTGGTGGCAAAAAAGTATCAAACCAATCAATTTTAGCTCAAAACCATGAGATAAAAATTGTCCTAATAATTTTCATTCATTTTCACCTGAAAATATAGACCCCTTCTTATTGTCCGGATATCCCCCAAAATATATTTCTTCTCTGGACCCTTTCAAATGCCTTCTGATGATTTTATTGCTGATGCCTGGTTGTCTCTACTTTCATGTTCAGTTATCAAATGTGGTTTCAATGCTTCTGACCACTGTTACCCTATGAGAAAATCAGTATTTTGGTTGAATGTGCACTGTTATCCTTAGTGTAGTGGTTAAGGGTATGGACTTTAGATTCAGAGCACCTGAGTTAAAATCCCAGTGCCTCCATTTACAAATCACATGAGCTCGTGGAATAAGTCCTTATCTGTAAAATGAAAATAAAGCACTGTTTTGAGCACTCAGTGGGCTACTGCATGAAACACACTGAGCCCAGCAGCCTGCTTACATGAGTAGAATGTTGCGGGGGTGGGCATCTGACACAGCAGTTAAGACATGCCTTGAGACACCCGCATATCGCTTACTGGAGTGCCTAGTTCAAGTCACAGCTCCGCCACTTCTGCCCAGCTTCTGGCTAAGATGTTACCTTGAAAGGCAGCAGGTGATGGCTCAAGTACTTGGGTCCCTACCACCCACAAAGGAGACCTAGACTCAGTTCTGAGCTCTTGACTTAGGACTGGCCCAGCTCTGACTGTCACAGCATCTGAGGTGTGAAGCAGTGGATGGAAGGTCTCTGTGTCTGTTTTTCTGCTTTTCAAACAAAATAGGGAGAAAAAGAAGTTTTTCTTTTTTTAATAGAATGCTACTGCCAAAGTTTGTAATGTGTTTCTGTCGGTGCATTCCAACCTGGGCGAGAAAGAAATCCGCTCCTCTGCTCCCTCCCAACAAAACTATGTACATCAGTTTCTATCTGAAAATGGGAAGTATGAAAAGATCCCTCTTCAATGTTCAGCCAGCTGTCATGTCAAATACCAGGGGCAGGGTCTCTTTTTTATTCTAATTCTCTATTCTCTAAAACAGCATTATCAGCCAGTGCTGTGGCACAGTCGGTTAAGCCTCCACCTGCAGTATCTGCATCTCATATGGGCTTTGGTTTGAGTCCCAGCTGCTCCTCTTCCCATCCAGCTCCTCACTAATGCATCTGAAAAAGCAGTGAAAAAGAGCCCAAATGCCTGGGCCCCTGCACCCATGTGGGAGACCCAGAAGAAGCTCCTGGCTCCTGGCTTTGGATTGGTTCAGCTCCTGCCGTTGCAGCCATTTGGGGAGTGTACTAGCGGATGGAAGAGCTTTCTCTTTGTCTCTCCCTCTCTCTGTAACTCTGACTCTGAAATAAATAAATCTTTAAAAAAAAAAAAAAAAAGGTACTATCTTCTTCAGTTTTGGAGGGGTGGAAACAGACGACCCTCCATTGCTCCACTCAAATTCTCCAAGTGGACAAGCTTGAACCCAGCTCCTCATGAGGCACTGTGCAGTAAAGGTGCTTCAACATTACCTTATTGGAGGGAGGAAATTTTTTATGTCTATTTATTTTCCCTTATTATTTGAAAGGCAGGTAAAGAAACTGAGACATAGACAGACCAAGAGAAATCATCCACCCACTAGCTTACTCCCCAAATGCCCACAACAACAGGGCTAGGCCAGGCCAAAGCCAGGAACCAGGAATTGCATCTGGATCTCTCACATGGGTGGTAGGGACCCAAGCATATGAGCCATTACAAGCTGCCTCCCAGGGTACATGTCAGTGGGATGCTGGATTGGAAGCAGAGGAGCCAGGACTTGAACCAGGTATTCCAATATGGGATGCAGGCATCCCAAGCAACATCTTAACCACTATACCAAATGCCTACCCCAGTGAGACAACTTAAAGAAAAGGGGAAGCATGGTCTACAAGGAGCCAGAGGACACAGTGAAACCCCAGGACTCTGTGGTCTCTGCCCCCTGCCCTCATCCCCAGTAGAGTTATAGGACACTACATGGGTAAATGATCAGGCATATCAGCCCCTGGGAAAATAAATATATAGCCCCCGCTCCTAACAACCCATGGAGGGCGAACTCAGCTACCTCATCAAATGCATCAAGCCACTTCCATAATTTCCATCTCGAGTCCCGCAGCACCAGGGGTGGCCAGCTGGTAACCAGGCAGGACTTTGCAGAACGTGTTCGGTAACAATCCTCAGCACCACAGGCCCAGACATGATTACTTTCCTCGATGTTCCCAGAGCTGACTTGAATCACGGGACTGATTCATACTAACCAAATTTCTCCATGGGGAGAAAGAGTAGTTATTCACCCAGCATTGAAACCACTCTCATACATTCCCCCTTCGATTGCTTAACATGATGCTTTAACTAAGTGTTGCTTTCTCTTTACAGACACTTATTCCTCAAGTTCACATAATTTGTAGGTGGAGGAGCTGAGGTTTTAAATCAAGTGCTCTGATGCTAAAGTCCACATTCTCAACCACTTACTCCACAGGTGTCAAAGGTGCAAGTTGTCTCCATGCCTCCTCCTCATAAGCTTGAGACTTCCTGGAAAAGGCGATGTCCAGCAGAGACCCAACTATCAATGTTAAAGATGATGTGTTCCAAGGTGTTCCAGGCCACAGGCTCAGCAAGTTCAAAAACTCCAACAGCAAGGAGTTCAGAATGTATGCTTCAGATCCCTCCCAACTCGATGACTCGCACTTCACCAGTTTTCCACCCCTCCCAGGAATGACTCACTTGAAAGTTCCTTCCCACTGGATACCTGAGCAGCTCAGCATGCATGGCACCAGATCAAAGCCCTTGGCCATGAAGGACGACTCTCTGGGGCCAAGGAGGCAAACAGGTGGCTCACAGTTACATGTGGTCCACAAAAGTATTTATTGGAATTGTAATACTTGCAGATTTTAATCAGTTGCCAATTTTTTTTAAACTTGAGAGATTTCTCATAAAAATTAAAATTTTAGGTTTCTCCTGGAAACTGACATTTCTACAAATGAACAAGAGCTTCACCTGGGGTCTGTAGTTCTCAGTTTTCATATCCAATCTCTCAAGTTGTAGATGTTCACTCTCCAGGTGATTTTGCATCTATTAAAAATTGTGAGTTGCTGTTTGCATTAGGCATTAGTTGATTGTCTTCCTAGGAGCTGTTAGCATTTAAGGGTCATTCTGGTTTAGGAGAAGGTGATGGCTCCCAGCTTCAGGGATGGAACACGCGCAGGGACCAAGACAATGGACCTCCCACATCACATTGATTGTTTCAAAGGTGGGCATGTGACTGCAGCCAGTTAGGGAAGAGCAAATCACAGAACTTTCATTAGAGATTCTGAGACAAGGACATTGTCCTTTTCTGCTCTACATGAATAAGGAAGCAAATGGCCCCAGAAGTTGCTGACCACCATGTTGGGACGCTGCGGAGCTAACCTTAAAATGATACTTGAAAGTTGAAACTGATACATCAGGCATCAGAGCAGAGAGAAAAGGCAAGAGCTGAGTCCTGGTTACCTTGTATGGACCCTACAAAAAACTTTGCTGATGCCAGCATCATTCATGGGCTGTTGATATATAACACTCTCTTTTCTGTATAAGGCAATTTACTAGGGTTTTCCACTATCTCCAACCGAAAGACACCTCATAGATAGAGAATTCTGTCTAGGCAGTGACACAAGTCATCTAAACAGTCCTTCTGACGTTTAACATGCACCAATGGCACCATCCATAAATAGCTCAACATGCTCCCAAGCCTACATCTACCCCCAATACACATGCATACTTCTTGGAACAGTTGGCATAAAATTAGCTTTTGTATATATTCCAGAATTTAAAATTTTAACTATACATTCCCTTTTTCCATGTCCAACATTTCTTTTTTTCTTTTTTTTTTCTTTTTTTTTTCTTTTTTTTTTTTTTTTTTTTTTTTTTGACAGGCAGAGTGGACAGTGAGAGAGAGAGACAGAGAGAAAGGTCTTCCTTTGCCATTGGTTCACCCTCCAATGGCCGCCGCAGCCGGCGCACCGTGCTGATCCGAAGGCAGGAGCCAGGTGCTTCTCCTGGTCTCCCATGGGCTGTAGGGCCCAAGCACTTGGGCCATCCTCCACTGCACTCCCTGGCCACAGCAGAGAGCCGGCCTGGAAGAGGGGCAACCGGGACAGAATCCAGTACCCCAACCAGGACTAGAACCCGGTGTGCTGGCGCCGCAAGGCAGAGGATTAGCCTAGTGAGCTGCGGCGCCGGCCAATGTCCAACATTTCTAAGACTCCTTTAGAATAAGTTAAAAAAAAATCCAATGTTGTCCAATGTGAAGTAATGCTATAACTAGTACTGAAACAGTATTTTACAGTTTGTGTTTCTGTGTGGGTGCAAACTGATGAAATCTTTACTTAATATATACTGAATTGATCTTCTGTATATAAAGATAATTGCAAATGAATCTTGATGTGAATGGAATGGGAGAGGGAGCGGGAGATGGGAGGGGTGTGAGTGGGAGGGAAATTATGGGGGGGGGAGCCATTGTAATCCATTAACTGTACTTTGAAAATTTATATTTACTAAATAAAAATAATAAAAAAATCAATACATGGGACAGAGACTTAGGAGCAGATAAAATGCAAGGAAATGGTGACAAGTACTGATGCCACCTGCGTGAAGCTGTCAGTTGCTGCTGTTGCATCAAAAGGGCTGTCGACACCTGAGCAAACCTCACAAGAACACAAAGTCGGTTCTGAACTGTCCTTTGAAGAGGCAGAACAGTGCAAAACAGTGGTCAGAAGTGAAAGAACTGAGCCTGCAATCTTCTTGTTCTTTAGTTCAAATGTTATTGAGAAATCCTGCTTCCATGACTCTGAAACTGTAGGCAAAAGTTAACGTGCATGTCTGGGGAGAAGGTTCATGGTTTTAACCCAGAGGAGACTGTTAACAGGAAAAAAGAAAAAAAAAAGATTACAAAACTCTAGATTCCAATTTGGGGAAGTGAAAGATTGTTCTTTGAAAAAACGGTAATCACTAAAATATTTCACTTTCACTATTTCACTCATTTTATTCTACAATATGATTTTATCATGGAAGTCTAAGATATAAAAGTTACTGTTTACCTTTAGTACTGGTTTATTATATATTTTTCCCTCTAGATTTTAAGAAGAAAAGTAGCTACCAAAACAGATCCCGCCAATTTAGAGTTGATACAACCTAGTTTCTTCATTTCTAATGTTGAACTATTTATATTAATATTTAAAAATATATTAAATGAGAAGAATTATATGATTGAAAGCTATAAAGCCACTATATGCAGAATGATTTTCTTTTTTTTTTTTAAGATTGTTTCCTCTACTTCCTAAAGTACTAGACTTCTTTTTAAAAATAATCATTTCTGTTTCAGACATTGATATGCTGATTTTATATTTAAAATTGAAAAAAAAGCCTAAAGAAATAAAGTCATCCATAAACTCACACTTAAAAATAACCATACAGGCCGGCGCCGTGGCTCACTAGGCTAATCCTCCACCTTGCGGTGCCGGCACACCGGGTTCTAGTCCCGGTCGGGGCACCAGATTCTGTCCCGGTTGCCCCTCTTCCAGGCCAGCTCTCTGCTGTGGCCTGGGAGTGCAGTGGAGGATGGCCCAAGTACTTGGGCCCTGCACCCCATGGGAGACCAGGATAAGTACCTGGCTCCTGCCATTGGAGCAGCGTGGTGCGCCATCTGCAGCGCACCGGCTGTGGCGGCCATTTGAGGTGAACCAACGGCAAAGGAAGACCTTTCTCTCTGTCTCTCTCTCACTATCCACTCTGCCTGTCAAAAAAAAAAAAAAAAAAAAAAAAAAAAAACCACCATACACTGCAAGTCATTTTTCTTCAGTATTTAAATAGTTTTACAAAAATGAGATATTACTAAATGCTTTTTTCATTTGCTTTTTCACTTCATATAGCACAAACATTTTTCAGTACATGGATGTAATTCCTTATCTGCCTAACATTTTCTACAAATACAGTCTGACCACAATTTTGAACATAATTTGTTAGCTCCATTTTCCCATAATTATATAACAATCCCCATTGTAAAAATAATCTCTAGCAAAATAGTTACTAGTAGTATGAATACTGTTTTTCTATTAAGTTACATTATATTCATACTATTCAGTCATATTAAAGAACTCACATATTTTAACATAATTTTTGACCCCTTTATCCCACAATACTATCCTAATCACTAAGCTTAAAGACAGTGGAATCAGTTCTTATTGTTATCGATTCCAAATCCTGTCCCCCACATGGCTGAAGCTGGGCCCATGCCAGGCTTTTGCTGCAAAAAAGTGGCTTGGGCTGGTGCAGTTTGGTCTCACCTCACTCTCCAAAGCTGGTGCTGAGGCCCTCGGCTGCTGGGATCCTGAGCTGTACACATCCACACCCTCCATGTAGGTCCATAGTGTCCTCCTGATTTCTTTGGAGTTTCCTGTGCTATTTTCTCCCTAACCCTTCCCTGCAATTGCACTGTCTCCACTTTTTTTTTTTTACTAGCCTCCACTAGACTAGAGCAGTAAGCTCTCCCTAGTCTGCCATCTTAAAAAAACCCACATTTGCTTCTGAAAAGTACATTTGCAATTGGTGTTTGTGGAGAGGAAGGAAATCATATATAAGGAAGGAGGGTTCTCTGTAGGACGTGCTCAGGATGATGAAGTACCTGGCTTTGTAGGGACTGTAGCAAAGTGGGCCACAGAAGCATCCCAGGTCCTAGCACAAAGAAATCATGTAAGTCTGAAGTGATAGGCTGATTACCCTTATCTGATTAGTACTTGCTCTATACATGTATTTTTTTAGATATATTTAAATTTTTGGAAAGGCAGTACAGAAAGGCAGAGGAAGAGAGAGAGAGAGAGAGAGAGGGAGAAAGTGTTCTAGCTGCTGGTTCACTCACCAAAGGAATCAAAAACTAAGCTATAGGTCATAATTTCACTTTTCTCAAAAATATAAGCATTTAGTATCTTTTAAATAAGAGTTTACAACAACTTGAAAGAGTTCATATTTAGGCATCCAACTAGGCCTTTCCATTGAAAATGCATTTATCAGTCACAGTCTATTAACTCCATACTACTGAAAGCAATTTACAGATTCACTGTGATACCAATCAAAATACCAAGGACATTCTTCTCAGAAATAGAAAAAATTATGCCAAAATTCATATGGAAAAACAGGAGACCCTGAATAGCTATAGCAATCTTAAAAAAGAAAAACAAAGCCAGAGGCATCGCAATCCCAGATTTCAAGACATACTTAGGGCAGTTATAATCAAAATAGCCTGACAGATTGATAGACCAATGGAACAAAATAAAACACCAGAAATCAATTCATGCATCTACATCCAACTTATCTATGACAAAAGAGCTAAAATCAATCCCTGAAGCAAATACAGTCTCTTCAACAAATGGTGTTGGGAAAACTGGCTCTCCACACACAGAAGTATGAAGCAAGACCTATATCTTTATAAAAATCCACTAAAAATGAATTAAAGACCTAAATCTACAACCCAATATCATCAAATTATTAGAGTACATTGAGGAAACCCTACAAGACATTGTCATAGGCAGAGTTCCTGGAAAACACCCCAGAGGCACAGGCAATCAAAGCCAAAATTGACAAAAAGGATTGCATCAAATTGAGAAGATTCTGAAGATAGAAAGGAAAAAATGGAAAGAACGGAAGAAAGAATGGAAAGAACGGAAGAAAGAAAGGAAAGAAAGGAAAGAAAGGAAAGAAAGGAAAGAAAGGAAAGAAAGGAAAGGAAAGGAAAGGAAAGGAAAGGAAAGGAAAGGAAAGGAAAGGAAAGGAAAGGAAGGAAAGGAAGGAAAGGAAAGGAAAGGAAAGGAAAGGAAAGGAAAGGAAAGGAAAGGAAAGGAAAGGAAAGGAAAGGAAAGGAAAGGAAAGGAAAGGAAAGGAAAGGAAAGGAAAGGAAGGAAAGGAAGGAAAGGAAGGAAAGGAAGGAAAGGAAGGAAAGGAAGGAAAGGAAGGAAGGAAAGGAAAGGAAAGGAAAGGAAAGGAAAGGAAAGGAAGGAAAGGAAGGAAGGAAAGGAAGGAAAGGAAGGAAAGGAAGGAAAGGAAGGAAAGGAAGGAAAGGAAGGAAAGGAAGGAAAGGAAGGAAAGGAAGGAAAGGAAGGAAAGGAAGGAAAGGAAGGAAAGGAAAGGAAAGGAAAGGAAAGGAAAGGAAAGGAAAGGAAAGGAAAGGAAAGGAAAGGAAAGGAAAGGAAAGGAAAGGAAAGGAAAGGAAGGAAGGAAAGGAAAGGAAAGGAAAGGAAAGGAAAGGAAAGGAAAGGAAAGGAAAGGAAAGGAAGGAAAGGAAGGAAAGGAAGGAAAGGAAGGAAAGGAAAGGAAAGGAAAGGAAAGGAAAGGAAAGGAAAGGAAAGGAAAGGAAAGGAAAGGAAAGGAAAGGAAAGGAAAGGAAAGAAGGAAGGAAGGAAGGAAGGAGAAAGGAAAGAAGGAAGGAAGGAAGGAAGGAAGGAAGACAGACAGCAAAGTGAAGAGGCAACCAACAGAATGGGAGAAATTATTTGCAAACTATGCAACAGATAAAGGATTAATAACCAGAATATACAAAGAGATCAAGAAACTCAAAAACAACAAAACAAAACAACCCAGTTAAGAAATGGGCAAACAACTTAAACAGGCATTTTTCAAAAGAGGAAATCCAAATGGCCAACAGACACATGAAAAAATACTCAGGATCACTAGCCATCAGGGAAACACAAATAAAAACCACAATGAAGTTTCACCTCACCCCAGTTAGAATGGCTCTCATACAGAAATTAATAAACAATAAATGCTGGCGAGGATGTAGGGGAAAAGGTACCCTAATCCACTGTTGGTGGGAATATAAACTGGTACAGTCACTGTGGAACACAGTATGGAGATACCTCGTACATACTGTCTATAGACATACCATATGACCCAGCCATCTCACGCATGGGACTTTACCCAAGGGAAATGAAATCAGCACATGGATGGGGCTGGCACTGTGGCACAGTGGGTTAACGCCCTGGCCTGAAGCGCCGGCATCCCATATGGGCACCTGTTCGAGACCCGGATGCTCCACTTTCAATCCAGCTCTCTGCTATGGCCTGGGAAAGCAGTAGAACCTGGCCCAAGTCCTTGGGGCCCTGCACCTGTGTGGGAGACCCAGAAGAAGCTCTTGGCTCCTGGCTTCAGATCGGCACAGCTCTGGCCATTGTTGCCAATTGGGGAGTGAACCATTGGATAGAAGACCTCTCTCTCTCTCTGCCTCTTGTCTTTCTGTGTAACTCTTTCAAATAAATAAGTATTTTTAAAAAATGAAATCAGCATATGGAAGAGTTTTCTATAACCTTATGTTCACTACAGCTCAATTCACAATAGCTAAGATATGGAATCAACCCAAATGCCCATCAACTGGAAGACTAGATAAAGAAGTTATGGGATATGTACACTATGGAATACTACTCAACAGTAAAACAAAAAAAAATGAAATCTTGTCATTTGCAACAAAATGAATGAGACTGGAAAATATCATATTAAGTGAAATAAGCCAGTCCCAAAAAGACAAATCCATTTGTTCTCCCTGATCTGTGATAACTAATAGAGCACCTTAAAGGAAACCTATAGAAGTAAAGTTGACACTTGGAGATGAAATGAAGTAACACATTAGGCAAAGCCTTGGAGCCACAGGACTGGAATGCTGAATCTGCACTTCCCGTCCAGCACAGATGACCTCAGTGAGTTATTTAACTACCCAAAGCCTCCTTTTACTTATCTAGATATCACATAAATGGCATCGAGATTAAATCATGCCACAACAGAAACAGTCCTAGTAGCAATGGCTTATATTTACATAGGACACATACAATTTTCTAAGCATTTTACATATATTAACTCATTTCATCCTCACAATACTTTATGGATAAGTAAACAAACAAGCAAAGAGGGCTTCAATAACACCCAAGATCACATAGCTAATAAATAGAGAAGACTCAAACTCAAGCAGATTGGCAGAAAGTCTATGCTCTTTATTATATTATACTGTTTCTAACAAGTATTCAATAAATGATAGCAATTATGGTTAATGAAATTACTTTTTTTTTTTTTTTTTTGAGAGGCAGAGAGAGACAGAGCACATCCATCTTATGGTTCAATCCTCAAAAGCCCATGACATTCAGGGCTGAGATGGGCCAGAATCAGAGCCCAGAACTCAATCCAGCTCTCCCACTAGGATGAAAGGAAACTAATTACTTGAGCCATCACTGCTACCTCCCAGGGTCTGCACTGGAGGAAGCTGGAGCCAGGAATAGTGGGTATTGAATTCCAGTAAGCCAAAGTGAGATGTGGGCATCTTAACCAGTAGGCTAAAATCCCACCTGTACTTGACTGTTAATGTATCTGCTAATTCACATAAACTGTAAGCTCTGCTAATTCACATAAACTGTAAGCTCCTGGAGGACAGCATGCATTACCAACTCATCCATTACAGTTGTTAGAAAACGGGCTCTAGGAGTGAGTGGTTGGCATAGTAGCTAAGCTACCACTTGGGATGCCAGCATCCCGTATGTGAGTGCTTGGGTTAATATCCTTTCCTGAATACAGCTTCCTGCTAATGCACACCCTGGGAGAGAACAGGTAAGAATTCAACTAATTCGGTCCCTGCCACCCACATGCAAGACCTGGACTGAGTGAGTTCACAGCTCTTGGTTGTGGGCTGGGTCAGGCCACTGGCCTGAATGAACTATTGGGTGGGAGCTCAATCAATCTCTCTCTCTCTTCTCTCTCTCTCTCTTTTCTCTCTCTCTCCCCCTGTGTGTGTGTGTGTGTGTGTGTGTGTGTGTGATTTTCAAGTAAATAAAATAAATTAAAATGCTAAGAAAAGAAAGCCTTTTCTGAAGGCTGACTACATGGCTTGGAAGTGAGTCCCTGTCACTCACTGACCCTAAAACCTTGGACAAATTTCTTCAGTTTTAGGAAGCAGTTTGTAAGGATTAAATTATTTCCTAGTTGGAAAGCACTTAGAAAAGTAAATGGTAGCTACTATTATAATATACCGATACTGGTATATTTCATTCTTTCTTTCTATCTTTCTAGAATCTGGAACAATGCTGAAGTTCTCAACCAATACTTGCTAGTCGGCAACTCACCTGCCTTGTCTTTCCTGTTTATGTGGTTCTCTCTTATTTTTAAAATTACTCCTTAGGCCCAGCATCATGGCATAGCAGGTAAAGCCACAGCTCATGAGTCAGCATCACATATGAGCACTGGTTCACATCCCAGCTGCTCCACTTCCAATCCAGCCCACTGATAATGGCTTGGGAAAAGCAGTAGAAGATGACCAGGTACTTGGGCCTCTGCCACACACCTGGGAGACCAGAATGAAGCACCTGGATTCAGCACGGCCCAGTGCTGGCTGTTGCAGCCATCTGGGGAGAGACCTAGTGGATGGAAGACCTCTCTGTTTCTCTCTCTAAATATATAACTCTGATTTTTAAAACATAAACAAGTCTTAAGGAAAAGAATAAAATAATACAAAATTATTCCTTAAAGAAAAAAACTACAACTTCATAATGATGTACATGTTGGTATCCCTCATCTAAAATGCTTTGGGACCAAAAGTGTTTGAGATTTTGGAACATTTGCATATACATAATGAGATATCTTGGGGATGAGCCCCATGCCTAAACACAGAATTCATTTTTTTTTTCAGATAGACCTTATATACATAACCATAAGATAAGTATGCAATATTCTTAGTGCCCCTGTGTTTTGCCTGTGACCCATCTTTGCAGGTTGGGTGTGAAATTTTTCACGTGTGGCCTCATGTCAATACTCGAAAGTTTTGGACTTTGGAACATTTCAGATTTCAGTTTTTGGATCAGGGTTATACGACTTATAACAATAGCTAACATTCACTGAAGGCTTACTATGCACCGGGGACTCTTCTAGGATATGTTCATGTGTTGAATCACTTAATCCTCACAACAGCCTTATGTGGCAAACAGTATCATCATCATTACTTTCTATATGAGGAAACTAAGGCACAGAAGGTTAAGTAACTTAGTCAGTGTCATTATCACTTAATGCAGGCATTTAATTACTGCATTTTATCCCCTTTTGTAATTTCTTACATAGACTCCAGAATATGTTGTATATATGAAACAGTACCAAAAGCATCTGTTGGTTAAATGTTTTTCCTAGAAATAGCATGACTACTAAAAGTACTGTATAAATGTTTGTAACATCTATCCAAAAAGTCATATGAAACTTAAAGTTGACGTTTAACAGGCTGCGCCTTTGAAATGAGTACAGCAGTTAAGCTGAATCACAGAGAAGGTCCGAGTTTTCCAGCTGTGAATGACTCAAAGGACTAAGATGCACTTCACATACTTAACATCCTATTCTGATGCATACATAGCACAGAAATGAAACCTCTAAAAGAAAACGAACAGATCCGTCATTAAACCCAACCCCAAGACAAAGACTAGAAATGCTTTGGAAGTAAGCTTTCTTAAAACTCCCTTTCAGACTTTGAAAGCACAGAAATACTTCAGACCTCTTTCCATAAGGGGCAACACCCACAAATTAGAACAATTCTTCAGGATAAATGAGGTTGACACTGAATGAAAGCTTCATAGATTTAATAGTTATTTTTCTACCATTAAAAGACCTCATAGGAAACCAAACCAGTTGGACTTGTCTGGTCTTAGAGTCACTTATATGGAACAGTGGATTTTCATAGCCTTGGGAAAATCTACGTTTACAGGGTGAACTCTGCAGGGTTTAGCTCATTGTGAAGACATGTTCCTTTTCATTGGCAAAAAGAGAAAGGAAGTGAGGCATGCCCTAAAAAATACCACTAGAGACATTCCAGCCGATACTTGATAAGGACTGGGAAGGCTGCCATCAACTCATGGCTGCAAGAAGGAAAATTTGGATTAGAAAGCAGCTGACCGGGAGAAACCATGTTAAGTATGGGAACAGTTTCCCATGAAACTACAAATTTTCAACAAGGGAGTCATCTAAACTAGTGACTTTCAAATGTTTGGCTTTATTGTTGTGACCCACAGTATTAAATATATTCATTAAAGCATGACCCATAAATATATACAAACATATAAATAAAACTGAAACATATATTTGTAACTGAAATTATACCCTTACTATGAACAAAGAGCTGTGATATTTTTCAATTCTATTCTAGTGTTCTAAACACAATGGTTGGGACCCACTGGTTGAAAAATAGTAATTTAAACTCTAACCAACACAGGAGATTCTGAGGGTACATTTCATAATAGCCCTTTTTTAAAGTTTTTATTTATATATTTATTTTTATTTGAAAGACTGCATAGAGGGAAAGACAGAGACAAAGCTCCTCCATCCACTGACTCATTCCCCAAATGCCCACAATGGCCAGGGCCGGGCTACGAGGAAGCCAGAAGCCTAGAACTCAATCTGGGTCTCCCAGATGGCTGACAAGGACAAAAGTACTTGAGTCATCACCTGCTGCCTCCAGGGATCCGTATAAGCAGGAACACTGAAACTGGAAGTGGAGTGGGGACTTGAACCCGACACTCTAATATGGGGCACGGGTATCCCAAGTAACATCTTTTTTTTTTTTTTAAGATTTATTTATTTTATTTGAAAGAGTTGCAGAGAGAGGTAGATACAGAGAGAGAGGACTTCCATCTGCTGGTTCACTCCCCAGATGGCCGCAACAGCCAGAGCTGCGCTGAGCCGAAGCCAGGAAGCTGGAGCTTCTTACAGGTCTCCCACGTGGGTGCAGGGGCCCAAGCACTTAGGCCATCTTTTATTGCTTTCCCAGGCCATAGCAGAGAGCTGTATTAGAAGAGGAGCAGCCGGGACTAGAACTGGCGCCCATATGGGATGCCATCGCTTCAGGCCAGGGCTTTAACCCACTGCACCTCAGTGGGCACCAGTTTGAGTCTTCCACTTCCAATCCAACTCCTTGATAATGCACCTGAAAAAGCAGTGAAGGATGGCGCAAGTCCTTGGGCCCCTGCACCCACGTGGGAGACCAGAAAGAAGCTCCTGGCTCTTGACTTCGGATCAGCACAGCTCCGGCTGTTGCAGCTATTTGGGGAGTGAACAAGTAGACGGAAGACCTCTCCCCACCTGTCTCTCTCTCTCTCTCTCTCTCTCTCTTTCTTTCTCTCTTTCTCTTTCTCTCTCTCTCTCTCTCTCCACCTCTCCCTCTCCCTCTCCTGTCTCCCCCCATCTCTACCTCTCTCCGTAACTCTGTCTTTCAAATAAATAAAATAAATCTTAAAAAAAAAAAAAACTATTTTCAAGGCCTCAATTCTCAACACTTGCCTACCTCTTACACATTTCCAACTGCATTGCCCCACAGATTCAAACACAGTTAGATCCAAAATTGTGCTAACAACTTGTCTTCCCTACATCTTCCCTCAACAATTTTTAAAATATTTTATTAACATGTAATATTTGTACAATATTTCAATGCAAGTATACAGCATAACTTGATCAAATTGGGCAACTAACATTTGCATTTCTTTGTCATCTGCAGCCTCCCAGCTCCTCTCTTCCAGTTCTTTATACAGTATGTAACAGGTTATTATAAACCATCGTCACCATGTCATGCAGTGGAACAAAGGAAACTATTATTTCCATCTAACTGTGTTTTGATGCCCTTTACCCAACCTCCCTCTATCCTCCACCACCCTCTCTCAGCTCCTAGTAATCACTATTCTAAGTTCTGATCAACTTGCTTTTAACTTCCACATATGAGAGAGAATATGCAGTATTTTTCTTTCTGTGTCTGATTTCTTTTTCATAACATTAGAATCTCTAGTCCCAACCAGTTTGCTGCAGATGTGTGGATTTCTCTTTTTGACAGCTGAATAATGTTCTACTGAGTATATATACTATGTTTTCTTTATCCATTCACCCACTAATTGTTGCCTAGGTTCCATATCTTGGCTATTGTGAATTGCACTGTAATGAATATGAGAGTGTAGATGTCTCTTTGCTAGGTTAATTCTCCTTGCTCAAATCTTTTCCAGCTTTCTTCATCTCAAAAAATGGTTCCATAATCAATCCCCAAACTAAGCCATATCATTTGTGATCTCTCTTTCCTTTCCCTCTACATACAGTGGTTACCAATGCAATCTTCTTACTGATATGCAGGTAAATAATCAACTCTCCACACTTAAAAAAAAAAGCCCTGACCTGTGGCACTTACCTATTCCTGTGATACCAACACCCTAAATGGGACCAATTTCAAGCAACCAACCTTATCAGTGGTGGTGAGGCTAGGAAGAAAGTGCATATGGCTCCAATACAGCACTGTTTATTCCTGTCTCTAATGCAGAATGTATCTTTTGGCCTCTACCTAACACAATAGCATCTTTTGGATCTCTGACCTTTGTTTCATATCCACTTCTTTATCTGACATATCTCCAAACTATGTCTCTAAAACCCAGGATCATCATGTTACTCCACTCTATCTTTTTTTTTTTTAATTTTTTGACAGGCAGAGTGGACAGTGAGAGAGAGAGACAGAGAGAAAGGTCTTCCTTTTGCCATTGGTTCACCTCCAATGGCCACCACAGCTGGCGCACTGCGGCCGGCGCACCGCGCTGATCCAAAGGTAGGAGCCAGGTGCTTCTCCTGGTCTCCCATGGGGTGCAGGGCCCAAGCACTTGGGCCATCCTCCACTGCACTCCCTGGCCACAGCAGAGAGTTGGCCTGGAAGAGGGGCAACCGGGACAGAATCCGGTGCCCCGACCGGGACTAGAACCTGGTGTGCCGGCGCCGCTACGTGGAGGATTAGCCTATTGAGCTGCGGCGCCGGCCTCCACTCTGTCTTATGACACACAGTCCTCAATAATTTGATTCCTACTGATTCTTGAACTTCATTTCATACAGCACCAGCACCCACAACCTCTACTCAAGAACACTGGCAAACCAAGGTATTTCCAAATATATGATGCTGTTCCATACCTCTGCACCTCTGCTCATTCTGTTCCACTCCTCAAATAACCTCTTCCAATCTATCCACTGAGCAAGGACCTACTTACCTTTCCTTCTTTAGGAAGCCTTTGCTTACCTCTTTGGATAGACTTGCTGTCTCCCACTTCCGTAACTCCAGTACATTTCAGCAGTTCTAGAATCTTTATTGAATTTCTTACTTTTAATATCCACCTCCTCTCACTAGAAATGAGTGTCAACATCTGAATCTTACACACAAGCAAGTGTGGTGATGGTATACAGTAGGCTCTCAATAAATAGCCACTATTAATACCCAGGACAACTAGTACCCCAAGACCAGCACATACTAATTGCCAATAAATGTTTGTTAAATGAAAACTTAGTGTGTTTTGGCCACCTGCACAAGGCCAGAGGACTGCTAAAATATCTGTACCTTCTAGATGGGGGCTGGCGCCATGGCACAGTAGGTTAATCCTCCACCTGCAGCACCAGCATCCCATATGGGCGCTGGTTCTAGTCCCAGCTGCTCCTCTTCCTATCCAGCTCTCTGTTATGGACTGGGAAAGCAATAGAAGATGGCCCAAGTGCTTGGGTCCCTGCACCCACATGGAAGACCAGGAAGAAGCACCTGGCTCCTGGCTTCAGATCGGCGTAGCTCCGGCTCTTGCGGCCATTTGGGGAGTGAACCAGCAGATGGACGACCTCTCTGTCTCTCCCTCTCACTGTCTGTAACTCTACCTCTCAAATAAATAAATAAAATCTTTTTTTTTTAGTTTATTTTATTTATTTGAGAGATAGAGTTACAGAGAGAGGCAGAGATAGACGTCTTCCATCTGCTGATTCACTCCCCAGATGGCTGCAACAGCCAGAGCTGCACTGATCCAAAGCTAGGAGCCAGGAGCTTCTTCCAGATCTCCCACACGGGTGCAGGAGACTTGGGCCATCTTCTGCTTTCCCAGGCCATAGCAGAGAGCTGGATCAGAAGTGGAGCAGCCAGGACAAGAACCGGCACCCATATGGGATACCGGCACTTCAGGCAAGGGTGTTAACCCACTGCGTCACAGCACCAGCCCCAATAAATAATACTGTAAAAAAAAAAAAAAGCTGTACCTTCTAGAACGATAAGTAGCCCAAGATCTATTCTCATCATCAGAGTTCTGGCAATTTGTTTTTTGTGTTTTTTTTATTTCTTTGCCTGCTGATTTCTGTGTGAGTTTACCAGGGTTGCCATAACAAAGTACCATGGACTGGGTGCCTTAAACAATAGAAATTCATTTTCCCACAGTTCTAGAGGCTAGAAGTCCAAGATCAAGGTATCTTAGTCTTCACACTTAGAATCCACTATGCCTAGTAGCAGAGTACCTGAAACACAGCATATTCTCAATAATTTGTAGGATACTTAAATAAAGGATCTTCCCAGAAGTATAGTCCAAATCTGTAGATTCTACTACCCTCCAAACGTTTAATCAGTACCAAGAAAACAATGATTCTACTCTTTCCCTGAAAGAAAGTTTGATGCTATCAAAATAGCATCCAGAGAGTTCACTGCCAAACAGTTATGTGGCAGCCAACACATAAAGATAAAAAAAGCCAGACATCCAAAGTCATTGACAATAGCCTTCTTCCTCCAGACCCATCGTGATTCTCCTAGACCGACAATTGTCATACACAGCTAGAGTGAGAGTCTAAGTCAAGAGAAAAGCAACATTCCTCTGCAAGGTGTAAGAATTTAGGATAAATGTGGAGAGTGGCCCCAGGGCATTGGGTGGAATCCCTACACCAAAGGCATATAAGCTCCCCCACTCTACCCAGAGATGTAAATCACCTACCCTACCTGGAAAAACCTGTTAGACCATAGAAAACTCACCCTAACTGAGGAAACAGTTACAAGCATGCCAAATAGATTGCAGTCCATATTGCAATGGACAGCCTCTGGCTATCCTGCCCACTATTGCCTTGCAAGCACATGGCAACAATCACCCAAATTATGAAGGGCCTGCCACTACAGCTATACTCCTTAGAGTGCAGTCTGTGGGCAACAGCAGTAGTCAGCCTCTACCTCTGCTTGCCTGCTGTTTCCTCGCAGTGTGTTTGGTAAATCAATCTATCTCTGCTCACTCTAGCTGCTCTGGTGAAGTCCCAGTTGGTAACTTCCTGTGACAATAAATGGTAAAATGAACACCTGCTACTTTTTCCAACCCAAAATGAAACTTCCCCAGCCTTACCCTACCACTTTTTGTTGTGATTTTCGGTACACATATCGGTCATGTAGCTTGTACTCCCCACTATCAAGGTAGGCATATGATCTAATCAGCGCCCCCACCACCACCCCTCCTGGGATTTGAATCCTGAATTGAATGGTTAAAAAATAGAAAATAAGTGGAGGGAGTCAACTAAGCCAGTGCTGTGAAAGGCCCTGGTACATAAGTCTGAAACAGCCTTGGTTCTTCATCTGCCCAAGGCATGATCAAACCTGTCTTGATTTCTGAAACCTACCTGGTAGTCTTCCCATCAATGCCTTCCCCTTAAATTAAATAGTATTTATTCTGTAGCTCTATATCAAAGAATCTTGACACATAAAGTGGCCCCTAGAAGCAGGGCATGGCTAGTGACGAATCTAAAATATGGAAATGGGAGTAAGCAGTTAAGAATCCCCCTACCCACTACAAAGAGATTACACTAACAACCCTCACTATACCATTGCAAAATAGGCAGCTAGCTATACTACTTCCTCTCATATTTTGTGATATAGTCTACTTGCTAAATCTTTGGAAGTTGGTAGAAAAATGTCCAAACACTGGAGTGTGAGGCCATTTCTGACAGATCTTAGTAAGATCCTAGACTTAGCATCAGGCAGAGTAGCCTGCAGAGAAAATTCTGCCTCACTCAAACTGGCCCTTTCTCCTGTTAGGGATCCAAGATAACAGCAAGGCACATAGTCTTGAAGGACTACAACATTTTAATTCTTGGTCCTGGGTCAACAATAATGCTAGAAAAAAACAGGAAGAGAGGAAGGAAACACAGCAAGAGATAAGACTGGGACCCGGAGAATTGAAGCAAGCCTGATCACCACTGTAACTCTCAGTTAATACCACCTGCCTGGCAAAGAGCTATGCACTGGAATGAAGCCAGAGGGTGAGGCACAAACGGGCTTTGCCTTTATCCCAGAGGCAAAAAGATAAGCAGCAAAACCAAGGGCTGGAAGATGGGCAGAGAACCAAGGACTGCTGCCAAAAGAGACCTTAGGGGTAGGGCCCAAAGTTGAAGATCAACCCACAGAGTGGAAAATGCATTTGATAGCTTGAGTTAAGCTCACAGAAACCTTGGGGGAAAAAACACTGTTGCTCCAAAATCAGTCTCCAGGTATCCTAACCCACAACATGACCAGAACTTGGAATGCAGAGATAATACACCCCTATTAGGAAAATCCTACCTACCCAGGGTGCTTCTGAAGTGTGTTTCAAGATTTCATGAGGCAACAGAGAGCACGTTCAATAGTAGTTAAATACATAAGGCAATGAAGTATCTGTGAAATTGAAGGAGAAAATCTAACCATGAAACATTATTAACTAAATACAATGACTTCTGTAACACTTAAGACTATCACGAACCTAGCACCCAAGTTAAAGTGTATCACGGGGCAGGAATTATGGAATCCGCCACTTGGGATGTCCACATCCCATATCAAAGTGCCTGGGTTCAAGTCTCAGCTTGGCTTCCTAACCAGCTTCCTGCTAAAGCACATCCTAGGAGAAAGCAGGTAATGGCTCAAATATTAGGTCCCTGCAACCCATCTGGGAGACACAATTGGAGTTCCAGGCTCCTGGCTTTGGGCTGTCCCAGCCCTGGCTGTTATGGTCACTTGGGGAACAGCAGATGGAAGATCTCTCAATCTGCCTTACAAATAAATAAAAACTTAAAAAAAAAAAAAAAGTATATCATCAACTTTCAACAAAGACATGGTACCAAAAGATTTAGATGCAGATGACAGGAAAAGATTAACTCTGGAAAACAGAGTACATGGTGAAGATAACTACAGGAAGAAATTATACTCATGGAGTTGTACTAAGAGAATAGCTTTGGTTTACTACCAGTCCAAATCAACTAAGAATGTTTGTGTCAAACCACCCACACACTACCAGCTTATGTGCCACACTCCCCGGGGAGCCAAATGCAGCCATTGCAAAAGGAACTGCTGTAGAGACACCTGAGTACTGCTTGCCACCTCTGGGAAACACGGGCTGAGAAGCTGCAGTGCAGAGCCACTGCACCTGCAGTGGTGGCACCTACAGATCCCAGGCATAACCTCCCTCTTCCTACACCTTCCATGGAGCTCTGCTTCCATGAGTACTGCAGCTTGCACTGTATATCTGCTGAGTGACACACAATCAGATGGAAGCAGAGAAAACTTTCTAATTCCATATATGTAGCTGGGATCTGGGTCTTACTTGCTAAGAAGGAGAAAATGCAATTCCTCAGGCCCACTGCATTCTCTCATTATTTGCATTAACTGTCCTGGGGAAAAAAAGAAACAGCAGTTGATACAAAGTAGAAGGAATATTTATGGTCTGTGAGCAAAGGAAAGAACCACAGCATGGGTGAGGTCACAGATGCATAAGGATGAGCCAAGAACGGTTCTACTGAGGATATTTTAATGCTGATGAACACTGGGGCTTCATTTGGCTTATTAAAATAGTTCTGGGTGGTGAGAGAGAAGCTGGCACATTCCCCTGTAGATGAGATGGCCCTGTGGTTTTCAACAACAGTTGGAATACAGTTGTCATGGCTAACACCAAGCAAGTACAGATGTCACACCAAAGTGAAGTAATGTCATACTATCCCCTACTGCCAACTCCAAAATGTCAATGGAGAAAAAGTATTGGTGGAGGAGGTCTTTAAAATAGACCAGGAAACTCTTAAATTCCAGTTATATGTATAACCATGATTTTTGCTGCTGAAGTCCATGAACAACAGCTATTATGGTTTAAAGAGTTCAGTCAAAAACCTTACTGCTCATCAAAACAAAAAGCAATGCAGCTCGCTATTCTCAGAGATAGAACAGCCACATCAGATTCAGCTGCTAGACATTAGACTTTATAATTCCAAATGTTTGTTTAGATGAGGTTCTTCTACAAAGCAATTTCCCCCTCCTTCAATAGTCATTTTCCTTATAAACTAAGGCTATCATTTTTTAATATTCTTAATTAATAAGTTTGATAAGAAGATATAATAAAAGACCATTCCACCATATCAAGTATTCATTACCCTTAAAAGGACACAACCAGGGGAGGTGAACATTTCATGCACACACATACCACACACACACACACACACACACACACCCCAACTTACCAAATGCCTTCTTAGGTTCTATCAACTTCATGGTAAAGAGTTCCTCTTTTTTTAATTCCTTTAACTTCTTAGCAACTTCATAGTGACGCCACCCAACAACATTTTCTCCATTTATGGATTCAATATGATCCCCCACACAAATTGTTTTAATTGCGTCAATAATGCTACCATCTCTAATTCTCTGAAAGAAAGAAAATTAATGATAACATGAAATAAAATAGAACTACATAACATTACTTTTCATGCTCTTGAAAGATTGCATACAGTGTATCAACCCATTAACACACAGTTTAATGCTCAGTTAAAGATTAAAGACTAAGCACAAAGGACAACCATCTTACCTCCAACCATTCTTCATCTTTCCTGTCAATCATCCTTCGGCTCCATCACTATCTCCTCTGGGAAACTTTTCCTGACATCCCTCAGTCCCTTCCCCCTAGAATGGGTAGGGTGCCACTCTCATACTTTTATAGCACTTTTATCCTAAACATCCTGAGCTCCCAACTAAGCACTTCGCATACATTAGGACATCTAGTTCTAACAACCTTTATGAAATTCTCATAACACTCTCATCAGAAAAAAAATATAGTTATAAAAAACTAACCTAGAAATGATGAACATTTTTAACTTTTAAATTGTATTATATGCCAAAATTCACAATATATTTTCTTTTTTACCAAATCTTAAGAATATGGCTGTTCATTGCAACAGTAACTATTAATATGCTATCCGAAAGTGATGCAATAATGCTACTTTAGAAAGAGCTCATTATTTATCATTATAGTTAATTATGAAGCCAAGAAACCAAGAATTTTGTAATCTGACTTGTTATTTTATTATTAGCCTTATATTGCCAACAGAAACAATGATAACCACAGCATATCACTCAGTACAACTAGAATTTCTAAGCTATCATAGAAAAATAAATAAAAGACTAGAGTCTAAGGAAGAAAAAAAACTCTATTGAATACTCTGTTCTATAGCCACTCTTAACCCATTAAAGAATTTAAAGATCTCTATTTAATCCTGACTTCTAATTTTTATTCTAATTCATCTCTTGATATAGCTTGAACCTATTTTTTTCTTTGATCAACCACATCACACAAATTTCATTGTTCTGTCATGTAGTTTTTAGTTTAAGGCATTGTCATAAATATAGTAATAATAAGCAGTTAATAAAATTAAGAAGTGAAAGACTTTAAGGACATGTAAATCTTACCAGTGAATTATAGGTCAGAGTAACAGAAACCTAGTGTTGCCCAGGTCTGTGAGTTGCCATCAGGGTCACCAGAAGAGAGCTCAGACCAAAGGAGGAGAAAAGGCCATCACCAGAAGCCAGAGCAGGCAGCTGGGTGAGAATCAGGCAGTCAAGAGAAAAGCCAAAGCATAGGTGATCTTTGCTTTGCTGTGATGGAAAAGAAAGCCAATATAAGAAACTTGAAGACAAGCACCAGAAGAGGAGCCAGACATTGAAGCAAAGATGGAGACACTAATGATGGGACTTACGGACTGCATGTGCCTTAGCCTCCTAAGTAGCTAGAATAAAGAATGAAATAGCAATGGAGAAAAATTCTGAAATCTAATAAACTTTAATAATTACACAACAACTTGATAGAGATTCACAATATTGCTAAAAGTGCTATTTTGGCCAAAAAAGATAACTAAGAAAAGAGGAGAGGCATTAATGCTATACTTAAATTTATTGACTTACTTATATTGTTCTCTCTAACACTTAGGAACCTTGGAGCAAGCTGATGCAAGAGGAAAAGAAGATGATGATTGAAAAGCTTTTTGGAAAACAGAATCTGTACCATTAAACATGGGTTCCCAACCATTTTAGTTCATTATTATGATATCTTCTACTATGTTGATGCCAAAGTTCTATGGAACTCTGCCTTCTTCTCACAGACATCAGCAGGACTCTAAAGGGGCATCCCGCCATCCCCAGAATTTTAAAACCAACCTGAGCTATACATCCTGCTGCCACGTGCAGCAACTTTGCTCATAATAATAAACCAACATTCACATAGCAACTGTAAATACTTATCTTGTGTAGTTCTCACAGTAAATCTAGGAGCAAAATATTATTCCATTTAATAAATGAGGAAATCAAGGCATAATCACTATTATACAGCTAGGTCAAGATAACACAGCTAACATGCTGGCAGAATTGGATTTCAAACAGAGGTGTTATAACAATGAAATTTTAAAAAAGAAAAAAAAAGTGTCAAATGTAGAATACAAGATCCTCTGATCTCAAGTGCACAGTTTGGGGTTACAACTGTCCAAAAAGATCAATCACCTTTGACTCTGAAAGTTTTACTTTTTTTTTTTTTTTTTGACAACCCCTATTTTTCTGCTTTCCATTTCCTTACTTCTACTAAAGCTCCAGACATTATCTATTTTCAAACATTACCTATATTCCCAAACCATCACTTCTATTCTCCCATCACAAGTCTCTGCTCACAGCATCCAAAAAGAATCATCCATCCCCAAGACTTCCTACACTGCTTCACAAATTCTTAGTTTGAATGACTGAATACGTTAAATATGTTATAGCTTGAATGACTGAATATGTTAGATAAGTACCATATTTCACAGAGTGATGATGGTTCTAAAATATGATTAGCTTAATTTTACTAAAGTAAAAGTGACAAAGCATAGAGACTGCCACAACAGATATTCTGAAAATGACAGTTTTGTAGTTATTCATAAACAATTTCCATTAAAAATGAACTCAAGTACTTAACCAATTTAACCTCACTTCTTAATTACATGTTAAAAATGTGTTTTTTATTTTGAAACTAAAAGTAGACATTTCTTCTCTACCCCCCCTCCCACAGGCAGAGTTAGACAGTGAGAGAGAGAGACACAAAGAAAGGTCTTCCTTCCGTTGGTTCACCCCGCAAATGGCCACTACGGACGGCGCGCTGCGCCGATCCGAAGCCAGGAGCCGCGTACTTCCTCCTGGTCTCCCATGCAGATGCAGGGCCCAACCATTTGGGCCATCCTCCACTGCCTTCCCGGGCCACAGCAGAGAGCTGGACTGGAAGAGGAGCAACCGGGACAGAACCGGCGCCCCAACCGGGACTAGAACCCGGAGTGCCGGCGCCGCAGGCAGAGGATTAGCCTAGTGAGCCACGGCACCAGCCATATTTCTTCCCTTAAACCAGGAGTCAGCCAATTAGACCTTCCAGGTCAAATCAGGTCCATCATCTGTTTTTATAGGACCCATGCATTATGAATGCTTTTCATTTTTTTGAATGGTTAAAAAAAATTAAAAGAATAGTATCTGTGATGTGAAAATTATCTGTAATTCAGAATATATGCTCTGTAAGGGCTTAATGGAAAACATCCATGCCCATTCATGTACTGAATAAGGCTGTTTTTGTGCTATTGTAGCTTAGTTGAGTAGTTGCATAATTGCAGCCAAGACTGCACTGACCCACAAAGCATAAAATACTTCTTAACTGGCCCTTTACAGAAAATGAGCATTGACTCCTTTTTTTTTTTTTTTTTTTTTTTTTTTGACAGGCAGGCAGAGTTAGATAGTGAGAGAGACAGAGAGAAAGGTCTTCCTTCCGTTGGTTCAGCCCCCAATGGCAACTACAGCCAGTGCCGCGCAGATCCGAAGCCAGGAGCCAGGTGCTTCTCCTGGTCTCCCATGCGGGTGCAGGGCACAAGGACCTGGGCCATCCTCCACTGCCTTCCCAAGCCACAGCAGAGAGCTGGACTGGAAGAGGAGCAACCGGGACAGAACTGTCACCCTGACTGGGACTAGAACCTGGAGTGCCAGTGCCGCAGGAGGAGGATTAACCAAGTGAGCTTCAGTGCCAGCCACATTGACTCCTATCTTAAGATGTATTAGAGGGGCCGGTGCTGTGGTGTAGCAGGTTAACGCCCTGGCCTGAAGCGCCAGCATCCCATATGGGCGCCGTTTCTAGTCCCGGCTGCTCCTCTTCTGATCCAGCTCTCTGCTATGGCCTGGGAAAGCAGAAGATGGCCCAAGTCTCCTACAGCCGTGTGGGAGACCCGGAAGAAGCTTCTGGCTCCTGGCTTCAGATCAGCACAGCTCCAGCCATTGCAGCTGTCTGGAGAGTGAACCAGTGGATGGAAGACATCTCTCTCTGTTTCTACCACTCTCTGTAACTCTTTCAAATAAATAAAATAAATCTTTAAAAAAAATTTAAATGTTTTGTTATAAGCATGCTTTGAATTTTGATTAACTGATTTATTTATTTTGTTGTCCTGAGAAATGCTGAGGCTGGATACTAAAATCAAAAATGTTTAAGTCTTGTCAGGTATAGCACTGAGACCCAGCAAGTGAAGTTGCTGCTTGCAACACTGACTTCCCATATGAGTGCAGATTCAAACCCCTGCTGCTTCACTTCTGATCCAGCTCCCTGCTAGTGCATCTGGGATAGCAGCAGAAGGTGCCCCTGCCACCCATGTGAGAGACCTAAATGATGCTCTAAGCCACTGGCTTAAGCTTGGTCCAGACCAGACCAGTGTGGCCATTTGGGGAGTGAACCAGCAGAGGGAAGACCTTTCTCACTCTCTGTCTCTCCCTCTCTCTGTGTAATTCTGCCATTCAAACAAAAACATAAATCTTAAAACAAAAGTCTGTTATCTTTCTACCTGAAAAGTTATATCTGTAAGAACCACACCAAACTATAAACTCTGCTATTGACTCTCTTAAATATGTTTTATTATTGTTATTACAGCATTATCAATTATGAATAGTTAGTAATTTTTTATTTGCATCATTATATTTAAACCCCCAAATAACCCCATAAAATAGGTGCTAATGTTCCCATTTTCCAGCAGGGTCAGAGAGGTTGAAGGACTTGTGCGAGGTCACAGTTGGGCTAAGACTGAGAGCCAGCCTGATGCTGAAGCCCGCATTCCTGCTCATCACAGAGCACGGCCTCCCTAACACAGAATCCTGCCCCTGCCATTGTCTGAGTCCCTACCACAGGGTCCTTCTCTTACTTCCATCCACTATTTGTTTTTTCTTTTGTTTGTTTTTGTTCTTTTTTTTTAAGATTTATTTATTTATTTGAAGGACAGAGTTACACAGAGAGAGGAGAGGCAGAGAGAGAGAGAGAGAGAGAGAGAGAAAGAGAGAGAGGTCTTCCATCCAGTGGTTCACTCCCCAATTGGTCACAATGGCCAGAGCGGCACCGATCTGAAATCAGGAGCCAGGAGCTTCTTCCAGGTCTCCCACATGGGTGCAGGGCCCCAAGGACTTGGGCCATCTTCTACTGCTTTCCCAGGCCATAGCAGAGATCTGGATTGGAAGTGGAGCAACCAGGTCTTGAACCGGCACCCATATGGGATGCCGGCACTTCAGGCCAGGGCGTTAACCCACTGCACCACAGCACTGGTCCCTTCCATCCACTATTAAAAGTGAATCGGTCACTCCTTTCAGCAGCACAGACATAAACCTGTAACCACACAGAGATTAGCATGGTCCCTTCACAAGCGTGACATGCAAGCTCAGGAAGCACTCCATTTTTCCCCCTGTTTCTCTTGGCAAAAAGAAACAGGAAGGATAAGTCAGAAACTAACAAAATTGATTACCTCTGGAGTGGGGGAGGAGTGGCACATCTCCGACTACATCTTCTAGCAAAGATTTGACTTTTTGAATCATGTTAATATTTTGCATGTTCTGAAGATAAAATTGAATGAACAGGATGAACAAACAAGACCAGCAAAAGCAAATGGACTCGATGGTATTTCAAAAAAGCACTAATCACTTGGGGTGGGGGCTGGGAGGCAGGAGAGAACTATTCCAATACAGTGCCTTTGGAAGACCCTTCATCTATTCAGTCTAAAGACAAACTAAAGTGCACACAAATCTTAAACTCTTAATAAGTTTATTTTTCATAGTACTGTGTATATAGCAACTCTAAATCTAGCTTGTGTATTTTGTAGGACTAAACAAATGAGTAAATATTTGGATGATTCTGATATAAATATTTTGATGGGGAATCCAAGGAAGTACACTGCAGGGCAGGATACAAATCAGAGGCACAAATATTAATTCATGATTCCTAATAGACATGTGTGTTAACCTGCCACTGAAAGGACTTAGAAACAAGGACACTCCAGGAGCAGTTAATAAGCACAACCAGCACTAGAATGTGGTCTTAAAGTATCAATCCTCACTTTAAAAAAAAAAAATCATAGCTCATTAAAGAAATGGCTGCTTTGAAGCCTAGGGATCTAACTCTAGGACATTCTGCCATGCCAGAAAGTAAGGAGCTGCCCAATAAAATGATGGGAACCCTGCAGGTTAAAAGGACATGGGAAGGATCAGTGTTGTGTAGCAGGTTATGAATCTGAGGCTTTTTATAAAGGAAATTATGAGGGGCCAACATTATAGCACAGCAGGTAAAGCTGCCACCTATAATGCTGGCACCCCAAAAGGGCATCAGTTCAGTCCCAGCTGCCTCACTTCCAAAGAGCTCACTGCCACTGTGCCTGGGAAAAGCAATGGAAGATGGCCCAAGTGAGTGACCAGGATGAAACTCCTGGCTCCTGGCTTTGGCCTGGCCCAGCCCTGGCCATTGCAGCCATCTAGGGAGTGAACCAGCAGATGGAAGATCTCTCTCTCTCTCTCTCTCTCTTTCTCTCTCTCTCTTTCTCTCTCTCTCTCTCTCTCTCTCTCTCTCTCTCTCTCTCTTCTCTCTCTCTCTTTCTCTCTCTCTCTTTCTCTCTTTCTTTCTCTCTTTCTCTCTCTCTTTCTCTCTTTCTCTCTCTCTTTCTCTCTCTCTTTCTCTCCTCCCTCTGTCCATAACTCTATCAAATAAATAACCAAATCATAAAAAAAAAAGACAAATGGACATAGGAGATAGCTTGCAGGCCAAATATCAGAAAATCAGAACATCAAAATAAATGACAGTAACAGACTATAACTAATTAGGTAAAAGAAGAAATCATGTGGAGACTAGAGCTGTGGCTTAGGGGGTAAAGTCACCACCTGCGGTGCCAGCATCCCATATGGGTGCCGTTCAAGTCCTGGCTGCTCCATTTTCGATCCAGCTCTCTGCTATGGCCTGGGAAAGCAGTAGAAGACAGCCCAAGTCCTTGGGCCCCTGCACCCATGTGGGAGACCCAGAAGAAGCTCCTGGCTCCTGGCTTCAGATTGGCCCAGCTGCAACTGTTGCAGCCATTTGGGGAGTGAACCAGCAGATGAAAGGCCTCTCTCTCTCCCTCCCTCTCTCTCTCCCTCTCTCTGTCTCTGCCTCTCTGCAACTCTGCCTTTCAAATAAATAAATAAATCCTTAAAAATTAAAAAAAGAAATCATGCTCATGCTGATAAAAAATAAAGGACAAGGGGGTTTTTTATAAGAGAATATTTTCTAAGAAATATATAAGAATAATAATATTAGAAAAATCTACATTTGCAACAATTATAGGAAAAATTGATTCAGGCAAGACTCATCAACAGATGCTAGTCCCTTGGGGTACCAGTAACAGAGTATTTTTATAATCTCAAAGTATCTCACCATAAGTACTTATTAATTACAAAAGGAAAATATCTGGGGCTGCAATGGGTTAAACCACTACTTGCAATGCTGGCGTCCCATAGGAATGCTGCTTTGAGTGCCAGCTGCTCCACTTCCAATACAGTGCCTTGCTAATGTGCCTGAGAAAGCAGTGAAAGATGGCCCAAGTAGTTGGCACCTGCCACCCACATGGGAGACCCAGATGGAGTTCCAACCTCCTGGCTTCACATGCCCTGGCCATTGTGGCCATCCGAGGAGTGAACCAGCAGGTACAACATATCTCTCTCTTTCTCTCTCTCTCTCTCTCTCTCTCTCTCTCACCCTTCCTCCCTCCCTCCCTCTGTAACTTTCTCTTTCAAACAAATAACTCTTTTTTTTTTTTTCAAAAAAAAAGGAAAATATTTAGTAACTTTGCAGTGGAAAATACTAGTGAACACTAATTTAGTTAAAAGACAAAAATTAATATCATGTCATGACACAAAGCAACATCAGGTACCCTCGATGTGATACACTGAGAAGGTCATAGCATCACATGTAATTTTCCGGCCCAAATTGCACAACCTGTTTCAAATATGAGGAACCATCAGAAAAACTCAAATCAAGGGCCATCCTACAAAAGGCGGAGGAACTAGTCTGGACTAAAGAAGACTAGAAAGATGTGATGACTAAGTGAAAAGCATGAACCTGGATCGGACCTATACCAGCAGGAAAAAAATGGACATCATTATGACAAATGATAAACTGCAATATGGTTTACATTAATAAATGTAAAAGTACTATATCAGCTTTATACTTTATGAATTTCATAACTGTACTATAGCTACATAAGGGAATAGTCTTGTTCTTAGTAAGTATACTCTGAAGAATAAAGAGGTAAAAGAGATTATACATGGAGAACAATAAAGCAAAAGTGGCAAATGGTGAAAATTGGAAATTTGTAGATGAGACATGGAAGTTCCTCATGTTATTAACACAAATTTCTTTGAGTTTGAAATTAAGAACTTGTATCAACCATGTACACAGCTTGACATGCAGCTCTCTCAAACACCGAACTCTGTGCAAGCAGTTTGGATTATGCGCCATCTTCTCCTTTGCAACCACACCGTCTGTCTCCACAGAGCTAGTGACTAGTACTCCGAGGCAGGCACATGCTTGATGTGGCATTAAAAAAAAATAGAAACACAAGCTCTGAATGTCAGAGACTCACATCTAAAAAATCCACACAAGTTTGCAACACTTCCAAGCCCGTCTCTGCTGACATTAGAAAGGCACTGCTGCATGTGCCTCATGTCCTGAACTTCCCTTGGATAATCCCACATGACTTTCCCAACTCACGGATTTTCCATTTGGTCACCCACTCAATCTTCAGCACAGTCATATCTTTTGCAGAGCTAAAAATAGCCATTCTATCAAGTGGGAAGTTAAAGTACCATTTACTCTAAGAAGAGAATTGTACTTTTTTTTTTTTTAATGATGACAATACATCAGTAAGTCAAGATTCAGACCAAAAAAAAAAAAAAAAAAAAGGCACAGCATGCTGTGCTGCATAAATCCCATCACTAATTCTTAGCTCAAGGCATAGGAATGCTGGCTCTGGAATCAGACCTCTCCAATTCAAATGCTGAATCTGTCCAGTTCTATGACTTTGGACAATCCACCTACCTTAATGATCCTTTTTCTCCAACTGTAAAACAGGGGTTGCTAATAGGATCTCTCAATGTATGAATCACATAGACATTATATTGAGCAAAAGAAACAGCAGAGTACATAATGTACAATTACATGAAGTTCAAGGAGAAGCAAATAGTAAGTCACAATAGCTGCTACTTTTGAAAGAATATTGACTGGGAGGGAGCACAGGGAGCCTTCAGAGTGGCAGGAGTACAATTACCCATGAACTGGATGATGGTTACATAGATATAAACATGAAAACATTCACTAAGCTATATTTTCAAAATGTTAGACCTCAAATAAAAATAACTCAAGAGAAAAAACACAGCCTGGTGTTGTGGTACAACAGGTTAAGCTGCAACCCGCAATGCCAGCATCTCATATGAGTGCTGGTTCAAGTCTCAGTTGCTCCACTTCCACTCCAGCATGATGCTAATGTGGCTGGGAAAGCAGCAGAAGATGGCCCAAGCACTTGGGCTCCTGCATCCATGTGGGAGACCAGGATGGAGTTTAGGCTGCTGGCTTCAACCTGGCTCAGCCCCAGCAGTTGTGGCTATTTGAGGTGTGAACCAGTAGATTAAAGATTATATATATATATATGTGTGTGTGTGTGTGTGTGTGTGTGTGTGTCTTTGTCTCCATCTCTCCCTTTCTCTCTGTAACTCTGCCTTTCAAATATATAAAATAAATATTTAGAAGAAAAAATACATAACAACAAAACAGAACTATTGCAAGGATTAAGTAAGAAAACAAAACTAAGGTAGGAAACTGCAGGAAGTAAACAGGGAATCTTTTTCAGCAAGTAGATTATTTCATTTATTGATTGTTATTTATGTTTGGTTTTTCTGTTCGCTAATTAAAAATTTTTAAAAACCACAGGATTCAACATATTCTATATTATAATGTCCACGTGTGAATCTCATAATAAATAATCTGATTAAAACAAACATACACAAAGTGTCAAAAACATAGTCAACATTCAAAATGTTGTCAACTGTCATTATAACTACACTCACTTCTCTATACCCATGGGCTCCACATCTGTGGCTTCAACCAACATTGGATGAAAAAACGCTCAAAAAGAAATTGTGTTCCTATTGCATGGTGCAGATTCTTCTTGTCACTATTCTTTAATCAACACATTATAACAACTATTCACAAAGCATTTGCATTATACTGGGTATTACAAGTAACCCAGAAATGACTTCAAGCCTGTAGCAGGCTTCCATAGGTTACATGCAAACAGGTGGCCTGAGAGAATTGTGTCCATAGATAACTGTATTCAAGGAGTCCTGGAACAAATCCCCTGCAGATACAGAGAATGGGTTGTACTTTTTATAATAGAATTACTTTAAAAAAAATATTTTGGGGAGCTAGTGCTGGGGTATAGCAGGTAAAGCCGCCATATGCAGTGCTGGCATCCCATATGGGTGCCAGTTCGAGACTCAGCTGCTCCACTTCCAATCCAGCTCTCTGCTATGGCCTGGGAAAGCAGTGGAAGATATTCCAAGTGCTTGGCCCCCTGCACCCGCATGGGAGTCCCGGAACAAACTTCTGGCTCCTGGCATCAGATGGGCCCAGCTCCAGCTATTGAGACCATTTGGGAAGTGAACCAGCAGACAGAAGATCTCTCTCTGCCTCTGCCCTCTGCCCTCTGCCTCTGACTCTCTGTAACTTTGCCTTTCAAATAAATCTTTATACACACACACACACACACACACACACACACATATACATTTGTTTGTTTGAATAGCAGGCTTCCAGACAGAAGTGGAGAGACAGACAGAGTGGTCTTCCATCTGCTTGTTCATGCCCCAAATGGCCACAACAGCCAGGGCTAGCACAGGCCATCTTCCATTGCTTTTCTCCTGGCTATCAGCAGGGATCTGGATCAAAAGTGAAACAGCCAGGACTTAAACCGACATCCATATGGAACACCGGCATCACAGATGATAGCTTTACCCTCTATGCCATAATGCAGGCCCCAACAGAATTATTTTTAAGAAATGTCTATCCTTTACCACTCCTTGGTTCTTCTATGTCAAGCTTCTTTCTCTTGCTTCTGTAGCTCTGTTTCTCTCTTTGTATTTAAATAAAAGAATGATACAACTCAGATAATTTGGAAGAGCATTTTTAAAGACATATATAATGTATCCAAAAGTCAGACAGTTGGATGTAACACTGTATCACCGGAAACTAGCATGCAGGTTGTAGATATTAGAGCTACAGAGTTAGAAAAGCTTACATGGATAAGGAACAGGCACCAGGGCCAACCAGACTTTCTTTTTCAGTAAGTTCTAAAAAAAGTTTAAACCAAAGAGGGGGAAAAAATCCAAAGAATGGGTAAACAACAATGATGTCTTTGAACATTTTTTTTAGATTAAAGTGAAACATTACCAACTCATGCATTCCTGCTGAGTCAGCCCTCTCTGAAGCTCATTTCTAAATGTTACCCTCAATTAGGTCACCCTGCTATTTTTTAATACTTACCTTTATAAAAGCATAACCAACACCATTATCGGTGATGGTGAGACCAAGTGAATCCTCAGCTTTATACACATTCACTTCTTTTTCTGTTCCTTTTACATGGACAAATATGAAATCTTCAAGACCTAATTGTCCTCCCAGGAGTTTCTCCATGTTAATTTTAGGTGTATTTAAAGTGCAATATAAGATCTGCAAAGAGAGAGAAATATTGCAGGTCAGTTACCACCAGGAAGACATTCTGGCCATTAATAACCTAGTCAATAAATATTTATTGAGTGAAGTAGCCCTAAATTTAGGGCGTCAAAGATAACATCACAAAATGTGTTTTTGTCTGTTGTTGCCTGCACAGAATCTGAGGCACATTTGCACATACTTGTAGTAGGTAATGTGCATTGAGGGCTTCCTACAGACCAGGCTTTGTGAGATTTACATCTGTTATCTCATTTAATCCTCCAGTTAACTTTGTAAAGTACATTGTGAATGCCATATTATAGATGAGAAAATTGAGGCCTAGCAAGATTAAGGAAATTGCCTAAGGTCACATTGATGGTATTTATCACAAACAAGTGAGCTTGGGTCTTACCAACTTCAAAACTGTTTAAACTGACATCTGCCATATACAAAGCTGAAAACAAAGGTTATAGTATAGTTCAAACACTGCATATTAAGTACACTGCATGATGTACGTACTACAATGAACATATAGGTAAGCCTATAACTGAAAACTGATGCATATTATAAGTAAGGGGCCGGCGCCGCGGCTCACTAGGCTAATCCTCCGCCTAGCGGCGCCGGCACACCGGGTTCTAGTCCCGGTCGGGGCACCGGATTCTGTCCTGGTTGCCCCTCTTCCAGGCCAGCTCTCTGCTGTGGCCAGGGAGTGCAGTGGAGGATGGCCCAGGTGCTTGGGCCCTGCACCCCATGGGAGACCAGGAAAAGCACCTGGCTCCTGGCTCCTGCCATCGGATCAGCGCGGTGCGCCGGCTGCAGCGCGCCGGCCGCGGCAGCCATTGGAGGGTGAACCAACGGCAAAGGAAGACCTTTCTCTCTGTCTCTCTCTCTCACTGTCCACTCTGCCTGTCAAAAATAAATAAATAAATAAGTAAGGAAAACATTCTATTTCTCTTGCATTATAGGGCTTGAAAAGAACAATTAGTGAGGGGTCGGCACTGTGGCATAGTGGGTAAAGCCGCCACCTGCAGTACTGGCATCCCATATGGGCACCAGTTCGAGTCCCGGCTGCTCCTCTTCCAACCCAGCTCTCTGCTATAATCTGGGAAAGCAGTAGAAGATGGCCCAAGTCTTTGAGCCCCTGCACCCTCATGGAAGACCCAGAAGAAGCTCCTGGCTCCTGGCTTTGGATCAGTGTAGCTCTGGCCATTGTGGCCAATTTAGGAGTGAACCAATGGATGGAAGACTTCTCTTTCTCTCTCTCTCTCTCTCTCTCTCTCTCTCCCTCCCTCCCTCCCTCTTCTCTCTCTGTGTAACTCTGACTTTCAAATAAATAAATCTTTAAATAGGCCAGCGCCGCGGCTCAACAGGCTAATCCTCCACCTGCGGCGCCGGCACACCAGGTTCTAGTCCCTGTCAGGGCGCCGGATTCTATCCTGGTTGCTCCTCCGCTGTGGCCCGGGGAAGTCAGTGGAGGATGGCCCAAGTGCTTGGGCCCTGCACCCCATGGGAGACCAGGAGAAGCACCTGGCTCCTGGCTTCGGATCAGCGTGGTGCACCGGCCGTAGCAGCCATTGGAGGGTGAACCAATGGTAAAGGAAGGCCTTTCTCTCTGTCTCTCTCTCACTGTCCACTCTGCCTGTCAAAAAAAAAAAAAAAATCTTTAAATAAAAACAATTAGTGAATGAGGTATTAAAATGCTTAGAGTCAAAAATTGGCCATAATTCAAGACTAATCCAATCTTTTAAATTAAAAAAATGGGAGGACTGTGGTCTATTAAAGTAACTGGCAGGGCAGGGGGGAGGTGGGCATTATGGCCAATTAAGCTTCCACTTGCAACACAGTCATCCCATACGAGCACCAGTCTGAGCCTCCAGTTCCTCCACGTCTGATCCAGATGCAGACTACTGTTCATGGGACAGCAGCAGAAGATGGCCCAAGTACTTGGGCCCCTGTCAACCATGTGGGAGACAAGGATTGAGTTCCAGGCTCCTGGCTTCAGCCTGGACCACCCCCAGTTTTTGCGGTCATTTGGGGCGTGAATGAGTGAGTGAAAGATGCCTCTCTCTGTGTCTCCCTCCCTCTAACTGTGTGTTTCAAATAAATAAATAAATCCTTAAAATATGTGTGTGTGTATATATATATAGAGAGAGAGAGAGAGAAAGGTTAAAGCAACTGGCCCAAATTTACATGATGATAGATAAGGAATGAAAAAGAAACTGAACAGTAAAAATTTATGTAGAGATTTATTTTTAAATTTTCTTTAAGATTTATTTATTTATTTGAAAGGCAGAATTACAGACACCGAGGGAGAGACACACAGAGAGATATCCTCCATCTGCTGGTTCACTCCCCAAGTGGCCGCATGGGTCAGGCTGGGCCAGGCCAAAACTAGGAGCCTAGAACTCCATCCTGGTTTCCCACATGGGTGTCAGGGGTCTAAGCACTTGGGCCATCTTCCACTGCTCTCCCAGGAGCATTAGTCTGGAGCTGGATCAGAAGTGGAACAGCTGGGTCTGGAACTGGTATCCATGTGGGATGCTGGTATCTATTGTGGGCATTGGCTTAACCTGTTACTCCACAACACCAGCCCCCAGAAGGCATTTTAATTTGGCTATTTTATGTACGAATGACTAATTGGAATTTTTAAGCTTTTTTTTATTATCAAGTAATATTTGCCACTGATTTTGCTAGCCTCATTCAACCCTCAGCCTCCTCCCACCACTCCTTATTCCCATAGGGACCCAGGGCTTTAACGCATCCATAGTCATCATGAAGCTCAAAAACTGGTACAACTGCTACTCATTGAATGGCTTTTTAGGTCTGAATTTAAAGAGTTACATAAAATAAAGTTCTCCTTGCTACACAATGGAAGGTTCAGAGTGGTCAATGAAGCTCAATCCAAATCCCAGAGGTGTGTGAAAGGAGCTAGTGATAAGGAAAAGGTCATTGGGTACAAAATAATGAATGTTCACAGGGAAAAAACTATTGTCCCCACCCTTTCCTCTTTTCATTCAGGCCTTTAATTTAACCCCTTGTGTTCCTGAGGAGGCAAAAATATATCCAGCTTTGTAAGTACTGTAGTAAGCTTTTGCCAGTATTTTCTAGAGTAAAAACTATTATTCACAGAAGAAAATAGTTAAGACAACAATAGTTCTATCTGCAAAACCAATGGCATAATCAGCCCACTAACAAAAATCACAATGAATGGGTAGAGGGGAATGTATGGCCAGAAAACAACTTTTCTGACTTCCTTTCTCCAAATGATAGGAAGTTGAATAAAGAAACACAGATTTCTCCTTTCTTTAAAGTGAATTTGTCAATCATAATCATTTCCAGGGTATCCCAAACATCAGTAACATAAAATCAATTGACCAGTTAGACAGTAAAGCATTAAATATAAGAATGGCACAACAGGAAAGAGGAAAAAATTCCCCTCCCCCCAAAAAAAGGAATCTCACACAAATTGAACTCACAGTTACTAAGCTTCTTCTTTTGTTTCCTTTCTTTCAATTTATCACAAACGTCATTGCTGAGCAAATACGAGATTTCCTGTAGGTGAAACCTTTTTCCATTGTGCTTCCTCCCTACAGAATAACATTCCATTGCAAGCAGCCAGAAGTTGGCACACAAGGCTTTTTTTTTTTTCTTTTTCCAGGAAGGAATGGACCCAGCTATATCCTTCACTGAATGAAGTTCCATAAGAAGTCATCTTGAAAAACCTACAGGAATGTGATGGTGTCTGGGAGGTAACTAAATCTTCTTCAGTTTTACAAGTGAGAGTAAGAAGCTAGAACTCTCACAATACAAATGTGCAACTACCAACAAGTGTGTCTCAAAGCCTGTGATTTTAAAGGTCTAGAAATTCACACCCACTTTGGTGGATTCTTCACTCGTATTTTGAACTGAGGATCAAGAAAGTGATATGCTGCATTCTAAGTACTGCAAAGTTCTTGTTCATTCATCTGCTCATCAAATATCTACTGAACACCTGCTCTTTGCTAGGTTCCATGCTGGACACTGGGTGTACACAGATGAATAGGACTGTCCCCAGGCATGAGGAACTCCTAGGCTAGTAGAAATTCCACTGAGGAACATACATAAGGGAACACAAAGCCAACTGTAATATAGTAATAAGCTTTGACTTCTAAATCAAAAGGAACCTGCAATACATATCATGACCTTCCCTATCCTCACTCATACAGCTCCTTCAATCCAAAATCTAAAACGATCACCCTCTATTCTTGTCTGCTGAGATCCTGCACAAATTTGACTGCCCAGGTGGAATTACTCTTTCCACTTCGCTCATACAGCATAAAGCTGCTATCTTATTTGAGTATCTAAGCCACCTGGCTCTTTTTTTCTCCTAACACAGCCCTCAAATAGCTATCCCTCCCAGGTGCTTAGGAGGAAATTATTCACATCCCTTGTCCCAAGCACAATACTTAACTAGCCTAACCAATGATTGAGGGGGTAGGTATGTGCTCCAATGCTGGCCAGTAAGACATGAGAGAAGGTGTCCAGGAAGCTTTTGTGAAATAAAGAAACACAGGAAAAGACAATCCCTGGATGCTGTATTTCCTACAAGTGGTCTAGGAACTTCTATCACCAGCCTACTGACAGCTAAAGAAAACAACACCAACAATGGCAAAGCAAAGAGGTAAAGTAACCCTAGATCCTTGATGATGTTGGTGAGTTGCTCTTATAGCCTACTCAGAGCCCATCTACCTCTTTTATGTAAAATAATAAATCATCTTGTTTTAACCAGGTTGAGGAGGTGGTTTTCTCTTTCTTACAGCTGAAAACATCCCATCTAATGCAGCCCATCCCACAGTGTTTAGGTACAGGAGCCAGTAATTTCACTGAGCCATTCTGGGTTGGAATTTTCTGTTGCTTTCAGATGAAATATTCCTCATGATGGGACCACTATATTTTGTATCTTTATAATTCTCCGGTTTCAAAAGTTCTTTAAATCTACTTTCTCATTTTATTGTTTTAAAAAATTGAAGTGCATGTAGAATTGTGATTCTTTCAATGCACTGAAGTTTTATGGCATCCTTATCCTCATTTCATGTTCTGTGGCCTTAAAATTCCAGTGCATCCACCTTATTTCCACCCCAGCAAGCTAAATGGATTTGTAGAGAGGAGTTATCTCACCCTTGTAAGGATTGTTAAACAGAAAGAAGATGAAACAAAAGGAAGTGAAGAAAACTATGAGTTAGGAGGTAAGAGACCTGGATCTAGTCCCAATTCTGTGCTCACCAGGCTCAGTAAGTTTAATCAGTGATTTGGCCTCCTTGGTCATCATATAAATCGTGACATTAGCAAAGTTTGGTCTACATCACACAGTTGTTTCGCAAAACTTCGGTGGAAGACTAAATATAAAGGTACTATATAAATTACAAAGATCTATTTGCAGGCTTTTATAATTAGTAGTAGTATACTTGTGCAGGTGCTTTTTGAACAACAGTTAAACACTTAACAGCTTCTTAAATTGCATAATTTTTCCTAAAGATATCAGATTTTGTTCGTTTTTAATGTAACTAGAACAGATTTGATTTTCTCCCATCAACTACATTATCTTTCAACTTCTTGTTGAAAGATAATTCAAGAGCAGTATTCTGACTGTGTATTTGTATTCCAATTGGCATTTTCAAATGCTTATATGATTATGATTATTCATAACTGAAAGTCAATATGGCCAAGATAAGTCTGAACCATTGCATAGAGCCATTATTATAAATTAATACTGCTTTTGCTCTGATGGCACCATTATATGAGTGTATTCTACCAATGTATTTTAACAGCATTAAATATATTATTTGTCCTTAGTGCTTCAAAAGATATTCTGGTCCACAAACAGGTTAACAATTCTCTCCAAAAACACATCAAATTCATTTTTTAAAACTCCAGGAAGTCTATTTCCAACTTTCTTTTGTTTAATGTTTTCTTAAACAGGAACTCAGCTGGCCAGAGATTCTCTGTGTTCTAAAGATCTCTGGAAGAAATTACGGGCTTGTGTAAATGGAACTACATTATTTCAGGATGTGATTTTAAATGTAAACAACTGGAACCATTACCTCTTGTGGTTATCTAAAATATAGCTAAATATTTTTATGACAACTTTCCTGTATCTCAATCTTCCCCAAAAACCTAGCTTACTTTTTATACTTTATTTCAAATAAGCATTATTGAAATATCAACCAATGTCGCTATAGAAAATAAAGAGAAAGGCATAATCATAAGATTAGTAATGAACTAAACCATATGTTCATCAGGTGTTGATTCCACATATTTACAAAACAGGAAAACAACTTGGATTATGTTTCCTTTATTAATGAGTAAGGTTTTATCTGGGCTGTTCTATTATCTAAGTCTCAAAGGCTTTTTCTCGAAGAGGAAAAATAAAAAATACTTTCCCTCCATCTAGTTAATTGCCCTTAAAATAGCAAGGATTAAAAACAACCTGAAACTAGGAGCAAAATAACTACTGAACAGACAGGATCAGCTCCAGCCTTGGTTTGCAACAGGGACAGAACTACATCAGTCAGAACTCTTCCAAAAAGCTCTGAGTGCCCTACACTACCTGGTTTCCCCCAGAACATTTAGTAAATGGTGTTGTATCAAGGGACTTTCACAACTCAACCTAATCTTCAGTGATACTCAGAGACTGGGGGATGTGCTCATCCCGATCACCTGTATACAGTTTGGGTATTGGTTCTCACTTCTAGTAAATCATTGTGAAAGCAAAGGAGCTGAGGGATAAGGGTCTACTTTATGAAATTTTTTTTTAAAAAATCAATATTAAGGCCCAAGAAGCACTGCTTACATATGGGCACAAGCTACTTTCACTTGTCATTTCATTTAATCCTTACAATATCACTATGCCCATTTTTCACAGATTAGAAAATAAAGGCTTATAGAGAAAAACTGGCTGTGTAGGGTCACTTTAATAGTATTTGGTACAAGTGGGATTCCAAATCTGGTTGTCCAACTGCAAAGTCTTTCTCTAAAATGTCTCGCCGCCATTTAAGATATGCACAGGAACATTTAATTTACTAATCACTTCCTAATGCATTAGCTCAACTAATCCTTGTGAGTCGGGGTAAGGGCAAGTATCACTATGGCCTATGCAGAGGCGAAAACCAGCTCAGACCAGTTAAGTGATTTGTCTAAGGTCACAGAGCTAATGAGACTGTAGAGCTTTTTCTAACCTATGGTACTATGCTGAGATATAAATTCAGATTTGAATTTAAAACTTGTTCAAGGTAGACACTACAGACTTTGATGCTCTGCATGGAGCCAAGCACAGAATGTTTATTAAATAAGTCATGCACTCCCTAAAAAGAGTAAGACAACTTGCAAAAAAAGGAGCTATTTGTAAATGGACTTTAAAATCAAACATATGGGGCCAGCATTGCGGCACAGCAGGTTAAGCCACTGCCTGCAACACTGGCATCCCTTAAGAGTACCAGTTCATGTCTCAGCTGTTCCATTTCCAATCCATCTCCCTGCTAATGATCTGGGAGAAGCAGCAGAAGATGACCCCAAGTGCTTGGGCCCCAACCACTCACATGGGAGATCCAGATGGAGTTCCTGGCTCAGTGTTGGCCATTGCAGTCACTCAGGGAGTGAACCAGCAGAGGAAATCTGTCTCTCTCCCTCTCTCTCTCACTCTCTCTCTCTCTTTCTGTCTGTCTTTCTGTCTCTCCCCCTTCTACTGTAACTATGCCTTTCAAATAAACAAAATAAATCTTTTAAAAACAGTCAAACAGATGATTTAACAAATGTCAAAATGGCAATAATGCACTACTGTTTAATTTGAATTACTATAAATTAGTAATTTTAAAATTGTTTTTCAAGTTAAATAATTTTAAAACTGACTACTCATTCATTTGTTTGCATGATAAACAGTATTTTTAAAATCTCACACTTACTATTTTCCCAGTATAATACATAGACTTTATTTCTAGGATCTGTCTTAAAATACTCATGGTTTCATATACACAGTGCCTTTGCCTTCACCTTGTCAATAGCTACAGTTATCTAGAAATAAGTTTCACAGTTTGGAAAAGATATAAAATTGGCAACAAGGCACGTATTTAGAAACCTGATACTGGATGCTCTATTTAGACCTTCATGAGGATATTGTATAAAGCCCTGCCTCGAACTGTGTAGAACTTTCTATAAATGATTCACTTCTAAATTAGCTGCCCTGGGTCAGCAGTGGCAAGCCTTAAATAAAGGGTGAATCACCCTTTGTACTCTTTCTTACCCAGTACAACTTTTTTTTTTACTGTCTTCAATGAGTAAAATAATGACAAAAAGAACTCTCCCCAAAAAGAAAAAGACATAGTCAAATTCATATTTTTAATCTACCAAATGATATCTCAGGATAACCAAAAGAACATTTTTTGCTAATAAAATCTAATCAAGGCAACCATCTCTCCAAGAAAATCAAAACTGCAAAGCAATTCTTGAGACACAAGGAAAGGTTAAAGGAATAGGAACAGGTTTCAGTCTTGCCTTTGTGGACACGACAAGATACTACACCGACAAGTAAGATAAATCAAATGTGTACAGCTATATATATCAGCCTCTCCCACAGTATTCCTGTAGTCAGAGGAGATACATGAGCTTATCTTAGTCTAATACTGCTGCAAGGTTACACGCCAATTTTAAAGACATCATAAATCACTGCTAGTCCTCCTTGTCAGGTGCTGTCTCAAGTTTTCAAGCTTCTGAACCATATGTTTTTAAAACCTTCTCTTGTTTGACACTCAGGGTGGAAAAGTACCTAAACAGGCAAGGAGAGACTAGAACAGAAGACACTGCAGAATAGTGTGGTTTCTGAAATTTAAGAAATATCATAAATCATAATTATGTAAAAACATTTGTGAACTGCACTTGCTAGTTTACCAAATAAATACCCAAATACAATTTGTAAAAACATTGTCCATTAGACTTCAAATGGATCCTTAGACATAACTTAAATATTGGGGGGATGGGCATGTAATGCAATGGTTAAGCTATCTGTGTACCATATCACAGTGCTTAGATTCAAGTCCCAACTCTGCTTCTTATTCCAGCTTCCTGCCAATGCACACCATGGATGGGAGAAGCTAATGGCCCAAGTACCTGGGACTCTGTCATCCATGTGGGCAACCCAGATGGAGTTCCAGACTCCTGGCTTTGGTCAGGTCTAGCCCCTGCTGTGAACCGTCAGAAGGAAGACCTCTGTCTGTCTCTGTCTCTGTGCCTTTCAAATAAAAATATTATTTAAAAAAAAAAAAAGAAAGTTCATATGTTAGCCCAGGAGGTTGACTTATAACCCTTGCAATAAAAAAACCTTTTTTTTTTTTTTTTTTTGACAGGCAGAGTTAGACAGTGAGAGAGAGAGAGACAGAGAGAAAGGTCTTCTTTCCATTGGTTCACTCCACAAATGGCTGCTATGGCTGGCGCACTGTGCCGATCTGAAGCCAGGAGCCAGGTGCTTCCTCCTGGTCTCCCATGCAGGTACAGGGGCCCAAGCACTTGGGCCATCCTCCACTGCCTTTCCGGGCCACAGCAGAGAGCTGGACTGGAAGAGGAGCAACCAGGACTAGAACCCGGCACCGCAGGTAGAGGATTAACCAAGTGAGCCATGGCACCGGCCCCACCCTTGCAATAAAATATCTTAAGAGCAAGTGTTATTTAAAAAACACAGGGCATGGGGCATTTAGCACAGTGGCCAAGTTGGGTAAGTTACTACTTGGGACACTTGCATCCCATATCAAAGTGCTTGGTTGAGGCTGGCTGCTCTGCCTCCAAACTAGTTTCCTGCTAATATGCACCCTAGGAGACAACATGTCACAGCACAAATACTTGGGTTCCCAACACACACATGGGAGACCCAGATTGAGTTCCAGGCTTCTGATTTTGGCCTGGCCCCACCCTAGCTATTTTGGGCATTGGGAAATGGACCAGTGGATGGATACACTCACTCTCACTCACTCTCTCTCTCTCTCTCTCTCTCTCTCTCTCTGCCTTTCAAACAAAATGAAATAAACTTTAAAAAATTAAAAACCATCCAAGTGAGTTTTGAAACACAGAAAGGCAAGCACGGCGAGCAGTTCTAGATGGAGTATGGGGATGGTGATCTACTCCTTACTATTCCCTAAAACAGAAATCCTAATAGACACAGAGGAGCACTTTGGGACAAGGAGAGGAGGGAAAGACCACTGCAAAAACTATCAAAGAGACAAAGAAATTTATTCTAAACCAGGGTGCCTGAAAGACATTATATACTACAGGGTTCCGTAGATGAGGGCTGACAACAGATTTGGGGAAAGAAGTATAGGCAAACTCATTGACCACCTCAGACACTGAGATAATTCATTAGGAAGTTTGAGATCATAAGCAAAGTCACCTACAGGTCAGGCCAGAAGGACTGAATACTCAAAGGAGGTGAGCCCTGGATCTGGAGGAGGTTAGAGGCTGCTCCACCTTGAACCATCTCCCACCCCAGGGAAGGAGAGCCCCAGGAACAGGCACCAAGGAAAGGTGAAGAAGAGGTGCCCAAATTAGAATCCTGCCACAGATGATGAGCTGTCAGGCACCGCCCCAGCTGAAAGAGTCTCACCTTGGCCGAGCTGCTGATTCCTAGCTGCCTGCCCCCTGCTCTCTCCAAGCAGCCTCTTCCCCGGCTGCTTGCCAACATTAGTGCCCTCCCTGCCCGCAGGACTCCTGGTTCTGGGGCAGGGAGAGCACCGAGAAACAAGGGCAAGGGGACCAAGTAGGGTCAAGAGGCTTCCGGAAAAAGCTGGCAGGCTACACAGGGCTCCATTCTCAACTCCCAGGAATGTGTCACCACGCCAAAGCCAGGACGAGGAGTACCAGTCTCTTGGCTCCAGGCTGGGTACTAACACTGGGCCCTCACTACCTGCTTCTATTTTTATAACCCCATACAATCTCCTCCTCAGCCCTCCACAAATGCCTGTAATTTGAAACCTTCCTTACTGCCCAGGAAAAGGGCGTATTATACAATGGTACTTCAAAAAGTTTGTGGAAAATTGAACTAAAAGACCTCATCACCCTGTTGCAAAATTTTTAACTCTATGCACAGTTTTATCATAATACACATTTCAATGAACTTTTTACAAATTATTTATTTATTTGAAAGGCAGAGATAGATGATAGATAGATAGATAGATAGATAGATCAATCTACACCCACTGGTTTACTCCCCAAATGTTCATAACAGCCAAGGGTGGGCCAGGCCGAAGCCAAGAGCTGGGAACGCAATCCAGGTCTCCCATGTGTGTGGCAGGGACCTGATTACTTGAGCCATTACCTACTGCCTCTCAGGGTACATATTAGCAGGAAGCTAGAGCCAGGAACCAGAGCCAGGTTATCAAACCCAGATACCCGCACGTGGGATGAAGGTGCCTTAACTGGCATCTTAAATGCTAAGGTTAAATAACCACCCTGCCACTGCCACAAATTTTTTGAAGACTGCTCACATGTATGAATTTCAAAGATTTTTACACCAAAATAAATTTTTAAAAGATTTATTTGAAAGGCAGAGTTACAGAGAGAATGCAAAGAGAGAGAGGGAGAAAGGGAGAGAGTCTTCCACTCACTGGTTCACTCCCCAAATGGCCTCAATGGCTGGAGCTGGACTGATCTGAAGTCAGGAGGCAGGAGCTTCTTCCAGGTCTCCCACACAGGTGCAGGGGCCCAAAAGCTTGGGCCATCCTCCACTGCATTTCCAGGTGCATTAGCAGAAAGCTGGATCAGAAGTGGAGCAGCTGGGATTCAAACTGGAGCCCATATGGGATGCTGGCATCCCAGGTGGCAGCTTTACCCACTACACCACAGTGCTAGCCCCCAAAATAAATATTTTCTTAAAAATGTTATTTTTTATTTATTTTAAAGTCAGAGTGATGGTAGATGTGGGGGATAGAATCCATTCTCTGGTTCACTCCCAAAGTTGGTTGCTATAGCTAGGGCTGGTCCAGGCTGAAGGAACCTGGAGCTTCTTTCAGATTTCCTGCATGGGTGCAGGGGCCCAAGCACTTGGGCCATCCTCCACTACTTTCCCAAGCCCATTAGCAGAGAGCTGGATCAGAAGCAGAGCAGCCAGTATTTAAACCAGTGCTCAGATATGAGAAGCTGGTGTTACAAGTGGCAGCTTAACCTGCTGTACCACAGTGCCAGCCCCAATAAACTTATCTTTTATTTGCAGTGCCTTCACATATGGTGGTACTTAATTAGCAAATATACGATAAATGTTCTCACATTGTCTTTTTCTTCTATCTCCATTTCAAACAAGCAACCTGGTTATGATTAGGATAGCTTCAAGTCCCAGTTTACCCATGATATCTGAAGAGTAATTATAAATGCCATCCTCTCACTCTCTGAACTGTCTGGGATTGAAATATATTATTACATGGTCAGCAATTTATAATGCATTTCCTTTTAAGCTGTTCAAATAAGCATGTTCCCATTTCAGGACAGCATGGAAGAGAAGCAAACCCCCATGACTGGGCTGCAGAGGAAAGCCAGTGGCTGAGTTCCTCCCCTATGCCTTGGCACTGAAATAATCTTCCCCAGATACCTTGATCCCAGGTTCTTGGGGGAGAACATCAGTGCCCATGATTCTTGATCACAGTCATAAGATACCAGGAGACTCAACACTTGCGTATTCATTAAAAGTATCTCCAAGTGTTCAGTGTAGGAGGCAAGAAGGACAGAATTATACACTAAGACAAATGCTGTCATGCCCAAAAATACAAAGGTACTTCAAAAAGTTCAAGGAAAATATAAAAGATAAGCTTATTTGGGAACAAAAATTTGAAATCATGCATAAGGCCGGCGCCGCGGCTCAACAGGCTAATCCTCCGCCTTGCGGCGCCGGCACACCGGGTTCTAGTCCCGGTCGGGGCGTCGGATTCTGACCCGGTTGCCCCTCTTCCAGGCCAGCTCTCTGCTATGGCCCGGGAGTGCAGTGGAGGATGGCCCAAGTGCTTGGGCCCTGCACCCCATGGGAGACCAGGAGAAGTACCTGGCTCCTGCCTTCGGATCAGCGCTGTGCGCTGGCCGTAGCACACCGGCCACGGCGGCCATTGGAGGGTGAACCAACGGCAAAGGAAGACCTTTCTCTCTGTCTCTCTCTCTCACTGTCCACTCTGCCTGTAAAAAAAAAAAAAAAGAAAGAAAGAAAGAAAAGAAAAAAGAAACCAGGCATACAGCAATGTTGCTTGGGCTTGGTACTCTAACCTCTAAAGAAATAGGCTGAAATTTTGTGAGGGCTTTATTGGGTGAAACAAGGATCTTGTGGCACCGTTGCATCTGAGGGGAGCAGGGAACAGGCCGGGGAGTCCATAGGAATTGCAATGCCCCAGAAGCCCTGCTCGGGGAAGAGCTGCTCTGCATTCCACAGGACTCCCAAATATTCTACTAGACATGCATGCAGTGGGTGGGCAAACAGGGAAACTATAATCGTTTCAGCCTAGACCCTACTTCTGTGTTAAACATAAAATATGTTTTGTTCTGGATTTTCCTGGACATTAAGTATCATACAAATCAAGAAAGATTACACTTGTTCATGCAGAACCTTACCAAGAGTCGTTTATCATTTCAGAAAATCAAGTCACTGACAGCAATGCTGTTCATGTTATTAGAATATGAATATATAGAATTTGTCACATAAGACATTTATATCAATCTGCTCCTAATGCTGCATTATGGTAATTCTATGAAGAATTACAAACATTACATATCCATTATTTCAAAATGTCACATATAAAGAAAAAGAGACAACATTCAGTTGAAAATTTCTGTTTACCCTTTTTAAATCCAAATTTAATCACCATAAGTGGGTACAAGTAGCTGATGGCTTTAGTGTATCTTCTAGGATAGTTTTCTCAAGAATTTGTATATCGAGATTTGTATTTGTCTAATATTAAAGGATATGGATTTTCTAATTATGTGCATAGGTAAGTAATGTTTTTTCAACTTTTATTTTAGTATAGGAAAGGTGGTTTTACATAATATTCACACCAGTTCAGGTCCCAGCTGCTCTGCTTCCAATCCAGCTCCCTACTAAATATGCGTAGGAAGGCAGCTGAAGATGGCCAAGTACTTGGGCCCCTGCCACCCACATAGGAGACCCAAATGGAGTTCCAGCTCCTGGCTTGGTTCTGGCCCAGTCCCAGCTGTTCTGGTGATTTGGGGAGTGAACCAGCAGATTGAAGATCTTTCTGTCTCTCCCTCTCTCTCTGTAACTATACCTTTAAAATAAATTTTTAAAAAAATCTTGCTATTAGAGGAGAACTCTGTGTACAATGACATTAAGAATTCTTGTGGGGCTGCAGCTGTGGTATAGCGGGTTAAGCTGCCACCTCATACAAGTGCCAGTTCACAGCCCAGCTGCTCCAATTTAGATCCAGCTCCCTGCAAATGTACCTGGGAAAGCAGCAGAAGATGGCCCAAGTGCTTGGGCCCCTGCACCTACATGGGAGACCTGGATGAAGTTCCTGGCTCTTGGCTTCAGTCTGACATAGATAGCCCTGGCCATTAAGGCCATTTGGGGAGTGAACCAGCAGATAGAAGATCTCTCAATATCTCTGTCTCTCTGTCTCTCTCTCTGCCTCTCTGTAACTCTTTGAAATAAATACATAAATCTTAAAAAGAAAGAAAGAAAGAAAGAAAGAAAGAAAGAAAGAAAGAAAGAAAGAAAGAAAGAAAAAAAGAAAGAAAGAAAGAAAGAAAAGAGGGGCCGGTGCTGTGGTATTGTGGGGGTAGGCCTCTACCTGTAGCACCTGCATCCCAGATGGGTACCGGTTCGTATCCCAGCTGCTCCTCTTCCAATCCAGCTCTCTGCTATGGACTGGGAAAGCAGTAGAAGATGGCCCAAGTGCTTGGGCCCTTGCACCCACGTGGGAGACCCTGAGGAAGCTCCTGGCTCCTGGCTTCGGATCAACCCAGCTCCAGCAGTTGTGGCCATTTGGGGAGTGAACCAGTGGATGGAAGACCTTTATCTCTGTCTCTTCCTCCCTGTCTATAACTCTTACCTCTCAAATAAATAAATAAATCTTAAAAAAAAATCAGCAATGTAGGAGCCAACTTTGGGGTACAATGGGTTAAGCGTTTGCAACCTATGACACCAGCATCCCATACAAGCCCTAATTCAAGTCACAGCTATTCCACTTCTGATTCAGCTTCCTGCTAATGTGCCTGGGAAAACAGCACAGGATGGTCCAAGTGCCTGGGCTCCTACCACCCATGTGGCAGAGCCAGATGGAGTTCCCTGGTTCCTGGTTTCAGCCTGGCCCAGCCAAGGCCATTGCAGCCATTTGAGGAGTGAACCAGCAAATGGAAGATCTCTCTCTCTTTGTCTCTCCCTCTCTATATATATCTCTGCCTTTCAATTAAATAATTAAGTCTTTTTTTTTTTTTAAATCACTTTTGTAAAGAAAAGATAATGGACTTTAGAGGCAGACAGATCCATGGTCAAAGACATCCCTCTAGGCTGTGTGACCTGAGTAACTCTAGCTCCAGTTGACTCATCTGTAGATTGCAGTAACTTTGGGGGGTTCTGAAAAGAATTACAACTTCAAACAAGATGGCACAAGTTAAGTGGTGTCAGCTGGTATTCAACAATTTCCATCCCCATTCCCAACTTTAGATAAAGGGAGGAAAATCAAGATAGGAAGGGAAACACAGAAGGAAGAGAGAAGTAACAGGAATCATGACCATCACCTAATGCTGGGTGTGGTTCCACTCAGAACAGACTGCTAGGATCAGATGTGAGAAGTTTCAGAAGGTTAAATTAAGGTTCTGGCCCTGAGTCACGGACATAGTGTTAAGGCCAATCATATAACCACTGCTACATGACATTCAGGCGATACATTGTTAAGCAAACTGTTTTAAGAATGAATACAGACTTCCTCAGCTTTGCGGCAGTGTATTCCTTTAACGATAACTTAGGAACCTTTGACTTACAGACTAGGATGTAGCTCCTGGATTTTAGCCACTGGTGGAGGGGGGGCGGCGGGGAGTTGGAACTGTCCTCTCTGCCTGTGCTTTGATTCATCTCCAGGGAGAGTTTTATACACATTGTAAATATTCTTTTTTTTATAAAGAGATTTATTTTATTTGTAAAGCAGCATGACAGTGAGAGAGACAGAGAAAGATCTTCCATCCACTGACTCACCCCCGGCCAGGGCCAGGGCTGGGCAAGGCTTAAGTCAGGAGCCAAGAACGCCATCCAGGTCACCTACATGGGTGGCAAGAACCCAAGTACTTGGGCCATTATCAGTGGAAGCTGGTGATCATACTGCTAGTCACATCAACAGAAAGCTGGATCAGAAATAAAATAGCCAAGACTCAACCAGGCACTCCAATATGATATGTGGACATCCGATGTAGTGGTTCCACCCTAACAAATATGCTTTCTGTATGCTTGAGCTCTTAAATTAAATCTCTTAGCTGCTAAACACAGAGCATCAGATGTCTCTTTTTTATTTCTTAATTTTTATTTATTTGAGAGGAAGAGAGCGAGAGAGTAAGAGAGAAGGAGAGAGAGAATCTCTACTTGCTGGTTTACTCTTCAAATGCCTGCAACAGCCAGATCTGGACTAAGCCAAAGCTGGGAGCTCAGAACTCAATCCAGATGTTCCGTGTGAGTGGCAGGAGCCCAGCTACTTGCGCTATCACTGCTACCACCCAGTGTGTACATTAGCTGGAAGCTGGAATCAGGAACAGAGCCAGAAATTAAACCTAAGCATTCCAGTGTAGGAATCAGGCATCTTAACAACTAGACTGAACCTCCAGTCAGATATGTTTCTAGAAAGCAAACATTCTAAAGCTTTAAAGTCCTTTCCCGGGAGGCCAGCACTGTGACACAGTGGGTTAAGCCCACTGCTTGAACACCGGCATCCCATACTGGAGCACCAGTTCCAGTTCCAGCTACTCTGCTTCTGATTCAGCTCCTTGCTAATGCGCTTAGAAAGGCAGCAGATGATGGTCCAAGTGCTTGGGCCACTGCCACCCATGTGGGAAACCAGGATGGAGTTCCAGGCTTCTGGCTTTGACCTGATCCAGCACTGGCTATTGAAGCCATTTAGGGAGTAAACAGCAGATGAAAGATTCTCTCTCTCTCTCCCCACACCCCCTGCCTTTCAAGTAAATAAATGTCAAAAAAAATCCCTTCTTGACTTTCACTTATCCATAAATTAATACATTTGTCTTAAGTGCTTTTCTCTACTTGTGTTCTACTTAATAAAATCCTTTTTAGTGGTGGATGGAAAGAAGTGTTGGGAAATGTTGATAACTGTTGATGCTGGGCACATAGGAATTTATTATACTATCATCTTTCCTTTGCATGTATTATATTTACAATTTTCATAACAAAAAGTGGGGAAAAAATGTACTACATACTCACTGCCAGTCCCTGCCCAGAGCAGCTCTCAATCTTATCAAAGAGACAGACAGTAAGTCTGCAATTGCCAAGCAGTCTGAGAGGAGTTATGGAAGCTCAGAGGAGAGGCTCTGTCCTGGGGTAGAAAGCTTTGGTAGCAACTCTAACATCAGTAGGGGTTAACAGGAAAAGGGGAAAGGAAAGATTCCCAGATGGAGGGGAGAACAACGCATAAAAGTCATTGTGAACTGCAAATAGAGTCATGTTCTAGACAAGCATGGATGGTATCTACCTTTCCATAATTCAAATAAATCTCAAAATGCCTGACATGTCCATAGTCCTCTCCTGTGGGACTCCTTACACCATTCACCTGCCGTGGTGCCTCAGGACCCTAAAGGTGAAGCCAGAGATGAGTCCCTGACCCACAGACCCAAGGGTCCTGTTCCACCCATTCTGTGTCCCCTGACACGCAGATTTCCTCTTAGGGAGTCTGACTTGAGACCCACAGAGGGCACAGACAGTGAAAGGCAAAGAAACACAAAGGCACAGAAAAATAAGGCAATCAAGGCCTCGGAGGAGCAAAGTCAAGAAAACGAGGAGGGAATCAGTGGAGTGAAAGAAGTAGCAAGAGAGGGGCTGAGAGGGAAGGTGAAGGACCACTGGACTCTCCTTTGGTTTCCCAGACCCTAGAGCTAAGGCTTCAACCCAGAGAGGAGCTCAGTGTTCCAGCTGTTCATAGACTCTGAATACACAGCTGCGGAAGCTTCCTCACCTCCCTGTACGCCCTAATAACATAAACAAGCACATATTGCTGTAGACTGAATATTTGTGTTCTTCTGAGATTTATATGTTGAAATCTTAATCCTCATGGCGATAATATTTGGGGCTGTAGTCTAATGAGCATGAAGACTTTATGACTGGGATTAGCATCCTTATAGATGATGCCCCAGAGAGCAACTGCAACCCTTCTGCCACATGAGGCTTCTACAAGACAGCACCTAGGAACCACAAAGCAGGCTCTCAGCTGAAACCAAATTGGCCAACACATGGCCTAGGGCTTCCCAGCCTTCAGAAACATAAGACATAAATTTCTAATGTTTATGAACTTCTTGCTCTATTTAGTTTGTTATAACAGTTTGATCAGACACATGTGCATAGGTACAAACTACACAAGGTAACTCACATGTCTCCATCTCCTGCAACTTGCAAAAGCCTTTCATTCTACTTAGGATGAGTGGAGTGATAGCAGAAGGTGAAAGGAGCTGAAAGGATCAACCACAACCCTAAAAGGTAGCAGGATCTGGAAGAGGTATCAACCTGCTTTGGGTTAGGTACATATGCACTTCAAAGTTCACGTGGAAACACAATCTTCAAAGCCTATGTTAATGGCATTGGGAGGTGGAGCCTTTGGGAAATAATTAGGATTAGATAAGGCAACGAGAGTGGGGCCCCCATGACTGGATCAGTGGCTCAACAAGAAGAGAGACAAGTTAGCAAGCCCATTACGGCTCCCTATGTGATGCCCTGTTGAGACCTCGGGCCTCTGCAGAGCGTCCCACCAGTAAGAGGGAAGGAACTCATAGATGCTGTCAGATGCCAGCGCCATGCTCTTGGTCCTGCCAGCCTCCAGAACCATGAATCAATGAACCTCTATTATTTACAAATTATGCAGTCTGTGGTATTCAGTTATAGCCAACAGAAAACAGACTAAGACAGAAAACTGGTGCCAAGCAGTGGAGCTACTGCTAATTATGAATACTTGAACTTGCAGAACCAGCTTTGGGATGGGGAAATGGACACAGGCTGGTAGAATTTGGAAGAGCAGACTAGAAAAATCCTATATTGCCATGAATAGAAGACTGAGGTTGAGACTGGTGAGGGCTCAGAAGAAGACAAGGAGACCAAGGGAAGTCTGGAACTTCTTATTTCTCAAGCAGTCATGCTCAGACACACAGACAGGTGCAGGCCACTCTGATGAGGTCTCAGATGGAACTGAGGAACAAGGTTTTGGAAACTGGAGCAATGGCCACCCTTGCTGTAAAGGAGGAAAGAACTTGGCTAAACTCAGTCCATGCCTGAAGGCTTTAAGGAAGGTGGAATTTAAGAGTGATGAGTTAGAGTATCTGGCAAAACAAATTTCTAAACAGCAAAGCATTCAGGTCGTTGCCTGGCTACTTTTAACAGCTCACAGTGAAACATCAGAGCAAAGCGATGACTCAGGGTAGAGTTTATAAATTAAAAGAAAGCAGGGTAGAAAAATTTGGAAAATTTTCAGCCTGAGCATGTGGTAGAGAATATGAGGACAATTTCAGGAAATAAACCAAGAGTGTGGCTAAGTGACCATTTGCTAAGGGGTTTACCCCAAAAGCATTTCAAAGACCTTCAAGGCTGTTCCCCCCCATCACAGGCCCAGAGCTCCAAGAGGACAGAATGGTTTTGAGGGAGAAGCCCTGAGTATCCTCTCCTAACCCACTGCCCAGGCCCACCTCAAGTTGTTGCTTCCTGGATTCTGTCGCAGCACTCCCCAGCCACTCCAGCTGCGGCTCAAGCAGCCCCAGGTGAAGCTCAACCCATTGCCCCAGAGAGTGCAAGTCATAAACCCTGGCAGCACTCACGTCGTGCTAATTCTGCAGGCACACATAATCTAAGAGCTGTGTGGTCACGGTGGCCTCCCCTTGCATTTCAAAGGCTATCTCAAACTGCACAGAAAGCCCCGACCAGGGCGATGCCTAGTGGAACTGCAGGGATGGGACGGACACCAAGAAGTCATAACTCTAGAGCTACCAGGGAGAACCACCAGCCTGAGAAAGCCACAGGCAGCCTGTGGAAGTGACTGTGACCAGCAAAGACCTGGAGATGAGACCCCCCCCAGGGTCTTTGGAGGCTCGACCCCACCCCAGTATATCCAGGAAGCAGGACCTGGAGTCAAGGCACTTTATAGAGCCTTAAAACTTAATGTGGCTTTCAACTTACACGAGGCCTGTTACTCCTTTCCTTTTGCCTATTTTTCCCCTACTGGAACAGAAATGTTTACCCTGTGTATTTTGCAAGGAGATACCTTGCTTGATTTTACAGGCTCACAGATGCAGTAATTTGGCCTCAGATAGGCTTTGAGTCTCACCCATATCTGATTCAGAGGAGCCTGGACTTTGGACTTCCGAGTTGGTGCTAGTTACGACTTTAGCACTATTGGGACTGAATGAATGTATTTTGTATGTGAAAAGACGTGAGTTTTGAGGGGTGAGGGGCAGAACGTGATGGTCTCAGTGTTTGTCCCCTCCAACATTCAAGCTGAAACTTAACGCCCAAAGCCATATACCAATAGCACTGGAAGGCGGGCCTTTGGGAGGTCATTAGGGTCAGATGAGATCACGAGGGAGGGGGCCCTAAGACTGCTGCATGAAGTGGCTTGATAGGAACAAGCTTGCTGTGTCTCACTATGTAACACCCTGTGCCTCTTCTGGACTCTACAGAGAGTCCCTACCTGCAAGAGGGCCCTCACCAGATGCTGAGCAGATCCCAGCAGCATGCTCTTGGACTTCCCAGCCTCCAGTACCACGAGCCAAATGCACTTCTATTTTGTGTACTTTACCCAGTCTGCAGTATATAAGTTACAGCCACAGAAATCAGACTCAGAAATCACCTCTGCCCAGGTGTGGACTTTATCCTAGGGTTGTTCATATACCTACTTCAGGGGACTTCCAGCACTAGAAGAAACTGTCTTAATCTAGTTTTACCTTCCTGGTAGCAATGAGGTCCACAAGGCAGCTGGGTTGAATGAGTCATGTTTCTCATGCTTGAAATTTCTATACAAAAATAAGGCTGATACTCATGGGAGAATATTAAGCATATATAATGACTGTAATACATTTATAATTTCTCAGATGGCACTTTGCAAATTCAGAAAACTTCATGATATTCAATTTAAACTAAACATTGTCTGCAAAGAATATATAATGAGGGGCAGGTATTGCAGCACAGCAGGTTAACCACTGCCGGCATCCCATATGGACACAGGTTCAAGTTCTAGCTGCTCCCCACTTAAAATCCAGCTCCCTGCTAAAGCAGCAGATGGTGGCCCATGTGCTTAGGCCCCTGCCACCCATATGGGAGATCCAGAAGAAGTTCCAGGCTCCTGGTTTCTGCCTGGCCCAGCCCGGGCCATTGCAGCCATCAGGGGAGTGAACCAGCAGATGAAAGATTTCTCCTTATCTCTTTGTTTCTCCCTCTCTCTCTGTAACTCTGCCTTTCAAATAAATAAATAAATCCAAATATATATATAAATATAAAATAAATATAAATATATATTTATATATACATATATAATATATAATGAATGATTGTGCTTCCACTGTATAAAACATGAGTTAGGGGGCATTGCCTCTTCTGAAAACATCTGAGTTAATCTCATTGCCTTCAGAATAAAATTCCTACAACTTTAAGGATGTTTACAGTCTCACTACTATCTACCTCTTCTGTTCAGCTTCCACTATTGTCCATTATCTACTTTTATTTAGCAAACTTGTTTAAAGATTTATTTATATCAAAGGCAGAGTTACAGAGAGGGCAACACAGAGAGGAAGAAATCTTCAATCCGTGGTTCACTTTCCATGTGGCCACAATGCCATCATGGTTGGGCCAGACAGGAGCCAGAAGCTCTGAGGGCCAAGCACTTGAACCATCTTCCGCTGCTTTCCCAGACACATTAGCAGGGAGCTGGAGCAGAAGAGGATCAGCTGGTACTCAAACCAGTGCTCATATGGGATGCTAGCATGGCAGGTAGTGGCCTAATCCACTGTGCCACAATACCAGCCCCTATTTACCAAACTTTTATGAAAGAGCTAAATGATACAGTGACTCAGGGAATGAGATATTTAAAACCGAAGAGATCTAGCCTTCAGGAAGAGATAGAGGAGTAATTAGATTCAATTAAGTGTGTTAATGCTATGTTAGAAATCATGCAATAGTGAATTGGGTTCATAGGAAAGATTTCTCAGAGGAAATAACAGAAACTAGAAAGGTCAGTGGGCAAGACTGAATCAAAGAACACCAGGTGAAAAGGCACAGAAAAATGAAACAGTTAAATATTCTGGAATGTGAAGAGGAGACTGTTAAGGGGTAAGACTGGAACAGAAGGGGAGAAACTCAAGAGGCACAATATGAGACCCTTATTTGGCTAGCAGGAGTTGTTCATAAGTGACTGAGAGCCCTGAAAGTTTGTGAGGAGTTCGGTATGATGAGAGCACCAGAATATTAAAATAGAGCATGGGCAGAGTGAAAGAAACCAAATTCACAGTGCCTCTTCATCATCTGCACTGTAATAACTCAGCAGTGATGACTATCAATAATCCCCAACCAAAGACTACCAGGAATTATCACCTGAAGTTCATTGCTCCTTGTAATAAAGTACAGGTGGGACTTCCACAGGGCAATAACTACAGGGAGACAGCCTGGGAATCTCAGGGAGAGTGTTAGGAAGGCTGGATTGGGGTAAATGATTTGGGAGAAAGTTCAAGGAAGCATGCGTTTCCTCTAGATAGGGAGGTATCAGAAAGTGGGGGTGATTCTATGACCACACCCCTTACCAAACGTATTGTATCCATAAGGTGGGAAGAAATTAACACAATCAGTGGTAACTAATAGAATATCTAAAAGGTAATCTAAAGAAGTAAAATTGAACTTGAGATGCCACTGTTTTGAACAGCCCTTGTCTTAACTGTTGAGGAACAGTGTCTGTTTGTTTGTTTTTCATACTATTTGTTGAACTCTTAGTGTAAGGCTAATCTTATGAGTATAAAGTTAACTGAAAATAGATCTTTGTGAAAAATAAGAATGGCAATAGGAGAGGGAGAAGGAAGAAGGGTGGGAGTGCAGGCAGGAGGGAGGGTGGGGTGAGAAGAATCACTATGTTCCTCAATTTGTATATATGAAATGCATGAAGTTTGTACATCTTAAATAAAAGGTTTCTAGGTTAAAATAAAATACAGAAAGAAAGAAAGAAAGAAAGAAAGAAAGAAAGAAAGAAAGAAAGAAAGAAAGAAAGAAAGAAAGAAAGAAAGAAAGAAAGAAAGAAAGAGAAAGAAAGAAAGAGAAAGAAAGAAAGAAACGAACAGAATCACCAGTGGTCTGACCACAGCGCCCCATCAGTTCCCAGATGGCAGGCTGCTTTTCTCTTCCTCACATTCTACTCCACTTGGCTGGTCTGCTTCCCCATCCCCAGAGCTAGTAACATTCACAACAGATCCCCCAAAATACCCTCATTTTTTTTTTTGGTATTTTCTTTGGCTTGTTTTTCCTGGGGGCGGAGGCCTATATGCAAGTCAGTGACCCCACTTTGTTCTATTCATCCAAGTTTCTCATTTGTTAATCAGGAAGATGGTAGTTCCACTTCATAGTTATCTGCATTCCTGGGAAGGGATACAGTCGGCAGAATATTTCCCACTCTCCGGAAGTGCACATCAATACAGAATACTGACTTTCCTAAGAGCTCAGTGCTGGTGCCAGTAAGTTGAGAAGGGAAAGCAGTTCTTGGGAAGCCTCCCAAAGCAGATCTCCACATGTCTCTCATTTAGGAAGCGACTTTGCTTGCAAACAGAGCCTCAAACTTCACAATTCCTCAGACAGACATGTTAATTAGCTTGACTGTAATAATCCTGTACTACATATATCAAAATATCATGTTGTGCACCTTAAATATATACCTTCTGAGTTTAACGTTTCTTAAAAGATGAGTGATGCTTCTCCAGCATCCCTTCCATCAAAGGCCAGTCTCTTTCCTCACAGTACAACATAAAAAAATTAATACCTATGTGTGGTATTATAATTACAATAAAATTAAACTTTGATATTAAAAATACATGATTTGGGGGCCGGCAATGTGGTACAATGTTAAACTGCCACTTAACCTGTCTCTTAGCTGTTGTTGCTTAAACCAGGTACACCACCAGCATCCCATATGAGAGCTCCGGTCTGAGTCCCTGCTGCTCCTCCTCATTCCAGCTCTCTGCTGTGGCCTGGGAAAGCAGTGGAAGATGGCCCAAGTGCTTGGGCCCCTGCCACCCATGTGGCAGACTGGATGGAGTTCCAAGCTCCTGGCTTCAGCCTGGACCAAACGCTGGCCTTTGCAGCCATTTGGAGAGTGAGCCAGTTCATGAAACTTGTACTCTCTCTCTCTCTCTCTCTCTAATTCAGTCTTTCAAATAAATCTTTTTTAAAATATGTTTCAAAAAATAAAAATACAGGATTTTACATACTGGATATGTGAGGATTCTTTCCAGTACATAGTTTGTGAGCTCCAAGTATATTCCAGGTACAGTTCTAGGTCACTGGGGCTACATTAGAAGATAGAAATCCTTTCTTTGACAAGTTTATAGTCGGGGGGAGGGGGACAAATAATAACCAACCAAGGTAAATATTCATAGGATGCCAGTGGTTTATGCAGAAAATAAATAAGCAGAGAAGGGAATAGGGGGTGCTGTACTGCCAACCAGGATGATCAGGACCAGCCTCACCAAGATGACATTTAAACAAACCCAAGGAAGTACATTTTGCAGGAAGAGGTTCTGGCAGAGACAACCACCAGTGCCAAAGCCCTATGGCTCCAGTGTGCAAGGACTAGCCAGCAGGCCAGACTGGCTGGGGCAGAAGGAACCATGACGTGGCAGGAGGTGACAGGGCCAGCGGGCCCATCATAGGGTTTTGGCTTTTGTTCCAAGTGAGATGGGAAACCAAGGAGGAATCTGAGCACAAAATGAGATACAAACTGTATCTCCCTGCAGACAACAACTTTATATAGAGTTTCACTATAAAGGAGAAATGCAGTGGTAGCACAGGGGAGAGGAACAGGTGTCAAGAGAAGATGGGGGAGGGTGCTGGCAGTGTGGCATAGTGGGTAAAGCTGCCGCCTACAATGCTGGCCTCCCATATAAGCCCCAGTTCCAGACCCAGCTACTCCACTTCTGATCCAATTCTCCGCTAATATGTCTGGGAAAGCAGTGGAGGATGATCCAAATGCTTGGGACCCAGCACCCATGTGGGAGACCTGGAAGAAGCTCCTGGGTCCTGGCTTTGGCCCAGTCCAGCCCAGCCCTCTTCCAGTGGATGGAATACCTCTCTCTCTCCCTCTCTCTGTAACTATGCCTTTCAAATAAATAAATAAGTATTTTTAAAATGTTGGTTTAATTTAATTTTCTTGATCAGCCCTTGCCCTGACTGTTGATGAACAATTTAATACTTTAACCCTTTTAGTATTTTTTTTTGTTCTAGTTAATACTATTGGTTGAACTCTGTAATCAACACACATTTATTCTTAGGTGTTGAAATTTAACTGAAAAGTGATCCCTGTTAAATATAAGAGTGGGAATAAGAGAGGGAGGAGATATACAATTTGGGACATGCTCAATCGGACTTGCCCCAAATGGTGGAGTTAGAAATGTGCCAGGGGATTCCAATACAATCCCATCAAGGTGGCATGTACCAATGCCATCTCACTAGTCCAAGTGATCAATTTCAATTCACAGTTGGTCACACTGATAGGTCTAAGAGTCAAAGGGATCACACAAACAAGACTAGTGTCTGCTAATACTAACTGATAGAATGAAAAAGGGAGAGAACAATCCTACATGGGAAGTGGGATACACAGCAGACTCGTAGAATGGCAGATGTCCTAAATAGCACTCTGGCCTCAGAATCAGCCCTTAAGGCACTCGGGTCTGGCTGAAGAGCCCATGAGAGTATTTTAGGCATGGAAAGCCAAGACACTCTGGCAAAAAAAAAAAAAAAAAAAAAAAACACCTAAATGAAAGGTCTCTGCAAGTGAGATCCCAGTGGAAAGAACGGGCCATCAAAGAAGGAGGTACCTTTCTCTGAAGGGAGGAGAGAACTTCCACTTTGACTATGACCTTGTCTAAATAAGATCGAAGTCAGCGAACTCAAGAGGCTTCCATAGCCTTGGAAACTCATGACTAGAGCCTAGGGAGATTTCTGACGCCATAAACAAGAGTGTCAAATTGTTAAGTCAACAACAGGAGTCACTGTGTACTTATTCCTCATGTGGGATCTCTGTCCTTAATGTGTTGTCCAATGTGAATTAATGCTATAACTAGTACTCACAGTATTTTATACTTTATGTTCTGTGTGGGTGCAAACTGATGAAATCTTTACTTAATATATATTAAATCGATCTTCTGTATATAAAGATAATTGAAAATGAATCTTGATGTGAATGGAATGGGAGAGGGAGCGGGAGATGGGAGGGGTGCAGGTGGGAGGGAAGTTATGGGGGGAAAAGCCATTGTAATCCATAAACTGTACTTTGCAAAATTATATTTACTAAATAAAAGTTTAAAAAAAAAGTTGGTCTAATTTTTTAAAAATTTATTTATTTGAAAGGCAGAGCTAGAGAGATATTTTCCATTCACTGGTTCATGCCACAGATGGCCTCAATATCCTAGTCTCTCATGTTGGTGGCAGTGACCCATATACTTGGACCATCATTTGCTGCCTTATCAGGAACATTAGCAGGAAGCTGAATTGGAAGCAAAATAGCCATTACTGAAACCAGCACTCCAATATGGAATGCTGCCATTGCAAGTGGCAGCTTAACCTGCTTTGCCACAATGCTGGCCCTTAGTTTACTTGTTTGAAGAAAAATAAGAGCGGGGCTGGCACTGGGGCACAGTGGGCTAAGCCTCCTCCTGCAGTGCCAGGATCCCATAGGGGTGCCAGTTCATGTCCCAGCTGCTCCTCTTCAGAATCAGCTCTCTGCTGTGGCTTGGGAAAGCAGAGAAGATGGCCCAAGTGCTTGAGTCCTTGCACCCACGTGGGAGACCTGGAAGAGGCTCCCGTCTTCTGGCTTCAGATTGGTGCAACTCCAGCCATTGCAGACATTTGGGGAGTGAACTAGCAGATGGAAGACCTGTCTTTGTCTCGCTCTGTGCCACCCTACCTCTCAAATAACTAAGTAAATGTCTAAAAAAGAGAGAGACAGAAATAATAGCATGCTTGTGATTACAGAGGTTTAAATGAAAAACATAATTCTTGCTTTTTCTGCTTCCCAACTACACTGGTTTATGTGATTGCTTCATGTGCCAAAAGTGGGAATGAATCATTGAATGATTTATTTATTCATTCAACCAGCTATTTGGTATCTAACAGCATACACAAGTTAATACAGGTTGAAAATCCCTAATCTTAAAATTTGAAATTATAAATGCTGTAAAATCCAAAACTTTTCAGGTGTCAACATGACACCACAAGCAGAAAATTCCATACCTGACCTCATATGACAGATCACATGAAAAGATGAGCATAGGGTCTGGCATGGTGACGAGAGGGAAAAGCCACCACTTGCGATATCAGCATCCCATATAGGTGCTGGTTCAAGTCCTGGCTGCTTCACTTCCAATCCAGCTCCCTGTTAATGTGCCTGGGAAAGCAGAAGAGGATGGCCCAAGTGCTTTGGCCCCTGCATGGGAGACCCAGAAGAATCTCCTGACCCTGCACTGGTCACTGCAGCCATTTGGGGAGTGAACTAGCAGATGGAAGAGCTCTCTGTCACTTCCTCTCTCTGTAATTCTCCCTTTCAAATAAATAAATCTTAAAAAAAAATCATAGGGCAGGCACCGTGGCTCACTTGGTTAATCCTCCGCCTGTGGCGCCGGCATCCCATATGGGCACCGGGTTCTAGTCCTGGCTGCTCCTCTTCCAGTCCAGCTCTCTGCTGTGGCCTGGGAATGCAGTGGAGAATGGCCCAAGTGCTTGGGTGCCTGCACCTGTGTGGGAGACCAGGATAAGTACCTCGCTCCTGGCTTCGGATCGGCATAGCTCCGGCCAGAGCAACAATTTGGGGAGTGAACCAATGGAAGGAAGACATTTCTGTCTCTCTCTCTCACCATCTAACTCTATCTGTCAAATAAAAAAATCATAACCATACTAAAAATACTATATATGGGGTAGGCATTGTGGCACAGTGGGTTAAGCTGCCACTTGGGATGCCTGCATCCCCTATTAAAGGGGACAGTTCAAGTACAGGATACTCTGCTTCCATTCCAGCTTCCTGCCACTGTGCATGAGAGGCAGCAAATGATGGTTCAAGTACTTGATTTCATTCACATGGGAGACCCAGACAGGATTCTTTTTTTTTTTTTTACAGGCAGAGTGGATAGAGAGAGACACAGAGAGAAAGGTCGTCCTTTTCCGTTGGTTCACCCCACAATGGCCACTGCGGCCAGTGCACCGCAACGATCCAAAGCCAAGAGCCAGATGCTTCTCCTGGTCTCCCATGCAGATGCAGGGCCCAAGCACTTGGGCCATCCTCCACTGCCTTCCCGGGCCACAGCAGAGAGCTAGACAGGAAGAGGAGCAACTGGGACAGAATCCGGCACCCTGACCGGGACTAGAACCCAGTGTGCTGGCGCTGCAGGAGGAGGATTAGCCTATTGAGCCACAGCACCGGCTATCAGGCAGGATTCTTGGCTCCTGGCTTCAGCCTGGTCCAGCCCTGGCTGTTGTGAGTTTTTGGCAATATGAACCATTGATGGTAGACCCCTCTCTCCCTCTCTAACTCTACCTTTCAAATAAATAAGTAAATCTTTTATTAAATTACCTTTAGAATATGTATCTAAGTTGATTATGACACCTAAATAAACCTTGTGTTTAGACTTGGTGCCATCCCCAAGATATCACATCATGTATATGAAAAATTCCAAAATCTAAAACACTTTGGTCCCAAGCATAAGGGATACTCAAACTCCATAACCAAATTAAAGGAAATAATTTCTGAATTCTGTAAAGAAATTAAGTCTGAGTCCCTAGTTTCTGGACATTTAAAGTTTCTAACTACAAAACTGATTTATTTCTTAAAAAGCCTTCAAAGTCATTATCTTTTCCTATAATCTTTCATTATAATACAGAATGAAGCTAAGAAAACATATCAACGTACAAATTACTAGTCAAAGAGCCTCGGGTGATCACTGAGGTCAATAAATAAGAGTGTTAATTGTTAAAGTAACAACAGGAGTCACTGTGCAGTTACTCCCCATGCAGGACCTCTGCCCTCAATGAGTTGTACTATGAGAACTAACTGCAAAACTTGTTCTCAAATAGTACTTTTTACATTGTGTGTGTGTGTGTGTGCAAACTGTTGAAATCTTTACTTAGTATAGAGTTGGTCTTCTGTATATAAAATTAATTAAAAATTAATCTTAAAGAAGAATGGGATGGGAGAGGGAGTAGGAAGTAAGATGGGAGTTGGGGAGGGAGGGTGGGTATGGGGTGGGGGGAAATCACTATATTCCTAAAGTTGTACCTATGAAAATTGTATTCATTAAATAAAAGCTTTAAAAAACAAAAAATAAATTACTTGCCAAACAACTACAGCAATTAAATATTCAAAAGTCTGTTCAATAAAATTTATGACTAGTACTCAAGAGTGAAAGTCATAAATAATGACAACTCTTTTATGTAACCTGAATATTTTAAGATAGCATTAAACTTTCTGGAAAAGTATCCCTGCATTTATAACTGTTCTTTTAGATGAGATTAATTTACTTTCTTTTTTCTTTTTGCTAAATTGCTCATTTAGTTGCTTTAAAAAAAGACATCAGATATAAGATTTTTGCATAATTGACCATCTGTTTCAATGTAGTGATCACAATAAACAGCACCCGCCTGCTTGCCTGTCTCCCTGCCTGGTAACAAAACATAAGTGAGTCACAGCCAACATCAGCATCTTCCTTCAGGGACCACTAAATAGTTGAAATCCACAACTGTCAGTGTCATTTTTTGAGGCAATAATTATTTTTGTGGTTGAGCAAAAAAATTATACAAAAACAAGTTTTTCCAGGCTTGTATTTGGAATTTGAATGCAGTTACCAAGAATCTCCTCACCTCTGTGGAACAGACTTGGAACCAGGAAGTCTGAATTCAAACTCTGACTCTGTAGGACCAGGATTGTGGCCCAAGTGAGTTAAGCTGCCTGCAACACAGGCATCCATCCCATATAAGCACTGGTTAGAGTCTTGACTACTCCACTTCCGATCCAGCTCCCTGCTAATTCACCTGGGAAAGCAATGGAAGATGGCCCAAGTGCTTGGAACCCTACCACCCACATAGGAGACCCAGATGGAGTTCCAGGCTCCCAGCTTGTTGCAGCTACTGGGGAGTGAACCAATGGATGGAAGATTTGTGTGTGTGTGAGTGTGTGAGTGTGTGTGTGTGTGTGTGTGTGTCTCCTCTGTCACTCTGCCTTTCAAATAAATAAATAACATCTTTTATAAAGAAAAATTCTGGGTCTGCTGCATTCCAGTCCAGTGACTGGGCAAGCTGCTTACTTTCTTAGAGTCTCCCAAAGCTCAACTGTAAAACAGGAAGAATTTGATGAGAAGAGTGGCCACACTGTGAACTGACATGTCTAGCACAGTTGTGGGAACATTATGGGTTCCCAGTAAGTTTTCCTGAACCTACTCCATCTGATATCAAAATCCCTTCATTTTTCTCCTCAGTAAAGAATATATAAGTCTTCATGTAGTGCTATTTATACCCTTATAACTACCTCTAATGTATTTATGAACTTTGATAGGACACATCAAAATACCTGATATTTATGATCCTGAAATTTTCTCTTGCCACTGGAAATTGAAAATATTGAACATGGCTGCCAAGCTATTACTAAGAGACTGGAAAATTTGGGAAGCAATATAGCTTCATGGAATATGGAGTAAGAAGAAAACTAAAACCTTAAATCCAGGCTCTGCCACTTAACTTTGTGTAATTTTGAAAAAGTCATAAATCTCAAAGCCTGAGATTCTTCTCTAGGAAGCAAGGATGTTAATAAGGCTACTTCTTAAGGATTAAGAGGATTGAATAAAATCATGTATTGTGAGCTCAGAATACTATCATGTAATAGACATATGACAATGACTGGAGTCCCTGGCTATAGGAGAGACATTTAAGTTGTCAGTTAAGTATGCTAAAACACTCAGTAGTTTAGAAACCAGCTATGTGTTCTTGGCCAAGGCCCAACCACTTTGCACCTCCGTCCCTCATTTAACTTTTAGGTATTAATAAGATTAGCTGCAATTTATTAAGCACTGAACCATATACCATGCACTCTGATAGGCTTCTCTCTTTTTTTTTTTTTTTATTTTATTTTTTGACAGGCAGAGTGGACAGTGAGAGAGAGAGAGACAGGTCTTCCTTTGCCGTTGGTTCACCCTCCGCGGCCGGCGCGCTGATCCAATGGCAGGAGCCAGGAGCCAGGTGCTTTTCCTGGTCTCCCATGGGGTGCAGGGCCCAAGCACCTGGGCCATCCTCCACTGCACTCCCGGGCCACAGCAGAGAGCTGGCCTGGAAGAGGGGCAACCGGGACAGAATCCGGCGCCCCAACCGGGACTAGAACCCGGTGTGCCGACACCGCTAGGCGGAGGATTAGCCTAGTGAGCCGCGGCGCCGGCCCTCTGATAGGCTTCTATATGGACTCTGGTCTTTACAACATCCTCTTATCTCCATTTTATAGGTGGATGAAACTGAGAGAAGTTCCACTTGACCACACAGCTAGTAAATGTAGAACTTGGCTCCACATCCAAGGGTAATGTAGTTAACCTGCCATTGACTTTCCCTAGAGAGGATCAAAGGAAACTATTCAGTGAAACAGCTTTTTGAATTGAAAAATCCTATACGAATGTAAAGTAGTATTAATATCCAAGGCAGTATACATGATTCACAAAATGGGTTTGTGACTCTCCTCCTAGTGCCTGGGAACCCTGAAAGAGCAATGAGTTACACTTGAGGCTCTCTTTCATCAAGTCTTAAAATTTGGCCTTGACCTCAATTTCACCTGGGGTGAGGGGAGGGGGCCTGACAAACAACTAATTAAAAACAGATATCCAGATGCCAGTCTATGCCAGTCAAAGGTGGCTCTCTCCACTCTGGGAGTCCAGAGCAACGAAATCCAGCAACTTTTCCTACAAATACGGATGAAACATTTTCTTGGGCTAACTTCTCATACCTGCCTTTTCAGTTCACTTGGGTGAGGATAAATGGTCACATAAACTAGTGCTTCTGAGATCAAACTTCTATCAAACTCCAGTTCCAGGCAGGTACACAATCCAATTTAAGCAAATGTCAATTCCTTTCACACGGATATGATGTAAAAGTTGGAGGTTACCTCACGAAAATTGTGTGAGGTAATCCTATATGGTTAATTCTCCAAGTTATTCACCCTTGGGACAACAGCCCAGCTTTTTAAATTGGGAAACACCACCAAGGTACAACCAGAGGGTTTCTTAGCGACGACGTGGGAAGCGACAGAGGAGAGGCAAAGTGGGCCTCGGTCCAGTGTCCCCAGGAAGGCCCTTCCAATCCCCGCCCGGACAGCTGGGGACATGCCCAGCGTCTGCAGAAGAAACCGGAGACTGAAGTCCAGATGACACGGAGGTGTTCATTTGTCCAGCAGTTTTTTACTCTGCGAAGGTGTCAGACCCTGGACGGTGGGCACCTGCAGCAAACTCATTTGCATGGGGAAGAAAGGGCGAGTGACCCCTGCTTCCCAGAGGCCAGAGCCACGAGCATGGGGCAAAGCGAAGGGACTCACACCGTCCCTTCGCCTCAAGACCCACTCTCTGCCCCTGGGACGCTCCCGGCGGGTCCAGTACTGCAACCGAGCCCCGGCCGATTTCAAACAGTGCCGCAGGGAGGCAGGAAGCAGGCGGGCGAGGCTGAGCACCTGGCCTCTTACCTCGGACGGCGAGATGTCAAACACGTCGGCGATCTTAGTGTAGAGCTCCCGGATGCTGGAGAAATTCTCCACCCGGCCCGTGGCGCTGCCGTGCGCCAGCTGCGCGTGGAAGACCAGCTTGCGAGCCGGCGCTGGGGGGCCCGGGAGGCTCCCGACGCCCGCGCCGGCCACCTCGCCCTCCACCAGCGGGGCGGTCTCCTTGGACTTGGGCTTCTTCTTTCCCCGCAGCCCCAGGGGCATCTTGCCTGGCTGAGGGCGTGGGCCCACCTGCGCAGCCCGCCGCCGCCTCCTGGTCCGAGCCGCGGACTTTGAGCTCTGGGCCCCGGGGCTCCGCACAGGTAAAATCCGTCGCGGGGCCAATGGCAACGGCGCTTCCGCCTGGAGGCGCCGGGTCGGGCCCTCTCCTCCCCCCGGAGGAGCAGACGTAGGAAGGTGAGCGGCCGCGCGCCCTCCGTGGAGGTGGCTTTGGAGAGAAGAAACTTATGCTCGGTCCTTCACACCCCGCTCAGCTCCTGGCTTATCCCTGCTCCCTGTTTAAAAAAAAAAAAAAAAGACTCGAACTCTATTTCCGTGAAGTCCTCTGGACGCCGAAGCTGAGGAACCCTAAGACAAAAACGTCGGCCCCTCGGTGCTTTTCACAAATCTGCAGCAGGCACTCACACTGTCGGCCACACACCTTGGGGAACAGGGTTTTAAGTACAGGAGGAGTCAACCTTCTTTCCTTTGCCTCCTCTGCGCTTTACACCCGGCAGGACCGAGGGGGAAGGGAAGCCACAGATCCTGGAGAGTGGCGCCGCGCGCACCTTTCGGGAATCCTCTACTTTCTCCTGGGCGGCTGTCTCTCCAGCCTCGTTCAGCACTCCCCCAGGTCACTGGCCACACCTCCTCCGGCTGCAGAGAACACTCCAAGAGCAGTGCAAGCTCCCTGGATTCCCCACCCCTGACCTAACTCCACCCCTTCCTTTCAAGTTGCAAGGAGTTCTTTTCGTTTGACCCTTGATCTGAACAACTCTCGAAGATCTTATTTGCTTGTTTGAGTGGCAGAGAAAGAGACACAGAGAGAGCCCCCCCATCTGCTTGTTCAGGTCCACAAATGTCCCCAGGGAACCGAATCACTGTCTCCAACGTGGGTGTCAGAAACCGAATCATTTGAGCCAACACCTGCTGCCTCCGAGTCCACATTAGCGAGCCCAGGAATTGAACCCAGGTTCTCCCATCTGGACTGTGAGCACCCTAATTGGCGGCTTAAGGACTGGGACGTGCACCTGCTCCGAGGATCGCTGTTTTAAAGCTACCTGTTGACTCTCCTTTCCCTTCCCACCTGGTACCACTGAAGGACACACTGTCACTTTTTTTTATTAGGTCCTCCATTTTTGCAGTCCCCTCTGGCTACATATTTCATAGCAAAGCGACAGTCTTTATATTAGCTGCATTTCCTCACTTCCTCTTTGCATTTAGACCTGTGATTACACTTTGCTCCCCACTCCCATCCCCTCCCCACAATCCACTGAAATTGCACAGTGCTATTGTCCGGACACCTTAATTACCACATACAATGGACTCTTCTCAGTCTTTATGTTGCTAGATCTTTAAGCGCATCTGATTGCATGGACTATTTCATTCTTGTATTTTCCTCCTTTGGGCATCCTTACTTTCCCCAACTCCTTACGAACATCTTCTATCCCTTTACCTTGGCCATCTCTTTTTATCCTATATGTTCTTCCTGAATGACTACAACCAGTACTCACTGAGCTTCTCAGATGTTGACTACCACCAAATCAGTATCTCCAGCTCAGTCCACCAGGAACAGAATGCACTGCGGAAAACTCAATTGAGATTGCACAAAACTGACTTCATTACTTCTTCTGAATGTGTCTTTTCTCTTTTTTTTTTTCACTCCCAGCTGGAGTAAATAGGACCTCCAAGTACTTAGTTGCTGAAACCAGACACCACTGAGTCAGCATACTACACTTTCTCCTTTTCCCTCACCTCTCACATCAATTCAATCTTTTTTTTTTTTTTTTTTTTTTTTTGACAGGCAGAGTGGACAGTGAGAGAGAGAGACAGAGAGAGAAAGGTCTTCCTTTTGCCGTTGGTTCACCCTCCAATGGCCGCCGCTGCAGCCGGCGCACCACGCTGATCCGATGGCAGGAGCCAGGATCCAGGTGCTTTTTCCTGGTCTCCCATGGGGTGCAGGGCCCAAGCACCTGGGCCATCCTCCACTGCACTCCCTGGCCATAGCAGAGAGCTGGCCTGGAAGAGGGGCAACCGGGACAGAATCCGGCGCCCCAACCGGGACTAGAACCCGGTGTGCCGGAGCCGCAAGGTGGAGGATTAGCCTATTGAGCCACGGCGCCGGCTCTCACATCAATTCAATCTTGAAAAATCTACATTGCTCCAAGTAATAAAATCAAGTATAATTCCAAGAGAAGGCATTGGAGAAGAATCAAACTGAGTTTGTAAGGCTCTGCATTTGAGCTGGATGGCACAAATATGTATGCTGTATTAAGGTCACTATGTTCTTAAGCACTTCAAGCTGAAGATGTCACCTTTGTCTAGACGTCTGCTCATGTTTGATTGGCACAGTGACTAATGGGTTGGTTCATTAACTTGTGAAACCTTTTCTAAAACTTTTTTTTTTTTTTTTTTTTTTTTTTTACAGAGTGGACAGTGAGAGAGAGACAGAGAGAAAGGTCTTCCTCTACGATTGGTTCACCCTCCAACGGCTGCTGCGGCCGGCACACCGTGCCGATCCGAAGCCAGGAGCCAGGTGCTTCTCCTGGTCTCCCATGCGGATGCAGAGCCCAAGCACTTGGGCCATCCTCCACTGCCTTCCTGGGCCACAGCAGAGAGTTGGACTGGAAGAGGAGCAACCGGGACAGAATCCAGCGCCCCAACCAGGACTAGAACCTAGTGTGCCGGCACCAAAGGCGGAGGATTAGCCTAGTGAGCCACGGTGCCGGCCTTTTAAAAGTTTTTAAACAGAGAAAATCTATGTTTCTCAAGGTTAGCAGATGTACTAGGAGAAGTGAGGAGGCTCTTTGAACTCTTTAAGATAACATTAAAATGTTTTGTTTCATGTTTCTGTGACATAAAAATATTTTCTAGGGGCAAGCATTTGGCCCAGCAGTTAAGATGCCAGCTAGGTCATCATGTCCCACACAGGAGTGCCTGAGTCCTTGTCCTGGCCTGGGGTCCTGCTTCCAGCTTCCTGCTAATGCAGACCTTCAGGGGCAGTGGTAATGAATCAAGTAATTGGATCCCTATCACCTACACGGGAGACCCTGCTTAAGTTTTTGGCTCCCAGTGTTGCCCTCATCTCCCCACGCCTGCTAGTGAAGGTATTTGGAAGAGTAAACCAATGGGTGAGAGCTATATGTCTGTCTGTCTCTGTCTCTCTGCCTAACATATAAATTACATGTCACATATATATTATATATTCTGGTTCATGTGAATGATTCTTTGAAAATGAGATGGTGCCACAGGATCTCCGGGCTTCACTTTGTCCTTGTGGCTATGGTCACTATAGCAACAAATAGTAGTTTAACTTTGTCTTGGACTAAGAAAACCTAATAAGTAAATGATGCATTCCCAACAAGTGAAAGCAATGACTTCAAAATATGCTTACAAGTAAAGAGCTCACAGAGCTTTTACTAAAGAAGAAAGTAGGAAGAGAAATGAGTCATACAGTACATGGCAGGTATATCATCAACATCTAGGACCATATGAAGGAACACAGGAACGCAGGAAATTTTGCTTTGAGCTACATCCAATAAAATATCAAATCAAGAAGGCAAAAGTAGTGCAGAGGGTGGGAAAGCGGGGTTCTAATCTTTCAAATTGGTTTAATTTGCAAGTCCTGTTTTTCCTTTCCCAGAAAGTGAAAGTTTCCCTCAAGACCTGTATCACATTCATCTTTGCTATAAAGTCTCACTTAACCAGTCTGTTTAATGGGATGCGATCACAGGACAATACAATGGTATACTCAAATTAAGGTATGTAGTTATGGTTTAATAACACAACTTGAGTAGGTAGTGGTCAGGGTATCATAAACAACAAATATGAGGGATCTTCAAAAAATTCCATGGAGGGGCCAGTGCTGTGGCGTAGTAGGCTAAGCCTGGAGTGCCTGCATCCTATAGGGACACCAATTCATGTCCTGGCTACTCCTCTTCCAATTCAGCTCTCTGCCATAGCCTGGGAAAGCACAGAAGATGGCCCAAGTGCTTGGGCCCCTGCACCTGTGTGGGAGACCCGGAGGAAGCTCCTGGCTCCTGGCTTCAGATCATCCCAGCTCCAACCGTGGCGCACATATGGTGAGTGAACCAGCGGATGGAAGACCTTTCTCTCTGTCTATAACTCTGCTTCTCAAATAAATAAATAAAATCTTTTTTAAATTTTCATGGAAAATGCAAATTATGAAAAAATATGTAACAAACGATTAATATCCAGAATATATCAGCAACTCTGAAAACTCGACAACAACCCCCAAAAAAATCAATCCAGTTAAGAAATGGGCAAGGAACCTGAATAGACAGTTCTCAAAAGAGGAAGTACAGAGGCCAGTGCTGTGACCCAGCAAGTTAACGCCCTGGCCTGAAGTGCCAGCAGCCCATATGGGCACTGGTTAGAGACCTGGCTGCTCCACTTCCGATCCAGCTCTCTGCTGTGGCCTGGGAAAGCAGTAGAAGATGGCCCAAGTCCTTGGGCCCCTGCACCTGCATGGGAGACCTGGAAGAAGCTCCTCGCTCCTGGCTTCAGATCGGTGCAGGTCCGACCATTGCAGCCAGTTGGGGAGTGAGCCATCGGATGGAAGACCATTCTCTCTCTCTCTCTCTCTGCCTCTCCTCTCTCTGTGTAACTCTGACTTTCAAATAAATAAATAAATAATCTTTTTAAAAAAAGTCCAAATACCCAATAAATACATGAAAAATGCTTGACATCACTAGCCTTCAGGGAAATGCAAATCAAAATCACAATGAGATGTCATCTCACCCCTGTCAGAATGGCTACCCTCCAAAAGACAGAGAGTAACCCATGCTGGTGAGGATATGGAGATGAACTCTCTTTTACACTGTTGGTGGGACTGTAAATTAGTGCAGCCACTATGGAAAACATTAGGGAGGCTTCCTTAAAAACTAGAAGCTAGAAGTAGACCAGTAATCCCAGTAACTGGTATATACCTAAACACATGAACTCATTGTATCAAAAAGGTACCTGCACTACCATGTTTATAGCTGCATTATTTAAAATATCTAAAATATGGAATCAACTAAGGTCCATTAACAGTTGGATGAATAGAGAAATTGTGGACTGTTATTCCTCTATGTAAAAAAGAATGAAATTCTATCATTTGCAGCAAAATGGTTGGAACTAGAGGACATCATGTCAAGTGAAATAAGCCAGACACGGAAAGACATGTGAGAGCTGAAATTTGAAAAAAAAAATGCTATGTGTATCAGTTTTGCTGCAAAATCAGTGTTTTTTCAAACTTTGTTTTAAATATTTGTCCAATAAATTGAAAGGAATTATATACTACTATAATATTAATGATTTTGTGACTTTTTAAAATTTACTTATGATTGAAGTTTAACATCTTTTCATTTGATTTTTTTAAGACTTATTTGAAAGGCAGAGTTACACAGAAGCAGAGGTAGAGCGAGAGAGAGAAAGAGAAGTGTTCCATCCTTTGGTTCACTCCCCAAATGACCACAATGGCCTGAGTTGGGCCAATCCAAGGTCAGGAGCCAGGAGCTTCTTCCAGGTCTCCCACGCAGGTACAGGGGCCCAAGGACTTGGGCCACTTTCCACTGCTTTCCCAGGCCATGGCAGAGAACTGGATCAAAAGTGCAGTAGCCAGGATTTGAATCAGTACCCATATAAGTTGCTGGCACTGAAGGTGGTAGCTTTACCTGCTCTGACACAGCGCCAACCCCTTGATTATTGTTTATAGCCTTTGTCTATTTTTCCTGCTAAACTATGGTCTTTTTTTTAAAGATTTATTTATTTATTTGAAAGAGTTACACAGAGAGAGGAGAGGCAGAGGGAGAGAGAGAGGGAGAGAGAGAGAGGTCTTCTATCTGCTGGTTCACTCCCCAGATGGCCTCAATGGCCAAAGCTGCGCCAATCCAAAGCCAGGAGCCAGGAGCTTCTTCCGGGTCTCCCACGTGGGTGCAGGGACCCAAGGACTTGGGCCATCTTCTACTGCTATCCCAGGCCACAGCAGAGTGCTGGATCGGAAGAAGAGCAGCCAGGACTAGAACCAGTGCCCGTATGGGATGCCAGCACTTTAGGCCAGGGCTTTAACCCGCTGCCCCACAGCACCAGCCCCGACTGTGGTCTTTTTACTTTATATTTGATGAACTCTTTATGTAGTAGAGACATTAGTCTTTCACTATAATGTTAAAAATGTTTTCTCAAAAATAAAATAATCATAATATTTTTTAAAATGCAGTTTTATAAACTATGCATGGATTTCAAAATTTCTTACACCAAAATAAACTTACCTTTTAATTCCATCTTCCATAGACATTTTGAAGTCTTTGTAGTATAGTACCCCAGAACTGTTTTTTTCCCAAATTTCAAAGATATGAAGAATTAGGAAGATATGAGAATCACCTTAAGAGGATCTGGGACATTTACTTGAAGGAAACTTCTAAACAGAGGCAGTCTGGAAGGAAAGCACTGGGGAAATGAATAGCCTGACCCAATATTACCCATAAGGCCGAAGCAAAAAGGGCTCCTGCTCTAACCCTCCTTCAGCTGAACAACACCCTACAGGTGGGGAGTCTAAGGTGGGCACAACTCATGGCCTCCCTCGCAGACCATAAGGCTTTGGATACTTAGCATCCTGGGTTTTCCCACCAAGATGGCCCCCAGCCTACCTCCAGAATTAATATAGGCTTTCCAAAAATCCAGGCAGCCAGGTTTCCTATGCTGGAGTGACAGCCAAGGAACAGGTCTTGGTCACAGGGTAGGGGAGCAGCTATTTGTCAGGGGTAGGGTGCAGAATGACAGAGCTATGTAGGAAAAGAAGGGGATTGGCTTTGTTTTGTTGTTGTTGTTGACAGGCAGAGTGGACAGTGAGAGAGAGAGAGACAGAGAGAAAGGTCTTCCTTTTCTGTTGGTTCACCCTCCAATGGCCACTGTGGCCGGCGCACTACGGCACCGCGCTGAACCGAGGCCAGGAGCCAGGTGCTTCTCCTGGTCTCCCATGGGGTGCAGGGCCCAAGCACTTGGGCCATCCTCCACTGCACTCCCGGGTCACAGCAGAGAGCTGTACTGGAAGAGGAGCAATCAGGACAGAATCCAGCCCCGCGACCGGGACTAGAACCCAGTGTGCCGGCCCCACAGGCGGAGGATTAGGCTATTGAGCTGCGGTGCTGGCTGGGGATTGGCTTTGGACATGGATCTGTTTCTCCCAATATCCCTGAATTGTAGTGTGGAACTCTGACAACTTGAAGAAATCTAAATTTGAACTTAGGATTTCTGGTCACTATGAAGATATGTTGGCCAAAATAGGAACATAGAGCTGAATCATTTGATAGTTCATTTAAAAACAATTAGTGTCTGTGTCTGTGTGTCTGTGTGTGTGTGTATGTATTTGAAAGGCAGAGAGGCAGACAGAGATGTCCCATCCACTGGTTCACTCCCCAGTTGGCTACAATAGCTGGGGCTGGGCCAGGCCAAAACCAAGACCAGCTTCCTGATAATACACACCCTGGCAGGCAAAAGATAGTAGCTCAGGTACTTGGGCTCCTGCCACCCACTTGGGAGACCCAGATTGAGTTCCAGGTGCCCAGCTTCAGCTAGGACCAGCAGCAGCTATTGCACACATTTGGCAAATGAACTGATGGATGGAAGCTCTGTCTGTGTCTGTCTCTGTCTTTCTGCCTTTCAAATACCAAAATAAATATTTTTTAAAAATCTATGCGAGTCATAAGAAAAGTTCTAGGATTAAATTGATTTAAGCTTATATGTCTTTCAGAAGTAATATTATGTTGTTGATAAGAAAACATATAGCCATAAAATGAATCATAAAATAAATGTATTAACTTGTTTTTCTCAGCAAATGTAGACACTAATTACAACAAGTAACCTTGAGAGTTCTAAAGAAACACACAGTGGTACCTTACTTTATCTCCCACCCCAACCCCATTATGTATGTACCCACTAAGCAAATACTTGGCAGAAAATCAACACAGGAATTAGTTAAACCATATGCAGTTCTCCTTGGAACTAAAGATAGCATGTTTTATAGTTGCATGGCAACAATGAAAACTGAAGGTGGCAAGTGGAGGGAGGGGAGAACTCTTATTTAGTAGAAATTCAAATACATTTTGTTAGAAATAATTGGAAATAAAGAAAGGAAGTGAAGTAGACACACAGTTGGAAAAATAAAGTTAGTAATCAATAATCACCTAATGTGTTTCTGGCTTAGTGCTCAGTATTTTTGTCATTATATTTATTTATTTAACAGAGAGAAGTAGACAAAGTCCCCAGATGCTCACAAGGGCAAAGCTACTGAAGACAGAAGCTGGGAATGTAGTGCAGGTTTCCCACGTGGGTAGTAGGAACCCAATCACTTGAGCCATCACCACTGCCTCCTAGGATCTACATCAGCAGAAAACTGGAATCAGGAGCTGCAGCCAAGGATCCAACCCAGGTAATGTGAGCTGTGGGCAACTGAACTGCTCTGCTAAATGCCCACCCCTGGTGCTCAGTTTTTTACACACATTATCTTACCGATGTACAGATGGAAGCCACCCTCTGGCATAGAGTCCAAATTATTCTGCATCACCAAGATTATACTACATAAAACATTAAGATGGCAAAAACAAATGTGAACAGTTAGCTAATTTAACAAAAGTTCTTGTACAATGAGATAAATATGCGATTTAGAGAGCAGCCACATCCAAAACGTCACACATTAATCATTCAAGAACTGTATATAAAATTGAAAATAGCAACTGGTTGACAGATAAGCCTAGATTTATTTCCAACCTCAGGGTCAGAAAATAATTACATTTATACATAACCCAAAATAGTGAATTAAATAAAACTAATACTTTTTATGAGAAGAAAAACCCAGGCTGCTGAAGATAATCATTATAGTAGTCTTAAGGTCAAGATATAGCAATGATAAAATATAATTTCTTACAGGAAGAATAAACAGTTCACATTAGAGCAGAAATTTTTGAGTAATTCTACTATGGACCAAAAATACGAAACCAGGGGCCAGTGTATGTTCCCACCTGGAAAGGGAGAAGGTAACAGATTGTCCACACCTGAGAGTTATTAGCTGGTGCTGAAATAATTTTTTCCTACTACTCCATTTTTCAAAAGACTAATTGATTTGAAAGACAGAGTTACAGAGACAGGTGTGGGGTGGGGAGAGAGAGAGAGAGAGAATCTTCTGTCACTGGTTCACTCCCCAAATGGCTGCAATGGCCTGGACCTGGGCCAGATCAAAGCCAGAAACCTGAAACTCTGTCAGGGTCTCCCATGTAGGTGGCAAGGGTCCAAATACTTGAGCCACCTTCTGCTGCTTTTCCAGGCACATTAGCAGGGAGCCAGATGTGATGTAAAGAAGCCTGAATCAGAACTGACATTCATATGGGATGCTGGTGTCATAGGCAATGGCTTAACCACCATGCCACAATGCCAGCCCCTCCAGCTACTCCATTTTAAATTTGAAATAAATGCAAATGATAGATTCTCAAAGGTAGTCGACTATCTTTCATATTGTTCCTTGGTTTCATTGGGGAAAAAACGCTAGTAAATGTTATCCAAAAATAAATCTTGTCACAGTTGGCAGTTAATTTTAGAACATTGAGCTTATGCAGTAAATTTATTAAAATTAAGAATTTAACCTGAAAACGATTCATTATAATATAACCTCAGTAACTTAAGATAAGGTAATTCAGGTTTTGCCATAATTTTAGCAGAGGCAGAGGTGTATATGTACCCAACAGAATGCAGAAAATGTTGATTTGTGTGGGCTACAGATAATCTGATAATCCAAAAGGAACTTTTGAGTGTGCATCCTGTTGTCTACATTCCTTTCAAAAGTCAAGTCAACATTTTGAATTGGTGAGTTTATTTCTTAAAAAAGAAAAAAAAATTAGTGGTAAGGATTGTTACAGGGTCACTACACAGATGGATCATTCTCTATAATTTCCATGACTGTTACGATTGAGGGAAGCAGTTTGGGATACCAATGCAGAGCATAGATTAAAAGGCATGGATCAAGCCATGTGCTCTAAATACTATAACAGTTGACTCTGATCATGGACAAGTCTTTCAATCTCTCTTGGATAATTTTTCATACTTAAAAATGTTTACATCTTATGGTATATATGAGGATTACATGAAATAACATTTGTAAATCAGGATGCATGTACCTACACATAATTATTAAGAAATGTTAATTATTATTTAGTAGGTGTTCCTAATGAAAATGAATGTTAAGACACTGAACGTTCTGTGTTTTTGATAGTTTTCATATGGCATGTTTCACTGTGCCCTCTTTTTTAATGACTTTTATTATTTATTAGCGAGAGAGAGAGAGAGAGAGAGAGAGAGAGATCTTCCATCTGCTGGTTCACTCCCCAAATGGCCATCACGGCCAGGGTGGGGCCAGGCTAAAGCCAAGAGCCTGGATCCTCAGCTGCTTTCCCAGGCATGTTAGCAGGGAGCTGGATCAGAAGTGGAGCAGTCAGGACTCAAACTGGCACCCATATGAGATGCCCACATTCTAGGCAGTGGTTTAACCCACCAAGAAATAATGCTGGTTCCTCAATGTGATCTTAAACTTTGAAAATAGACTATCTGAATATGTTATATATTTAAATTATTCAAAAAATAATGCCAGTCATTTTGGACTAAGACAAGTTGATTTAGGGGCAGACATTTGATGCAGTGGTTAAGATGCTACTTGTGATGCCCACATCCCATATCCGTGTCTGAAGTCAACATCCAGCTCTGCTTCGCATACCAACTTCCTGCTAATGTGTTCTGTGGGAGGCAGCAGGTGATGGTTCAAGTAGATGGATCCTTGCCACTCATATGGGAGACCTGGATTAAGTGCCTAGCTCCTAGCTTTGGCCTGGCCCAGCCCTGGTACAGATGGAAGATTTCTACCTGTCTCTCTGCCTTTCAAATAAACATAAATAGATAAATTTAAAAATAGAAAAGTTTGTTTGAAGAATATTAGTTATCAGAAAAATATTAAAATACTTGCAATCTGATAACTTTTAGTATAACATGAAATTTCAGCATTTAGCCAATCATAACATTTGAATCTATTCATTGAATTAAATCCTGAAGTACATTTACTTGACAAATGAGTATTTCAAGTTATAAACTATACTGGATAGTAATCAATCTATATTCATGATATACTCTGTATTTAATATTTCTTTAATTTAGGGATCTCAAATGCTTTGTAAAAAGTCAGAGTGACACAAAATTTTAAGGCAAAGCATTCAAGCATGGTACCTGGCATTTAAAAAGTACAAAATACTTATTGAAATAAGTTGTTTCTTTCCTACTTCTCTAATTCAATTGCTAACTCTAACTGAAGGATTTTAGTCTCCTAACAGTGTGTGTGTATACACACACACACACACATTTTACTTCGAGAGGCAGACAGAGAAATCCCTTAAGTTGATTCACTTCTCAAATGCCTACAACAGCTGAGGCTAGGCGAAGCCAAAGCCAGGAACTGAATCCAAGTCTCACCACATGGATGTCAGGGATCCAATTACTCGAGTCTCCAGGTTCTGCTTCACCAGACCAGCATTGGCAGGAAGCTGGAGTCTTGAATGTAGCCAGAGCTGGGACTTGAGCACTCTGATGCGAGATGGAGACGTCTTAACTGCTGGACTAAATGCCTGTCTTAACACCATCATTTTGATTGTTTGATTGGTCTCATTTCTCCTGTGCTGTATCTTTGCCATCCTTCTGCCATCCCTCTACCTGTGAGTGAGCTTAGCAAACCTGCATTTGATAGTGTTATTTCTCTGTTTAAAAAAGTGCTTGTTTCCGTTGGCTATACCAGGAGTACTCAAAGTGTTGTTCTCAGATCAGCACCATCAGCGTCACCTAGGGACTTTTTAGAAATGTGAATTCTCAGGCCCCACCGCAAACACAATCCATGTTTTAGCAGATCCTCTAGGTGATTGTGATCCACACTAAAGTTTGAGAACCACTGGCTTGCAGGATAAAATCCATAAACCTCAAGATAGCATATATCCAGAATGGGCTCCACACCTCCTCTTCTCTCTCTCTCCCAAATCAAACTATATACTTTCACCTTGTGTTCTTTGCTCATGGTTCTTCTAGAAAGCATTTTGCCAACATAGCAGTCTCATAACTCCTTGCTCACTTTTCAAAATTCAACCCAAGGACATCTGAAGTAGTGTGACAAATAAAGGTAAATGGAGCCTCCAATAAACTTCAGAGGCCCTAGGATTTTGGCCTCTGCTGCCAATAACTATTTTCCCTTTGGAAAGCACTAACTCACTAATGAGTTCTGGTAGAAACTTTCCACCTGGGGCCGGCGCTGTGGCTCAGTGGGTTAACGCCCTGGCCTGAAGCACCAGCATCCCATATGGGCGCCTGTTCAAGCCCCGGCTGCTCCTGTTCTGATCCAGCTCTCTGCTATGGCCTGGGAAAGCAGTAGAAGATGGTTCAAGACCTTGGGCCCCTGCACCTGCGTGGGAGACCTGGAAGTAGCTCCTGGCTTCAGATTGGCACAGCTCCGGCCATTGCAGCCAATTGGGGAGTGAACCATCAGATGGAAGACCTCTCTCTCTCTCTGCCTCTCCTCTCTCTGTGTAACTCTGACTTTCAAGGAAAATACATTTTAAAAAATCTTTAAAAAAAAAGAAACTTTCCACCTAATCATAAGATACCAAGTGATTATGCAACTGGAACTACTCCTTGTGAATTGAATGTTACATGAACAACCTAATATTCAAATTGAAGCGTGCATTTCATTATTAATAGAATTAATGGAATAATGCATTATATTACTAAATAGAAATGATACATGCAATACTGGGCTTAAGAAAGAAAAGTACAAGCCTGTGCTGTCCACACACTGGCACAAGCCAAATGTAGACACCTGCTGCATTACATCCCACCCATGAGTGGCCCTAAAAGACACAGCAATGAGAAATCTGCCCCCAGTGTTCAGAACTTAGTTCACTTTATTTTCCACTTTTCATGGAGCAAAAAAAAAAAAAATGGTCTTTGCCCACTTTACCCTGGCTCCTCTACCTGATAACGTAAATTGAAGAAGGGCCTACACCCGGGGCCCCAGCTGAATCAGTGAGATTAAGGGCGTGGGAGAAATACACAGGACACAGAACCCCAGGGACTCAATAAACACTACTGATATTTCTAGCTTTTTATCCAATAGGCCACTCCTTTGTCAAAATTTTACTTTTAAATACTTAATGAGAATCCTCATGGGAAGAAATAATTCTCCAGCCCAAGGGCTTTAGAAAGTAAAGAGGAGGATGAGTGATTACCTTAGGACTTACAGGAAATTTGACATTGGTCTTCATCAACCTCTTACCAAGGCTTTTGTATTGCCCTGATGATACTCTCCGGTTATCAGCATCTGCAGTCTGGTCTGTTACATAAATTTTGGCAGTGGAGTTGAAGGCAATGTCTGTTACAAGGTAATGCTAGAGAAAGTGCCAACTTAAAAAGCTTTCTTCCATCTAATGCTCTCACTAACCTGCCACCTATCAACACTAACACTCAAACAGGTTCAAAACAGCCTTAAAGGGAAAAGCACTGTGGCACAGTAGGTTAAGTCTCTGATTGCAGTGTCAGCATCCCATATGAGTGTGAATCCCTGTGGCTCCACTTCCGATCCAGCTCCCTGCTCATGCACCTGGGGAAGCAGCAAAAGATGGCCCAAATCCTTGGGCCTCTGCACCCACATGGGAGGCCAGGAAAAAGCTCCTGGCTTCTGGCTTCAGACCAGCCCAGCTCGAGCAGTTGTGGCCATTTGGGGAGTGAACCAGCAGATGGAAGATCTGTCTCTCCTCCCTCTGTAACTCAGACTTTCAAATAAATAAATACATCTTTAAAAAAAAAAAAAAAAAAGCCTTAAATCGCTACAGGATTTCTCCTGCTTCCTCTAGCTCTATGGTTTCTAGAAGGTTATGAGGGAGGTAGATTGTAGTCCCTGCTGCTTTCATATAGAGCCAGGAACTGGAAACCCTCAAGTTCTCATGAATCTAATGCTTGGCAAGTAGTTTTCACTTAAAAGCTTAATTAATATTGAATCAATAAGTTCTAGCAACTGAGCTCTGAAACTAGGATTCTGAATCCACTTTCAAACAAAATGATGCTGTGACTAATGATAGCCAAATTTACTATTGAGCCATAAACTATTTTACTTTTTTCTTTAAAAGGGGTAATACACATAATAAGTGAAACAACTCTGATTTCTTTCTGCATTGTGAATGGGAAATAAAGAAAAGCATCCTGTTTTCTAGCTTAATTATAAGCTTAAGTATCACTATGTAGTGATTTACCTAATGGATCTACTATCTTCCAAATACCTCTAGTCAACTAGTACTTCAGGGAAAAAAACTTTTAGTGTTTCTGAAAATATATTTTCAAAACCTTTGGAAACATATATATTTAGCAAACATATATACGTATATGTGTGTGTGCACATACACACTATTTAATGCAAATTAGTTTTCTAATAATTTCTAATGTTTTTATAAGAACAGTTATTACACAGTTTCTTGACTGATGCCTGAGAGATGTATGTGTGTATGTAGCCCATTTATTTATTGCCTAGAAGCACATTTTGGACTGAAGTAGCAGTGATAAAGAGGGCAGGGATGAGTACATACCATAGACGTTAAATCACTACTTGCTGCAACCACATCCCATATTGGGGTGCCTGGCTTGAGTCTCAGCTACTCCACTTCCCATACAACTTCTTTGCTACTGCAATTCTAGAAGGCAGCAGTGATGACTCAAATGCTTGGGTCCCTGCCACCCACATGGGAGACCCGAATGGAGTTCCAGACTCCTGGCTTCAACCTGGCTCAGCTGTGACTCTTGCATTTGTTTAGAGTTAACTAGCAGACGGAAGATCTCTGTCTCTTCTCTATCTCTTTGATTTTCAAATAAAATGAAAAAAAAAAAAAAAACCAAGAGGAAAACTACCTAAAGGCCACATATAAATACTATATACAGTTTCCTAAAATGTTAAGATTCCACTGAAGGTTTTCAAAGGGAAAACATTGAATATAACAACTTGGAAAACATGCTTTTTCCTATATTATATTTGTGACCATGAATGATGATCACAAAATTAAGAAATAATGTGAAAATAGAATTCAGTCAGATATTTTTAATGGTATTTTTTCTCATATGTAATATTAGGTGAAATGGTTGGGATGCTGGCAAAGAGAGTGAAAATTTTCTTTAGTAAAATTTAAACTTTAAAGTTTAAAACAAAAATTTGAAAAAAAATTAAGTAAAAACATGCTTCATTTAAAAGTTAACTTTTTTGGAGTGAACATTTGGCCTAGCAGTTAAGACACTGGTTAAGATAGCCACATCCCAGTGCAGATGCTGTGGCGTAGTAGGTTAAGCCTCCATGTGAGGCTACCGCATCCTATATGGGTGCCAGTCGGTGTCCCAGCTACTCCTCTTTTGATCCAGTTCTTCTGATTCAGCTCTCTGCTTATGGCCTGGGATGGCAGTGGAAGATGGCCCAAGTACTTGGGAGACCCAGAAGAAGCTCCTGGCTCCTGGTTCCTGATCAGCCCAGCTCCAGTCAGTAAGGCCATCTGGGGAGTGAACCAGCAGATGGAAGACCTTCCTCTCTGTCTCTCCCTCTATCTGTCTGTAACTCTAAATCTCAAATAAATAAATAAAATCTTTAAAAAAAATACCCACATTCCTTATCAAAGTGCCTAAGTTTGATTCATTGCTCTGCTCCTGCCTCTAGCTTCCTGCTGATGGCACTCCAGAAGGCTGTGGTAATGACTCAGTATTGCATTCTTGCCGTCCATGTGGGAGACCTGGACTGAGTTTCTACCTCTTGACCTCAGCTTGGCCCAGCCCTGGGAGTTAACCAGCAAATGGAAGTTCTGTCACTATCCCCATCTCCCTAACCCCTTCTCTCTCTCAGTCTCTCTCTCTGCCTCTCACAAAAGTAATTTTTTAAATATACAGATATAAACAGAATTTCAAGGAAATCTGTATGATATTGTCACAGCTAACATGGGGCCTCAATTATCTATAATTATCTTAAGTTGGTGAGAGAGGAATGATCTCTATAAAATAATATTTTATTAGAATGTATCTCATGATTATAATAATAGCTATGAATATATCTACTGCTATTCCAACAATCAAATAATCAACAAAAAACTTCTAGTCAGGACCAGCGCTGTGATGTACTGGGTAAAGCCACTACTTGTAGCGCCAGCATCCTATATATATGCCAGTGTTTGTCTCCACTGCTCCACTTCCAATCCAGCTCTTTGTTCATGGCCTAGGAAAAGCAATGGAAGATGCCCCAAGTGCTTGGGGCCCTGCTACCCTCATGGGAGACCTGGAAGAAGCTCCTGTCTCCTGGCTTCAGCCTGTCCCCAGCACTGGCTGTTGCAGTCATCTGGGGAGTGAACCAGTAGAAGGAAAATCTCTCTGTGTGTGTCTCTCTGTAACTCTGACTTTCAAATAAATTAAAAAAGAAAAAAACCTTCTAGTCAGTATTAAAAATGAATTCAAACCAATTGACAATTAAGTTTTTAGTTTTTGCCCTTGATATCCTTATGAGAATTCCTAGGAGTGTTTTTCAAGTAGGAGAATTATTTCAAAACTGTAGGTCATAAAATAAATATAGGGTTATATAATTAAAAGAATTTTGGAAACTGGAGTTAAATTTAAAAACATCAGGGGCCTGGCACCGTGGCTCAATTGGCTAATCCTCCACCTGCAGGGCCGGCATCCCATATGGGCATTGGGTTCTAGTCCCGGTTGCTCCTCTTCCAGTCCAGCTCTCTGCTGTGACCCAGGAGGGCAGTGGAGGATGGCCCAAGTGCTTGGGCCTCTGCACCCGCATGGGAGACCCGGAGGAAGCTCCTGGCTTCTGGCTTTAGATCAGCACAGCGCCAGCCGTAGCGGCCATCTGGGGGGTGAACCAACAGAAGGAAGACCTTTCTCTCTCTCTCTCTCTCTCTCTCTCTCTCACTGTCTGTAACTCTAGTTGTCAAATAAATAAATAAAAAATCTTAAAAAAATTAAAAACATCAGAATCAATCCATCTAAAAAGAGTAGGTAGTGTTTTATGAAACTTCCATTTCACCTACATATCAAGGTACTCCAAAAGGTTTGTGGAAAAATGGAATTATTCCTATGAGTAGTTTAAATTTCAAATCATTGTTAAACAGTAACACTACCTAACTTAAATTATATGTCTTATATACCATGGTATGTTATTGGCATAAAGAGCATAAATTATTCTTTTCTTTTGTCTTTGTTTTAAAGATTTATTTACTTATTTGAAAGGCAGAGTGACAGAGAAAGAGGGAGAGCCACAGAAAGAGAGATATCTCCCATCTACTGGTTTACTCCATGAGTGACCACAGTGGCCAGAACTGGTCCAGGCCAAAGCCAACAGCTGGAACTCCATCCAGGTCTCCTTAACCGCTGTACCGAATACCTACCTCAATTTCTCATCTTTTAAAAAGTCACTGTCTGAGGTAGGCATTTGGTACAGTAGGTAAGACACTGCTTGGGATACCCACATTCCATGTTAGAGTGCCTGGGTTCAAGTCCCAGTTTCACTCTCCATTCATCTTCCTGCTAATATGCACTCTGGGAGATACTAGCAGATGACTCAAGTAGTTGGGTCACTGCCACTCATGTGGGAGACCTGAATTGAGTTTCCAGCTCCCGGCATTACCTGGCCTAGGCTGTTGTGGATATTTGGGGAGTAAACAAGTAGATGGGAGATCTCTTGTCTGTATCTCTCTCTCTTTCTCTATCTCCTTGCCTTTCAAATAAATAAATTTTTAAAAGGTCACTATCCTAAAATATTCTTTACTAGGAATATAGTTTTTGCAAGCTACCTGGGACCTAAAGATCATCTTATTAATTTTTTTTGCCAGTGATGAAAAACTAAGGCAGTGAATACTCCACTCTTCTTGTCGAAGAGTTAAAACCTGGAGGGTCACCCTCCTGGGAAGGAGAGAACCTCGGCATTTCTGGTCCTGCTGGAGCTACCTGTTGTTGAGGCTAAATTCCAGGTTAGTGTGGGAGAGAGTTGAGTGAGCCCTTCTTCTACTAAAAGAAATAGGATGGAAAATCTTCCTTGGGCTCAGCACCACTGACAATGCTAAAACCTTCAGTGCACTTATCCTGGCTTTTGGGCCAGGGGTTCCATGCTAGGAGAGACAAACTTAGAGACCTGTGGCTGCTGCCCATCCCCACCAACAGCAATGGTTTGCAAAGAGAGAAAGGGGAAAGGAGTAGTCTGGGAGGAGCCTTCTGGGGTTAGAAGAAATCCCAAACAAAATTTCAGAATTATTTTTGTAAAGAGTGAAACTCTCTGCCTTTCAATTAATAATTTAAAAAAATCAAAGGAGTCAAAATTGCTGCTTATAGGGCTGGCGCCGTGGCTCACTTGGTTAATCCTCTGCCTGCGGCACCAGCATCCCATATGGGTGCCAGGTTCTAGTCCCAATTGTTCCTCTTCCAGTCCAGCTCTCTGCTGTGGCCCGGGAAGGCAGTGGAGGTTGGCCCAAGTGCTTGGGCCCCTGCACCCGCATGAGAGACCAGGAGAAGCACCTGGCTCCTGGCTTCGGATCGGCACAGCGCTGGCCACAGCGACCATTTGGGGAGTGAACCAGCACTGTCTCTCACTGTCTACAACTCTACCTGTCAAATAAAAAAATAAGTAAATAATTTTTTTAAAAAAGCCATGACAAGTAACAAAGTCTTCAGTGCTTTTTTTAAAAAATTGCTGCTTGTAGAACAATTTATGCCCTGGGGCATTGTTATATACAGTAGAATAATCAGTCAGCAATTAATAGAGCTTACCACCTGGACATGGTTAGGGAAAGAAGGCCAAAGACAGCTCTGTCAAAACCATTTCAGTGGGATAACATACTCTATATGCTGAAAGAAAAAGTTGTCAACCAAATCCCATACCCAGCAAAGCTATCTTTCAAAAAATAAATGCAGTAGTGTAGTGGTTAAGCTGTGTACATCCATGCAGGAGGTCCAGGGTTTGATACTCAGCTCCAGCTCCTGACTCTGACTTTCTGCTAATCCAAGACCCTGCGAGGCAGCAGAGATGGCTCAAGTGTTGGGTTCCTGCCACCCATGTGGGAATCCAGGATTGAGTTCTCATCTCTTGGCTTCATCCCAGATCTAGCTCTGGCCATTGTGGGCACTGAGGAAGTGAACCATGGGATGGGACCTCTCTTCATCTCTCTCTCTCTCTCTCTGTATGCCTCTCAAATTATATACATATATATATGGACCAGCGCTGTGGCAAAGTGGGTAAAGCTGCCACCTGTGGTGCCGGCATCCCATATGGGCACCGGTTCAAGTCCCAGCTGCTCCATTTCCAATCCAGCTCTCTGTTATGACCTGGGAAAGCAGTAGAAGATGGCCCAAGTCCTTGGGCCCCTGCACCCATGTAGGAAGACCCAGAGAAAGCTCCTGGCTCCTGGCTTCAGATCAGTATAGCTCCGACTGTTGCAGCCAATTGGGAATGAACCAGCGGATGGAAGACCTCTCCGTCTGCCTCCCCTTCTCTCTCTGTGTGGCTCTCTCTTTCAAATAAATAAGTAAATATTTTTTTAAAAAGTACATGTAAATAAAAGGCAAAATAAAGAAAATTCAAGATAAATAAAAACTAAGACTGTGTTGATAGTGGAATCTACCTTACAAGAAACATGAATAGAAGTTCTTCAGGCTTAAAGCAAATGACCCCAGACAGTAATTCAAATCCACATGAATGAAGAGAGCTAAGAAAGGCAATAGTGTAATTATAAAAGATACTATAAATGGAGGCTGGCACTGTGGCATGGTGGGTTAAGCTGCCTTATGCAGTGCCAGCATCCCAAATGGGTGCCAGCACAAGTCCCAGCTGCTCCACCTCTCATCCAGCTCCCTTGTGCCTGGAAAAACAGTGGAAGATGGCCCTAATACTGGAAAGCCTGCACCCATGGGGGAGACCCAATGAAGCTCCTGGCTCCTGGCTTTGGTCTGGTCCAGTCCGGGCTGTTTCCATTACTTGGGGAGTGAACCAGTGGTTGGAAGATCTCTTTCTGTGTTTCTCCCTCTCTCTCTGTAATTGTGACTTCCAAATAATTAAATAAATACATCTTTAAAAAAGATATTATAAATGCATACTTTCTTCTCTTAACTGATTTAAAAATCAATATGCATAGAATGTATTGTGTTTTTTTATTTATATTTTTTTTTGACAGGCAGAGTGGACAGTGAGAGAGAGACAGAGAGAGAAAGGTCTTCCTTTGCCGTTGGTTCACCCTCCAATGGCCGCCGCTGCAGCCGGCACACCGCGCTGATCCGATGGCAGGAGCCAGGAGCCAGGTGCTTTTCCTGGTCTCCCATGGGGTGCAGGGCCCAAGCACCTGGGCCATCCTCCACTGCACTCCCTGGCCATAGCAGAGAGCTGGCCTGGAAGAGGGGCAACTGGGACAGAATCCGGCGCCCCAACCGGGACTAGAACCCGGTGTGCCGGCGCCGCAAGGTGGAGGATTAGCCTAGTGAGCCACGGCGCCGGCCCTGTATTGTGTTTTTTTAAAGATTTATTTTATTTATTTGAAAGGCAGAGTTACTGAGAGACAGAGTCAAAGAGAGAGAGAGGTCTTTCATCCACTGGTTCACTCCCCAGATGGCCACAACGGCCAGAGTCATGTAGATTCGAAGCCAGGAGTCAGGAGCTTCTTCTGGATCTCCCACGTGTGTGCAGGAGCCCAAGGACTTGGGCCATCTTCTACTGCTTTCCCAGGCCATAGCAGAGAGCTGGATTGGAAATGGAGCAGCCAGGACCGGCGCCCAAATGGGATGCTGGTGCTGCAGGCGGCAGCTTTACCCACTATGCCACAGCACCAGCCCCTATATAATGTATTGTTTGAACTATAATGTAGAAATTGATATATTTACTGTGGGGAGCAACTTGGAGCAACTCGGACTAGACTAAGTTACTGGAATTAAGACTTATTCTATGCATCTGCTCTCCCACAATATGGCGCTGAGAAGGGAAACAGTTCAACCAATAAACTGTAGGACCTGCTCCTGATTGGAGGAGAGCAGCGTACTTGGCGTGTGGGTAGCAGAGTTGGGATTGGTGGAAGAGGACTATAAAGGAGGAGAGAGACAACATGCACCAGGAACATCTATCTGAAGGAACACCTGTGCAGCCCCCAAGAGAGCCGGTCGGTGGTGTGCCGCTCCCCCGCAGAAGTGGGGAAAGTGGCAGGGGGAACCGCCCTTCCACGGAGGTGGAAGGGTCGGTAGCCAACCCGGGAAGAACTAGCAGCAAACCCGGGAAGGGCCAAGCAGACAAAAGAACAGCGCAGGGTCCTGTGTCGTTCCTCCACGAAGATGGGGAGCGACATTTACCAATAACTGCATAAAGGAGGTAGGTAGAAGCCATGCTGTATTGAAGAAATCACATTAGATGATGACTCAAATCCACAAGAACAAATGAAGAAAATCAGAGAGATCACTAAGAAGGCTAATACTACAAAAGCTATAAATACATTTTTGATTTCCTACCCTCTCTCAGCTTTTTAAAAAGACATAATGCCATGTAAAGTAATAATTATAACTATGTACTGTTGGGTTGACAATTATAGATGTAATATATATAATAATACTGCAGTGAATAGGGTCACGGCAGAAGGGTGGAATAGCTGCCACCTGCACCCAGGAGATGCCTACTCTCGACCTGAGTTGCAAAGTCAGTTCCTTCTGAAGGCTTGAGGCAAGAACGCTCGGTCACCTTGGTGATAGCAGATCCAGCGCCTGAAGCTTCAGGAAAAAGCTGGAATTTTCAGGAAAAAACTGTGTCCAGAAGTGAAGTCAACGTTCCGGGATGTTCTTCCAAAACAAGGGCAGTTATCTGTAAAAGACATAACCACAATGGTGCTGTGTAAACCCAAACTTTTGCCCTTAAAATTTTTGACTCTGGAAAACAGGAGAAAATGCAGCAAGCAGCACAGGATACAATTCGCCAACAAGAAATGACAGAGAAAGAATAACGGCAGATAACACACATATAACCTAGCACTTTAGGAAATAGCCACCCTAGCTTGCCTACTGTTAAACGGTAACTAGAAAATAATCTGGATCAGTATGCTGAAAGAAATATTTGTTAATAAAACTGATATTCATAGAAATACAAAAATACCCAAGATTGAGAAGACCTGTATTGGTGGTTTTTTTTTCCTTAAACCATGTTTTTAAAATTGCAAATTATATTCACAATTCCTGTTGGCTATCAGTTTTATAAGGTACCATTATTTTTTTTAATATTTTATTTATTTATTCGAAAGTCAGAGTTATACAGAGAGAGAAGGAGAGGCAGAGAGAGAGAGAGGTCTTCCATCCGTTGGTTCACTCCCCAATTGACCGCAACGGCCGAAGCTGTGTCGATCCGAAGCCAGGAGCCAGGAGCTTTCTCTGGGTCTCCCACGTGGGTGCAGGGGCCCAAGGACTTGGGCCATCTTCCATTGCTTTCCCAGGCCATAGCAGAGAGCTGGATCAGAAGCGGAGCAGCCAGGACTAGAACCGGCGCCCACATGAGATGCTGGCGCTTCAGGCCAGGGCGTTAACCCGCTTTGCCACTGCGCCGGCCCCAATATAAGGTACCATTCTTAGCATAAGCATTAAATGAAACTTTTTTCATACAGAGGATAATCTCAGGCTTTTACATTACCTAAATTAAAGTATTTATGTTAGAAATTTGAGAGTTTTTTAAAACCAATTTTTGGTGCCGCATCATGTTTATACTATTTTACCTGACCAGTAGTGGACACTAATGATCTAATGATGATAAAACTGTTTCTTAAACAAATTTGACTTTTAAGAAACCCTAATCTATTCTGTAATCAACTAAAGCTCTTAATTGTACTGATTTTAAGGACTTAAGAATTACTTGACTACTTTTATGATTCAGGTATCAAACACAATTAAAAATCTGAAAAATGGTTATTGTAATTATCTAAAATAATGTGGTTTTGAAAGAGCCCATGATATGAACATGAACATTAAATTTGGAGTTTTGATTCCAGTAGACTTATCTCAACCTATAATAGGTATATTCCTAAGAATACCTTTGTAAATTATTAATGTAATTCTTGGTTAGTTTGTTGGAGCTGATAGGCAGTTTAAATTAGCACAGAATTTTAGATCTTGCCAAATAATTAAGTTCTATGAGAGGTTAGAAATGTGTAATTCTTTTTTTTTAAAGATATTTATTTATTTGTGAGGTAGAGTCATAGACAGTGAGAGGGAGAGACAGAGAAAAAGATCTTCCCTCCGTTGGTTCACTCCCAAGGTGGCCCCAACGGCCACAGCTGCACCAATCCGAAGCCAGGAGCCAGGTGCCTCTTCCCAGTCTCCCATGTGGGTGCAGTGGCCCAAGCACTTGGACCATCTTCTACTGCTTTCCCAGGCCACAGCAGAGAGCTGGATTGGAAGAGGAGCAGCTGGGACTAGAACCGGCGCCCATATGGGATGCTGGTGCCGCAGGTAGAGAATTAACCTACAGCATCACGGAGCCGGCCCCAGAAATGTGTAATTCTTTAGAAAACTATTATTGATAGAAGGTAGTATTTTCTCAGACACTGAATAAATGTAAAGCTTTGAGTCTCTGGAGAATAATTTTTTATAACACTAATCATTTTGGTAATATAATTTAAGAATGATTAAAGCTATTATGTATTTATAGAAATTTCATTAAGCTTTGGGTCAGATCAGTAAACAAGAGAGTCAAGTGAGCATCCATTTTCCCCAGTGTAATCTTAATTACAATTTACTATTGTACTTTCAATTTAAAAGTGTACAAGGATTTTTTTATAAAAGTTTGGTAGAAGCACAGCTTAAATTCACCAACTTCAAATGTGCTTCCCTTACATGATTTAAAATTTGTTACGTGAAATTAAAAAGTTGTTCAAAAGACCTAAAATAAATGTACTCTCAAAAAAATATTGCAAAGAGGAGAAAAGGGAAAAATGGAGTTATATAGAAGTATCATTTTTATGTCTTATGAAATTAAGCTGATATAATTCAAAAGCTGAGCCTGCTAAATTAAGATGTATGTTGTGGGGCTGGTACTGTGGCAAAGCAGGTTAAGCCACAGCCTGAAGTGCCAGCATCCCATATGGGCACCAGTTCAAGTTCCAGCTGCTCTAATTCCTATCCAGCTTCCTGCTAATGTGCCTGGGAAACCAGTAGAGGATGACCCAAGTCCTGGGGGCCCCCGCACCCACATGGGAGACCCAGTAGAAGCTCCTGGCTCCTGGCTTCAGCCTGGCCAAACCCTGGTGATTACAGCCATTTGACAAGTGAACCAGCAGAAGGAAGATATTATCTATCTCTCCTTCTCTCTCTTTAACTCTTCTTCCAAACCAATAAATACATCTTTAAAAAAAAAAAAACAGATGTATATTCTAAGTCCTGGGATAACATATATGAAGCCAGACATAGAAGCAATACAGTACATTATACATTATTGAAAAAAAAAAAAAACTGTTACGGGATCAAGGATAATTTTCAGCCTTAATGTCTGTGAGATTAATTGTGCTTAAAATATGGGGATAAAGTAGTCACTTTTTTAAAAAAAATTTATTTATTTATTTGAAAGGCAAAGTTACACAGAGAGAGGAGAGGCAGAGAAAAAGAGAGAGAGAGAGAGAGAGAGAGAGAGAGGTCTTCTATCCGTTGGTTCACTCCCCAATTGGCCGTGATGGCCGGAGCTGCACCGATCCGAAGCCAGCAGCCAGGAGCTTCCTCTGAGTCTCCCATGTGGATGCAGGGGCCCAAGGACTTGGACCATCTTCTACTGCTATTCCAGGCCACAGCAGAGAGCTGGATTGGCAGTAGAGCAGCCAGGACTAGAACCGGTGCCCACATGGGATGCCAGCGCTGCAGGCCTGGTTGTAAACCTGCTGCGCCACAGTGCCGGCCCCAAGTAGTCACTTCTAAGCCATTTACTGGGTCCAATCACATATATTAATTTCATTTTACCCATCATAAATATTCAAATGACAGTTTTATAAATATAAACAACCTTGAGCATGTTCAACTCCTTGCCTACACTGCAGGCTAACAATAGGCTGGAATGATGAGCTGTAGTTGGAGTCACAAATGCAGATGCTCACAGAGGCCAAAGTGGAAGCGGCTCTATGTAACACAACGACAGCAGAAGGTCAAGGGACACAAAAGCACACACTGCCGAAAAAGATCCCGATTTTAAACTTTTTTTTTTAAACTTACTTTTCATTTATGAAACGCAGAGAGACAGAGAGGGAAAGAGACAGACAGACATTTTTCATGTGCTATTTCACTCCCCAAATCCTACAACAGCCAGGAATGGGCCAGACTGAAGCCAGGAGCCCACAGCTATCTCTCCATCTCTCACATGGGTGGCAGGAACTCAAATGCTTGAGTCATGACTGCAGCCTCTCAGGTTGCACATTAGCAGGAAGCTGGAAGGGAAAGCAGAGCTGGAATCTGAACCCAGGTGCTCCAGCATGGGATGCAGATGTCCCAAGAAGCACCTGCACTGCTGTGCCAAATTCTCAGCCCTGAATTTTAAAGTTTTTAAAGCACTGAGCTGGCTAAACAAAACACCTCTACTGACAGGTTATCCAGAACCTTGGTTTACAATTTTTGTTTCTTCAAAGATGTATTTATTTCCTTCAAAGTCAGGGTTACAGAGAGAGGGAGAGACAGGGAGAGAGAGAGCTCCCATCTACTGGTTTATTCCTCAGATGGCCTCAATGGCCAGGGATGGGCCAGGCTAAAGCCAAGATCCAATAACTTCTTCCAGGCCTCCCACATGGGTGCAGGGACCCAAGCTCTTGGGCCATCTTCTGCTGCTTTTCCCAGGCCATTAACAGAGAGTGGAGCAGCCAGGACATGAACCAGTGCCCATATGGGATGCCAGCCCATTTTTTTTTTAAGATTTATTTATTATTTATTTGAAATGCAGTGTTAGAGAGGGAGATTCAGTGGGTGAGATCTTCCATCTGCTGGTTCATTCCCCAAATGGCTGCAACAGCCAGGGGCCTGGAATTCCACCCGGGGTCTCCCACATGGGTGATAGAGGCCTAAGTATTTGGCCCATCTTCTGCTGCTTTCTCAGGCACATTAGCAGGGAATTGGACTGGAAGTAGAGCAGCATGGACTGGAACTGGTGTTCTATGTCTGCATTGTAGATGAGGCCTTAACCTGCTGTGCCACAACTCTGGCCCCTACAGCTGTTCTTTTTAACATAATCAACTCTTGGCTTTTCTTGCACTGAAGATAGATAAACAACTTTATCAATCAGCTTACTGAAATCTATAGCGCTTCAAAACTATTCCAGCTACATAAGAATCTGATTGAATTTGAAGAGAACATTTTAAAATGGAAAATACCCTCACAATTTAAATAAGAAAACTTTAAAACCTAACTTCTACTTTTTTTAAAAAAGATTTATTTATTTATTTATTTATTTATTTGAAAGACAGAGTTACAGAGAGGCAGAAACAGACAGAGAGAGATCTTCCATCTGCTGATTCACTCCCCAGATAGTCACAATGGCCTGAGCTGCACCAATCTGAAGCCAGGAGCCAGGAGCTTCTTCTGTGTCTCCCATGTGAGTACAGGGGCTCAAGGACTTGGGCCATCCTCTATTGCTTTCCCAAGCCATAGCAGAGAGCTGAATCAGAAGTGGAGCAACCAGGACTCAAACCAGTGCCCATATGGGATGCCAGCACTGCAGGCAGTGGTTTTACTGGCTACGCCACAGCGCCAGTCCCTACTGCTACTTTTAATTCAACACATGCCAAGAAAAATATCAATATTCCTTATGACAAAATATATCAGTATATTGTTATTTTTGTATAGCTATGTAAGTTTATTATTTTACTATGGATAAGTAAAAAACACTATTGGCTTAGCATTTAAGATACCCATTAGGGTGCCCACAACCACATATCAGAGTGCCTGGGATTCAGTCCCAGCTCTGCTCTGGATTCCAGCTTCATGGATGCACTCACTCCCTTCAAGGCAGCAGGTGATGGCTCAAGTACACACATATGGGAGACCTGGATTGACTTCCTGGCTCCCAGTTTTGGCCTGAGACAACATTATTTCAATAAAGCTATAAAGTATGAGAAATCTTCAAAGAGTTCATGAGTAATTAGCATTATATTTTAAAAATTATTTATTTATTTACTTGAGAGGCAGAGAGATCTCCCATCTACTGGTTCACTCCACAAATACCCATAATAGCGTGGGCTGGGTCACGCCAAAGCCAGGAGCAGAGAACTCAAATTGGGCCTCCCATATAGGTGGCAGGGACCTAAATACATAACCTATCACTTGCTACCTTCCACAGTCTGAATTAACAAGAAGCTGGAATTGGCAACCAGAATTGAGCATCAGACACATATACTCTGATATGGGATGCAGGCAATCTAACTGGCATGTTGACCAAACATCTTCCCTCATATTATTTTTTTAATTCATTTTCATGAACCCTTTGAAGTACCTTCCTATCTGGATGTTACAACTGATTCATATTAGATTTCTAAAGGAAAATTTCATATTGTACCTTAAGGTGACAGGACCTGTTATATCTATATATATGCAAATGTATGAATCATCCCCCAAATTATTTTTTAATCAAAAACTTTGCTTCAAAACATCATTCTCAATACAGTCATAGACAGAAAACAAAACAAAATATTTTTTAAATGTGAATATATTTAAAAAATTAAAACACCTAAGAAATGCAATCTATACATATGAAAAAGTAAAATATTTATAGGCATAACAAGTAGTTGCAACATTATCCATAAGCAGCAGTTAGTATTTATATTCCCCATATTTTGGTTAAAACCATAGTGGTAAGTTTATTCTTTTTAGGGAAATTATATAAGGAACATATAGCATATTATGAGTAAGCTATAGAAGACTGTGTAATTGGAAAATTAATTCCAAGAAACATTATGTCTTCCAAAAACACATTTATTATTAAACAAATTATTTTAAACTAGTGGACAACAAAATGAGCCTATACGTTATTAAGTTCAAGATATATAGTTAACTTGCATAAAATTACATTTGGCATTTTATAAAGAGTCTATTCTAAAATATCAGTAATTCAGGCAATTGGGATTTCCACAGGAGATAAATTGCCATTAATTTTCTTTGTATGAAGAAAAGGTCTACCTTAAGAACATGACCACTACGTGAGGAAATGGCATAGCATACTTTAAAAACCAAATGGTGAAACATAAGCATCAGGATATTCTTTTACCAGTACCAGCCCTATAGCCGCATTTCAGGTGGTTTAAATTTAACAACCACATGTCCAAATGACTGGGTTTTTAATCCCTTCTATTGTATTGTTTAGCTAAGAATTTTAATTTCCATTATAAATGGGAGCCTATCATATTGATTATCTAAAGATATAAGGAATAAAGTACTTGGATAGTCTAGTACTTTTTTTAGAAATATATCTAACATCTTCACATATAAGCAAAAGACTAAAAATTTCTGATTTGGGAGAAATGAAATAAAATACAGTGAATGGTTCTCTCTTCATCTCTAACTGTAAAAATCCCTTTTGCCCTATTTATTTGACCCGTCTCTGTTCATGCAACTTAATGAGCCCTCAAAAGAATTTGCACATCTTTATACAGAATTCACATCTACATCAGTAAACTGCCAGTCCTTTTATATTTTCAGTGCCTTATCAAAATATGGGTAACAAAGTTCTTCATTCTATGAGGCAGGAAGATGTTTCCTAAGTACTTCTTTGGATGATGAGGATATAGTATCTGGGAAGGACACATCAAATTCTATTAGAAGATCACCACGTTGGTCTGGATTTTTTGGAAATGGCAGCCCGTATCCAATAATTCTTCTTCTCATTCCAGGTTTCACAATATCATTTATTGACATAGGTATGTTTCTTCCATCCATTGTTGGCACATTAATTGAGCAGCCACACAATGCCTAAAATGGACCAAATTAAGTACAATTAACAAACTTCACAACTTAAAGATCAAAGCAGAAATATTAGGAGGTAGCAATAGATAAGATCACTAAAGTAAAATTTCAAGTTCCAAAAGAATAACAATAGTTACAAGTTATCTCTTCAGGATACATATAATCAGACGTGTGACAAAAGACAAGAAGGCGAGGGAAAGGGAAAAAGAAGGAAAGGAAGTCTTCTGCATTGCCATGGAATGAAAGGGATACTTTGAAGCTGTTGTTACCAGATTCAAGATGCAGGATTTGGAATGGGAGAAGAGAGAGAAGCTCAGAACTGGAAAAGAACAAGATAGGAGGACTACCTAACTCTCTGGAAAATCTTAGGGCAAGAAATACCTTTGTTTGAGTCAATAAATTTTTCCTGATTGGCTATTATATGCCACACATATAGATGCTAGATGCTGAGTCATACAAGCATCCATGAACAAAGACCCATCTTAAGAAATACACTAGGAACTCAGAAACATATGAGGAACTAGAAATTATAGTATGGGCACAGAAGTATATTCAGAGGTCTTTTATAAGAGAAAGGGCACCCCATTTGCCACTCCCTGTACCACCCCTAGCCACCCCTTAGCTTGAGAATTCAGAATGCTTGAGCTAAGAATTGGACCAGTAGCAAGTACTGGTGAAGTAGAAGGAGGAATAATAGTGTTCCATGGCACACAGCTCAGATAACGGCACAAAATCATACAGGGTAATAATAAAGCAAACTTAAGAGGAAAGCATAAATGTTTATTGGTATAAATCAGATTTAAAATGGCAGAAAGACAAAAAGAGCTCCCATCTGCCTACAATGGCCAAGGCTGAGCCATAGTCAAAGCCAGGAGCTATAAACTCAACCCAGGTCTCCCATTTAGGTGACAGGAACCTACTTACTTGAGCCATCAGTGAGGCTTCCCAGGGTCTGCACTAGCAGGAAGTTAGAATTAGGAGCCAGAGCTGGCGATTGAACCAAAGTATTCCAATGTGGAATGTGGACATTTAAATGCTAAGATAAATGCCCACACCTGCCTTTTCTTTTAAGCTAAAAGATTAGACTTTATGGTAGAGACTATGTAGAGCCACTTAAGAATTTTAAGCAGGGAACTGATATAGCAGTATTTGCAGTGTTACATTCTAATTTGGGAAACTACAAGAATTCAATTAAAAACTGTATTAAAGCAGTACTGTCATCAACTACAAATTTCTGTATTTTAATTTTAATGCCTTTTTTGTTATACAGTTATTATTCCAAATTAATAATTTTAGAACAAATCTTATACATGGACTAAGGCAAGGTTATCATGCCGACCTTTTAAATCACACTTGCAAAAACAGAATGCAGTTAACCCAATATTAGGTTTCACAGTACATAATCCAGTTACCACTTAATATTGACATTTAAATTGTTAATATAAAGTAAATAAACCTAGAAGACATAATGCCATCCATAAGAGAGGTTTAACAGAAGTATTACCTCAACGGTAACCTCTGTAGCAGGTCGCAGTTGAGGATGCCTGCATCCCATACCAGAGTGCATGGTTCAAGACCCAGCTATTCTGCTTCCTGCTCATGTGCCTGAGAAGCAGCAGATAATGGCTCAGACACTTAAGTCCCTGCCACCCATGTAGGAGATCCAAATGGAGTTTCTGGCTTCTGGCTTCTGGCTTCAGCCTTGCCCAGACCCAGCTGTTAAGGGCATTTGGGGCATGGACCAGAGGATAGAATTTATCTCTCATTCTCTCTCTCTCTCCCTCACTGTGTGTATGTGTGTGTGTGTGTGTGTTCTCCTGTCCCTCTGCCTTTCAAATAAGTAAATCAATCTTTTTTAAAAAATACATATACATATATATAGCAAGCATTGAATAAATGTTAGCTATTATTTACATAAATTCCCTAAGATCAATCAGTTGCATAATTCTGCTTGGTTTCAGAATCCTAGATACTATTAACTTACCTCCCGTAAACTAATTTTAGCATTATAAATTATATTTGATCCATCTCTTTTAAATTTTGGGTGATCTTTGTCTTTAATAATGAAAACAATATCTGCTGGAATACTATTTGGTGTTTCATCTCCTTCCCTTGGAAAAGTAATTTTGGTGCCTTCTTTCCACCCTTTTTTAATCTCAATGGTGAGAATTTTGTCCTCAGATCTGTAACTCCTTCCATCAGGGTTCAACCTTTTCCGAGAAATCTTCATCCGTTTGGTACAACCACTATATATTTCTTCAAGTGATACTCTGAGTTCATGAATAACCGGAGGATCTTGTTTGAGGCGGGATGGCCCCACAGAATTCCTGTCTCTTGGGTAACCATTCATGCTGAATCCAAAGGCACTGAAAGGATCTCCATCTATTTCCATTTCTTCAGAATCTCTACCACCACCCATCCGTCTGCCAAAGAAAATTTCAAAGGGATTGGAACCTCCGAAAAATGCAGCAAATGTGGCATGTGGATCGCCATGAAACGTGTACCGGAAGGTACCTCCTTGTCCATCAGTACCTCCTGCGCCTCCTTTCAACCCTAAGGGAAGAAATAAGCATGATTAGAACAAAGTTTGTAATTCTTGCAAGATAAACATTCAGAATCTGTATAACTAACAAACTCTGTCCAACTTAGGCTGCAATTTAGTAACACTGGCCAAAGATGTTATTATAACTAAGCACAGAATAGCTGTTATCACCTTTGAAGACTTCCATCCTAAGTTAAATTTATAGCTTTCAAATTATTTCTTGAAATATTAACATTTAAGAACTTATTTCTGGGGGATGATGCTGTGGCACAGTAGGCTAAAGCCTCCGCCAGTGATTCTAGCATCCCATATGGGCGCTGGTTTGAGTCCTGGCTGCTCCTTTCTGACCCAGCTCTCTGCTATGGCCTGGGAAGGCAATGGAGAATGGCCCAAATGCTTGGGCTCCTGCACCCTCACGGGAGACCCAGAGCAGGCTCCTGGCTCCTGGCTTTGGATCAGCCCAGCTCCGGTTGTTGTAGCCATTTGGGGAGTGAGCCAGCAGATGGAAGACCTCTCTCTCTCTGTCTCTCCCTTTCTCTGTCTGTAACTCTGCCTCTCAAAATAAATAAATAAAATATTTTTAAAAAATAAAATAAAAAAGAACTTATTTCTTTGATTCACAGTTAAATAAGAAAAAAGTAAAATAAAATAGAGAATGCCTCATTTCATAAGCTATTGGTTTGGCATACTGAAGTAGACAAATTTTTTTTAAAGATTCATTTTATTTATTTGAAAGAGTTACAGAGAGAGGTAGAGACAGAGAGAGAAGTCTTCCATCCGCGGGTCACTCCCCAATTGGCCACAATGGCCGGAGCTGCGCCGATACAAAGCCAGGAGCCAGGAGCTTCCTCCAGGTCCCCCACACAAGTGCAGGGGCCCAAGGACTTGGGCCATCTTCTACTGCTTTCCCAGGCCATAGCAGAGAGTTTGATCAGAAGTGGAGCAGCCAGGACTAGAACCAGCGTCCATATGGGATGCCAGAGCTCCAGGCCAGGGCTTTAACCCCCTGCGCCACTGCGCCAGCCCCAATAAATTTGTTTTTAAAAGACATAAGTTGAGGGGCCAGTGCTGTGGTGTAGCGGGTAAAGCAGCCACCTGCAGTGTCGGCATCCCATATGGGCGCCAGTTCAAGTCCTGGCTGCTCCACTTCCGATCCAGCTCCCTGCTGTGGCCTGGGAAAGCAGTAGAAGATGGTTCAAGCCCTTGGGCCCCTGCACCCATGTGGGAGACCCAGAAAAAGCTCCTGGCTCCTGTCTTCGCGGCCACTGTGGCCAACTGAGGAGTGAACCAGTGGATGGAAGACCTCTCTCTCTCTCTCTCTCTCTCTCTCTCTCTGACTCTCCTTCTCTCTCTGTGTAACTCTGCCTTTCAAATAAATAAATAAATCTTAAAAAAAGACATTAGTTGAAAGGTATTCAGTAATCAATACAAAAATGCAGCATCTAAATCTTTAAATATAATTATAATTAGCAAGTATAACTAATAATATAAAATATCATATTCATAATAACTAGTTTTATTTCCATCATCTTTCACTGTTCAAGAATTAAAATGGAACTCTTACTGTGGCAGAAAGGGAAAATTCTAATGAGGGCAGAGATAAAAAATTTTTTTAGATACTAAAATTGTTATTCCTATTCTAGATAAAATTTTTTATCCAGGCACATAGCATTAATTTCAAACCATATAAAAAGAAAACTGAAATCAAGAGCTGTAAGCCCTCTTGACACATAAGGCCTGGTTATTTCTGTCTATTGTGGATAACCCACTTCAGACAGCAATATAATGACCCTTTGACCCTTTGCTCAAAGGCTCATCTAAGTAACATGCAGCTCACAAAAGATTACATATTTGAAATAGCATTTTCCACCATGTGCCAAAGAAAGATTCTATTAAAACTCACAGAAAACCAATACAGTAATTTTTAAGGGGTCAGTACTGACAAGGATTTCTATCATTACAGTATCAGCAAAGTTTCTGAGTGAGTCTTACGGGCATTCCTAACCAAGTAAACAAACTGGAAAAGAATCTAAAAATTATAAAATTTAAAAAGTCAAGAGATTAAACCGGGAGCTTCTAAAGTACCCAAGCAATGAGTAATATGAAGTCAGGAAGTATAGCTTATTTATATTTGTATTGCTCATGCATAGAGGGCTGAAAATGATAGGCATTTATGTTTATCAAATGAAGGGACTGAACTAAAGTCCTCCTAAATCAAACCTAAAAAAAAAAAGGTCTCAAGTATCAGTACAGACATGGCAGAAGAAACAAAAGCATTATCAAATAAAATCACAAAAACACACTATGTGAGATTTAACAATTTTAAATCCCACTGGGAACATTCTGCTTGCTTTCAAAGAGACTTGGTATTGTGTATGTCTTATTCATTTGGCTTCTTCCATTAAAAGGGGTGTATGTACTCTACTTTCTCTAACAGAATGTCTACAGAAGCCTAAATTTTTACCTTCATGAATAGAAATCTAGAGAGATCTAACAATCTGAAAATTATCAAAGTATGTATTGAATGATACATCCAAATAGCAGTTAGAAAGTCCCTTGTAGGAACTGAATGACAAGTAAAAGCAGGATAAACAGTTTGAATATACAGCTCACACAAATCTCTCTTCCTAAATTTTACTAGAACAATTATAACTGCAAATATCAAAAGCTAGTGACAGACTTTTTTTTTTTTAACAGTAGAACATGGATATAACTCAAGGTCATCACCAAGGTAACTAAATCAATGCTTAAATTACTTCAATCATTTTATCCTCCATCCTATAAATTTCAGAGCATAATAATTTAACTGAGAGTTAAGTAAACTGGGTAAACTAGCTTGCCCAATCTAACTCATACAAGACAAAAATCTAAACGCTTTTGGCTCATAAGATTCATGAAAAGAAAGAGTAACATTTTCAGTTATTACAGCATGAGTTTGGCTTTTCTTTAAAACCCTTTCCCTTCTCTGCCAAAAATGGTAACTGAGTCAGGATTACAGAGTCCCTGAGAAGCTTCACACACAGTCTAAGGTGACTTATTATCACAGCACACAAAAAAACCTCCAATGTATCTTTGAGGATTTCCTAGACACTGAATAGTTAATTACGTAGCTCAGATGAAGAATAAAATTACTCGATTGACTGAGAAAAATCCTACCAAAATTTTTGTCACTATGTAGATATCATTTGCATTACCTATCACTTGAATTTTAACAGGCATGTCATCAACTTACATAGTTAATTCTTACTCATGTACATTTAGACTGCTAATGGAAAATTTAAATGTGTAACAAGGTTCCCTCTGCTTTCCAAAATGTTTTCTAGACACCACCATCACTTTGTGTAATCAAAGAATGTACTCTAGAATCAACAACTGCCTATGCTTTAGCAGGATTGCTATTATTTAAAAAACAGCCAACCAACCAATTTGCAATCCAAAAACAAAAATGCGTTGTTAAATCTATTTATAACAATGACTCCCACTAGTCAAGCTAAGTAAAAGTTTATCAAAAGAAGAACACTAGAGAATTAGGATTTAAAAGAAGAAAATAATAGTACTTTAACAACTCTTACTTTAAGTAATAAATCTAATATGTAAAAAATCTAGATTTATAGTAACACTTCAGAAACTTAGAGAAAAATGAAAATCTTTAAATTGTTTCACTTCATAAAATACAATTTACTTACATATTTTTAGAACACACAATAAATAAATTATATAAAGAACAGAATAAGCAAACTAGTATAGGAATTAATATACTAAAAACAAATTCTATCATATAAACAAATTTATAATATAAACTTCAGTATTTGAAGTAAGTTATTAAATAAACTATAGGCAATAAATAAGACAAGCCTAAAGAAAAAGAAATGTTAGCAAACTAGAATAAATAATTTTTAAGTATATGTTATCAAAATCTTTCTTAAAAAAATCTTTTAATACAAATTTCTGTTTATATCCATTGAACCACCCAGAATTAAATCTAAAACTTTTTGAGGGAGGTGGTTCAGAATCCAATTTTAAATTTTGTAGTTCTATATTTTTTGTCTTTAAGTGATTCAATTATGGGAAAAAATCTTTGTTTTTAAAAATATATTTATTAAAAAACACCACAAAAGCAACCCACTGTAAATACACAGACTTTAGTGAACTTGTAGAATTGTACAATCAACACAACCCAGTTATAGAACATTTCCATCATTTCAAAGAGTTCTCCAGTTCCTATTTGTAGCTAATCCCTGCTCCAAACCCCAGTCCTAGGTAAGACACATCTGCTTTTTTTTCTATAGATTTGCTCTTCTCAAACATTTCATATAAATGTAAGCATACAATATGTAGTCTTTTACATCCAAATTCTTTCACTTAGCATGCTACCGTGGTTTCTCCAAGTTATAATGTGTTTCCCTTTTAATTTTGCTAAATAATATCCCACTGGATGTCTATACTTTTTGTTACCCTTTCATTTTTGGATTGTTTTCAGTTTGAGGTCATTACAAATAATCCTGCTATGAATATTCAGTCTTTGTGTAGACATATCATACATATGGGAAAGGTCTTTAAACAGTTTGTGGGAAATACATATTATGAAAGATCTCTGTGTGGATTTCAATTTTTTTGTGTGCTCCAAAATAAAATTATCTTTTAATTTAATTTCTCCACAAACTTCATGTTTTCATTTCTTTTGATTCCTAGGAGTGGAACTGTTGGGTCATATAACACATCCAAAGCATCTCTATTATTATCTAACTCTTTTTATACAAAGAGTTTTAATTTTGGCCATTAGACATTTTCAGAACACAAACAAATGGGTTTCTTAATTCCTAAACATATAAATTTAGCAATTCAACTCATAATCCTCAGTTCATGTTTCCTTGTTTCCATTGCTCTAGCTCTAAGAATGTAATGATTCTAAGGAAAAAGAAAAAGTGTTAGGTAAATTATCTTCACTCCTAAATTTCAGTGTTTTGCCACTTCTGGAGAAACCTATGGAACGAGGCCAACAGGAAAAAACAGATCAATGAAAGGCAAGGAGAAAAAAAACATTTTCCACATTTTCACAGTGTACATAAAAGGATTTTTTTTTTAAATTATTTGAGAGGCTAGACAGAGAGAAAGCGCTCCCATCTGCAGGTTCACTCCCCAAATACCTACAACCACCAGGGTTGGGCCTACTGAAGCCAGGAGCCAAGAGCTCAATCCAGGTCACCTAATTACCTGAGCCAACATCTTTGCCTCTCAGGGTCTGCATCAGCAAGAAGCTGGAGTCAAGAGTCAGAGCTAGGTATCAAACCCAGGTCACTATGTGGGACATGGTTATATTAACTGGTGTTTTAACCACTAGGTTAAATGCCTGCCCTGGATTTTTTAAAGAATGAATGAGATAGTCTTAACACAAGGCAAATAAATATAATACTCTTCCGTGAAGGAAGAGTAATTCTAAAAAAAAAAAAAAAAAAGCCAACTAACTTTTATTGACATATTTTCAAGTAAACTAGAGAGTGATATTTCTGAAAAATACATTTGAATGTTTTAAAAACGTATCCTCCTCTTATTGCTTATCTGCATCAAGAACAAAAAGCAACTAAGGGTATATAGATGATCCTGGTTTAGTTTTCAAAAATTCATTCACTAGTAACGATAAGTAATAATCAGACAAGAGGGGGAATCAAGAAAAGCATTATTAAAAGGTACTGTTAACTCAAGAAAAATGTACCATTTAATGACTAGAAAATTTTGAAGACAAATATCCTTAATAAACCCTGACTCCTATGGCTTAGTCACAGATAAATTTGTGCAGTCCATGAGATGCAGCCAACTATCTTAGACTTAAAGCAGTGGATACGTGCTTTTTATGGGAATTTATAGTGCTGCATGATTGTGAATTTCTTTATAAAATTATAAGATAATTCCTTCAAAAAGAGTCATACATTTAACAGGAGTATTTCACATGAACCAAGTCATGGTACTGCCTAGTTTTTGAAAGGAAATCAAATCGTGGTACTTCCAGTAGCATGGCTATAGGGAACCTGGAAGATTGAAATGCCCACTGTTTGCCCTTTTTGATATTTAGTTGTAAGAACCTGACTACAGGTACTCACCACCCCAAAACCAGCAGCATAAATTTCAATTTTTGGCAAATCACAGACCAAAAAGAGGAACGAAACAAGAAGGAAAAACCCTCTATATTTAATCACCTGCTTGGCTATATTTAATTTGTTTAATTTAAAACAGTCACTGCTTGACTATATTTTAAGGATATATTTCTAATTATGAAAATTAGACACTAAATATAATAAAGGAAGCAAAGAGATAACAAAAAAGTTTTCATAAGTACCATGATTTAAAATATATTTTGTGGGAAAAACTAATAAAATATTTTAGTTCTGGTTTTAAAAGTTCGAAATCCCAGGACCTGTGGAAATTAAATTTTTTTGTTTTTGTTCATTAGCAATTTTAAATAGTCATATTTAAAATAGTCATATTTAAAATAGTCATCTCCATATTTATATGGAGATGGTGAACAAAATTAATTTAAAATCCAAGATGGTAAAAAGATAATCTTAAATTGTTCCTATTTACTGTGTTCCCTCGTTTCTGATCTCACAATGCAAGAAACAAAAGTATGGCAGCAGAGGAAAAGGAAAGTTGTCATACTTTTCCTCTATACCTAGATAGTAAAATTTCATAAGAAACTGTTAGATAAAAGAAAATCAATAATTGTTCTAACTAGGTGGCCATTTTAGGTCAAAAATTGTATTTTTGAGATTTCATTTTCTTGGCACACAATTATTGTTTACAATTAAGCTAAAAACTTGTTCTGGTATTTTATGACATCAGGAAAATTCTTTCCTCTCCAGGCAGAATGCCAAAAACAACTAGAAGCTAAATGCCTGCGCCTTCTGCTTCTGGGAGAGACAACTCTGTCTTGTTCAGTCTAAGCTAGCCTTGCTGTAAGAAAGGCTAAAAACTTCCTTTTGTTTTTATGAATAAAATATAAGCTTCCTGAAATTTACCTGCCAATCTTAAGATGTCAAATGACTAAAGACTATTGGTTACGGCACAAAATTCACTAGAAAACAAAACAGGTTGCATAAGACTTTTGACACAAATCATTAAAGGGTATGAGAATTTACAGTTTCTTTTAAAATGTACAATGTGAACACCATAAGACTAATAGTAGAATATGTACAATACAAAAGGCTAAAATTTTTAATAAAGGCAAGCAAGAACATTTCATTCATAGCTATGTAATACTCATTCATATGATCGGGGTTGAAATCTGGTTTTTATCCATTATTTATCTTCCTACTTTTGATATGTCTGAGAATCCAATTTAATAATAATCAGAAGCCTCAGAGAGAAAGCAAAAAAATAAACACAGGGAGACAGAGAGAGCGAGCGCATAAGAGCAAGAGAGCTGAAGAGACTGCAAGATATACACAGAATACTTACCTTCCTCCCCATACTGATCATATATTTCTCTCTTTTTAGGATCACTCAACACTTCATAAGCTTCTGCGACCTCTTTAAATTTTTCCTCTGCCTGAGGAGATTTGTTCTTGTCCGGATGAAATTTGAGGGCTTGTTTTCGGTAAGCCTTTTTAATATCTTCATCTGAAGCTCCTTTTTCAATTCCCAAAATGCAATAATAGTCTTTCCCCATTTCGAATGCCTTGAAATGAACTTAGATTTCCCTTTGTAAAAGAAAACAGCGTCCCCAGGCTTAGCAATACAATGATTCTAAGAAAAATAAACCCAGCTGGGTATTTTAAAAGTTAAAGCAAATCAGCAATGGAGCTAGCTGTCTTAAGCCAGCAAGCAGACAGCGTCTCTGTATTTAATTCCTTCCCCAACAGCTCACTTACAGATAAATATACACTACACGGGAGCCGGCCTCCTTCTAGATCCTCCCATTTTCACTACGTGTCTCTGTACTTTCTAGAACAGCAAATGCTACAGGACGTCACTTTCCCAGCTGCCTCTAGTCAAAGTACTGAGCTATGTTTTCTCCTCCTCCACGATTAACTATTCATTTTCCTTCTGGCTCTATCGTTTTTTGTTTCCTATCTAAGAGGCCAAGTGGATTTTAAAAACACAGTATTTCAATGCAGAATGTCATAACTACATATTTATTTATTCTATTCTAGGTGTAAAAACAGCAAAAATGAAATAGCCATTAAGCATCCCACGTTAAAATAAGGTAAAGTATTATAAAAATGAAAGCACTCCTGCACTTAGCTTAGGTATTTTAAATTCAATTTCAAGTTTTTTAATATTATAAAATATACAGTGCTAAATGTTTAAATTAAAAATTTCAAACAATTTGCATAATTTTCAAAATTCCTGAGGTCTATCAATTAGAAATGCCAGGAAGTTATCATGCCAATTTCATGCTGTAAAAAGGCTATCATAAAATTCAAGAGCAGTATTTTAAAATAATGGACTTACATACGACATTAGCCAATGATTTTAACTAGATTTTCATACTGTGCATGAGTTAACAGTTCTACCATACTAGTATTTATTTGTGAAAGTTTAATAACTGAATTTACTTACTTCAACTAAAACAGAATGAGGCCCCCACTCCTAGGGTCACTATTTAAAGAATTTTTGTGCTGCAGGAAAACTAGGAGAAAAGTATCAAGTTACAGATTGTACATGCTCAGTTTCCTTTTAAGACCTTAGCTGGATCAACTTAAAAATCTAAGTATGCTATTTAAGGGGCAGTAATATAAGTATTTTTTCTTTTAAAAACACATGTTTCCTAATTATTAATATACACTTATTGTTGGAGATTTTAGAAAACATGGAAAAAAAGAACAAAATTAAATTCTCCCTATCATACCATTTTAGGTAATCCCTGTTAAATTTCCTTCTAATCCTTTTTTCTATGAGTATTTATGGTCATTTGCTAAAGTTCAGGGTTTTTTTTAATAATCAAGTTTAGATCATAGCATTTAAATACCCTCTTGATGCCTGCCTTTTGTTGTATGACATATTTTGTATAATTATGAGCCATTATTTCAATTTATATAACTCATCTTTTACCTCCTATATAGTTTCTCATTTTTTCAGAAATGTTCCCACTTCTAATCATATTGGCAAGATGGATTAACAATAAAAGGTCAAAAGAATTGCACAAAGTTCTATCCTGTACTTAAATTTCTGAAGAATTTGTAATCTTAAACAGCTCTTTTATGAGAAAAAGAAAATGTACATATTATGTTTAGAATATAATGAAAGGATGATGATGATGTGTTAATCTTTTAAAAAAATGGGAACGCCTACTCTCTATATCAAGCAAAGATGACTCAACAATTCTTTCTGAATGTTCATCTTTGTGTGTCTTGACAGCTATGATTTTCTACTTCTCAAAATTCTCTACTTTAAAAATACCTTGGTGTTAGAAATTTCTAACATTTAGCTAGCCTACTTGTGGGTTACAGAGATTCAGCAGCTATTTAGCTACTTTTTCAGTTCTACCAAGGATGCTCAAGTATTAACACATATTTTTCAAATCCAAAAATCTTAGAGAAAAAAATGCTAATATTGCAAAGTCACTCTAAGATTTCTACTTTAAAAAGGCATATTGTCAAATTGGAATCCAGTGCAAAGATTAGCATCTAGAGTAAAAAAACAAAACAAAAAACCCACCTAATTATAGAATTACCTTCTAAGAACTGTCTATGAAAAACCTGAGATTGTTCTGGTGGTTAATGCTGGGAGGGGAGAAAAATGATACTTATCTGATTCAGTCATTTATAGAGTTAGAAACATTATCAAGATTTGACTATGAAATGATTCTAGAACCCAAAGTCTAGACGTTTCACATAATATTTTCAAATATTTGGCAAAAAGTTATCAAAAACTATTAAATATGATTTTAAAGCCCTGTAAATGCTACAGCTAGAAAGTTATCCTTAGAACTTATAAAAGACAAAAATAATTATATATACATGTCTTCTCACTACAAACACAATCAGCTGATCCATAGATATATTATTAAACATACACAGTGCACTGGAGATATTTTACTCTTACCTTCACTTTTTCAAACTGAGATGTTTCCTCTACTATGTTGATAATCCATTACACAATCACCTTACACTGAATTTTGGTCATCCAAGTTTGTATGAGGTGAGAGTAGTAATTTTTTTGTGGGGGAGCAAATGTCATCCCTTGTAAATAATTATCACAACAAAAATAGGAAGAGTATGTAAAGGGGCCAGTACTGGCAGCCTTAAGGGAAAATGGAGCAAAGAAGAGCTGTGATCAAAGCTTATTTAATAAACGTATTTTTAAAAGTAGAAATATAAACCAAAAAAATCTCCATAGTAATAGTTGGAAACTATTCAGAAATCACATGTAAATCTTATGTGTACAACAGTACTTCAAAAAATGGATGGAAAATTTGTATTATAAAAAACAACTATGCCTGGATTTCAAAATCTTTTTGCACCAAAAAACTTTTGTTTTAATTCCCTTTTTTCCATGAATTTTTTGGAAGTACCCTCCTCACTATGTGTAGCAGAAAATCTGAAAAACACAAAAAGTAATGAGATTCAGTCACTGACATCTTCCTTCTTAAATTAAAGGTCATTATAATAATTTTAACAAAGATATATAAAATTAGTGTTTGCATTTAGAAATTTTTACTTTGCTTAAACATTGGTGAGATTTCAGGAAAACACAATTCTTTATTAAAAGAAAATTACAAAGAATCAGATTCTTCTCAATACTTAGAATTTATAAGGTCGAGTGTTCATGGTAGAGTCGGGATATTCTCTCTGATGGCAAGTTACAATGTATTTTATAGAAATGATTTAAATGTTTCCAACCACTCCTGAAAACTTATTATTTTACCAAAAGTTAGTGCAACAAAGTTTTTGTGCTTAATAATATACTGAGTGGAAATGTGTCATTCTATTTTAGAGAGACATGGGCCAGAATTAAGTAAAAGGTGTAATAATATTTATATTGTTTCAACAACTTTAATCAAGCTTTCCTATTTGGGATACTATGTTTTAATAACAAATGTAAAGAATTTATTTTTACAGAGTATGACTTTATTTTATAATCATTTCTTTATAATCATTTCTTTATAATTTTTCTACTGGGGCTGGTGTTGTGGTATAGCAGGTTAAACTACTGCCTGCAACACCAGCATCCCATACAAGAACTGGATTGTGTCCCAGCTGCTCCACTTCTGATCCAGCTCCCTGTGAATGGCCTGGGAAAAGCAGAGGAAGATGGCCCAAGTGCTTGGGCCCCCACCAACCATGTGAGAGACCTGGATGAAGCTCTTGGCTCCTGGTTTCAGCCTGGCCCAGCCCTGGCTGCCACTGTCATCTGGAAAGTAAACCAGGGAATGGAAGACCCTCTGTTTCTCCCTCTCTCTCTTTCAAATAAGTAAGTCTAAAAAAAGGTTTTTTGTTTTGTTTTGTTTCTGCCAATGTTAAATCTCAAATGGGTTACATTTAATCCTGAGATTTCTTACATAATGATTCATATTAGAAAATTATGGGACCTGCATTGTGGTATAATGATCCAAAATGGGCACCGGTTTCATTCCTGGCCTCTCCAGTTCCCTGCTAATGTGCTGGGAAAGCAGCAGAAGATGTCCCAAGTGCTTGAGCACCTGCACCCACACGGAAGACAAAGGAACTCCTGGCTTTGGCCTGGCCCAGCCCTTGCCATGGTGGCCATTTGGGGAGTGAACCAGCAGATAGAAGCTCTCTCTCCCTGTTTCTCCCTCTCTCTCTGTACCTGTGCCTTTCAAATAAAATAAATAAATCTTTAAAAATAAAAGAAGCAGCCTGAGCCTGGCCCACTCACCTCTCTGCTTTCTGCTAATTTACTATATGATCACTTCCTTCTGCATGCGCTCCCACCTTCCACCATGAAGGCCCCTAACAGAACTTAGGCTACGCTATTTAGACTTTCAGCCTCCAAAACTATTAGCTAAACAAACCACCTTTCTTCATATATAGGTTCCCTCTGGTATTTCCTAAGAGTGACTAAAGCTAACACACACACACACACACACACACACAGCTGTCCAAGTGGCACTACCCAAATATTCCAGTTAATGTTTGCTCCTTATTTATCTTTTTAAAAACTAAAATCATTAAAAATCCAGATAGGTTCCATTCATTGCATTTCCAATTCAATCTTCATATTTTTAAACTGTGTATCTTTGATTTTGGAATCAGAAGATCTTCCCAGACTTAATTTGTTGACACTTCACATATCTCAGTAATACTGAATTACTTGAAAGATGATAGGTGAAACTATTATTTATTATTGAATCTTCCATTCCTCTTAAAGGACTAGCATAAAGGGGCTACAAATGTCTAAAGAATAAATTAAAGAATAAAGACTTGGGGCCAGAGCTGTGGCAAAGAGGGTTAAAGAGTTTTGAGTCCTGGCTGCTCTATTTTCTTTCTTTTTTTTATTTAAGATTTTTTTTTACTTATTTGAAAGTCAGAGTTACACAGAGAGAGGAGAGGCAGAGAGAGAGGTCTTCCATCTGCTAGTTCACTCCCAAACTGGCCACAATAGCCAGAGCTACGCTGATCTGAAGCCAGGAGCCAGGAGCCTCTTCCAGGTCTTCCATGTGGGTGGAGGGCTCAAAGGCTTGGACCATCTTCCACTGCCTTTCCAGGTCACAGCAGAAAGAGCTGGATCAGAAGTGGAGCAGCCAGGACTTGAACTGGCGCCCGCATGGGATGCCGGCACTGCAGATGGCGGCCTTACCCACAGTGCTGGCCTCTGCTCTACTTTCTGTTTTTTTGTTTTGTTTTGTTTTGTTTTGTTTTTGTTTTGTTTTGTTTTCTTGACAGGCAGAATGGACAGTGAGAGAGAGACGGAGAGAAAGGTCTTCCTTTTCCATTGGTTCACCCCGCAATGGCCGCTGCGGCCAGTGTGCTGCGGCCGGTGCACCACGCTGATCCGTTGGCAGGAGCCAGGTGCTTCTCCTGGTCTCCCATGCGGGTGCAGGGTCCAAGCACTTGGGCCATCCTCTACTACACTCCCGGGCCACAGCAGAGAGCTGGCCTGGAAGAGGAGCAACCGGGACTAGAACCCGGAGTTCCGGCGCTCTACTTTCGATCCAGCTCCCTGCTAATGTGCCTGGGAAAGCAGCGGAGGACGGCCCAAGTGCTTGGCCTCTGCACCCATGTGGAAGACCCTGAAGAAGCTCTAAGTTACTGGCTTCAGGCTAACCCAGCCCTGGTTGTTACAGCCATTGTAGAGTGAACCAGAGGATGGAAGACCTCTCTCTGTCTCTACCTCTTTCTGTAACTCTGCCTTTCAAATAAATCAAGTAAATCTTTAAAAAAAAAAAAAAAGGCAGAGAATAAAGACTTAAGAATTTGAATGCTTTATTTCTCATTTCAGTTCTGCTAGTTAACAGGCGAGGAATTTTGGTAAATCATTTAATTTTACTCCATTCCTAACTCAAAATATTATTGCTGAGAATCAAATAATACATATGAAAGCACATAAATTTATATTATGACATATACATATAAATAATTTTCATTATTTTAAGCTATAAATATGATTTTGCTACCACTTAGAGGTCTACTGGCAGTTTCCTTCTACTTAAGAATTCTTACTTGACATCAAACATTTCAAAACTAACAGATTCACCACCAAAGTCTCAAGCATCTTCCAAGATCATGCTCCTTGCCCACTTCTTCTTTTCAGATCTTTATGTTTGAATTTGTCTGATCTCACAGTGTTAGAAAAAAACCTATTGTATGCAGTTACAGCTTATAAAACACATGTTTCCTCACTTACATAATATATACATATATATTATCTGTAAATATACACACACCCCTCATAAACAAGTGACTAGATTTTTCTAAGAGTCTTTCACAGCTACAACCTAATAGTGTGCTAGGAAGCTTTAACAGTAATATGCTTCCAGTATTAACCAAAAATTAATGAGTACTAGGCAGTATCTCTTCTAATATTTGGCCTGTTTTATATCTAGGGGCTGGTCCTGTGGCGTGACAGGTTAAGCCTCCCCCTGTGATGCTGGCATCCCATACAGGCACCAGTTCAATTCCTCGATGCTCCAATTCCAATCCAGCTCCCTGCTAAAGCCTGGGAAAGCAGTAGGAGATGACCCAAGTCCTTGGACCCCTGCGCTCACATGGGAGACCAAGAAGAAGCTTCTGGCTCCTGGCTTCTGCCTGGCCCAGCCCCAGCCATTGTGGCCATTTGGGGAGTGAACCAATGGATGGAAGACCTCTCTCTCTCTTTTAAATAAAAAAAATTTTTTAAAAGATTGTATGAGTACATAAAATTAAACTGTTAGCCATCTAACAATGGAATATATCTTGCCTTTACATGTTATAGTTTCATTAAAAACCCTCAAGCCCCAAGAGGCATCCTTACCATAGATATCTGTACAGCAAATGTTTGATGTAAGTTAGGAACTCAAGACTCTGAATTCTCACTCTTGGGGAGGTCTTCAGACTTTGAGTGTAGTAGTAATAGTACCTATAAATTATGTCATGGTTACAAATGCAACTTCAAGGGAGAAAAGAGAAATTTCAAGAGATTCACTTCTTACCCATCTAGATTACAAGACAGAAATATAAACTTAAGTGTCTTTAAGACATTAAACCCTTTAACTATAATTATCATTTTTTAGGAAATTTTATAGTTTGGACTCATTGTATCTGGAGTCAAGTAGCCAATACCAATTGAGTGCTCATTTTATAGCATTAACATGGGTTAAATAAACTGTTTTAAAGGATGGTTGTTCTCACAGTGCACATTTCTCAAGAAAAAGAAATCTCAATAATTGGGCAAATATTTATTGAGAGTGTATCATGAGTCACACTCTTTCAGGTGCAATAAGCTAAACAGACAATATTCTTGCTGTCTGTCAATTCATATTCCAACAGGGGAAGACAAGTTAATAAATATACAGGACAATTTAAGTGCTTTAAAGAGATTGATGGTGATGGGCTATACTTTATTCAGGATGGGCAGGGAAGCATCCCTCTTCAGTTCTACTTCAAAAATCATACCAAAAGTTCCACACTGAGGTGGGTGGTTATTTTGGCTAGAAGGCGCAAATCTCAGTATCTTGGCTTTTTTTTTTTTTTTAAGATTTTATTAATTTATTTGAGAAGCAGAGTTACAGACAGAATGAGAGACAGAACGGTCTTCCATCTGCTGGTTCACTCCCCAAATGGGCAGAACAGCTAACACTGGGCAGATCTGAAGCCAGGAACCAGGAACTTCTGGGTATCCCATGCGAGTGCCATCTTCTACTGCTTTCCCAGGCCATAGCAGAGAGCTGGATTGGAAGAGGAGCAGCTGGGACACAAACCAGCATCCATATGGGATACTGGCGCTACAGGCAGAGGCTTAGCCCACTACGTCACTACGTCACAGTACCAGCCCCCAGAACCACACTTTCAAAAAGGTACAGGCTAATTATGCTTTCAGCAAAGTAAATGTGCTGATAAGAAACTTTTAATGACCTCTTTGATTCTAATACAGTTGTGTGTCACATAAGAACACCTAAACGACGGGTTAAGCTACTGCTTGCAACGCTGGCATTCCATGAGTGTAGATTACAGCTACTCTGGGCTTCTGATCCAGGTCCCTGCTGAATGTGCTTGATAGGCAGCTGATGATGGCCCAGGTATTTGGATCTTTATCACCCACATGGGAGACCCAGATGGAGTTCCAGGCTCCAAGCTTCAGCCTGGACCAGCCCTGGCCATTGTGGCCATTTTTATTATACTTACCCTGAACAAAGAAGTACAACAGAATATACACACTATTTTATTGATTTACTGTTTTTTTAAAAGATTTAAAATGAAATTCAGAAAATTTAAATTACAGGCTTTTAAAAAATAAGGTAAAATAAAATTGCTTTAAGAAGCTTATAAAAATTACTAGAGTTATCTGCAGATACTATGGAATCAGAAATATTTTATATTAAAAAATTATTTCCCTTTTCCGAAGTGCAGAACTGATTTGTTGTGAAATATAAAATGTATCCTAGGAGTCAGTGCTGCAGTGCAGTGGGTTAAGCCTCCACCTGCAGTACCCATATCCCATGTGGGCGCTGATTTGAGACCCAGCTGCTCCACTTATGATTCATCTCCCAGCTAATGACCTGGGAAAGCAGTGGAAGATGGCCTAAGTATTTGGGCCTCCGCACCCAGGTGGGAGACCTAGATTAAGTTCCTGGCTTTGGTCTGGCCCAGCACTGGCCATTGTGGCCATCTGCAGAGTGAACCAGGGGATGGAAGATCTCTCTGTCTCTGTCTCTCTCTCTCTCTCTCTGTGCAACCCTTTCAAATAAATAAATATGCCTTTTTAAAAAAACTTACTATTGAAACTACAGTGAGCTAAGATACTTTCCTGGTGCTTTGAAATCATTTAAAGTAGCCTTCTTTATACTAATTTTCAACATTGCATTAGATAACCATAAGAAATCATAGAATTTCTAGATTATTTTAAATAGGTCTTGATCAACTGAATGATTATAACACTTATGTTGAAGAATCACATAATCTAGGGCAGTGCTGTCCAACAGAAATGTACAGCAAGCTACAAATGCAAGCCACATATTAAGTTATAGTTTTCTAAATACAAATTTTTTAATAAGTAAGAAGAAACATGTAAAATAAATTTTAGTAATGTATTTTATTTAATCTAATAAACCCAAGATGTCATTACAACATGTAATCAATATACAAATTATGAATGAGATACTTTACATTTCTTTTGGTATTAAGTCTTTGAAATTCAGTGTGTATTTTACGCTTACACAACATCTCAATTCAGCCACATTTCAGGAACTTAACAGCCTCCCATGGCTAGTGGCTACTATACTAGATAATGCAAATCTAGTGGTTCCTTCTAATTACCAGTGCTATCAGGCAATTTTTCATTAATCCCAGCATATGAACTTATCACATCATATATACACATTTCCCATATGCGCACTTAGGGAAATAAAGTCTTTATAACTCTAAAGAGAAGTTAATTTTCACTTATAAAATAGTATAATAGGAAGTCAGCACCGTGGCACAGCGAGTAAAGCTTCCATCTGCAGTGCCGGCATCCCATATGGGTGCTGGTTGGAGTCCCGGCGGCTCCACTTCCAATCCAGCTTTCTGCCATGGCCTGGGACAGCAGTGGAAGATGGCCCAAGTCCTTGGGCCCCTGCACCCATGTGGGAGACCTGGAAGAAGCTCCTGGCTCCTGGCTTTGGATCCACCCAGCTCCGACCATTGCAGCCATTTAGGGAGTAAACCAGCAAATGGAAGACGTCTCTCCATCTGTGTATTTGTTTCTCCTCTCCATCTCTCTCACTCTCTCTCTCCTGCCTCTGCCTCTCTGTAACTGCCTTTTCAATAAATAAATAAATCTTTAAAAAAAAAAAGTAACAATGAAAGTAAAACCAAACACATGAGAAGCAGCAGCACCAGTCATTCACACTCCAGGAGTCCAAAACTTAATCACAATGAATAAAACTTCCAAAAAAAATACAGTATAACAGAGTCAGTGTTATGGGCAGAAAGTTAAGCCACTACTTGTGATACATCCCATATCTCTGCTATCAAGAGTGCTTTTTGGAGTCTTAGCTGCTTTGTTTCAGATCCAGCTCCTAGATAATATAATGCATCTGGGAAGGTAGTAGAAGATGGCCCAAGTAACTGGGCTCCTGTCATCCAAGTGGGAGAACCAGATGGAGTTCCAGGCTCCTGGCGCTAGCCTTGACCAGCCCTGGCCTTTGTAGCCATTTGGGGAGTGAACCAGTGATTAAAAGGTCTTTCTCTCTCCCTTCTCCCCCTCTCTCTCTTTCAAATAAATCTTTAAAGTATTTCATTTTTCATCTACAAAAGATAAGAATTTCTTCTTAACAATACTTTACATTTAAAGTAGTGGGAATGGCTCTATTTACACACATTCAGTTGATATAGACTTTCATAATGTTGAAAATAAAACACTAAGGGCCTGCGCTGTGGCGTAGCAGGTAAGGCTACCGCCTGCAGTGCTGGCATCCAATATGGGCACCAGTTCGAGTCTTGGCTGCTCCACTTCTGATCCAGCTCTCTGCTATGGCCTGGGAAATCAGTAGAAGATGGCCCAGATCCTTGGGCCCCTGCATCCACGTGGGAGACCCAGAAGAAGCTCCTGGCTCCTGGCTTTGGATCAGCACAGCTCCAACCACTGCAGCCAGTTGGGAGAGTGAACCAGTGGATGGAAGACCTCTCTCTCTCTCTCTCTCTCTGCCTCTCCTTCTCTCTGTGTGTAACTCTTTCAAATAAATAAATAAATAAATAAATAAATATATTTTTTAAAAAAGAAAAAACTAGAAAACTAGGAATTTATGTGATTTTTCACTGCCCTCTTTTTCTATAGTTTCTCTTCTCATATATGGCCAGAGAGGGCATTTTAAATGGCTGATCAGAAAGAAGGGAGTGTCTGTCCCCAAACTGAAATCAACAGCTCCTAACAGCAAGACAAAAGGTGTTGTGGCACAGTGGGTTAAGCCTCTGCTTAGAATGCCAATATATTATGTCAGAGTCCTGGTTCGAGCCCCAGCTTCTTCACTTATGATCCAGCTTTCTGCTAATGTGTGTGGATTCAGTTCCTAGCTTCTACCTCTGGCTTGATCTGGCCTTGCCTGGGCATTTGGGGATGTGGGGAGTGACAGTGGTTGGAAGATCTCTGTCACTCTGCCTTTAAAATAACTAAGTAAATAAATAAATTTTTAAGAAAAAAAAAAAACAGAGCAAGACAAGTGGTACAAGATAAAAAAGGTTGTTCGCACAGAAGTGAGGGAAGAAAGATGTTGTTTCACTGGTCCCTTAGCAACTCTTAGCCAAGAATGCAACAAAATGATTATCTAGCAAGTCTGATTAGCTTTCCAAATGTTTACAACTCTAAAATTGTTTCATTTAAATTAGTACCAAATTTCAATTATGAATTATCTTTACAGTAAGTTGCATCCTGCAAGGTATAATTAAGCTACTGCAACTATGGAGATTTAACTATGATTCTGACAAATACAAGTATTAAAATACATAAAAATGAGCCAGTATGTTCTATAGCATTAATCAACTATTATAAAATTAAGCCATTGATTTTGGCTGTTTCCCAAAATCCAGTCTGCCCTGAAAGCATTTGATTCTCACTATTTGCTGTAGTTATGTTCTATAAAATTGCAGTGGATGCTGAGTTGGCAAATTCGAAATCATAATTCCTAAGGGAAATACAGATTTCGTTCATGCCAGTCTATTATTCTCATCAACCAATCAACACATAACTCCTTTTATGTGTACTTCTATTTAAAGACATTTTACTTAGTATGCATTGCTGATTTACTGATATTGAACTTATGGTAAAACACTTTAAGTCAAGGCTGAATGAAGCTTATCAAACATGTATTTTTCTCTACCAGGCATATCAGTCTTCTTGTGCTTAGAAATGCTACCATGTGGGGCTGGCACTGTGGCTCAGTGGGTTAGTGCCCTGGCCTGAAGCGCCGGCAGCCCATATGGGTGCCGGTTCTAGTCCCAGCTGCTCCTCTTCCAAGCCAGCTCTCTGCTATGGCCTGGGGAAGCAGTGGAAGATGGCTCAAGTCCTTAAGCCCAGCACCCACGTGGCAGACCTGGAAGAAGCTCCTGGCTCCTGGCTTCAGATCGGCACAGCTCCGGCCATTGCAGCCAACTGGGGAGTGAACCATCGGATGGAAGACCTCTCTCTCTCTCTGCCTCTCCTCTCTGTGTAACTCTTTCAAATAAATGTCTTTAAAAAAAAAAAAAGAAAGAAAGAAATGCTACTGTGCTTGGGGGTCATCTTTGATAGTAAAATCATAAAAAAAAGACAAAAACATAACAAATTTGGCATAAAACAAACTTTTTGTTTACAGTATGACAGCTGACACAATTAGGCAAAATGCTGCCTTGTTCAACCTCAATTGATTCATAAGACTCAGATGATCTCAAAAGCATCTGGAATACTGACTTGGAGATTACAAATAAATTTTATTAAGTAGGTGAATTCACAAGTACACAATTGGCAAACAATGAGGGTCAACTGCTAAGAATCTTCTGTGTTAGCTATGATTAGTTTAAAAATTAGTTTGAGGGGCCAGCATTGTGGTATAGGTGGGTTAAGCCACCATCTGTGATGCTGGCATACCATATGAGTACTGGTTTGTGTCCCAGCTTTTTGGCTTCCAATCCAGCTTCCTGCTTTTGTGCCTGGGAAGGCAGTCAGATGGCCCAAGTACTTGGGCCCCTGCCACTCACATGGGAGACCAGGATGGTGTTCAGACTCTTAGGGTTGGCCTGGAACAGCCCTAGCCATTGAAACCATTCAGGGAATGAATCGGCAGATAAAAGTTCTCACTCTCTGTAACTCTGCCTTTCAAATAAACAAATCTTTAAAAAAATTATTTCAAGCCATATTAAGTATATAGGCACCAAAGGTAATACTGTTGAAGTGACATTTGCTTTGTATATGACAGCTGTGTTTTGTGTGTAGATATATTCCTCTTTACCCACATGAGGAGCCCTTCTTCACCTGGCTTCTTTTGCTTTGCGACTCAGTCTCTGGTTGGCTTCCAGTTAACTCAGGCTTAGATCAGGTCCCTTGATCTTTTAAGCTCCACACTTTTGCTCATATCCAACTCTATCATTTGTCACCCTACATAAAGTGTGTGTTTTCTCATGCCTTCCTCAGTGGGTTTTAGCTTCCCTGAGGAATCCTGATTTATAATTGTTCTTCTACAACTAATGGAACAAAGCCTTTATAATACACTGATGGTCAATAAACATTTACTGAGTGAATGAACTGAAGAGCTAAGTAACTATAAGCACCAAAACTATGATACAATATAAACAAACTGGTAAACTTAAGCAGTAGAATCATTACAATTTGTCAAACAGCCAAATGTGGGAATTAGGATTTCAGATTATCCGTATTTAAACTAAACAAAGGTGTCCATAGCTGTGTTACTAATAAAGCTATAGAATATTTGAGGAGGGCAATTAAGCTGGTGCTTGGAAAGCCCGCACATCATATCCAAGTGGCTGGGTTGGAGTCCTGGTTGGTTCTGTTCTGTTCCTTCTTCCTGCTAATGTGCACCCTGGGAGGCAGCTAGCGATGGCTCAAGTACTTGAATCCCTGCCACCTACATGAGAGACCAAGAATGAATTCCTGCCTCCTGGCTTTGGCTTAGCCTAGCCATGATTGTTGCTGACATTTGGGGAGTGAACCAGCAGATGGGACATCTGTCTCTGCCTTTCAAAAAAAAAAAAAAAAAAAGGAAAATGTCCCTTTTATCCTTTTATTCTAGTTGAGGGTAGGGAAGGGGAGGAGAGATGTAACTAAAAAAATATATATTTTAAAATGTTATATAAAATATCTTATGTGGTAACAGAAGAAAAAAATAAAAGATGAAAGAGAAATAATAGGATTAACATTTTAGATGGGGTGGCTAGAAATGCCTTCATAGAAAACATGGTATTTGTACTACAACCTGAATCATGGAAAGCCACATACATGGTAGACTGTAGGAGGTATCAAACATAAAAACCGGCCGGCACCGTGGCTCAATAGGCTAATCCTCCGCCTGCGGTGCCGGCACACCAGGTTCTAGTCCTGGTTGGGACGCTGGATTCTGTCCTGGTTGCCCCTCTTCCAGGCCAGCTCTCTGCTGTGGCCCAGGAGTGCAGTGGAGGATGGCCCAAGTACTTGGGCCCTGCACCCGTGTGGGAGACCAGAAGCACCTGGCTCGCGCTGGCCGCAGCGGCCACTGGAGGAAGAACCAACAGTAAAGGAAGATCTTTCTCTCTGTCTCTCTTTCTGTCCACTCTGTCAAAAAACAAACAAACAAACAAACAAACAAACAAAAAAACTAGAAGTGAGAATGCCAGGCATTTTTCAGGAACTGCAAGGTGGCTAGTGTGGCTATCAGAATGATGGTAGGAAGATAATGAAGGGTTGAGATAATCAGAATAATAACACGTGGGGCCAGCACTGTGGCACAGCAGGTTAATGCCCCAGCCTGAAGAGCCGGCATCCCATACAGGCACCAGTTCGAGTCCTGGCTACTCCACTTCTGATGCAGCTCTCTGCTATGGCCTGGGAAAGCAGTAGAGGATGGCCCAAGTCCTTGAGCCCCTGCACCCACATGGAGACCCGGAAGAAGCTCTTGGCTCCTGGTTTTGGCTCAGCTCAGCTCTGGCCATCGCGGTCATTTAGGGAGTGAACCAGTGCTTGGAAGACCTCTCTAACTCTATCTGGCTCTACCTATTTCTGTAACTTTTTCAAATAAAATAAATCTTTAAAAAAAACCACATGGACACATGTAGAAGGCAGTTGGATATGACACTGGTATTCATGGCAATATAGATGAAAAATAAAAATTTGAGGAGTGGGTTATGTGGTACAGCAAGCTGCCACTTGGGAAATCTGATCCCACATTGGATTGCCTGGGATTGAGTCTTGCTTCCACTTCCAATCCAGCTCCCTGCTAATGTGCCTAGGAGGCAGCAGGTGATAACCTAGGTACTTGGGTCCCTGCTACCCATATGGGAGACCCAGATAAGAGTTCTTGGCTCCTAGCTTCCCCATGGCCCAGCCAATTGTTACAGGCATTTGGGGAGTGAACCAGTGGGTAGAAGATGTCACTTTTTCCCTGTTACTCTGCCTTTCCAATAAAATGTCTAAAAAGATAAAAACTTAAGAACAGAGGTGATATTTAAAGCTATGAGACTAAAAGAAATTACTAGAGTGAATGTATTTTTTTTTAAAGCCCAAGGATTCAGTCTTAGGAGTCACAAAAGCAGTAGTTACAATAACTATTACTAGGAAAGCACCCTAGGAGATGAATGTTATTCAAAAGCAAGTGTGATATTTGCTAGAGTAAGTTTATGACTCAACTCTGATCATAATCAACTCTGATTATTAGGTGAGGCCAGGGATGAGGGGAATGTTGATACAATAAACTTTCTTCTTCCACTTAACAATAACAATTGCTTTACACTTGGAACTATGGCAACCACTATCCAGTCATCAGGGGATCTAACACAAGGTGAGGATGTCAGAGGACAAAGATTTTTTAAAAATGGGTATCCCAGCCGGCACCACGGCTCAATAGGTTAATCCTCCACCTGTGGCGCCGGCACACCAGGTTCTAGTCCCGGTTGATCCTCTTCCAGTCCAGTTCTCTGCTATGGCCCGGGAGTGCAGTGGGGGATGGCTCAAGTGCTTGGGCCCTGCACCCACAAGTGAGACCAGGAGAAATGCCTGGCTCCGGACTACAGATCAGCGCAGTGCGCCAGCCGTAGCACGCTGGCCGCAGCAGCCATTGGGGGTGAACCAATGGAAAAAAGAAGATTTTTCTCTCTCTCTCTCTGTCCACTCTGCCTGTCAAAAAAAAAAAAAAAAAAAAAAGGGTATCCCTTAAAATAGCTGAACTGCCAAATCAATGGGCTTAGAGGCTCTGACTCTGGATTTCTGTTAGGTTTTTAAATAATTTAATAATAGTTTTCATTAATTGTAATAAACAATATTGGACATACTCACCTCATTTAATTTTCATAACAATGTTTAGGATTCCAAAGAACAAAGAGATTCAAAAAAAAGTTAAATAACTTGGCAGGATCTCTTACACAGCAAATGGTGAATTGATTCTTATGAGACTTCAAAATCCAACTGAAATGATTAGGAGTCATGGATTAAAAGAGTAGGCACAATGAAAAAATAAAGGGGAGCAAAAGTTGAAAATTACTGGAGGGGCCGACACTGTGGCACAGTGGGTTAAAGCCCTGGCCTGAAGCACTGGCATCCCATACGGGCACTGGTTTGTATCCTGGATGCTCCTCTTCCAATCCAGCTCTTTGCTATGGCCTGGGATAGCAGTAGAAGATGGCCCAAATTCTTGGGCCCTGCATCTGCGTGGGAGACCTGGAAGAAGCTCCTGGCTCCTGGCTTCGGATCAGCGCAGCTCCAGCCGTTGTGGCCATCTGGGGAGTGAACCAGCAGATGGAAGACCTCTCTCTGTGTCTCTACCTCTCTCTGTAACTCTTTCAAATAAATAAAATAAATCTTTAAAAAAAATTACTAGAAGCATCTGACAAACGAATAAAGCCAGGAAGTAAAAGTCTGAAAGTGAAATGTGTTCAGATGGAGAACATTAGTAAACAAACTGACAAGAATTTTTGAGAGAGTATCAGAGTTGCAGATTTTTTTTTATCAGATTAATTAATTGGACTGACAGAGGGAGAGAGGAAAGGACAAAGACTTCATCTGCTGGCTCACTTCCCAAATGGCTGCAATGACCAGGGATAGTGCAGGCCAAAGCCAGGAGCCAGGACCTCTATCTGGGTCTCCGAGGTGGGTAGCAGAGGCCCAAGCACTTGGGCCACCTTCTGCTGCTTTCCCAGGCAGGTGTATTAGCAGAGAGCTGGACTGAAAGCATAGCAGCCTGGACCCAAATCGTGCTCTGATATGGGAGGCTGGTGTTTCAAGTGGAAGCTTAGCCCACTGCACAAGATCAGCCCATGTCGAAAATTTCTACATTTGAGTTGCCTGCAAGATGCAAACTGTGGCCCTGAGTAGAAAGGGAATTCCACTTTGAGTGGGATCAATATCAATTTAGTAACATTTACTAATAAGTATTCAATGGCATATACTATTTTATGCATTTGGGATGCAGTGCTAAGATAAAGTAGAGCTATGAAACTCACACTTTAGTGCAAAGAACAGAAAAGTAAACAACTAGAACTTTGGTATGTGAAATTTTGAGCCAGCAGTCAGGAGCACTCAGTGGTTTATAAGTTGAGATGAAGTTCCCCGCTTGTGGTATGGCCAAAAACTTGAGGCCTTTATTCTTGGCAACAAAAGGACACGACTCAAAATGACAATTAGGATAACAACATTTATGAGATTATTTCAAATAATTCAATGGAAACTAGAAAAAATGGCTTAATAAATGAATGAACTATCTGACCATTAAGCTTCTCTCATTCTGGCTTTTCAATCCTTTACTTAAAAGTCTGTTATTAATTCAACAGATACAAATAGCTGTCTGAAAGCAAATAGGGAGTACCTGCCAAGTGATTTGTTATTTCATTCAACATTTGCTGATTAGTATTTACTATTATAGCTATAGCACTTGGAACATTGCTCAATACTTTTATTGAATATATGAAGAGATTAATAAGCATCTACTAGGCACCAGGCATTATATTAATCTCAAAGGAAAAAAAAGATAGCTCCTGCCCGAAAGAGTTTATCATTTAAAGACTCCAACTAAAAAAAAAAAAGAAAAACAACTCTTGATATTTTTTATAAAGTACATAGTTAAGAAGCAAGGTTATTGCCGGTGCCATGGCTCACTAGGCTAATCCTCCACCTTGCGGCGCCAGCACACCGGGTTCTAGTCCTGGTCGGGGTGCTGGATTCTTTTTTTTTTTTTTTTCTTTACAGGAAGAGTGGACAGTGAGAGAGAGAGAGAGACAAAGAGAAAGGTCTTCCTTTGCCGTTGGTTCACCCTCCAATGGCCTCCGCGGCTGGCGCGCTGCAGCCGGCGCACTGCGCTGATCCCAAGGCAGGAGCCAGGTGCTTCTCCTGGTCTCCCATGGGGTGCAGGACCCAAGCACTTGGGCCATCCTCCACTGCACTCCCTGGCCACAGCAGAGAGCTGGCCTGGAAGAAGGGCAACCGGGACAGAATCCGGCGCCCCGACCGGGACTAGAACCCGGTGTGCCGGCACCACAAGGCGGAGGATTAGCCTAGTGAGCTGTTGCGCCAGCTGGGGTGCTGGATTCTGTCCCGGTTGCCCCTCTTCCAGGCTAGCTCTCCGCTGTGGCCAGGGAGTGCAGTGGAGGATGGCCCAAGTGCTTGGACCGGCCATTGGAGGGTGAACCAATGGCAAAGGAAGACATTTCTCTCTGTCTCTCTCTCTCACTGTCCACTCTGCCTGCCAAAAAAAAAAAAAAAAAAAAAAAAAAAAAAAGAAGCAAGGTTATTAAGAATATAAAATCGGTGGGGCTGGCACCACGGCTCACTTGGTTAATCCTCCACCTGCGGCGCCGGCATCCCATATGGGCGCCGGGTTCTGGTCCTAGTTGCTCCTCTTTCAGTCCAGCTCTCTGTGGTGGCCCAGGAAAGCAGTAGAGGATGGCCCAAGTGCTTGGGCGCCTGCACCCACATCAGAGACCAGGAAGAAGAACCTGGCTCCTGGCTTCGGATCGATGTAGCTCTGGCCGTGGCAGCCATTTAGGGGGTGAACCAATGGGAGACCTTTTTCTCTGCCCCTCTCTCTCTCTCTCTAACCTGTCAAATAAAACAAAAAAAAAAAGAATATAAAATTGGAGGCCAGTGTTTGGTGCAGTGGCTAGGCCACTTGGGATGTCTGCATCCCATACTAGAGTGCCTGGGTTCCAGTCCCAGCCGCTCTTCCAATTTCAGCTTCCTGCTGCTGTGCACCCTGGGAGGCAGTATGTGGTGGCTCAGGGACACAGGTCCATTCTACTTACATAAGATACTAGGATTGAGTTCTGGGATCCTGGTTTCGACATGGCTGTCCTGTCTGTTGTGGGCTTCTGGGAAATGAACCAGCAGATGGAAGATCTTTGTCTCTTTCTCTTTCAAACAGAATAAAAACTTTAAAATAAATGCTATATGAAAAATAGAAAAAAAAGGATAACCTAAATGTAGTGTTTGTCCTAGATAAAAATTTGCTTTAAAATTTCACATGCTTTAAGAAAAAAATACTGTCCTATCTTGAAAAAGTAGCATTGTATTATTAGTTGCTATAATTACACAACCTGGCACAATGATTCTGATAACTCACAGAATAACAACTATAGATGCCTTTTCTTAAAAAAGGGGGGGGGGCAATTGTGGCATAGCAGGTTAAGCCACTGCCTGCAACACTGGCATCCCATGTAGATGACAGTTTGAGTCCTGGATGCACCACTTCCAATCCAGTTCCCTGCTCTTGTGTGTGGGAAAAGCAACAGAAGATGGCCCAAGTATTTGGGCCCTTGCTACCCATGTTGGAGATGCATTAGACACTCCTGGCTCCTGGCTGGCCCAACCTTGGCTATTTACACCCATCTGGGGAGTGAACCAAAGGATAGATGATCTCTTTCTCTCCCTCACTCCGTGTGTAACTCTGACTTTCACATAAACAAATCTTTTTTAAAAAATTCCTTTTTCTTTTCAAGGATACATTCTTTCAAATAAATTTTAAAATATGAAGTGAGAATATTAATTAATATGTAGCAACGTAAGAACAAATAGCACCAGAAGGCAAATTCCAAAGAGATCACTGCTCTAAATAGAAACACGGAAATGTCAGAACAGAGAAGCAAAGTTTCACTACAGAATTACAACAAGATTGTTATTCTAAGTGATCACTATGTCTCATACCCACCATATTCAGTTAAGGACTTCACTGGTATGGATTCTCAATCTGCTAATAATCTATTTCCAAAAGGAAATGTTGTTGATATATCCTGATTATAAAAACCAAGACAGTTTTGATTCTGCAGATTCCTTTTCCCCTTGTACTTAAGCAGAAAACCTCCATCTGAAATTAACTGAAACACTGTTTTTTTCATAAAAAGTTATTTCATGATATAAAAACATTGGATTAAGAATCTAGTCTTGGGGGCAGTGCTGTGGTGCAGCGGGTTTAATGCCCTGACCTCAAGCTTCAGCATTCCATATGGGCGCCTGGCTGCTCCACTTCCAATCCAGCTCTGCTATGGCCTGGGAAAGCGGTAAAAGATGGCCCAAGTCCTTGGGTCCCTGCACCTGCATGGAAGACCCGGAAGAAGCTCCTGGCTCCTGGCTCCAGATTGGTGCAGCTCTGGCCATTGCGGCCAACTGGGGAGTGAACCATCAGATAGAAGAACTCTCTCTCTGCCTCTCCTCTCTCTGTGTAACTCTTTCAAATAAATAAATCGTTAAAATAAAAAAAAAAGTCTAGTCTTGGGGCTAGCACTGCATCTGCCTGCAGCGCCATCATCCCATATGGGCACCATTTCAAGTTCCCATCCAGCTCCCCTGCTGATGGCCTGGGAAAGCAGTAGAAGATGGCCCAAGTGCTTGGGCCCCTGCACCCGTATAGGAGACCCAGAAGAAGCTCCTGGCTCCTGGCTCCAGATGGGCTCGGCTCCAGCCATTGTGGCCACTTGGGGAATGACCAGGGGATGGAAGACCTCTCTCTCTGCTCTCCTTTTCTCTGTTAACTGTTTCTCTCAAGTAAATAAAAAAATCTTTTTTTTTATTGAGTTTTGGTTCTGCAATTAATCTTGTAACTTTGTATAAGGCACTCAAGTAATCTGGGTCAGTTTCCTCCACAATAAAATGAAAGAAACAGATTAGATGATCTTCAAAGTCTTTCCAAGTCTGATATTCTAAGAAATGTTTGAGTAAAGCTACTCCTTCAGTGTCATCTGGCTTAAAAGGCCCCAATGCTCAAAACCACACATTCAACAATTTATGGAGCTCTGTAGGAAAACGGTAAGTAGAAAATACTTTAAAATCAATTTGGTATTTATTAAACTTTTACCAACATAAAAGCATTAAACCATATTTGGCAAATGAAAGGGTAATACCCAGGATTTGAACAGCTCTCTTTTTATACAGAGGGGGAAAAACAAAGGGTAAGATCTCTGTACTTGAAAATTTACTATAATCTACCTGGGGAAACAAAATTTAAGGCAGACTTAGAGACAGAGAGACCTTCTATCTGCTGGTTCTCTCTCTAAATGACCATATTGGCCAGGATTCCACCAAGCCAAAGGCAGGATTCAGGAACTCCATGCTGGTCTCCCAGACGGTAGTAGGGGCCCAAGCACTTGGGCCATCTTGTGCTACTTTCTCAGGCATATTAGCAGGGAGCTGATTGAAAGTGGACCAGCTTGGACTGGCATAGTGCTTATATGGTGATGCCTGTATTGCAAGCAGTAGCTTAACCTATTATGCCACAATGCTGGCCCCAAAAAGGGAAGTTTTTAAACTTTCATGAGCATGAGGAATCAAGCATAATGCTTGATTAAAAAAGGGGGGAGAGGAGAGGATTCAGCCTTCCCAACACATGCTCCAGTAGGTCAAGGTGGCAGATATATCTGTACATATCTGCATTTCTAAAAAGCACACCAACTGGGGACTGGGGGAGTAAACCAGCAGATGGGACACCTATTTCTGTGTGTGTGTGTTTGTCTGAGACCTGCCTTTCAAATAAATGTTTTTGCTTTTTTTTTTTTTTTTCAAACTACAGAATAAAATGAAGGGTCTGACACTGTGATGTAGCAGGTAAAGCCACCACCTGCAATGCCGGCATCCCTTATGGAAGCCAGTTCCTGTCCCAGCTACTCCAATTCTGATCAAGACCCTGTTAATGGTCTGGGAAAAGCAGTAGAAAATGGTCTAAGTGTTTGGGCCACTGCCATCCACACCAAAGACCAGGATGAAGTTCCCAGCACAGGTCGTTGTGACAATCTGAGGAGTGAAGCAGAGGATGGGTAATCTCTTGTCTCTTCCTCTGTAATTCTCTCAAAATAAATAAATAAATCTTTAAAATAAATAAAAAGCTCCCTAGATGATGCTTGTAGTCCTTGGTTAATGTGGGGAGCAACTCGGACTAGACTAAATTACTGGAATTAAGACTTATTCTGTGCATCTGCTCTCCCACAATATGGCGCTGGGAGAGGAGTAAACAACTTTTACACAGCTGCCTCCAGTTCGACCAATAACCTGGAGGAGCTGATCCTGCTCCTGATTGGAGGAGAGCAGCGTACTTGGTGTGTGGGTAGCAGAGTTAGGATTGGTGGAAGAGAACTATAAAGCAGGAGAGAGACAACATGCACGAGGAACATCTAAGGGGAACACCTGAGGAACATCTGAGCAGCCCCCGAGAGAGCCGGCCGGCGGTGTGCCGCTCCCCCACGGAAGTGGGGAAAGTGGCAGGGGGGCCCGCCCCTCCACGGAGGTGGAGGGACGGCAGCCAACCCGGGAAGAACCAGCAGCAAACCCGGGAAGGGCCGAGCAAACAAAAGAACAGCGCAGGGTCCTGTATCATTCCTCCGCGAAGAGGGGGAGCGACAGTTAAGAAACAGTGCCATGAAGGGCTGACACTGTGGCATAGTAGGCTAAGCCTCTACTGTGGCGCTGGCATCCCATATGGGTGCTAGCTCTAGTCCAGATTGCTCCACTTCCCATCCAGCTCTCTTCTTATGACCTGGGAAAGCAGTGGAAGATGGACCAAGTACTTGGAACCCTGAAGCCACGTGGAAGACCCAAAAGATGCTCCTGGGTCATGATCGGCCCAGTTCCAGATGTTGCAGTCATTTGGAGTGAAGCAGCGGATGGCACACCCTTCTCTCTCAACTCTCTCTCCATCTGTAACTCTACCTCTCAAATAAATAAAATCTTAAAAAACAACTGCTGGCCAGCGCCGCGGCTCAATAGGCTAATCCTCCGCCTGCAGGCGCTGGCACACCAGGTTTTAGTCCTGGTCGGGGCGCCGGATTCTGTCCTGGTTGCCCCTCTTCCAGTACAGCTCTCTGCTGTGGCCCAGGAGTGCAGTGGAGGATGGCCCAAGTGCTTGGGCCCTGCACCCCATGGGAGACCAGGAGAAGCACCTGGCTCCTGCCATTGGATCAGCGCAGCGCGCCAGCCGCGGCGGCCATTGGAGGGTGAACCAATGGCAAAGGAAGACCTTTCTCTCTGTCACTCTCTCTTTCTGTCCACTCTGCCTGGCAAAAAAAAAAAAAAACAAAAAAAAAAAACAAAAAACAAAAAACTGCTGTGTGGCCTAAGGAAAAGTAGATAAGGTTCTAATAAAAGATAGTTTGGCACAATAACAAATTTATTTGAGTTTGAGTAGCCAGTGATTCAAATTGATTCAAGAATCGGGCAGCTCCAAACTCAAGGTGGTTTTTCAGTGCTAAAGGGGAGGAGGAGGAAGGCTTTCATAGCATAAATACAGAAACAAGGCAAAGAAAATACCTCATTGATTAAGGTGGAGCAGAAGCCTTATTTGGATCATTCTAGTAGAAAGTTCTTAGAGGTTAGCTGTAAGTTTCTGACTGGTTTAGGTTGGCTTGTGCAGGTCTAATGGTCTGACCTAAAAACTCTTGATATGCTTGTTCAGCAGATGTGCTATTTTGTAGAGGAGTCTAATATATGAATAATCATAGTCACTGTGTGGTAATAAAGGGGGAATTAATGAACCCTATTATTGCCTTGAAATAGGATTCCAACTTAGTGGACTACAAATACTTAAACTCTTCAACAATGCAATTGAAAAATTGCAGTAATCATCATCAAAAAACATAGTCATCCCTTGGTATCACTATCAGCAGGGTGTTGATTCCAGGACTCCCTGATGAAATAAAAACCCACAAATACTCAAGCTTCCATATAAAATGGTATAGTATTTGCAGATAACCTATGCATATCCTTCCATCTACCTTAAAGCATTTCTAAATTACTTATAATACATAACACAAGGTTAATGGCATGTAAAGATGTTATACTATACTGTTTAAGGGATGACAAGCAAAAAAGCTTGTACATGTTCAATACAGATGCAACTTTCTCCCCAAATATTTTCAATCTGTGGTTGGCTGAATCCATGGATGCAAAACCCAGATATAAAGGGCCAGCTATATTACATACACATACACACACACACACACGTCCATACATACTTGTACATATATATACATTATCAAAAGCTTGATATCTCTCCCAAGTGCCAAATCAAAATAATAAGGACAAGGTTTGAGGGTAGAGACAGTTTAACCTATCAATATATGAGGGCTGCTGCTTGTGGTAACACACATACACCATTAAGTACTATACTCCTTTGTGACGCATATTACTAACTCATCCAATGTAACAGTAAAAAAAAAAACGTTTACATCATGTGATAACACGAGGGTTCTTCAACAGTCTAAAGTTACATGTATTTGTTAACAACTTGGTTCTTTAAAATGCAAAGATTTGCTGCTTCCATTCATAACTTACTCTGAAATAGAATTCTAGAAACTGAGAAGGGAGAGCTTGTTAACAGTCATTACAACCAATTGAATACCTAATGATCAAATATCCTAACATCCTGCACCATCATTGCTTTCCTCCTCATATCTAATAGTCATCTGTTCTAACTACCCTGGGGAAAAAAAGACCTGATTTAAACAACAGAATATAGCATCAAGTTGTCAGGAGGTAGGTGATGAGTAGAAGATGGGGCAGGAAGACTGTAATTTTGCCATTCTAAAATACCTGTTCAAAACTTCATAATGGGCTATTTTTCTTCATCTGCAATGTCATTATTCACATATATTTAATAAGTCCAACAGTGAAAAGTTACACTAAGAATAGTTGTGACACAGCAGGTTAAGCCTCCACCTACAATGCCAGTATCCCAGGTGAGCACTGGTTCCAGCGTCCCAACAGCTTCACTACTGATTAACAGATCACCTGGGAATGTAGCAGAGATGGCTTAAATGCTTTGGCCCCTGCACTCACATGGGAGACCCAGACGGAGTTCCAGGTTCCCAGCTTCAGCCTGGCCCAGCCTGCCGTTGTGGCCATTTGGGAAGTCAATCAGCAGATGGAAGATTCTCTCTCCCTCTGTAACTCTGCCTTTGGTAACCAATAAATCAGAAAGTAAAAGAATCTTGCCAGTACATTTGATAGTCCAACATATAATAAATTTATTAATCTTTCATCCCATTATTCGGCAAAGCTAAATGCTTCCAGCTAGATCTCTATAATCTCCAGATCACTGACTTTTGCTTCATCCTAAGGATAAGGGATACCTTACCAGAAAGTAATTATTTTTTACTATTAAAGGAACTGTTGATTTTTTAGGCTATTGCCAGAGATAATAACTGATTCCAAAATTGCTGTTGTAACAATGTGACAATAGGGGCTGGCGCTGTGGTGCAGCGGGTTAAAGCCCCAGTCTGTAGTGCTGGCATCCCATATAAGCACTGGTTCTAGTCCTGGCTTCTCCTCTTCTGACCCAGCTCTCTGCTATGGGAAAGCAGTAGAAGATGGCCCAACTCCTTGGGACCCTGCAGCCGTGTGAAAGACCTGGAAGAAGCTCCTTGCTCCTGGCTTCAGATAGCTCAGTTCTGACCGTTGCAGTCATTTGGAGAGTGAACCGGTGGAATGGAAGACCTCCCTCTCTCTGGCTCTACCTCTTGGTAACTCCTCTTTCAAAATAAATAACTCTTAAAAAAAGTGACAATAAAATGTAATTAGTGAGATATTGAGATATCTTTAAGAATACATGAATTTTATATCATTAGCTATCATACATCCACTTCCAAGATTTATATTGTAATGAGGAATAAACTTACTTAAGAAAAAGTCTGGGAGCCAGCACTGTGGCATAGTAGGTTAAGCCTCTGCTTATGGTGCTGATAGCCCATATGGGCAGCCAGTTCCTGTTCGGGTTGCTCCTCTTCCGATCTAGCTCTCTGCTAATGGCCTGGGAAGGCAGTGGAAGATGGCCCAAGTACTTGGGCCTCTGAACCCTGAACCCATGTGGGAGACCTGGCTCCTGGCTCTGGATGGGCCCACCTCTGGCCTTTGCAGTCATTTGGGGAGTGAACCAGTGGATGCAAGATCTCTGTCTCTGTAACTTTCAAATAAATAAATAAATCTTAAAAAAAAAAAATTAAGGGCCAGTGCTATGGCACAAGTGCGTTAAAGTCCCAGCCTGCAGTGCAAGCATCCAGTATGGGAGCTGGTTTGAGTCCCAGGTGCTGGAGTTCCTATGCAACTCCCTGCTAATGTGCCTGGGAAAGCAGGGGAGTATGGCCCAAGTCCTTGGCCCCTGCACCCATGTGGGAGATCCAGAAGAAGCTCCTAGCTCCTGACTTCAGATTGGCTCAGTTCTGGCCATTGTGGCCATTTGGGAAGTGAACCAGCAGGTGGAAGACCTCTTGTTCTTTCAAATAAATAAAGTTTTAAAAAAGATTTGAACATTAACTGTTTAATTTTAAAATTTACTTAAGTGGGGGCCAGCGCTGTGGCACCATGGGCTAGAGCCCTGGCTTGAAGTGCCAGCATCCCATATGGGCGCCGGTTCTAGTTCCAGCTTCTCTTCCAATCCAGCTCTCTGCTATGGCCTGGAAGATGGCCCAAGTCCTTGGGCCCCTGCACCCACATGGGAAATCCAGAGGAAGCCCCGGCTGTTGCGGCCATCTGGAGAGTGAACCAGCAGATGGAAGACCTCTGTCTGTCTCTACCTCTAACTCTGTCTCTCTAACTCTGTCTTTCAAATAAATAAAATGTCTTAAAAATTTTACATAAGTGGATCTTCCTCTGTTAATCAGGAAGTACCATAGCATAGGTATCTCATTAGAGGAAGGCAAATGGGTTATATTCATTGTGTACATAAGAAATCTAAGGAACAGACTAAGCCACTTGCCCAAACTCAGAAAACCAAATGCAGAAGCAATTTTTGCAGTATCTATTCATTCAACAAATACCTAGAGCATCAAGACTATGTGCTAGGAACTTGTCAATGGGGGAGACACACTCTGTCAGAATGGAAGAGAGACAGAGAAAGAAAAAAAAAAAAAACAACCAACCACATAGAGTCTATGATAATTTCAGTCAAATGCTATAAAGAAAACACGGTAGTGGGCAGAGACTGAAGAACAGCTCGAGTACAGAGATCAGAACAATCTAAGTATCATCTGAAGTAGGCCTGAATGAAAAGAGACCATGCATGCTGAAGGTCTGTAACCAAATCCTAGGCAGAGAAAAAAGCAGCACAAAGTCAAACAGGCAGGAAAGATCCTGGAGAGCAAGGTGGCAAATACCTGGAGTGGAAAGTAAGGAGCCCTCACACCACTCTAGCAGACAGACTTTAAATACAATCAGTAACATATCTGAGATGATTTCATTCATGATTTTAAAAAATCAAGCTTCTACAAGAGGGAAAGACTGTAAAATAATCAGGTATCCTTTAGCTTAAAATATTGATAATGGTCTATTCCTTGAAGATAATTTTTGGATTGGATACATGCTCATTACTTTTGAAACCTTATATGTGTAATATATAATTTTCTGAAAAAAATTCCCTAATTTTTTTGTTTATTTGAAAGAATGAGAGAGAGAGATGGAAATACGGAAAGAGATCTTCCATCCACTGATTCACTCCCCAGTTGGCCACACCCATGTGGGTACAGAGGCACAAGGACCTGGACCATCCTCCACTGCTTTCCCAGGCGCGTTGGCAGGAAGCTGGATTGAAGTGGAGCAGCTGGGACTCGAACCGGCACTCATATGGGATGCTGGTGCTGCACATGGTGGCTTAATCTACTATGCCACAGTGCCAGCGCCAAACTTCCTAACTTTTAAAAAAGGGTAGAGGTAAGAATGGAAGCAGAGAAACCAACTAGAATTCTGAATGAGGTGACAGTAATTTGGACTAGAGTGGAAGTGAAAAGGAACTGAGAATATACATTTGCATTATGGTCAATAGGGCCTCCCTGAGATGGATTAACAGAAAGCAATGGGAATCAAGGCTAATGATGAAGGGTGATTTCGTTCCCAAAGGCATATACAGATACATATATAATTTTTTTGAGAGGTGCAGCGAGAGAGGAAGCTCCCATCCACAAGTTCACTCCAAATGCCTGCAAAGATGCAAGAGAACTCAATCCAAGTCTTGTACATGGGTAGCAGGGATCCAGCTGCTTCAGCCACTGCCTCCCAAGCTCTGCCTTAGCAGGAAAGTGGAATCTGGAGAGTGTGAATTCAAACTCAAGCACTCTCTAGAAACACAGGCATCCTAATAGATGTCTTAACTGCTAAGAAAAACACCTGCCCCCTACATGCACAATTTCTGAAGACATTTTTGGTTGTTAAGAATTGGTGGGTAAGAGGGAAGAGCTACTGGCACCTATGGATGGAGGTCAAGGATGTTGTTAAACATACTATAATGCACAGTAGTATCACACACACACACACACAAAAAAAATCTGATCCCAAATGGTCAGTAATCCTGAGACCAAGAAATCCTGTTCCAGCAGCCAGAGTAGTGGCACAATGGGCTCCTGTCTCTTGCAACACAGCTACCTCATATTGGATAGATGGCTCATGTTCCTGCTGCTCCATTTCTGATCCAGTTCCCTGCTATGAACCTTGGAAAATAGCAGAAGATGGCCCAAGTACTTGAGGAGTGAACAAAGCTGATAGAAAATGTCTTTCTCTGCCTCTCCCTCTGTCATTCCGCCTTTCAATAAATCTTTACTGAAAGGCAAAGTGCCAAGGAGAGAGCGGGAGAGACCTTTCATTCGCTGGTCTACTCCCCAAATGGCCCCAACGGCGTGGGCTGGGCCATTCTGAAACCAGGAGCCAGGAACTTCATCTGGATTTCCCACAGGGGTGCAAGGGCCCAAGCCCTCGGGCCATCTTCCCGCTCTTCCGAGACACATTAGCAGGGAGCTGGATCAGAAGTAGAGCAGCCAGGATTCAAGCTTGTGCTCACAAATTAAACTGTGGTATATGTAAGGTCTGTTCGTTTTGGGAGCATATTATCTAACTTCAGTAAAATCATATTAGTAAGGTCTGATTAGCACGTTTAATTAATAAAAGAAAAATCAGTAACTGGTTAATAAGACATTTATTGGGCAACTTTCTCAAAATAGAACTGAAAAACTCCTATTTAGTAATACCATCCAACACTGCTTTTGTTTTCTTATACACTGCCATGATTAAATTTATAGTCCAATACACTCACTGGCTTTCCAAACACATACAAATTCCACTAACATTTAAAGCATGCCTATGAACACTCAAAAGTATAACAGAAAGTTGGCTAAAGGAAAATGATGATCCACTTGCATCTTCGTGTATATAAAACCGTTTAGTGTTGACTTATTTTGCACCTAGAGAAAGTAGGCCTATTAATTTTGGGTTATCAAGAAGAATGTGGTACACATTTCTCTCAATTACTCTAAAACCTGCAACAAGAAAAGTATCTTTGTAGACTTAATTCACAGAAAACAAAAATGCCACAGATGGTAGTTTTTTAAAACTCTTTTTATCTAAATGGCAAGATCCTTGGGGAAAAACTCACTGGGCTACATTGAGACTTCTAACGCACACTGATTCGTGCAACTATTACTAACGTCGGAAATTACACGTCACGATATACCCAAGGTAGATCTAAAGAAACGTCTGAAATGACTCGGTAACTACAGTAACAGGAAATACCCAAAAATTATCTTGTCCTGGATAATTTAGAACATTACCTTACACATGAGTACCCACGGTTACAGCTGTGAAAAAGTACTTCTTAAAGCCAATTTCGGCAAAGAAATTGATGCTGTTCTTAATTAGAAGAATTAAACCTGGCCGCCGACACAGAATATTAAGTACGAGGTCTGCCTAACACTGAATCTTAGGAACGTTTTTAAAAGAAAGAAAGGGGCAGTCATACTGTCCCGGCCTGATAATACTACCTTAAACAAAAGCTTGAAAAACAGATCGAGAACTAACAGGCCTCCAGCCTGAATTCATGCCAGCGTGCGAAGAACTGAACTATGTGAGCGTCAGAAGTAAAATCCAGGGGCACTTTACTACCCTGAAAATCTCGCCGGGTTCCCACTAGGCCGAGGCGGACGTTTTCGAGAGCATCGCCGCGCGGCGTCCCGGGTGCACTTCTCCCAGGCGACCCCCGCGCCGCGGCACTCTCGTGACACTGTTGCGTCGGTGCCACGCACGTTGGCGTCACTCCTTTCTCCTTGGCTACTCAGAGTGACTCTCAGCGGCCAATCTTCCACACTACCTCCCTAAGGCGGCGACCAGTAAGAAACCACTACCAGTTTTTCAAGACTGCCGCAACTCGAGCCCAACCGCCATCGCCACCCGTCCCACCTACCACCCAACCTCCCCGCGAGAACGCGCGGAAAGAGGCAGTGCCAAGATAAATCCCATTCTCGCGCGACACCGGAAACTCAAATCTCGCGACATCTTTGCCTTTTCCTTTTCAGCCCCACCCCGGCATTTGCGCGTTGCTTCGGAAACATCGCGAGATTTCCTTCTTTCTATCCCCGCCCCTCTACTGCACGATGGTCGCGCAAGAATGTGATAGAGACTCGACGGCCGCCATTTTCTTTCTTTCTTAGCAGTTGGTTGAGAGGTCTTCAAAGAAGCGGCAGCGGCTACTATAGTGTAGCCATGGCGGACTATTCAACGGTGCCTCCACCCTCTTCTGGCTCGGCTGGTGGCGGTGGTGGGGGCGGCGGTGGTGGAGGAGTTAACGATGCTTTCAAAGATGCGCTGCAGAGAGCCCGGCAGGTAAGTCTGGACCGCGCGGCGGGATCCGCAAGCTTATGGTAATTTTGCCGTCGGCTGAGTAGGCCGCTACCTATTCGCGACGAGAGGAAGAGGAAAGAGGTGCCCTTCCGGGCTGAAAGGCGAGGAGGCTCACGTTTCGCCGCGTAGGGTATACTGATAAGCGATTCGAACGTGGTTTTGTGTTCTCGGTTTCTAGGCTGCCAGGAACCCCAGCGCGTGTTACCCGAAGATGGCCTTAAGTGTTTTCCCGCAATGGTTCGGCCCTCGGGCTTCTCCAAGGGGTTAACTGAGCCTCCCCTTTTCCTTAGAACGAACACCCTCTGTGTGGGAGAGAGCGCTTGTAGTTTTTCACAATAGTAGGGAAGGTTCTGGTAACAGGCTTGGGGGAGGACTAAGGTCTGACTGCAGGAGCTGTGGGAAGGAGGGATCTGCGTGCTCTCTGCCGTCTGTACAGCTTTCCCTCGCAGCTGAGGAAGCTTTCGGTGCCGATCGCCTTCTCAGCTACAGGGAAGAGACTTAGGGGAGCAGCCGTCCTCTGGGCGGGATTTGTGTGTCAGTCTGTTCTACCAGTCATTCCCCTGTATTTCTCAAAATGGCCTCGGGCCCATTAGACCCGAGGTTTCAGTTTGAATCTGCCTCTCTGTTCAGAGTCGTAAACTGACCAGACCTCTTTGTATTACGTAGGTGCATACATTTGCCCTGAAGGCACTTCTTTCCCAGATGCAAGCTGTTTCAAAAAAGAAAGCACATGTATCTCAGGAACATTAAAGATTTCTCAGTTTGAACTTAACCTTTTTAGACAACCTCCTAATATATTCATAATTTAAAATTATCAAATACTGATGTGGACTTAAAATGTAAGCCAAAGAATCCTGTTAATGACACTTCTCATATCGTCCTAGGTGCTAGACGTTGTAAAGTGAGGGGTAATTAGAAACCAGTTTTGTGATAGGTTTTGATTATATCACTTCACTTCGTTAACTTTTCATCCTCCAGTACGATGAAAAGGATTCATTGAGTCAAAATCAAATTGAAATGTGAGCACATTTTGAAAATGCACCTTTACTTCTTTATAATTAAAATTTTTCGGGATGTTAACAGGTCGTCATTAATACTACTGCTTTATTTAAAAAGACAAAGCCAGTTAACATGCTGAGAATAGCAATTGGAAACATTTATGTAACTGTGACAGAAATTCTTGTGAATGGATTTTGCTACATGGGGTTGGAAGACCCAAGTTCTTTTATTCAACCAGCATATTAAAAGAAATTTGAGCATTAGATACTGGGAAATTATTAAGTGAGTAAATTGGTTTCCTGCTTTCTAGGAAGCCATGTTATAGTCAAGGAACTAACACAAATCAACAGAATTACCTGCAGAATGCTTTGATTAATGAGAGAAGAATACACAAATTTGGGACACTTAATTCATCTGCTTTTTGTAGGAACCTCTTCAGCATGTCTGCAAGTCGAGCACTGTACAGGACACTGTACAGGGAAGGAATTCCTGACTGCTTAAGAAAAGGGGGTGATACTTGAACAAGGCAGTAAAGAATGAGTGGGAGTGTGGCCGGTAGAGAGACGCAGCAGCTTGTGTGGGATGTGCAGACTTGGGGAATGACAAGAATACAAGAGTGAAGTCACTGAAGTATAGTATGGAGAGTGGAGGGCATGGCAGTGCAGAATGAAGTGAGGAAACTTGTAGATAGATCAAAGTACCAAAAGAGCTTGGGTGGCTATGGGTTAATTTAAATTTTGATTTCATTATTGGAATGAGCTATAATTGCCTTTTTAAAAGACTTTAAAATAGAAAAACTCGAACTGGAATTTCTCATTTAAGTGCCAAGAGATTAGCTATCTTTGCTGTAATGATTTAAATGTTTGTTGCAGAATTGGGGTTTCTTTTTTCTGCCAAAGGCCATTGGGATATTTACAACATGTGCAGGTCATACAAAATTATCAACTTAAAAATTAGCCTGGTATAGATTTATTGATTTTCGATTCCCTCCTGCAATTGCCTTATTGGGGTCAGACCAAATGATTTTTGCTGTCTATATTGCTATGACTGGATGTTCCCCACCCCTACTCTACAGAATGCGTTTTAAATCTGACATTCCCAAGTTTAGCTTTTGAGTGGAATTACACACTAAATATCTGAGTGTGAGGTTCAGCTGCTTCTCTGGATATATAGGGGTGAAATGTCAGGAAGAGTATTTGGATTGAAAGAACAAGATGGATTAATGTCTGATCCATTTCTTCCTTATAGAGGATATTATTTCTCAAATCCCTATTTAACCTTTTTTTTTTTTTTAAGATTGATTTATTTATTTGAAAGGCAGAGTTACGGGGGAGGAGGGGAGACAGATCTTCCATCCACTAGTTGACTTCCCAAATGGCCACAATGGCTGGATATTATAAATGAATATTGGTTATAAATATCTGAAACCAGGAGCTTATTCTGGATCTCCCACATGGGTGCAGGGGCTCGGGTACTTGAGTCATCTTCCCCTACTTTTCCCGGGTTCATTAACAGGCAGTTGGATCTGAAGTGGAGCAGCCAAGACTTGAACCAGTACCCATATGGGATGCTGACAGCACAGGCAGTGACTTTACCCAATATACTGCAGCACCAGCCCCCACCTTGTTTCTCTTTTCTTTTCTTTTCTTTCTTTCTTTTTTTTTTTTTTTTTTTTTAAACAGGGTACCGTGTTTTTTGGAGGAAAGAAGTATCAGAGCAGCTCCTTGACCCCAGAGAGCTTCAGGAGTTATACCAGTTGGGGGATGCTATTAACATTTTTAGCTGGACAACTCTTTGTAGGACAGCTGGACAAGTGATAGGATCACTGATCCCTACTTAGTAAATGCCAGTCATATTTATTCTAGCCGACTATTGCCATCTAGTAATCTAATTGTCCAGTCTTTCCTACGGAATCCCAATAGCTTTAGCTTGTTTTTATAGCACTTAAAGGTAATTATAGCACAAGTTGGGAGTTTCCAACCGTACAGTTTAAAAGTTTATTTTTGTGTATATCAAGGTGTAACTACAGAGATTAAGATTAGGATTCTTTGATTGGGTCTTTGTCAGTCTGAAACACCAGAAAGTTTCAATGTACTTAACTGTTTTTTTCTTTTCCTTGAGATTATAATATAAAGGTAAACCCTCAGCCCTGTCCCTCATGGGCAGCTATTAAATTAGTCCTTAAAGTACTGTTATTCTTGAAATCTGTTTCTTAATTGTAAAAACAGTTCAGGCTGCATTTTCCAGCTAAAATGAAAATATAAAGTTGAGCTTTTTTTTTTTTTTAAATTATCAATCTTGTCATTGGAAAGTGGCATTTCAGAATGAATCATTTTCAAACATTTCCTGCCTTGTAGCAAAGCTTGATTATGATGATAATTAATTAAATCATAGAATGGTAATGGTTATAGTGTCCAACATACCTCTTCACATTTCTGGTATATGCAGACTGACTCCATCAGGACCTTGCCCATGTAGATATTCAGTGTTACTGAGTTTAGGCAACAAATATGTTTCATTAATCAAAGTGATAATGTAATTTTGTCTTGAAAATAGTTCTTTGAAAGTTCATTACCTGAACACCTGCTATATAGCTAGGTCAGATCCTAGGGATACAGATTTCTGTTATCCCTGTATAACCCTTTGATTAACAGGCACTTTTTTTTTTAAGATTTATTTATTTATTTATTTGAAAAGCAGAGAGGCAGAGGCAGAGACAAAGAGAGAAGTCTTCCATCCGCTGGTTCACTCCCCAAATGGCCACAACAGCCGGAGCTATGCCAATCCAAAGCCAGGAGCCAGAGCTTCTTCCAGGCCTCCCACGTGGATAAAGAGGCCCAAGGACTTGAGCCATCTTCTACTGCTTTCCCAGGCCATAGCAGAGAGCTGGATCGAAAGTAGAACAGCCAGGACTCAAACCAGCACCTATATGGGATGCTAGCATTGCAGGCGGCAGCTTTACCTGCTATGCCACAGTGCTGGCCCCAACAGGCACTTTTTCCCCAAATGGAATGTTGTTTTGGACCCTACATTATAGTTATAGTAGTTGTATGTAAATGCTGATTTATTTGTAGCTGGCAATTTATTGAGGGCATATTAAGCTCTTGTTAATTTAATTCTCACAGCCATCCTACAAAACAGTAGTAAAAATTAGATGAGGTGCAGAATGCTTTGACAGGGACATAACGTTCTAGCCAGCTCTACAGCCAGATTCACAACTCTACCTCAAAACTTAAGGGAAACATGTTTAATGCACTGAAAATTAGTAAATAGGCATGTTTGGCATTTAGATAGTTTACTTAATAATCACAGAATTGCCTTTTTAAAGTATTTTTCTAAAATCGAATGGTATAACTTAAATATGCTTTCAACTCCAGAGTTACTGGATTTCAGGAATGATAGGTGAAGTTGAAAAATGCTAACAGTGAAAGCATGAAAAAAAAATACTGCTCATTCAAGAAGCAGAGCAAAATCAAAATGGGAAGCATAAGTTATGTTTGTAAATTAAAATCAAATGAAGTTGACCCTATTTAATGTATGTCTAATAAGAATTGGATATAGTTGGAGACTGAAATTTAGAAACTACTGCTTCTTAATTCTTTTTGGAATGATCTATATATTTTCTGTTTATCTTGGGAAATTAGTATTTTTAGTAAAAGCTGCTCTTTGATGTCTGCGTTATTTCTCAATTTTTGAGATGGTGTTGCTGGTTCTTTTGAGACAACCAAGGATCTTATTCATTTGAGTGGTTTTAGAACTATTTAGTGAATAAGGAAGTATAAATACGTATCCTTTTTCGGTGCAAAAGTTCCTTAGAGTTCAAACAGTGCTAATTTGCAAACTCAGCTTATTTATGAAAGCTGACTGCTGCCGCAGCTCACTAGGCTAATCCTCCGCCTGCGGTGCCAGCACCCCGGGTTCTAGTCCTGGTTGGGGCACCGGATTCTGTCCTGGTTGCTACTCTTCCAGTCCACCTCTCTGCTGTGGCCCGGGAAGGCAGTGGAGGATGGCCCAAGTGCTTGGGCGCCTGCACCTGCATGGGAGACCAGGAGGAGACACCTGGCTCCTGGCTTCGGATCAGCGCAGCACGCCGGCTGCAGCGGCCATTTGAGGGGTGAACCAGTGGAAAAGGAAGACCTTTCTCTCTGTCTCTCTCACTGTCTAACTCTGCCTGTCAGAAAAAAAAAAAGATACAGCCTAAACCATTTTTCCTTTCGGCAGTAACATTTTTTCTGGCCTGAAATACTACTGCTAACAATGTCTTGCAGTTTATTTAAGTTCCTAAGAGACACTCAAGTGCTGAGTACTTTAAGATTTAAGTGTGGAAAAGCAGTTTTCAGGAAAGAAATAAGATTTGATTAGTCACACAGAGACAGAAACAGGCTTTCAATTCAAAAGTGAAAGATGGTTAAGAAAGGTTAAACTGACCAAAGCTATACAAAGTCAGAAAAATCAGATTATGTTCCCCCCCCCTTTTTTTTTTAAGATTTTTTTTTTTTATTTGAAAGGCAGAATCAGAGAGAGAGAGAGAGAAATCTTCTGTCCTCTGGTTCACTTCCCAGTTGGCCACAATGGCCAGGGCTGGGCCAGGCCAGAAACCGGAGTCCAGAGTTTCTTCCATGTCTCTCACATAGCTGCAGGGGTCGAAGGACTTGGGCCATCTGCTGCTGCTTTCCCGGGCACGTTAGCAGAGAGAGCTGGATCGAAAGTAGGGCAACCTGGACTTGAACCAGCACACATATGGAAATGCCAGCATCACAGGCTGTGGCTTAACCTACTATGCCATATGCCACATACTGGCCCCTACCTTTGTTTTCATCAGACATTTTAATATTTGATTTTTTTTAAAAGTTTTATTGTATTTATTTGAAAGAGTTACAGAGAGGTAGAGACAGAGAGAGAGGTCTTCCATCAGCTGATTCACTCCCCAGATGGCCACAACGGCGCCCATATGGGATGCCGGCACTTCAGGCTAGGGCTTTTAACCTGCTGCGCCACAGTGCCGGCCTCTAATATTTGATTCTAATGTGCTTTGTGGCAGGTGTTTAAGTTTACCTGTGTGAAAAAGGGAAATTTTAGGATCTCTAGGAATTACATTTGGTATATGGGAACTGATACGTATTGAACTTAAGTGATCCATATGGAATGCGATGTATCACCCACTGGTTCACTCCCCAAAAGGCCACAACAGCCAGATCTGGTCCAGCCCAGTCAGGAGCCGGGAACTCCCACATGGATGGCAGGGCCCCAAGCATTTGAACTATCTTGCATTACCATCTCAGCCTCTTTAGTAGGAAGCCAGATCAGAAGCTGAGTAGCCAAGACTGGAACCTGCAGTCCTACGTGGGATGCCGATGTCACACACAGTAGCATAACCCACTATCCATAGCACTGGTCTCAAGACAATTTTTTATTTTTATTATTTTTAATATTTATTTTACTGGGGCCAGCACTTTGGCATAGTAGATTAAGCCTCCACCAGTGGTGCTGGCGTCCCATGTGGACGCCAGTTCTAGCCCCTGCTGCTAGATTTTCCAGTTCTCTTTTATGGCCTGGGATAGCAGTGGAGGGTAGCCTAAGTGCACCCAGAAGAAGCTCCTGGCTTCAGATCGGCCCAGCCCTGGTTGTGGCGGCCTTTTGGGGAGTGAGCTAGCAGCTGGAAGACCTCTCTCTGTCTCTCTCCCTCTGTCTATAGCTCTTGACTCTCAAATAAATAAATAAATCTTAAATATTTATTTTATTTATTTGAAGGAGAAAAAGATCTTCTATCCCCTTCACTCCCCAAATAATCACAATGGCTGGGGCTGGGCCAGGCCAAAGCCAGAAGCCTGGGACTCTAACAAGGTCTTGTGTAGGTACAGGGGCCCAAGCACTTGGGCTGTCTTCTGCTGCTTTCCTAGGTGCATTAGCAGAGAACTGGATTGGAAGTGAGTGCTCATATGAGATGACAGCATCACAGGCAGCTGCTTAACTTGCTGGCCCCCTATTTATTTCTTTGAGAGGTAGAGAAAAGGAGCTTCCATCAGCTGGTTCACTCCCCAGATATGTGTAAGAGCCAGAGAGATAGGAAACTCAATCCTGGTCTCCCGTGCAGGTGAGGGGAACCAAAGTACTTGAGACATCACTACTGCCTCACAGGGTGTGTTTTGTGAGGAAGCTGGAATAGGAAGCCAGAACCTAAAATGGAACCCAGGCATTCCAGTGTGGGGTGCTGGTGTCCTTACCAATATCTTGAGGGGAGAAAGAGTGAGGAGAGGTTAGATAAATAAGTAGTAAGATGAAAGCCTTGAGTTCGATGTTTTGTAGCACAATGTGTAGACTGTAGCTTATGGCAGTGTGTTGTAGTCTGTATAAAGAACTGGAATAGAGGAGCTAATAGGGTGTACCCACAATAGGTAAGAAAATGTAAAGGATAATTAATATGATTGGTTTATGCTGTGTCTGTTGAGATGTTGTACTATGCCCCTTAAGACTATAGAGGCTATTATATGTTTGAAAGAATAATGTAGTGAACTCTCACAAATCCACCACTCGTCATACATCTTTGGTAATAAATATAAAACATGGTGTACAATTTGACCTGTTGCTGGCAGTCAGCACAGTTCTGTTTTTCCTTACATACAAAACTGCTGTAAATAACCTTTTTGTTGTGCCATACTTGTGACTTGAAGCTGATATTTTATATTTGCTTAGTCAAGTGCAAGTGGTTATTTGCCTCACACTAAAGTCTTATTTAGAGAGAAATGCCTTTAATAGAATTGCAGTTCTTCTGAGACCTTAGAGCTCCTTAGGCTTCTGTGTGTATCCTTAGGACAGCAATGTCCAATAGAAATACACAAGCCACACATTTTATTTAATTCAGCACATCTAAATAATACTTTTTGACATGTGTTTATAAAATTTTTGAGATACTTTACATTCTTAATATTTTTCTTCTTTTGAAAGCCTCAGCAGTTGAGGCTGGGCCAGGTTCTGGGTCTCCCACATTGGGTGCACCACCCCCAAGGACTTGGGCCATCTTCCATTACTTTCCCAGGTGCATTAGCAGGGAGTTGGATTGGAAGTGGAGCATCCGGGAGTCAAACCAGCACCCATATGGGATGCCTGCACTGCAGGTGGTGGCTTAACCCACTGTGCCACAGCAGCCACCTCACATTCTTAATATTTCAAATTTTCAATATCCAGTGCGTATTTTACATATGAAGAACATATTGGGACTAGCTGCATTTCAAATACCTTATTAGATAGTGTAGTCTTAGAGACCCACAAAATGTTCACATTGCCTGTGCCCACATAATTTTTCCCTCCATTTTATCTGTAAGACAGATATCCAAGGTACTAGATCATTCCCTAAATTCTGCAACAGCTAGGGCAGGGCCAGGTGGAAGCCAAGAGTCCAGGTATGGCAAGGACCCAAGTACTTGAACCATCATCTTCTACCTTCCATATTGTACATAAGCAGGAAGCTAAGAGATTCAGGCATCCGAAACAACATAAGCAGTGTGCCATTGCATGCCCCCTCCCCAAAACAACACACAGCTTTTGAACAGTCACAGAGACAATAGAATTGGGATCCAGATTTTCTTCTAAAGGTCCCTAATTGGGGCAGTCATTGTGGCATAGGGAATTAAGCACCACCTATGACACTGGCATCTCAGATGGGTGCTGGTTTCCAATCCTGGATGCTCCACTTTCCCAGTCCCGCTCTCTGCTAATGTGCCTAGGAGAGCAGCAGCAGATGTCCTGAATGCATGGGAGACCCGGATGGTTCCTGGCTTCAGCCTGGCCTAGCCCTGGTTGTTGCAGCAATCTGGCAAATAAACCAACGGATAGATGGGGGGAAAAAAGATTCCTAATTGATTGCTGCTTTTTAGTTTTTAGAAGGATGTATCAGAAGCTTAGTTCTGGACAGTTGTTTGTTAATTCCTTGAAGTACTAATGGTAGTAATAAATTGAACTGTAATTTGTTTGTTAAGTGAATATTCTTACTTGATACTAAAGAATATCATATATATGTGTTAGGATCTAAGATTAAATACTGAATAGCACATAGTAGATAAATTATGATGCTATCTTTAGTGATTTCTTTTTTTCCTTTAAAGATTGCAGCAAAAATTGGAGGTGATGCTGGTACATCACTGAATTCAAATGACTATGGTTATGGAGGACAAAAAAGACCCTTAGAAGATGGAGGTAAGTTATAGCCTTAGGTAATCTTAATTGTTTTATATGGTGTTTAGTTGAAGAGATTTTCATATTTTCAGATGGTATTTTATTGAGACACTGCTTTGTTTAAAAAAAGGCTTCTAAAAATGTAAGATTTTACATTGGCCTCAAAAAGAAAGGGGAAAAGAAGACAAGGTAGGTAAAATGTGAGTCAACCAGAAAGTTTTGTCTTAATTAGAAGTGTCAATTTTCCCTCTTTTAAGAATTGTACCAGACTAACAGTTTGCACAGACTTCCTGTTAATAATACTGGGGGAGGGGGAATACCAAAGTTGTTTATGGGACATTTCACTTGTTTTTCTCATGCACAAATGAATTTTTATATGCTGTATTTTTATTATTTTGCTGTTTCAGATGTCACTTTAAAAGAGAAAGTTACTGTAGTTTGCTATTCTAATGTGTTGCTGATGATACAATTTATTTTATTACTTTTTTTTAGTGCTTTGTGTTTTCAGGTTTAACAAAATATGTGGATTTAGTTAGTGGATTTACAGTGTTTTGTATTTTTTAAAGATAATTATTGAAGTTTTTTTTAATAGTAACATTTAATAAAAATACAGGACATTAAGGCGAAGCTCAGTGAGGGTGACTGTACTATACAGAGTTGAGTTGATACAGCTTTATTGAAGCTTCTGAACTTCGAAGTCTGCACATATTTTTTGTTCGACATGAATTTTGATATTTTCTTTTTGCCCTTTTTTTTTAAAGGAGGATTCTGAGTGAGCCTGTAGAATGTGTTTAAAGCTTTTGACCAGGAGTACTTAGTTTTCTTTTACTTAAGTGTCTTTCATACTTACAGTGAGGTTTTTAGTATACAAAAAATGAGCTAATGATGCTTCAGATGTTGTATGTAATGTATTCTTTTTATTTTATGTGTAGATGGCTCTTGGACAAGTCCGAGCAGTACAACACACTGGGAGGGAATGCCCTCTCCTTTTAAAGGCAGGAATTTTTATTTATTACCTGTGTTTAGTATGTAAACGTGAAATAAACCAGTGGACTCTTAAATGGACACACATATTTCTTGGATTATGTGTCTGAATTTTTGCTGAACAACAATCTGATGTCTAATCACTTATGTTTGGGGGGAGGAGATTGTAGTACTTTGAGCTGTAGGTTGTCTGTTTCAAGGTATGCGTTGTATTCATCTGTGTAATGGATTTAGATGAAGGTAATCATGTAGTTGTTTTGAGTTTTTCTGAAATTCTATGCTGTGAAATGTTTAAGAATAATAGATGACGTTGTGATTGCCCTGCATTTTTTTTTTTTTTTTTTTTTTTTTTTTTTTTTTTGTGGTCATTGTCAGATACACTCAGCTTCTGATATGTCAGACTTTCACAATTTGGTAGTCTCCCATGCCCTACCTGACCCCCATCTTTGGTTCCTGCAGTGGAAGCATCATTAGCCTTATTGTGATTTTTGCCAATAGTGGAGTTAAATGCTTGTATCATTTAAAGGTACTTAAAATACATTAAGTTCAGTGAGTTGATGCAATCAAAACCAATATTTTTAAGTGTCTGTGCATCTTTTGAACATGAAGAGAATGAAATAGTGTAATTTTTCTTTAGATTACTGAGTTTGGGTTGAATCATGAAGATTTTGGTTCAAATAATAAAATATACACTCAGAAGTGTTGATATTGATATTCTTAAGAGGGAGAAGTTTTTGTATTAATTAGCAGAACACATAAAAGACTCTTAATTTTACAGATCAACCAGATGCTAAGAAAGTTGCTCCTCAAAATGACTGTAAGTATTAATTTTAAGCTGGGTTAAAAATTAAAGTAACTAAATTTTAATATCCATGTTTTGTTCCTGTTTTGGTGGGTATTTTCAAAGCTAGTTGGTCTGTGAATAGACAAATACAAATATAGACTTTCATGATCCCACCTTGATTATGGTCAGTTATATATAAAGTTTGTGGAGTTATTTTGCTGGGACCTTTTGGAGAAAGGAAAGTATTTTGTTTTATGCCATCTATATTGTGTTTGCCTTTTCCCTGACGTTCTTGCCACTGTCGTGGCTGATTTAAGTATTTTCCAAATTGTTGTCTGGGCCTCAGGGAATAATTTAGAATTCTTTATATGATGGTATTGTTAAATACATAAGTAACTTGGATTTTGAATTGAATTTTCATTTTGTCTTTTGGTAGCTTTTGGAACGCAGTTACCACCCATGCATCAGCAGCAAAGGTATTGTCAAAAGCTTTTCCAAAAGTACTTCATAACTTAGTTAACTCTTTGTACAAACACTGCCAAGTGACTGCATAGTGAGTATGTGTCTGTTGTTTTTGTTTTTTTTTTGTTTGTTTGTTTGTTTGTTTTTTTTTTTTTTGTATTTGTAGTTCTTAAGATAATGTCTTCTATTTGTATTAGTAGATTGCCTTACTTAATAAATTATCTTTGAAGGGAACTGTTAGTTTCTGTTATTTCTTAGCAGGTCTGTAATGACAGAAGAATACAAAGTTCCAGATGGAATGGTTGGCTTTAGTAAGTAACCTAGTGTTTAAAAATTTGAAAAAAAAATTAAAGCATATTTTATAATCTTTCAGCAAATAATTTTCTTTCTTATTTTTTTAACAGTAATTGGCAGAGGAGGTGAACAAATCTCACGCATACAACAAGAATCTGGATGCAAAATACAGATAGCTCCTGGTAACATTACTTTTGGTATTTTCAGGCTAGTAGTGATAGTAATGCTATCTGTTATGCTATTTTGACCAAAATTTTTTGTTGTTTTTAATGATAGATAGTGGTGGCCTACCAGAAAGATCTTGTATGTTAACTGGAACACCTGAATCTGTCCAGTAAGTATGAATATCCTAAAAATTTACACCATTGTTTCCCTGCCTCCTTCCCTGAAAGGGTTCATCATCTGAAACATAGAACCCAAAAGATTATTTTAAAAAACTATATCTACTTCATTCTCTACTTGATAAGCCAAATCTGGCTTGGTGGAAAAAATACACAAGCATGACTAGTATCACCTAAAACTCTTAATAATGATTTAGCCCAAGTGCTTGTGCTGCCTACATATGCCTAATTCCATTCACTTCTTAGCTTTTCCCTAAGTAGTTGTCTCTCCTGCTCTAAATCTTTAGCATTTAACCCTTTTTTTGCACTTAACCTCGTTTACTGAGAAGATAAAAGCAGATCATAAGAAGTTGTTTTTTCTACTACTACTGAAGAGCCAACTTTCATTTGTACTTTGTACACAGAGAACTCAGATACTACCTTCCTTTGTATTCATGTGACTCAGGCTAGACTTACCTGTTGAAGGACATTGTCCCTGTATTTGAACTTTGTCCTGTATTAGTTTCCCCCTCTTTTCTCGATAATTTCTCACTGCATATAAACATACCTTGAACATCATCCCATCTTAACAAAAACCATATCTGAACCTCATTCTATTTCTCTGCTTTCTTTTATAGCAAAATTTCTCAAAAGAGATGACTGCATTTGCCATACTATGCTTTTTTTCTTTTTTTTTTTTTTTAAGATTTATTTTTTTATTTGAAAGAGTTACACAGAGGAGAGGCAAAGAGAGAGAGAGGTCTTCTATCCGATAGTCTACTCCCCAGTTGGCCATAGCAGCCGGATCTGTGCCGTCTGAAGCTAGAAGCCAGGAGCCTCCTCCGAGTCTCCCACACGGGTGCAGGGGCCCAAGGACTTGGGCCATCTTCCACTGCTTTCCCAGGCCATAGCAGAGAGCTGGATCAGAATTGGAGCAGCCAGTTCTCAAACTGGCACCCATATGGGATGCTGGTGCTTCAGGCCAGGGTGTTAGCCCGCTGTGCCACAGCGCCAGCCCTCCTCTTATTTTTAATTCCCTAATTTAATTTATGCTAATAAGGCTTTTATTCTGATATTTCACTGAAATTTCACTTTTTAAGGAAGCAACCACCACACTGCTCAAATGTCTCTTACCAGTAAGGTCTTCCATATCCGTGTTGTATAAACTAGTATCCCTTGATGGGTATATAAACACATATATTTACATCCTGTCCTCCTGCTTTGATTTTCTTTATAGCACTTAAATGACACATTACTTGATGTGCTATTTTTATTTATTTTATGAAATTAAGCCACTCTTACAGGATCAGTGCTATAGCCCAGTTTCCTAAATAACACCTGGCTTATAGTTGACATTTTGTCAATTTGTTGAAATAAATTTTGTCTCATGAGTGAGCAGTAATGGTTTAAACATGTAAATTAATCATTTAGTGCTTGCAGAGATCAGCTTAATTCTGTGAAAATATGAGAATTACAGTGCTATTTCTTTGCGACTTCTGGGTCTTCTGAAAAATGTATGCCCAGAAAATTTTATTACATGGTCTTAGACTTTACCCTTAATGATATTTTCTTTAGTTAATGGACAGCATTGTTAAAATTAGCTTTAAAACACCTATTCTTGAATTGGAATGGGGGAGTACTTGAAAGTGATATTTTGTGTTTCTGTATTTGGATAAATTTGAGTATATAATACCTTATTATTTTAATATTAATTTGTTAACAGATCAGCAAAGCGATTATTGGACCAGATTGTCGAAAAAGGAAGACCAGCCCCTGGCTTTCATCATGGTGATGGACCAGGAAATGCTGTTCAGGAAATCATGATTCCAGCTAGCAAGGCAGGATTGGTTATTGGAAAGGGTGGAGAGACTATTAAACAACTCCAGGTATTATATTTGTAAGATAATTGCTTTAGGTCTAATTTGAAACCAGTCTTCTTCCATTCTTTTTTTATTAGTACATATGATTTTTTTTTTTTTTTTATGACTGTAACAGGAACGAGCTGGAGTTAAAATGGTAATGATTCAAGATGGACCTCAGAACACTGGTGCTGACAAACCCCTTAGGATTACAGGAGACCCATACAAAGTTCAAGTAAACTTAACTTCATATTTTATAAAGAGTTGGGGTTGGTTGGTATTTGGGAAGGAGTTGGGATTGGATGGTGTTGGGAAAAAGCATGCATGAATAATGTGTTTTCTAAATTGGCTCTTTCTACTTCAGCAAGCCAAGGAAATGGTGTTAGAGTTAATTCGTGATCAAGGTGGTTTCAGAGAAGTTCGAAATGAATATGGGTCAAGAATAGGAGGAAATGAAGGCATAGATGTAAGTAAAATATATACTTATAATTTCTTGTTTTTTGAGACTATATAACGTTGTGTTTGTTTCTTCTCCACTTTTTTACAATATAGCGTTGTGCATACTTTAGTGATTAGATGCAGATAAATTTTTGGAAAATGACTTAATACTTACTCTTCTTTGTATAAGGTCCCAATTCCAAGATTTGCTGTTGGCATTGTAATAGGAAGAAATGGAGAGATGATCAAAAAAATACAAAATGATGCTGGTGTTCGAATTCAGTTTAAGCCTGGTAAGTACACATTTTAATCTTGTGTTGGTAGTAGTGAATTTTGATGCTACACAATTAAATGTTTGACTGATTCCATTTATTTTTCTTTGTTTTGAAGATGATGGAACGACGCCTGATAGAATAGCGCAAATAACAGGACCTCCAGACCGATGTCAACATGCTGCAGAAATTATTACAGACCTTCTTCGAAGTGTTCAGGTTTGACAGAGAATTTATATTTTCTTGAGAAAAGTGCTCCTTAATTAAACTTGAAGTAGTCTCTGGGGTGGACATTAAAGTGCAGCAAGTTGAGCTGCTTCTTGGGATACCTACATCCTATGTTAGAGTGTTTATTCAAGTCCTGGGTCTTTTGCTTCCAATCCAGCTTCCTGCTAATGCTGCTGTGAGGCAGCAGATCATAGCTGAAGGACTTCAGTTCTTGCTATCCAAGATGGGAGACCAAGATGTAGTTCTTGGCTCCTGGCTTTGGCCTGGCCCATCTCCAGAAGATACTTGTCTGTCTGTCTGTCTCTCTCTGTCACTCTGCCCTACCCTTTGTTTTTATGAGAGTCATTTTGATAATGTCTTATTAATGACTGTTTAAATTGCTTTAAGGTAGACATCTTGGAGTAGAAGGGCTGTATAAGGATGCTACCTTAATCACCCCAGTATTTAAAAATACGTGATTACTGCTTGGTAATTACTTGGTGTTATCTTTGAAGGCATTTCTAAATTTCTTGTTCAGGAATGTGAGTTGGAAAAAATAATTCTAATTTTTATCATGGAAAGTTTATTTCTATGCTGTCTTTGTTTCTTCCTCTTCTGCCTAGGCTGGTAATCCTGGTGGACCTGGACCTGGTGGTCGAGGAAGAGGTAGAGGACAAGGCAACTGGAACATGGGACCACCTGGTGGACTACAGGAATTTAATTTCATTGTGCCAACTGGGAAAACTGGATTAATAATAGGAAAAGGCAATGTATAAACATTTAATGTTATATTACCAAGTTTTTCTGGATACCTTCTGTTGTAAACAAATAGCAATGATTATTCTCCGGATGTATTAAAGTAGAAAAACATTTGTATGCTGATGTTTATCAACTAAAACAAATGAAGGATTTTATGTAAACTTGTAAAAAGCAGAATTTGAGTCTCATTGGCTTCTAGAAACTGGGAGCCAAGAATTAGTTTAAGAAATTTTTCTTCTAACCTTAAAAAATGGCTCAGATATTTTCCTTGTTCATTCTGGTTTTTATTGAACCACACTTTTTTCTCCCCAATATTTATTTGAGTTAGAGAGATCTTATCTTCCCTTTGCTGGTTCACTTCCCAAATGGCTGTAGCAGCCGGAGCTGGGCCCGTCCAAAGCCAGGAGCCAGAAGCTCCATCCAGGTCTCCCAAATGGGTGCAGAACTTGGGCCATGCTCCACTTACTTCCCAGGCACATTAGCAGGGAGCTAGATTGGAAGTGGAGCAGGCAGGATTCAAACTGGAGCCCATGTGGGATGCCGACAGCATATACCACAGCGCTGGCCCCTAAAATTTGAATGTTTTTACAAGTGTGTTTAACTTTGTGTCTCCATCGCTTGCAAATAACAGTTTATTCAAACTGGTTATTTTGGTCAGTTGTAATACACACTAAAGTTGTATAGGAACATAAGGGAAAAAAAGTCAGTGTATTTTAATAGAAGCATGAATTGCTGCATATGATTTGATTTAAACATTTATTTTGATTTAAATGGAATATTATCAGAGAGGATACGTCTACACTTTTAAGTGTCCCATTTGACCATTTTAGTTTGAAGGTTCCTTCTTACATCCTTTGGACCTTTAGAGAAATTCTTGTCTTTTGATTTTAGGAGGTGAAACTATAAAAAGCATAAGCCAACAGTCTGGAGCAAGAATAGAACTTCAGAGAAATCCTCCACCTAATGCAGATCCCAATATGAAGTTATTTACAATTCGTGGCACTCCACAACAAATTGACTATGCTCGGCAACTCATAGAAGAAAAGATTGGTGTGAGTATGCTTTATTTTTTTTTAAAAAAGATTTATTTATTTATTTATTTGAAAGAGTTGAGAGAGGAGAGGAAGAGAGAGAGAGAGAGGTCTTCCACCCGCTGGTTCACTCCCCAGTTGGCCACAACGGCCGGAGCTGTGCCTATCCGAAGCCAGGAACTTCCTCCAGGTCTTCGCATGAGGGTGCAGGGGTCCAAGGAGTTGGACCATCTTCTATTGCTTTCCCAGGCCACAGCAGAGAGCTGGATCAGAAGTGGAGCCCCCAGGTCTTGAACCAGCACACATATAGGATGCTGGCACTGCAGACGGCGGCTTTACCCATTACACCACAGCGCCAGCCCCAGTATGCTTTAAACTTCTAGTTAATAATGTAGACCCTATTAATTAAATAAGAGAATGATACAGATGCCCTGTAGGAATAAATATGATTCCTATTCTGAAGTTCAGCATTAAAATAACATAATTAAATTCATAGCTATGCGTGTTCAGAACCACCTGATATTTGGGTGTTGCTCGACAAGAGAAGGTAGAGCTATCTACAAACACATGTTAGGGTTGCTGGATAAAGTTAAGTAACATAGGTGAAGGAATTATGAAACTTTACTACTTACTAAGGTCTTAAATATACCCAACACTGGTGAAGCAAAAAGCAAAGAATCAGATGCATCCCCCACTTTACAGTATAAATTTATAAAATTTAGCATTTAGAATGGCTTCCAATTATCTGGAGGTTTTAAAATGCTTCCCATCCTCTACGTAATATATAGTCCTGATTCATAATGTCTGGAGTAGGGCACAGGAAGTAATTTTATAAAAGATAATTCCAGCTGATTCTGACACATAGCCAAATTAGAAGTTTCCCTTTTTTTCTTGTGGTATAGCAAAATGTGTAAAGAAACTTCACCATGCTTTTTTTTGCCAGAGTGTTTTACTGGGTTTTTCATATAATGAAGAATCAACATAGAATGTGAGGGAGTATCTTAAATTGCTAGTATTAAGAAGTTCTTAGGAAAACTGTTCTTGGTATTTATCATGCTGTGAGGTGTACAAAAGAAGCTAGTTTTTCTTTTTCAAGATTTCTTAATTTATCTGAAAGAGTTACTGAGAGAGGGGAGAGACAGAGAGCTATCTCACATCTGATGATTTACTCCCCAAATGGCTTTAACAGCTGGGGCTAGGCCAGGCTGAAGACAGGAGCTAGGAGCTTCTTCCAGATGTCCCACATGGGTACAGGGGCCCAAGGTCTTGGGTCATTTTCCATTGCTTTCCCAGCTGCATTAGCAGGGAGCTGGATTAGAAGCAGAGCAGCCGGGACTTGAGCTGGCACCCATATAGGAGCCAGTGCTGCAGATGGCTTAACCCACTGTGCCACACACCAACCCCCAAAAGAATAACATTTTTCCTTTCTACTTGGAAGGATGAAAAGATGTACAAAAGAAACTTAAACACAAACACTAGAAGTTCTGTGATAGGGACAGTAAATGTAATTGTTCAAAAAAATGTAAAGAAATGCTAATTAACTCACAACAGGAGTTGATGTCAAAACAAAAGAACGAATAACACATCTTGGTATTTTAATTTTATGTAACCCAGCTGGTGTGAATCGGGATTTCTGATTCATGGAGAAATAAGATAGGTGTTTTAGAGGAACAGTTGAAAGTGTGGCCTTTGGAGTCAGGATGCCTAGATTCAAACCTGTGCTGGGATGAGGAACCTTTTTTCTGCCACGGGCCATTTGAATATTTATAGCATTAGTTACAGGCCATTTATAGCATCAGTTACAGGCCATACAAAATCAGCAACTTTAAAATTAGCACGTTACAGGGTTACTGAATTTTGAATCCCACCTACTGTTGCCTTTGCAGGGTCAGACCAAATGATTTCGCAGTGCTTAAGTGGTCTGTGAGCCATATATTCCCCACCCCTGCAAGGATTTAATGACTATGTGACCTTGCAGAAGATAGTTACTCTCTTCTGTACCTCAGTTCTGTAAAGTGAGGATAAAGCATTAAATGAATATGGCTGGGTCATTTAAAATTGTGCCTGGGAATGGGTGTTGGATGCAGTGGTTAAAACCACCATTTTGCATGCCCATATCTCGTGGAGTTCCTGATTCTGTCCCAGTTTCTCTGCTTCCAGTCCAGCTTCCTTATAGTGTGCATCCTGGGGGACAGCAGATGATGACTGGTTCTTGGGTCCTTGCCACTCAGGTGGGAGACCACTTTGAATTCCTGACTCTGGGCTTCAACCTCGCCCATCCCTGGCTTGTTTCAGGCATTTTGGGAGTGAACCAAGAGTTGTAAGATGTTACAACTTATTCGGAGAAAATGGGTCGTGGATAAAGTAAGAAATTACTGCAATTGGAGACTTAAAAACGAGTTAATGAAAGGGATTTTAAATATCATGAAGTTTGGCTTCCTGATTTTATAGTGAGAAACTTAATAACTAAATTTAATTGCATATTTTGCTCCAAATGTCACATGTTTGGTATAGAGACAGAGCACCCATTCGCTGCTGAACTCCCCAAATGCCTGTAGCAACCAGACTGAAGTCAGGCGCTGAGACCTAGACCAGGTCTCCCACCTTAGAGACAGAGACCCAACTACTTGAGCCATCATGTGCTGTCTTTCACATGCACATTAACAGGAAGGTAAAATGGAGAGCAGAGCCTGGATTCAAACCCAGGCATTCTGATAATGAGATAAAGGGTCCTAAGTGCTGCTCCAAACACACCCACATAGTGAGGCAAACTGTAATTTGAGAGAGAACTAGTTTTTACATCACAGTTGAAGTAATGTAAACAGTTTATAGACAGTAAATATTTTGTAATAAAGGACCTACGTAATTTGGGAACTATAATGTCTAGGTGATTGTCTAGTGTTAAGGGAGTAGAGGTAGAATAGATCCAGAGAGAGAAGTGCTAGAGATAAGGCCCTGTACCTGATTTCCATGATAGAAAGGAAAAGGGAATAGTAAATACTAAGAATAATAAAAAAGAAAAGGAAGTAGTATTGTCTGCATTTAATTGCTATTGTAGATTTTAATGAATTTTACATGTTATCATATACAACAGTTAAAATAGTTTTTGCAACATGAATGAGGAAAGGAAAATCTGAAATGTACTATTTGTGATTATGAAGTGGTAGGAATAGATTATTTGGCCTTCGAGTTTTTAACCATTGCTCTGTTTTTCTGATTTATTTTTGTCTTTTACACTTTTTGGTTTTTTGCAGGGTCCAGTAAATCCTTTAGGGCCACCTGTACCCCATGGACCCCATGGTGTCCCAGGCCCCCATGGGCCTCCTGGGCCTCCAGGCCCTGGAACCCCAATGGGACCATATAATCCTGCACCTTATAATCCAGGACCACCTGGCCCAGCTCCTCAGTAAGTATTGGGTTTGATTTTGGGCTTTTCCCCTCCCCCCAAAGATTTTGGCTTTTAGTAAATTATATTTTCATGTTGACTTTCTTCGCAGTGGTCCTCCAGCTCCATATGCTCCCCAGGGGTGGGGAAATGCATATCCACACTGGCAGCAACAGGCTCCTCCTGATCCAGGTAAAAAATGCTTAACATTTGTGTATTAGCTGTATTGTTTGCCTACCACACCCCTGTTAATTCTTAAATTTTCTATTGGCTCTTTCTGTGCATTGTCTTCACTTGTTTTACTCCTTTAGTAGCGTGTTCACTGCTTTTACCATGGCACATTAAGATATTATCTCTGAATTTATAGAACTCTTTTTCTGCCTGCATTTGGTCTTCTGTACTGAATTGATAGAGCATAATGCTAAAAGCAAAAAAGAAGTACAATGTCTTAGATTTTTAGATAGCAGTGCTTTCAGATATGTAGTCTTAATTTATAACATTCATTAAAAAAGTGCTAGTTTACATATATTGATATAAAATTGTGTGAGATTCTAACAGTGTTAACTACTGGGCTATAAATTCCCAAGTTTCCAAATATATATAAGCAATCACCTCTAGTACTCCTGACAAGGCAACTTCTTGTATTATTAAAAATCAGTCCTGTATTTAATAACCGCATGTGAGAACTACAAAATGCACCTAATGAAATACTTTATCTAGATGTATGTTTTATATTTTTGCGTCTTCCCATATCCCATAATTTTCTTTCCATCTTGGTCAAAGGGGCATTCCTTGAAAACAAATCAACATTTATTTATGATCCTTTCTTCTCACCTGCTACCTACCTTTTAGGTTTCTTTCACTGGAGTAGTTTCAAGGAAGGTACATTGAATTATGGATTACTTTGTACACATGATATATTTAAAAGAATTGCTTTAAATGAAATTGTTTTGTTGAATTTGATTAAACATTTTGATATTTCAATGTGGTCCTGTATTATAACATACTTTAATTTCATAGGAAGTTTGCTCTTTGGACTATTATGACATAACACGACAGTCACCAATAATCCTAACTTCCTCTCATTCAAGAAACAACTTGAGTCGTGCTAGCACCTGGGTATGCAAAGATGAGTTTATATTGTATAGCAGAAGAATGCACTCTCAGCGTAAGCAATACTATGATAGAGCAGCTCTGAGTGTATAGAAATATCAAATTTGATTTTTAACTTTTTATGAAAGGAAGGGTTATTCTTAATCATCTTCTAAGCTACTTAGGATGGTATAATTAAGCAAAGGAATGAGAATCCAGAATGACATTATTTAAGGGACATTATGTATAAGGTGATTTGGATATGCTAGGATTACATCTCTGAGCACTGTTTGGATAGGTAGTGTGACTGAGGGAAATAGCAGGAATAACTAGTAGTCTGAATCACAATCATCTTCCTACTTGAACTAGTGATAAAGTTGCTGCCGTAAGATCTGCTCAGTAAGTGTTTCTTCTAGCCTTGCATTTGAATTATAGCTAACCTATTTAGATTAAAATAAGAACCAATTGGCAGAACTTAATCAAAAGGTTACTGAGTCTCTGGTTAGAAGTTGCTTATGTTAAATTTAGAATTATGTACTGTTTTCAGTAGTTTCTGGAACTAAAATCTGATGTTAGAGTTTTATAGTGATTTTTTATAGTGATTAAGAATTTATATTTCAGAGTAAAACAACCCTAGATCAGTCCTGGTCCTGCTACTTAGTAATTCAGAATTATCAAGCAAGTTTTTGATCCCTCTAAGCCTGTTTCCTTACCTATAAAATGCCCAATTTTTTTTAATCCCAATACCATCAGATGAAATATTAATAGGTAATTCTATTAAATTGCATAAATACCCAATATAGAAAAGCAGTACATTGAGCAATTGAAAGAGTGACCTAATAATAGCATATTGTAGTTTTCTGAAAATCCTTTTTGCTTTTTTTCCCTCAAACCCACCCTGAGTGCTACCTGTTCAGATTGAAGGCTAAACAAATCTGCATGTAGATAATACAGAATCTGACCAAAGTAATTATGTTGTTCTTGGGGATATATATATATATATATAGCTATAGTATTATATGATAGTTCTATAAAGAATAGAATATAGAATTTCTGGTCCCAAACAGTTCCAACATAGCTAATTTTTGAGGTATGCGTGAAGATGAGAGTAGTGTCAGGGAAATGTAACATGACCAAAGGCCCAGGCATGATTATGGTGACTTAGGAAAATTTGTTGCAGCCAGAACTTACATATCGGAGAGAGAACAGAAAGACGTCAGGCTAGAATGGAAAGCATAAGCCATGGAGTCTAGATCATTAAAGATGTATTTAAAAGCTTTAAACACTCTCAGAGTCTAGGGAATAAATGAAGAATTTCCAAATAGGGCAGTGACATCAAGTTTATGAATCTCTGAAATAGAATGAAATGTGGCTAATCAGGTTTTTGTTCTAAGATGTTCTTGTCTTCATTGAAAATAAGGATAAAATTAATAGTTCTAAAAATCAGTATTTCTTTCTTACATAGGTTAGTGCCTAAAAATCTTCCATTAGTCATCTGTCTATTTTTGCTTGAGGTGATGCCAGTTTAGAAAAATAAGTGTGCAGTAGTTTAAGAAAGAAATTGGATTTGAAAGCAAAAAGATTTTTATTCATATCCTAGTTCTGTCACTACTAGTTTTGTAACCTAGGAAAGACCCTTAATCTTTGAGCTTTTGTTTTTCAGTATTAAGTGCTAATGATCGTGAACAATAATTGGGTGTTTTCTCTATTTATTTTTGATGTCTAGTTTAATTTGGGGATCTGTATACTTTGACAGCTTTTGTGTGTTTCAGAGAGAGATTATGGACTTTAGATGCAAACCTTGAACTTGTGTTTATTAATTCTAGCTAAGGCAGGAACGGATCCAAATTCAGCAGCTTGGGCTGCTTATTATGCTCACTATTATCAACAGCAAGCACAGCCACCACCTGCAGCTCCTGCAGGTGCACCAACTACAACCCAAACTAATGGACAAGGTAACTGTGGTCACTCAATAACTTATTTATGTGATTGCCCCGTATGTGTTATCATTACTCCTAAACAGAACTGTTTCAAAGTATAAACTGTAGACACAGTATTCCATTACTCTTAAATATGTCTGTATCCACAAAATAACCATCATACAGCCTGCTAGATCAATCAACTGACATATCATTACTGTCTTAGTGAACAGTAATTTCTCTTTATCTGTGATGCCATCTGTTAAGATTATATTTAGTTTCCAAGTTCATTAAGTCTCACCAGTCTGGAATAATTCCTTGATCTTTTTTTTCTCTTTTGTGTTGTAAAGAGTACAATGATTATCAACCTAGCACTCTTGAAATGTTTTTCATGACCATGAAATCATGGTTTTTTTGCAGGACAACTCAGAAATGATGCTGTACTCCTTAGTATATTACATCAGGGGTCATAAAATACTGACATGTTCCATCCCTGGAGACAGTAGCCTTGATTACTTGGTCAGAGGGGTGTCTACCAGGTTTCTCTACCACAGCGTCACCATTTTTCTCTGTGAAAGTAATATTTTCTGGGGCATTATACTAAGATTATGCCATTATCCTGTTTGTTAATAACTCCTGCCTGGTTGAACTGCCACTGTGATGGTAATTATCTCTCCATTATTGTATATTTATTACTGATATTTTACTGTAAAGAGGATCATCTTTCATTTCATCCTATATAGTTCATTACAACAGTATGGATTTCTGTTTACTTTTTATTTTCATAATCTGCTTGTCCTAGATTTGGCCAGGCAATAGTATCTTCAAGGTGACTCCTGTATCCTTTTAAAATGCCTGTCATCTTTACTGTCTGGCACAATAAGCTTGTTTTGTGCTTTCTGGGTTCCAGCCCTTGAAATAGTCATTTCTTCAAGCATCCTTGATTCTTTGATGTACAGAATGGTATTTAGAAACCAAGCTAAGAATGCTGATTACTACTGCTTCTAACTGGTTTAATTGGACACAGTGAGGAGTTAACATTTATCTACTTGCATATCTATATATATATATATTCTTAAAAGGGACACCGTATATTTGTGTGTGTATTTTAAAACTTTGATTTAATAAGACCTGTAAGTCTGTTATAACACTTCAAAGTTCTTGCTGTCCTATCCATTTTCATACTTTAAAATGGTGAGAAAGCTGATATCTTCAATATACTTCCTTATTTGACATTAGTTTACTTAAAACCTCAATGTAGCCCATCTTCTCTGCCCAGCACATATATACAGCCTCCCACCATCGTGTGTCTTTGACACCAGCAGGGATGTCACTACTACACAGTACCTCCCTGCTAGACTCTACCCCAGGGCAAGCCACTGCCAATTCTTACACTCAAGGGCAAAAGAAAAAGCCCTGAAATGCTTTCCTAAAACATTAATCTATCTTTTTTTTCCCCCCTTAAACAAGGAGATCAGCAGAATCCAGCTCCAGCTGGACAGGTTGATTATACAAAGGCTTGGGAAGAGTACTACAAAAAAATGGGTATGTTGTACATTTTTTAAAAATACATATTTGATTAAACTGAAGCACTTAATACCTTAGGAAGTTGACCGTTTTGAAAAAAAATTAGATGACTTTGGTCCACTTATTTGAGGTGAATAATGGAGCAAGATTGCATTTTGAAGTGACTGGACTTGAGACTTAGAAGAAACTCATTTTACTAGTGCATGCATTTGTCAACCAGTTATTTAAATTTGAAATGTTGTCACTGGTATACGTGACATTTGACACTGGTATACTGATGACATTGTTCCTATATTTTTCTCACAGACAGTTTTTAGTCTAAATACATAGCCTTTTATGGCAAAAGAATTATATTTTAGAGTCCAAAGCAAAAAGTGGTTGTGTGTGGTGTTATTTTTGCTGCAAACTCAGCACATGAGAGGTAATACACAGTGACAAAGGAAGCAAAAAGATTAAGTAATATTTGCATATATGAAAAAGGAAAAACAATCACAAGAAAAGCCATTTTTATAGAATAGCTATAGCACGTACACTATATGCTAAGCTTCACTGATTAATGCTGAGAAAGCAATTATGGACATAACAAGTAGGAGCCCTGCCTTCTGTTCATCTTGTGCTAATGGAGGATACCCATTCTTAAGTAATTTTTAAATATATTACTCTAAACAATTATGAAGGAGAAGAACTGTATGTTCACTGATATTTCACGAGAGCATGTTGAGAAACATCACAAAATTAAGTGATGAGACCAGAATTCGGATTCCAAGAGAGACTTGTCCAAGCTTGCTTCCTAAATTTTTTAGGGACCAATTGGAACCCAATTTAAGCTCCTAGTCCTTTAAAATCAACATACTTAACCACAGCTAGTTGGCACAAATGAAAGCTAGACAAAGATAAAATTGCTTTTCATTGGCACAGAAGAGAGAATTTTAACGTAAGATAAACTCTGTGATTCTCATAAATTTCAGTATATTTTCTTTGCCAAAAAATAGTTCTCATTTTGCACAAAAGCACAAATCTTTAGAAGGGTGATAATAATAAAAGTACATACATCTGATGATGAAGGTACTCTATAAAGCTGGTTTCTGCTTAGAGAAAGAATATGAATATGGCTTTCCAGGAGGGACATGCTGAGCCTTATCCTTGATAACAGATTCATTAATTTGTGATTCATTAATAATCATAATTTGTGACTCAGCTTACTTCAGGCAGATCTACCACAACTGAAATTGTGTGGAAAGAAACTTCACTTAAAACTTAAATATTTAATATTCTAATTAGAATGATTACAAAATTTATAATCTGAAATTAGGATAGTTTTGAGAAATAATAGGGGTTTCATTAATAATCATGCCCTGACAATATAATGACCAGACCCTATACTCATCTTTCTTTGATGAAATAGGCGTATCACATGTTTAGATTGAAATCCTTTAGCTCCAAGTTGATTTATAGTATGCCAGACATGTTCCCCACTTTATTATTATGTAGGTAAAAACAAAAGCCCATTAATGGATTTGAGAATGAGCTTAATTTTTGTGCTTTTAAATTAATGTTTCTTTGCAGCATGACCATTAATTAATTTACTGTTTAGCTTTTTCATATTTTACTTCCCCAAAATGAGTGGTTGTGTTTAATTCTAGTTGCTTTTGTTAAGCATAGACATTGTACCTTGCCATCAACTGTTATGTAAAATCCTAATCTTAGAGATAGTGTGCTAGACAGTCATAAGTCCTTATGAAAAGATGGTATAGAAATAAATAACACTATGTTTTACCGAAGATCCTCTCTACCACTATCTTTTCTGTGTTGTCTTTTTCTGTAATATTACAGTAAACACCTGTTTTACAATCAAAGTGGCTTGGTTTAGCTATTTCCTCCATTATATAACATTTTTCTGTACATTTTAAAATTTGAGAGATAAGAGAGCTCCTGTCCTCCAGTTCACTCTTCCAAGTCCCCTCAACAGCTGTAACTGGGCCAGGCCAAAGCCAGTAGCTGGGGACTCAGTCCAAGTCTCCCAAGTGGGTGTCAGGAACCTAGTTATTCAAACAATAACACATGAGCATCTTTTCTCTCTCACACTTTTTTTTTAAGATTCATTTATTTGAAAGGCAGAATGACAGGGAGAGAAAAATCTTCATCTGCTTGTTCACTCCCCAAATGACTCACATAGCTGAGACTGGTTCAGGCTGAACAGGATTATACATAGTTTTTCCTGTGTAAGTCCTTTTTCAAATGATTACTTGCTTAACTACAGTAATTTCGTTCAGTTACATTTAATTATTCTCTAAGAGATCTTAAAGCATACATAATATTAATACTGTTCAGTCTTCAAGTTTCTTAATATGGGAAAAAAAGAAAGTATAAAATGGTGAAATAAAGTCTATATCCAAAGCCACTTCCTTATTGACTCTGCAGGGACAGTGCTAGGATTTCCTAGGGTTCCAGATTGCCTGATTCCTCAAACAAGGCAGAATGTCACAGCAGCATTTTAAGCTTAATTTCAGTTTTTCCTATTTGAATAATTTGTTATCATTTGCTTCTTTAATAAGACCTCTTTTGACAGGTTATGAGTTTAGTTGTTTTCTGAGAAAATTCTAGGATAATACAAAGGGAACTTGGTAAAGAGTATTGGTGAATACATTCTAGAGGCTGGCAATGGCACAGCAGGTTAATCCACTACCTGTGATGCCAACATCCCATATGAGCACTGTTTCAAATCCCAACTGATCCATTCCAGTCCACTCCCTGCTAATGTGCCTGGGAAAACCATGGAAGATGGCTGAAAGTACTTGGTCTTCTGCCATGTTTGTGGGAGACCTGGATCTAGTTCCAGGCTCCTGGCTTTCCCTGCAGCCATTGCAGCCATCTGGGGATTAAGCCAGCAGATTGAAAGCTCTACTTCTCTTTCTGTAACCCTGCCTTTCAAATAAAAAAGTAACCTTAAAAAAAAAAAAAGATTCTAGATGATTAAAGAAAGGGGTGTTAGATCACATAAATAAAGCAACAATGTCAAAGTAGGTATTTTTGAAGCTGGAATAAAATGAACTTTTTTTTTAAAGATGCTTAAGACTACATAGTAGGCTAAACTTCCTCCTACAGCACTGGCATCCCATATGAGCACTTGTTCAAGTCCTGGCTGCTCCTCTTATCCAGCTCCTTGCTGATTGCGGTGGAGGATGGCCCAAGTGCTTGGGCCCCTGCACCCACGTAGGAGACCTGGAAGAAGCTCCTGGCTCCTGACTTCTGATTGGCCCAGCTCTGGCTGCTGCAGCCTTTAGGGGAGTAAACTTTGGAAAAAGTTTGAATTAAAGAAGGACCTTATGAATGTTACATGACCGTAAGCATTCCAAACTCTTAGCATCTAGTACCTTAAACCTAAAGGAAGAGAAGATGAGGAGTTGTGGGGAAGAGACAGGTGAATAGAAAGAGAACTTAGTGTGAATATATTTTCAAGCAAGACTGGCTGTTGGATTGTATTAGAATATTGTAAGTGAACCCCAGAGCAAGTCTTTTAGGTGAAATGAAATGAAAGTGAAACTTCATATGCTTTTAAGCTGTATGTAGAGATACTGTACTAAAATGTAGGCCAAACTTTTCAGCATCAAATAGTAACTAAAGAGGAATAAGGGAAACAGGGAAAGGAAGTACATGCCTAATAGGGGCAGAGAGGTAAAGGAGGCCAAAAGAGAGAGCTAAGTCTTAAGGAAATTAGAGAGGAAGAGTTCTTTGTCTACTTCCAACTGGACAAACTGAGTTGTATTTCTCATTTAAATTGGAAGGGTAAAATGAATTTTTCTTACATATCTTTTAAGTTTGGAATGCTAAGTGCTAACAGTTTACCAAGTGTTTTTCTTAGAGGCTAGATATTTTCTTTTAGACACATTTGAATTTTTTTATTTTAAGGGAACTTTTGAATCTGATGAGTTGTCTATTCATGCTTGCATGCTTATCCCACCTTAAGTGTTTGGTTTTTTTTTTTTTCCCCTCTAGAATGAGTGTTTCTTTTTTTCTTTTTCTTTTTCTTTTCTTTTCTTTTATTTTTTTGACAGAGTGGACAGTGAGAGAGAGACAGAGAGAAAGGTCTTCCTTTGCCGTTGGTTCACCCTCCAATGGCTGCTGCGGCCGGCGTGCTGCGCTGATCCAATGGCAGGAGCCAGGTACTTCTCCTGGTCTCCCACGGGGTGCAGGGCCCAAGCACTTGGGCCATCCTCCACTGCACTCCCTGGCCACAGCAGAGAGCTGGCCTGGAAGAGGGGCAACCGGGACAGAATCCGGCGCCGCAAGGCGGAGGATTAGCCTAGTGAGCCGCGGTGCCGGCTAGAATGAGTGTTTCTTACAGTGAGGTTTAGTCCTTTTAAAGAAGAAATTATTGATAACTTAGTCAAGTTTCATTATAGGTGTGTAGTTTGTAAGGCTGGTGGTATGATTTTGTTACTTTTTTATGCCTGAGTGTTGAGTTGTTTTCTAAATATTGAAACCTCTTTTGAATTTGAATTGTGTCTCCTCAGAAGGTCAAAATGTTAAACTCACTTCTTTGAGGACTTTTAGTCACACAGTAACCAGTTTTACAGAATATCTTTCTGAAGCTATGCTCCAGAAATAGTCCTTTGCAGGAGCTGAACAGGAAAAAATACATGGTTTTTCTTTTTTTTTTTTTTTAAGATATAGTTATTTATTTATTTATGTGAAAGAGTTACAGAGAAAGATTGATCTTCCATCTGCTGGTTCACTCCCCAGATGGCTGCCATGGCCAAGGCTGGGACAGGCCAAAGCCAGGAGCTTCATTCAAGTTTCCCACATGAGTGAGGGGCCCAAACATTTGGGCCATCTTCTACTTTTTTCCAGGCCATTACCAGAGATCTGAATTGTAAGTGGAGCATCCGGGACACAAACTGGGATGCCAGTGTCGCAGGAGGCAGCTTTACTCACTACGCCACAATACTGGTCCCCTGTTTCCATTTTTATTTAAAAAAATTTTTTTTAGGATTTTATTTAGAGGTCAGAGCTATGGCATAGTAGGTTAAGGTTCCACCAGCAGCACCAGCATCCCACGTGGATGCTGATTTGAGTCCCGGCTGCTCCACTTACGAACTAGCTCCTTGCTCTAATGGCCTGGGAAAGTAGTGCAGCATGTCTCAGGTGCTTGGGCCCCTGCACCCACGTGGGAGACCCAGAAGAAGCTCCTGGTTCCTGGCTTCAGATCGGCTCAACTCTGGCTGTTGTGGCCATTTAGGGAATCTTACAGCGGATAGTAGACTTCTCTGTAACTCTGCCCCTCAAATAAATAAATCTTTTTTTTTTTTTTTAAAGAGCTGAATGATATGTAAAAATACCTATGAATAAAAGATTTTATTGAATTATTTGAAGGTCAGAAAGACTGAGAGAGAGATCTTTCATCTGCTTGTTCACTCCCCAAATGGCCACCGCAGCCAAGGCTGGGCCACGCCGAAGCAAGGAGCTGCTTCTAGGTCTCCCACATTGGTGTAGGGGCTCAAGTGCTTGGGCGACCTTCCAGTGCTTTCCCAGGTGCATTAGCAGGTAGCTGGATGGGAAGTGGAGCAACCAGGACTTGAACCAGGTCCCATGTGGGATGCTGGCATTGCAGGTAGAGGCTTAATCTTCCACAGTGCCAACTCAAAAATTTTTATACCTGCAGAATATTGGAAAAATAATGCAGCAAATATTAAGTTTGTGGTGTAGGAGTACTTCAAAGTGTTCATGGAAAAATAAGGTTAAAAGTATAAGTTTATTTTGGTGGGAAAAATTCTATAATGCGTGGGTTTCAAAATTTTCTTTGCACCAAAGTAAATTAATACTTTATTTGTTTTCATTTGAAAGGCAAGGAGATCGCATTCACTGGTTCACTCCCCAGATGCCTACAACAGTCAGTGCTGGGCCAGGCCAAAGCCAAAAGCATGAAACCCCATTTGAGTCTCCTTTGTGGATGGCAGGGACCCATGTGCTTATTAGCCCATTTACCTGCTACCTCCCAGGGTGAACATTAAGTGGGTAGCTAGATCTAAATCGGAGTAGCTGGACTCTGGACCAGGCTTTCTGATCTGGGATGAGTTTGTCCCAAGCAGCAGTCAGTTTAACCACTGTTCCCAACACCTGTCCCTAAATTTTTATTTTTAATTCCATTTTTCTGCAAGCTTCTGAAGTGCTCTCATGACTTATTTATATATAAATATGTTTGTGCATGAACCACTTCAAAGTAAGTTGTACCTGTTTTGTTCTAAATTCACTCAGTATCCCCAACATACAGGCAGCGTTTATCTGGAGTCTTTAGGAAAGTATCTTTTATTTATCTGTTTTAATTCAGAGCCCATTCAAAATTCAGGCATTGCATTTGGTTACTATATCTCTTATAAATTCAGAAAATCATCCTACCTAGAAAAGGACCCACTTATATCTTGGAGACACAATCTAACAATAGATCATTAGATGATTTCATTACTGTGTATATATGGTAGAGTATACTTACACGGATTTGTATAATCTGATGAACACCCAGCCTGCATAATACGTGCCATCATCTTTGAATTCCATCATTGGCCTAACTGAATATTTTGTGTTGCATGACTAGTTTCAAGGTTACTAATTAAATACTCTTCAAATCATGACCTTTAACCCTGCTCCCCTGCATATTTTTGTAACTCTGTTAAGGACTTGCATTTTACTTATGAACAGTGCTATAATTATTATCCATATGGATAGGAGACTCCCAAGATTTTTCCCCCTTGCTCATCATATGTTCATCCTCGCAGCCAAGGAACCATCTTCCAAATTTATTTGGAGCATTGGTTAACTGTTTAATTGAGTCAAGGACTATACCTGAATCTCTGTCTTTCTTAGTTAAAGCCATGTAGATTTTGGTAAAGTTTTTTTTTTTTTTTCATAGTTATGCACTAGAAATAAAATGATTAATACAAAGGTGAAAGAAAACAGAGAACATTCTCCTTTTTTAATTTCAGGGTAGTTTTTGACACTGATAATTAAAGTGAAACAGGAGCAGTTCTGACCCTCTGTACTTTTGTCTTTATAACCTGTACTTACAGCGGATATAATTTTGTATTAAAATTTAGGGGGTTTTTTTTAGGTCAACAAGGGCAGACACAAGATTATTCAAAGGCTTGGGAGGAATATTACAAGAAGCAAGGTATTGTTTTTATTAGAAATGAGTTTCTTTTGGGCTTTTAATTGTGGTTACAGCAGCAAAATTGTTGTGTTTTCTTAAAGGTCAAGCAGTTCCTGCTCCTACTGGTGCTCCACCAGGTGGTCAGCCAGATTATAGTGCAGCCTGGGCTGAGTACTATAGACAGCAAGCAGCTTATTATGCCCAGACAAGTCCCCAGGGAATGCCACAGCATCCTCCAGCACCTCAGGTATAATAAATTCACTGATTTATTTGTTTCCATTCCAATCATGTTTTCTGCATGTTTACTGTTTGTCTGTTTGGGAGTGTTTGCCTTTAAATTCATATCTGGTGAAGTATAACTAAATGAAGTACTATGGTATATTGTTTGGGTTTTTTGTTTTAATAATGCGTTCTGGCATCTGAGTGCTGAATATTTCTACAATGCCATTGATTTTAAAAATAAATTTTCTTCCCCCAGGGATTTGCAAATCATGCAAGAAGCCACCACCATTTATATTAACCAGTTTTTCTTTCTTAAAGGATTCACTCCTGAATTAGCTCCATTTAAAGGATTTTCTTTAACTTTTTGTGTATTTCTTATGTATCTCTTCTGCACAGGGCCAATAATAAGAAGTGGACAATACAGTATTTGCTTCATTGTGTGGGGGAAAAAAACCTTTGTTAAATATATGGATGCAGACGACTTGATGAAGATCTTAATTTTGTTTTTGGTTTAAAATAGTGTTTTTTTTTTTTTTTGAAAAATGTACAAAATATCTATCACTACTGATAGGAGGTTAATATTTCTGTGTAGAAATGAAAATGGTTTGTTTTTAGTATTTAGTGTAGATGTACACATTCCAGCAAATGTATTTGCAACTATTATGTGGTCAATGCTTTGTGATATAAATGTACTTTTTCAATGTATACTTTCACTTTTAAAATGCCTGTTTTGTGCTTTACAATAAATGATATGAAACCTCCTGTGTCGGTAAGTTGGATATGTGGGTAAAAGATTGATAATTTCTTAGCAATGATAAATTAAGATACATATACACAAATATATAAGCTTTCCCCATGAAATATTGAGTTTTAAACACTGGCATGTTTTTTCCCCCTTGCAGTATAGTGGTAGATTGGAGGATCTTTTCCATTTATTGTATTTGGCTGTTTCAGCACAAGTAATCCTGATATCTTCATTTTTTTTCCTTCTGTTTGATTAAAAACTGCATGTGTGTACAGTGATCTTTTGGCATACTTCCATTGCATTAACAGTGAAATTTCCTTTTTTATACATGACCACTGTTTCAGATCTGTACTGCTGCTATAACAGTTAACCTTTCTGTTCTTACTTGATTTTTCAAGACTGTTTCAGCATAACTACTTTTAAACAGTTTTCAGATAGTGAATATGAGTAGTATAATAAAAAGTTTTCTTTATGTAAAGCAATTCTTTCAATGTATATAATATTAGTGTGTTTCTTTCTAAATTTAGGGTAGAAAAGTGACTAGTATGCAAAATTATAGCTACATTGCATCTGCCATTGAAACATAATTGGGGTATGGAAACGTTCAAGCTTTTTTTTCTTTTTTTCTTTTTGCAGTTTAGATAAGCTTTGTTTTGTAAATGCACAAGTCCAATCATTGAATCAACTTAATTTTTTTTATGTACTTGAAATCATTTTATTACTCTTTAACACTCATGCTGAAGTTCTGATATTTTGTTGAAATCCATTGTTTTACTCTTTGCATATTTGTTGGCTCTTTGCATATTAATATATTAGACTACATGCAAATACAGTCTGTCTTGCCATTGTCTGTTGAAGTGCAGGTTTGATCCAGCCAGTATAGAACTAGCTCTGTAGGGGTGAGGAGGACTGTGCTGTGTATCATCCTTGATTGTGTTCCTTCAAGGAGCATTGCACTGTAAGTACATCAGAATGACAAATTGATGAACTGCAACAGTTTCTTTTTGTCAATGTTCCACATAATGCAAATGCCATACTTTGTTTGAATATTATGTTGGAATACAGTGCTGATATCTTGGAAAACCATAACTGCTTCTTAATTTAATATAGAATAATACATAGTTCTGTATTTTTTTTAAAGTGAGCTTAATGGGTAAGTATTTTTTATATGCTTTAGCTATAGCTAAAGAAAACTGATCATTAACAGTTGAATAGTATACTGGTGCTCCTGAAATATTGTTTTTCAGTGTAAAATATGCATATCTGATACTAATATGAAAGACTTGAAATGTATGAGACAGGAGTTGTCTTAGTTTGCAAATAATGAGCAACGTAGCACTTAACACCATAAATATACTGTCATTGATGAGGAGCACCATTTGTTTTGATTATATTTTAAAGGAAGATGTACTAGGACATAAATGTTGAGATTACTTACAGGGTGGAAAATAGCAGTACAGTTCATTGTAGATATTTTGAAATGTTTTTGATTGTTTTATATAACCTGGAGTGACTTCCCTTACCCTTATTTAGACCTGGGAATGTAGTTCTAGTTTCAAAGTTAATAGTTAAGGAGTTAGTTATCTGTTAACTTTAAGACTAGGGTATTGATGTGAATAATTTCAGTATTTTGCATGATACTGTTTTAGATAAACTTTTAGGAAAGTGGTGCATTTATTAATTAAACTAAAGAAGTAGTTCAGTTGGATTCAGTATCATTACTCACAAATTGGAGGCTGTTGATTTTGATTCATTTAAGGTTTAAAATCTTTATTAATTGCAAACAGTGCAATTATTTATACTTCACAGTGCCTTCCCAGACCTTCCACCTTAGGTTCTGCTGCAAAAGCAACAGGTAAGCACAACCTAAGGACATATATAAATAAATATTTCAGTACATTAATGTTGTCCCTGTGAGGTTTTTGTGGTTGTGTATTCAAAAGCAATCTGCCACTGCTTCCCCAAAATGTATTTTGTTATTTATGCTACCATTTTAATGGAAAGTCTGTAAGTTGTTCAAGCAGCTGTTTACATTTCTGGGTAATGTTTTTTATTTTAATTTTTTTTTCTTAAAACAAAGTGATGAGTAGATTGCTGCTATAATTGAGCTGCATCCAAATCTTTTTGTATTTTTTCCCCAAATATAGAAGTGTTAAACTAAAAAAGGACAGTTACATAGTTTTCAAGGTGTAGGAAATCACTTGGTCAGAAACTTCAACAGCCTTCACAATCTGTTTATATGAATGACAGGACATTTTCTTTGCCCTCCAAAGCTATGATTTCTTTATTCTTTCCTTACTTTTGACTATAGTAATTCAGTAAGGTTATTGTGGGTCAGAGTTTTATTACGATTTTTATTTTAGACAACTCAGTTTTCATAACTTTTATATATGCTGAAAAAAATATAAGGAATACTAGCAGTATGTTTTGATGAAGGCATGTGCATCAGTGAAATGTTAACTGTATAGCAAATAACCTTTCATAATCTGTAGCAACCAATATTTTTCTGATTTATAATATTTTAATAACTGACGCTGCATTTTATTTTTTTTTTTTTTGCCAGTTTAAAATGTTTGTGTGTTCTTATAGATGATTTTAACTGGTACATATTTTGAGTTAAGATGAATGTATTGAAGCAGCATCATTTCAGTCTTGTTTATAAGATTTCTAAAATGTGCTGATCCTTTTAAAACTCCTGCTTATCTCTACAACAAAGAAAAATATTCAAAAATACTGCCTTCATTTTCACACACAGTGCTGAAGATGCTGCAAGCACCAAATCATAGCTCATAAAATCAGGTCCTGAGATAGTTAACCATAAAGAGGAATCCTTTGAGTGTATGCCATTGGTGAGCCGATGAGCATGGACCATAGAAGGGCTCAATGTAGAAGGTAAAATTGGCACATCATAATTGAGAAATATGAAATGTATTCCCATACATAATATGGTATAGGGTATAATGTACCTGCTTTTGATCACTTTTCATTTTAAAGTGCTATTCACTGAATCTTAAATGTTCCATGAACTGTTAAATTTCTTAAGTTGTGTAGTTACTGCACCACATTTAAGTGTATATGTGTTTTTAATAGTCAATGCTAGGTATGTTAAGATTTGATGATAGAAAGGGGCTCTTGGAACCTTAAGAGCCTGTCAAGTTTTGGGTAGTTGTAGTTTCATTTTTATAACAGAAAATATAGATGAATGCTAATAGATACTGAGACATTGTTTCTATCTCATGAGAAAATTTTTTATTCGTTACCGTAAGCCTTCACTGATATATAAGCATTTTTTTTAATGATGCTAACCTTAACCTTGAAACAAATGGAAAGCAGAAAAGGTGAGCCAGTTGATTTGAATGCATTGGATGTTAGGAAACAATGTTTAGTTTAGATTGATTTATTTAGCACTTAAAAATTTTTGACAGTATGTTTCAGTTTCTAAAGACATCTTAGTGTGGTGATAGAGTTCTGTGGGTTAATGTTTCTTTTTGAAATGAGAAGTACAGTTTTATTTTTTAATTAATGAAAATGGTTTTAATACTAAAATTAGTCATTTGATACTAGTTTATAAAAATTGTAAAATTTATCCTTAATATCTTATTCATAAAGATGGATTTGAGTAGGAATAGCAGAGAACCTTCAGAGGGGAATAGGAATGTATTCAGAAGTGATAACATTTTCATTTGTTTGAAAACTCTGCCAGTAAAACCAGTTCTGCTTAGAAAGTTATGTTGTCTAGAATAATGGTGTAGAATTTACTAATCAATGAGAATGTCTTATTTTGTTTTCTGCAAATTTTGACTCTTGAAAATAACCTGAGTTTTTGTTTAGTTAGTCACTTGTTTTTTCTTGCCACAATATAAACTTTTGAGGGATTTTTAAACTGGTGCTTTTAAGAAGCAAATAAATCCAAGGGTTTTAATTTCATCAGTGATACCCCTAAAAAACTTAAATGTATTTGCACATATATATATATTTTTTCTTATGCATGCTCAATGCATTTTCGTCCTGAGAAAAGTGTTCTCTACAGAAACTACCCGTGTGTAAAAAGAAGATTGGCTTAAAATGGCTACTGTGATGGGAACAGTGTCTTAGGGAGATGCAGCTTGGACTTGAGGTAAATTGAATACTTTACAACCTGTGGTTTAGAGTTTGCTTTAATGACATTGTATGTAAAAAGACCCATGATTGCTGTAATTTTGTATTCATTATGGTTTCCTCAATAAAAAAAAATAAAAATGTACATTGATGAACATTACAAGAGAGTGCCTTGTGTCTTTTGTACGTAATAGCCAATAAAAAGAACTGTCCACTTTAAACTTGACTTTGAGTAAAAGTTTGCTATGAGAAAATATTGTGGGGTTTTTTTTGGTTTTTTTCCTTAAATAGTTTCCAAAGTCCATAACAGCCATGGTTGGACCAGGCTGAAGCTGTAAGCTAGAAACTCCAGCCAGGTTCTCCCATATGGATGGCAGAGACCAAACGAACTACCTGAACATCAACTGCTGCCTCTTAAGGTCTGTGTTAGCAGGAAACTGGAAATTCAGAGCATAGCCTGGATTTGAACTCAGGTACTCTGGTATGGGAATACACATGTCCCAACCAGCAGCTTAACCACTAGGCTAGATGCCTTCCCCTGGTTTTCAGAAAATTCATATGCAGGGCCACTGTTGTGGTACAGCAGGTTAATCTACTACTTTCAAAACTGGCATCCAGTATTAGTGCCGGGTTCAAGTTCCTGCTGCTCTACTTCTGATCAGCTCCTTAATTAATATGCCTGAAACCTGGACAGAGTTCCTGGGTTTGGCCTGGCACAGCGTGGCTCTTGGGGCTATTTGGGAAGTAAACCAACAGTTGGAAGATGTATGTCTGGTATATCTGTTTCTCCCTCTGTGTCACTCTTGACCTTTCAGATATTTTAGAATAAATTTTACTAAAAAAGGATGTAAATACATATGATAAGGGGTTTGTAAATACCCGATTTTTTAAAATTTGGAGCTCTTTGTACTGGTTCACTCCCCAAAATGCCCACAATAGCAAGAAGCTGGAGACTCAGTCCAAGTCTTCTGTGTGAGTGTCAGGGATCCAACTACTTAAACTATGTTTTGCCTCTGGTTGGGCAGCTGGAATTGGGAGCGGAACCATGTCTCAAACCCCAGCATTCTGACAGGGAATGCAGGTATTCCAGGTATTGGTTTTAACTATGAAGCCCAATACAACTCAGGTACAAGTCTTTAAATACAGAAGGACTTTTTAATACACAAGTTACTTTATTATTGGTTTACACTGTAAAATAAAACTGTCTTCCAGAAAATTAAAATATAAAACAATTTAATAGAACACAATAGCTAATTATTTACAAACATTTTAAAGATTGTAACTTTAGGTTGAAGTTCTGCCATTTTCTCCCAAGTTTAATTTTCTTAGATCTTTAAACTTTTGATTATATTGAAATTGTTTTCTCCTGCATGAACTATTAATATAAAGTTTTCTCATTAAAATATAGTTATTTTAGGCAAGATCACAACATATTTGCTTTATAAATTTGTATATTACACACCTTCAAAAAAATACATGTTAAATGTAACATTCAGAACACTATAGGCAATGGTTTTCTTTTTTTTTTCCCATGATTCTCTTTTCCTGTGAAAGAACAGATGTTCCTCCCCCTCAATATATCAGCTTAAGAAAGACTTTGAAACTATAACAATCAAAAATCAAGTACTTAAAATATGGAAAAAAGCCCACTCAAATTGAAAAGTTCCAAATTCATTGTCTCAGCTATTTCAAACTAATTTTATTTGTAAAGGCTCATAGATGGCATTCTTTCATGCAAAATAAGGGTTTCTTTTTTAAACATAATTGCTGTAAACTCTTACAGGAAATACACAGCCTTTATAATGAGTTCTGATTGAATAATTAACTTTCCCTGTTCGTTAAATAATTTTATTGCTACTGCATAATATAAATCTGGTGCTCATTTGTAAATAAAGGAAGATACTCTTTAGATGAACTTGTGATTTGAAGACTTATGAGAAGGAAGAAGTCAACACAGTGGCACTTCTGGTTTGCTTTTTTGGCCCCGCCACAGAAAGGATGGATGCAGTAAGAAAGTTGGAGAGAGAAAGTTCCAGAGGACAGGGGATGGGAGCTAGTAGTCATCAGCTAAAAAAAAAAAAGAAAGAAAGAAAAATGATTGTTTTAAAGGAAAAATTATAAGAATAAAAGATTAAAAGAGTGATCAGTTCTTACTTTCAATGGTAAGAATACAGGTACTAGCTGCAGAGCCTTTACTGTTGACTGCTTTACACATATACTCTCCTCCATCCTCTGGAAAAGTTTCTGGTAAGTAAAGGCAGTAAGTTTCTCCTCTTTCAATATATTGATAGTCTTCTCCATCCTGCAATATTTCTCCTTCAAACCACCATGTGATTTCTGGTTTGGGTTCTCCTGTTACTTTGACAGTAAATCTAACTGGCTCACTATCTACAACAGATGTGTTTTTTAAAGGCTTCTTGAACCATGGAGCTCCTGATCTGGTTTGCTCTTCATCTTCAATAGTAGAGCCATTCATGATGCTGCCCTCTTCTTCTTCATCATCATCTCTTTTCTGTATTAAAATAAATGCATTCAGATTCATATTTGTAGGGCAGTATTTTCAGGGCAGTGATTTAGGGTATTGAATGTAAATGGTTTTTAAAGAACATGTGAACATTCTTACTACAAAATGCACTCTACAGTAAACATTGTAGTAGATTGAAAGCTATTACATTTTTAATCCTTCATAAAATTGGTTTTAAGGAAGGCATCCTTAGAAAATAAGGTATATGCAAGTCTGGTACCTTTTGTAGCGCTGCATCAATTTCCTTTTGTTCAAACTGCATGCGGAGTAACTTTTGTTCTTCGATCCTTCTTTGTTGCTCTTCCTCTCGTGCCTTAGCCATTTGTTCAAATCTAGCTTTCATATTTACTTTGTGAGTAAATGGAGCCTCACTTTTTTTTGCAGGTTTTACATCAACATCTTCCTCCTTTAAGGAAATGGGCCAAGAATAACGATTGCTTGTTAATATTTCTGAAGGTGTTATTCATAGGCACAAAATAATTAACATGCAATTTGCAAATATGCGAATTTTCTCTCAATTCAGGAAAAGTGACAGTAAAAGCATTCTTAATTGTGATACTTTTTTCCTAATGCAGAAATCACATGATATCTCTAGGTTCAAAGCCTATTCGTGCAATTCAGAGCTTGTTTTAATAGTACTGAATACTAAAATGTCAGAATACAATACTATACATTGTTAGAATATGCCCTTACTTTGCACAAGAATTCATACTACTCATCATCCTACAACATAATATGAAGTATAATTTCTGTTGTTTCCAACTTCATGACTCTTCCTTTCTTAATTAATGGCCAAGTGGCAGGGAAGGCAGTTTACAGCTATAAAAACTGGAGACCACTCTTGAAAGAGGCAACAGCTGGAAGAAACATGGTGAAGTCATACAGGTGAATTATGTGTTACCTCACCCAGTTGGAAATACGGGAAAAGAAGTGAACTCATGAAAAGCAAGTTTGGTGGTGCTAGATCACTAACAGTTTTTGAGACTGTTTTAGAGGTATTAAAGAGGTACAGTTCATAAAAAGTTTCTAAAGTATTTTCTAATTCTTATAAATTTTGCTTTTGTGGAAATCTCACCACTTACACTTCACAATTCTATGGTGAAAATTTTCAGGGTACCACATCCAACTAAAAGGAAATTTTGAAACAAGCTATAGGTTAATTGCCTTCATATAGGCAATCTTAGGGTGAGCCTTGGTGCAGCAGTTGAGGTAACTATTTGAGACACTGGCATCCCATACAGGAGTACCTGGGTTCAAGTTCTGGGTCCAGCCCTGATTCCAGCTTCCTGCTAATGCACACATTTCCAGGCAGCTCAAGTACTTGGGCCCTTCTATCCACATGAGGGACCTGGGTTGAGTTTGTGGCTCATGTAGGTCTGGCCTAGCCCTGGCTGTTGCTGGCATTTGGGGAGTGAATAATTAGATGGGAGAGCTCTCTCTGCCCTTGAAAATCTTTTTGTATTTTAAAAAATAATGGTTTATTTGGGCTTTAAAAAAAAAAATTGTGCCCTGCCAAGTATCTTGATTCATGAGGTTTCATGTCAGAAGTTGCACCTAAGTTTCAATGAAAAGTAATAGTTAAAGTTGGATACTTTTTCTAGTTTTCTTGAGTCAGACTTTGGTGTTTGGAAATTCTAGAACATCAGACAAACATATCTGATGCGTAAATTGTTTCCACTATTACTTTAAGCTGATAAACCTAATACTTGGCTACAGGTATTTACTGGTGAATTATGCTAGGTTTTTTTTATTGTTATACAGGAAAATAACAATCAATGGTTCTTTTACTCCAGTTTTATTTCATCAGGCTTTTCTGAAACTTAAAAAAGGACTTACATATTATTCATTTAATTTTACTTATTTATTGTTTGCCCAGCTTCAGTACCAGATATTTCAACTCAATAACTGCTTTTCTGACTAAAACCTCAGTTAATAATTTGCCTTCCAGGCTTTAGCATAGAACATTGTGCAAATTGCTAACTGTTCATTTATCTGCCTCAAACCTACATTTACATATTAAAATTTGAATAAAGGAATTCCTCATGAACTATTTGGAAGAAATTTTATGAGCAGCCAGGTAAGTATAGTTGTCAACTCTTGAACTTTTGAGAAGCTGGGTTAATGTTTCTGTTAAAGGACTCTACTCAGATAGTCATGGTAAATGGAATGAACTTTGTTCTCTAGGTACATGGTTTTAAGGGCACTAATATCCTCAGCACAGGAATATTAAAAGCCACACTAATCCATGTATAGAATGATTTTGGAATAAACCTTACTAGAAAACCTAACTTGAAAAGTCAAACATACATGGGGTCAGAATTGTAGTGCAGTGAGTTAGTCTGCAACTCACAACTCCAGCATCCCATTTCAGAGGGCTGCTGCACTTCCAATCCAGCTTCCTGCTAATGCGCTTGGGAAGACAGCTAAAGATGGCTCAGGTACTTGGGCCTCTGCCATCTGTGGGAGACCAGGATGGAGTTCCTAGCTTCAGCCTGGCCCAGATCTGGCCATCAGAGCCATTTGGAGAGGAAACCAGTGGATGAATGCTCCATCTGTCCCTTTGTCAGCCAGTGTTTCAAATAAATACTTTTGGGGAAAAAAAAAAAAAAAAGCACTAAGGTAAGGCATTTGAGTACCAAATGAGTAGTACAGGTTAAGTTCTAAAGGAGTTGGGATGGAATTCTTTATCAGATGATTTCTTTAGACCTTGAAAGACATCCTAAACATTTTGAAGATAGAGGAAATTGCTGTAGTGGTTCAAACTGGGGTGGAGGGTTGCCTTTCTCTGGTAGTTGCACTCAGCAAGAACTGCTAACAAGTTTTTCAACACTCTGTCAATGACCTTTAATACAGAAAGTTAGGAGGGATTTCAGCATCCTTCATAAGAAACTCTGTTTATACAAAAGAACCAGTAAAAGTAAGAAGTCACCAGAGGCCGGTGCCGCGGCTCACTAGGCTAATCCTCCGCCTTGCGGCGCCGGCACACCGGGTTCTAGTCCCGGTCGGGGCACCGGATTCTGTCCCGGTTGCCCCTCTTCCAGGCCAGCTCTCTGCTGTGGTCAGGGAGTGCAGTGGAGGATGGCCCAAGTGCTTGGGCCCTGCACCCCATGGGAGACCAGGATAAGTACCTGGCTCCTGCCTTCGGATCAGCGCGGTACGCCGGCCACAGCGCGCTGGCCGCAGCAGCCATTGCAGGGTGAACCAACAGCAAAAGGAAGACCTTTCTCTGTCTCTCTCTCTCACTGTCCACTCTGCCTGTCAAAAAAAAAAAAAAAAAAAAGTCACCACAGTCAAGATGACAGAATATGGAGGGAACTTAACTGCTCTAGTCTACGGGAAGGTAGTTTAAATAAAGTGCAGAGAGATCAGTCTCAGGGAAGAGTTTAGGAAAAAATGGAAGAGGAAACAACATAAACTAGAGGGACACCATGGACCTATGTGGATGGTGTGGAAATGCACAACTCATGACCCCAGCAGCTGAAAGCCTCAAACACCACATCAGCTTTGGAGTGAGGTGAGACCAGACTGTAGCAGCCCAAGTCACTGACAACAAAGCTGTGGGAAGAGCCTAGCATGAATCCAGCTTGGAGCCCTGTGGGGGACAGTGTACTTGCCAACCTAGAGGGAAAAAGGGGAGGGGGTGGCCAAGTTTCACCGCAACCACCCAGCACCTGCATCCTGTGACTAGCTAAAGAGAGTGTGGGCACCATGTTCAACATACATTAACAGCTGTGCCAGCTCATGTCCATGTTCCCAGCAACCAGCTGAGAAGAGATGCCCGATTCTGGCTGGGAGAATTGAAGGAGCTGGGAGCTCATGACTGTGGGAGCCTTGTGTGCTGGGACAGCCAAGACACTGGCTGCATGAGAGGATGCAGGGTGTGGTTGAGACTTTAGGCAGTCTCTATGGATGGATCCACATGCTCAGAGCTACCTGATTACCTGGTGAGGGTCATTGCTGTAGGATCCGTGTTCACAATGAGGAATGCACGGATCCTTTGTGTGGTTCTCGTGGAAGTACAGATGAAAATTGTTCCCACTTGGGCTAGCGCTCAGGCATTGGTCTCCTATGAGGAGAGGAACTTGGCGTGAGACTATGCCAACAGAGCAGAACAAACCTCTCTAATTAAAATAAAAATTACCACACCCAACTTGGGCATCACCTTAGACACTTCCATCACCCTGGAGCACTGAACAGAGCTCCCTGGCCACACCCAGCACACACCTCTGGATATTCACTGAAAGAGCAGAACTCCACTAAGCCACCGAGGCATACTTCAAAGATAAAAGCCATCACAAGGGGAGGGGGTGGGGGAACCAACAAGTATCATAAATGCCTAGTGATAAATGTAGATATTCAAGAAACAAGAATAAGGAAGACAAGTTGACACCCCCAAAAGAACACAACACTAGAACACAACACTAGAATGTGAAGTTGAAAAGATTGATGAAATACAAGAAGCCATTCAAAAATTTGATCATAGGATTACTTAGAAGTAATCAGGAGCCAATTCATCAATTCATACATGACAACAATGAAAATCTCCACAAAATTGAGCTTTTAAGAGAAATCAAAGTATTGGAAATCAAGAATTCAATCAAACAAATAAAAAAAATACAGTGGAAAGCTTTAAGAACAGACTCAGTGAGGCCGAAGAAAGAATATCTGAAATAGAAGATAAGTCTCTGGAAATATTAAAGTTGGACCAAAAGAAGAAATAAGAAAACTAAAAAACAGTGTTAGAGATTTATAGGATACTATCAAATGACCCAACATGCAGCTCACAGGAGGTCCTGAAGGCATGGAAAGAGAATCAATTAGAAGGCCTTTTTAGTGAAATAATGACAAAAAAACTCGCTAATTTGGAGAAGGAATTCTGAATACAGGAAGCACATAGAACTCCTAATAGACATGACCGGAAAAGAACTTCATTCACCATGACACATTGTAGTCAAACTTTCCACAGTAAGACATAAAAGATTCTGAAGTGTGCGCAAGAGATGCCAGATTAGTTTCAGAGGATCTCAAATGAGACAGCTGACTTCTCATCAGAAACTCTACATGCTAGGAGAAAATGGCGAGATATATTCCAAGTCTTAGGAGAAAAAAACTATCAACCCAGAATACTGTATCCTACAAAGCTATTGTTTAGGAATGAAGGCGAAATAAAGACCTTTCATAACAGAAGTTGAAAGAATTTGTCACCACTTCTCTAGCCTTACAAAAAATTTAAGGATGTCCTACACACAGAAACCTGGTCATCACTATGAAAGAAGGTGAAGGCAGAAAATCTCCCAGTAAAAATACAAAGGTGGGGATCTGTGCTGTGGCATAGCAGGTAAAGCTGCCACCTGCAATGCCAGTATCCCATATGGTTTCCAGTTCAAGTCCTGGCTGCTCCACTTCCAATCCAGCTCTCTGCTAAAGCCTGGGAAAGCAGTAGAAGATGGCCCAGGTCCTTGGGCCCCTGCACCCACATGGGAGACTGGAAGAAGTTCCTGGCTCCTGCCTTCACAGAACAACACAGCTCCAGCCATTGTGGCCATCTGGGGATTGAACAAGCAGATGGAAGACCTCTCCCTAACTGCCTCTGCTTCTCTCTAACTCTTTCTTTCAAAAAATTGAATAAATTAAAAAAAAAAAAAAAGTACAGGGAACTGGTGCTGTGGCTCACTTGGCTAATCCTCCACCTGCGGTGCTGGCATCCCATATAGGCACCAGGTTCTGGTCCCAGTTTCTCCTCTTCCAGTCCAGCTCTCTGCTATGGCCCGGAAAGGCAGTGGAGGAGGGCCCAAGTGTTTGGGCCCTGCACCCGCATGGGAGACCAGGAGAAGCACCTGGCTCCTGGTTTCAGATCTGCGTAGTTCTGGCCATGGCGGCCATATGGGGAGTGAACCAACAGAAGGAAGATCTTTCTCTCTGTCTCTCTCTCTCACTCTATAAAAATAATTACAAAAAGTACAAAGGAGATCCAAAGTAAGCAATCGGAATATTTATGGGAAAATGGCAGGTCCAAGTCATTACTTGAATATAAATGGCCTCAACTCTCCAGTTAAAAGATACAGACTGGCTGAATGGATTAAAAAACAAAACCCATCTATTTGCTGCCTACAAGTAACACATCTAACCAACAAAGATACATGCAGACCAAAAGTGAAAGGATAGAAAGATATTTGATGCTAACAGAAACCAAAAAAAAGAGCTGCTGTTACCATCCTAATACCAGACAAAATAGACTTTAACATAAAAACTGTTAAAAAAGACAAGGGCACTACATAATAATTAAGCGATCAATTCAACAGATATTATTATAATAAACATATATTCCCCTAGTTACAGGGCACCTGGCTATTGAAAAGAAATGTTAATGGATTTACAGGAAGACATCGACTCCAATACAATAGTAATGGGGGACTTCTGTACTCCACTTTCAGCAGTGAACAAATCAACCAGATAGAAAATCATCAAAGAAACAATAGAGTTAACCCACACCATGTACATAGTGGATCTCTACAGAATTTTTCATCCTACAGATGCAGCATACACATTCTTCTCACCAGTACATGGAACTTTTTCAAGGAAAGAGCACATGCTAGGCCATAAAACAAGTCTCAGCAAATTCAAAAATTCAAAATCATAACATGCATCTTTCTCTAATCACAATGGGATGAAGCTAGAAACCAACAACTTAAGAATCTCTAGAACACATGTAAACACATGGAGACTGAACAACATGCTTCTGAATGAACATTGGATCACTAAGGGAATCAAGACAGAAATCAAAAGTTTCTGGAAACAAGATGACAATACAACATATCAAAACTTAAGGGATACAGCAAAAGCAGTGTTAAGAGGAAAGTTTATAGCAATTGTGCCTACATCAAGAAATTGGAAAGGCAACAAATAAATGAGCTATCGATGCATCTCAAGGACCTAGGAAAACAATAGCAAACAAAACTCAAAAACAGTAGGAGAAAATAAATAATAAAAATTAAAGAAATAAAATTGAAACAAAAAATGCAAAAGATCATCAAAACAAAGAGATTTTTTTAAAAAAACAAAATTGACACACCAATGGAACAACTAACAACAAAAAAAAAGAGAGAAGACCCAAATCAATGAGATTAGAAATGAAAAAGAAAATTTACCAACAGACACCCCAGACATTTAAAAAATCATCAGATACTACTACAAAGAGCTGTATGCCAATAAATCAGGAGACCCATAAGAAATGGATAGATTCCTGGACACATACAGCCTACCTAAATTGAGCCAAGAAGACATAGAAAGCCTAAATAGACCAATAACCATGATGGAAATTGAATCAGTAATAAAAGAAAAGCCCAGTAATGATAACTTCACTGCTGAATTCTTACACACATTTAAAGAAGAACTAACTCCAATTCTCAAATTATTCAAAAACAATTGAAAGGGAGGGAATCTTCCCAAACTCTTTAAGAAGCCAGCATCACCTTAATTCCTAAACCTGAGGAAGATAAAACAGAGAACAAAAACTACAGACTAATATCCCTGATGAACATAGATGCAAAAATACTCAACAAAATACAAGCCAATCAATTCCAATAGCATATCAGAAAGATCATTCACCCAGACCAAGTGGGATTTACCCCTGGTATGCAGGAATGGTTTAATGTTCATAAATCAATCAATGTGATACATTAACAAACTGAAGACCAAAAACCATATGATTATCTCAATAGACTTAGAGAAAGCATCTGATAAAACACAACACCCTTTCATGATGAAAACTTTCAGCAATTTGGGTATAGAAGGAACATTTCTCCACTCAATCAAGGCAATTTATGAGAAACCCACAGCCAGCATCTTATTGAATGGGTAAAAGTTGGAACCATTCCCACTGAGATCCAGAACCAGACAGGATGCCCACTCTATCATTGCTATTCAATATAGTCCTGGAAGTTTTAGCCAGAGCCATCAGGCAAGAAAAAGAAATCAAAGGAATTCAAATTGGAAAGGAGGAAGTCAAACTATCCCTATTTGCAGATGACATGATACTATATATAAGAGATCCAAAGATTCCTCTAAGAGACTATGGAACTCATAGAATTGTTTCAAAAAGTGGCAGGATATAAAATCAACACACAAAAATCACTAACCTTTCTATACGGAGACAATGCCACAGCTGAGAAAGAAATTCTAAGGTCAGTCCCATTCCCAATAGCCACACAGACACACACACACAAGATAAAATAACTTGGAATAAACTTAACCAACAATGTCAAAGATCTCTACAATAAGAATTATAAAACATTAAAGAAAGAAACAAAAGAAGACAAAATAATCAAAAAATCTTTCATGTTCATGGATTGGAAGAATCAATATCATCAAAATGTCCATACTACTAAAAGAAATTTACAGATTCAATATGATTCCAATCAAAATACCAAGATATAGAAAAAAATGATGCTGAAATTCATATGGAAATACAGAAGATCCCAAATGGCTAAAGCAATCATATACAACAAAAACAAAGCTGGAGGCAACACAATACAAGATTTCAAAATATACTACAGGGCAGTTATCAAAACAGCCTCATACTGGTACAAAAACGGATGGACCAATGGAACAGAATAGCAAAGGATACAAATTGGGAAGGAGGAAGTCAAACTATCCTTATTTGAAGATGACATGATTTTATATACAGGGGATCCAAAAGACTCTACCAAGCCACTATTGGAACTCATAGAAGAGTTTGGTAAAGTAGCAGGATATAAAGTCAGTACATAAAAATCAACATCCTTTGTATGCACAGACAATGCCAAGGCTGAAAAAGAACTTCTAAGATCAATCCCATTCACAATAGCTACAAAATAAATCAAATACCTTAGAATAACTTTAACCAATAATGTCAAAGATCTCTACAATGAGAATTACAAAACATTAAAGATTGAAATAGAAGAGGATAACAAAAAATGGAAAAATCTTCCATGCTCATGGATTGGAAGAATCAGTATCATCAAAATGTCCATTCTTCCGAAAACAATTTACATATTCAATGCAATACCAATCAAAATCTTCCATGCTCAAAATACCACAGACATTCTTCTCAGATCTAGAAAAAATGATGCTGAAATTCAAATGGAAACACAGGAGACCTTGAATAGCTACAGCAATCTTATACAACAAAAAGTGTGAGGCATGACAATATCAGATTTCAAGACATGACTACAGGGAAGTAATAATCAAAACAGACTGATACTGGTACAAAAACAGATGGGTAGACCAATTGAACAGAACAGAAACACCAGAAATCAATCCAAACATCTACAACCAACTTATATTTGACCAAGGAGCTAAAACCAATCCCTGGAGCAAGGACAGTCTATTCAACAAATGGTGCTGGGAAAACTGGATCTCCTCACATGCAAAAGTATGAAGCAAGACCCCTCCGACCTTACACCTTAAACACACACACATACACACACACACACACACACACACACACAAAACACTCAAAATGGATTAAAGGCCTAAATCTACAACCCAATACCATCAACTTATTAGAGAACATTGGGGAAACCCTACAAGACATTGGCATAGGCAAAGACTTCTTGGGAAATGTCCCCAGAGGCACAGGCAATTGAAGCCAAAATTAATAAATGGTGTTACATCAAATTGAGAAGCTTCTGCACTGGAAAAGAAGCATTCAGCAAAGTGAAGAGGCAATGGCAGAATGGGAGAAATTATTTGCAAACTATGCAACTGATAAAGGACTAATAACTAGAATATATAAAGAGATAGGAAACTCGACAACAAAACAAACAGCACAGTTAAGAAATGGGCAGAGGACTTAAACAGGCATTTTTCAAAAGGAAATCCAAATGTTCAACAGAGCTGAAAAAATGCTCAGGATCACTAACCATCAGGGAAATGTAAATTAAAACCACAAAGAGGTTTCACCCCATTCCTGTCAGAATGCTTTCACACAGAAATCAACAACCAACAAATGCTGGCAAGGATGTGGGGAAAAAGGTACCCTAATCCACTGTTGGTGGGAATGTAAACTGCTTTAGCCACTGTGGAAGACACTTTGGAGATAGCTCAGAAATCTGACTATAGGTCAACCATATGACCCAGCCATCCCACTTCTGGGAATTTACCCAAGGGAAATGAATTCAGCATATGAAAGAGTTATCTGTACCCCCATGTTTACTGCAGCTCAATTCACAATAGCTAAGACATGGAATCAACCCAAATGCCTGTGAACTGAAGATTGGATAAAGACATTATGGGATACATACACCATGGAATACTACACAACGGTAAAAAAAAATTGTTACCCTGTCATTTGCAACAAAATGGATGAAACAAAAACATCATACTTAGTGAAATAAGCCAGACCCAAAAGAACAGATACCATAAGTTCTCCCTGATTTGTGATAACTAATAGAGCACCTAAAAGGAAATCTATAGAAGTGAAATTAATACTTTGAGATGCAATGTCTTTGAACAGTCCTTGTCTTGACTGAGGAACTATTTTTTTCATACAATTTGTTGAATTCTTTACTTAGTATAGAGTTAATCATATGTGTATAAAGTTAAATAGATCTTATTAAAAATAAGAACGGGAATATGAGAGGGAGGAAGTTAAAGGGTAGGAGTATGGGCGGGACACTGGGTATGGTGGGAAGAATCACTATATTCCTAAAGTTGTATTTATGAAAAGCATGAAGTCTGTATTCCTTAAATAAAAGGTTTCTGAGGGGAAGAATTCACTTATCTACCTTATTTACTTTATTCTTAACCTACATATTTTGTAGGGATAGGTATGACTGCTATGAGACTTTACTACTACCTTTAGCCAAAAAAAAAAAAAAAAAAAGAAGCAAATGAAATGTTGATTGAATTTTACCTTCTGTAACACATTTACCCCAACACTCAAACTCCAGGGTTTTTATTTCTTTAAAAGGTAGAGTTACAGGGAGAGACAGAAAGGTCTTCCATACACTGATTCACTCCCCAGATGAAAGCGGCTGGAGCTGAGCCTCCTCCAGGTCTCCCACATGGGTGCAGGAGCCCAGGCACCTGGGCCATCTTTCACCGCTTTCCCAGGCCACAGCAGAGAGCTGGATCAGAAGAGTAGCAACCAGGACTCGAACTGGTACTCATAGGAATGTTGGCACCACAGGCGGAGGCTTAGTCTACTATGCCACAGCACCTGCCCCCTCCAGGGTTTTATTACTCACCTGTACACTCTTTGTAAAGCACTTTACTCCTTTCAGGTATTGTCCATAAAAGTTACAATCTATAGCTCCTGCCCTCCTGAGTTCTGGACCTGTTTCAGACCACCTTTCCTTAACCTTATCCAAATACAGCTTACATTTCACATATCCAAAACAATTTGTTCACCCCGTTTCTCTAGATCTGATTTCTCTAGCATCATCTAGTTTCCCTGGTAATCTTGAAGTAACATCAGGCTCCTAAGAAACCACCTTTCCATAGCCAGTCTGTTTTTCTTCATGTTTGTGTTCCATTTCATCTACCAAGATCCCAGAATTCTTTCATAAACAAGTCTATCATAAACATGAAAAATTAATTTATTTATTAAAATCTTGATTATTGGAGCTACCATTGTGGCATAGCAGATAAAACCATTGCCTGGTCGGTGCCACGGCTCACTAGGCTAATCCTCTGCCTTGCGGCGCCAGCACACCGGGTTCTAGTCCTGGTCGGGGCGCCAGATTCTGTCCCGGTTGCCCCTCTTCCAGTCCAGCTCTCTGCTGTGGCCAGGGAGTGCAGTGGAGGATGGCCCAAGTGCTTGGGCCCTGCACCCCATGGGAGACCAGGAGAAGCACCTGGCTCCTGCCATCGGATCAGCGCGGTGTGCCGGCTGCAGCGCACCAACTACAGCGGCCATTGGAGGGTGAACTAACGGCAAAGGAAGACCTTTCTCTCTCTCTCTCTCTCTCTCTCACTGTCCACTCTGCCTGTCAAACACACACACACACACACACACACACATTGCCTGCAATACCAGCATCCCATATGGGAGCTGGCTGAAGTCCCAGCTGCTCCACTTCTGATCCAGCTAGCTGCTAATGGCCTGGGAAAATCAGCAGAAGATGGTCCAAGTGTTGGCCCTGCTACCCACGTGGGAGACCCAGATGAAGCTCCTGGCTCCCAGCTTCAGCTTGGCTCAGCCATGGCCATTGTGGCCATCTGGGGAGTGAACCAGTGGATGGAAGATCTGTCTACCTCTATAACTGACTTTCAAATAACTATTTTTTAAATAAGATTTTTGATTATTGACGTTCACTTTCATTAATGAGCTACAACCCACTTGCACAATTTTGTATCCTATCACCTATTATTCTGTGAGCCTTACCTGATAATACTTTGAACCTATTTTCCACTTGCCAGTTAAACATTTACAACCTGTCAGTTGATTCACATTGTCTCCTCAATCTAGAATGCTCCCCCTCTTTTTCTGCAGCTTTTATTCATCCTTCCCACTTGGCCTGCCATTTTCTCAGCTTTGTTAAACCTCTCTTAGTCATGTTGACTCCATTCAGTTGGATCCCATAGCACTGAATATATAACTCTTGTCATAGCATTTAATAGCAATTATAATTCAGCCATACTAAACTGAACTTCTTGAGAGCATATTACATCATTTATGCATCGCCAAAACAACAGAGGATCTAACATACGCAAAGTTACTCTCTTTCTCTTACCCCACCTTATTTATTCCCATCACTTTTGTTTGTTACAACAAAATATTTGTTTTTCATCCTCCTTTCCTCTACTCCCCACTGGATTCTGAGTGCCACAGGAGTAGGGACTACAAGTGTAATCACTGATGGAGTCTCAGTGTCCACAGCACTCCCTGGAACATATTAGGCATTCTAATTTTTTTGTGTTACATACATCTATACCTGCAGTATGACCTAACTATAATGATATCCATTTGATGATGATATCGCCATCTGTTTTAAAAGTCTGTTAAGGGAGGCATCAAAGGCTTTTATACGGTCATGCCACCTATGCTTGTATGTTCATTTACTATTACCTGCATTCTGTGCTTACCTCAATAATGATTTGCTTGTAGTCCAATAATTTGTACACAATTTCTTCATTCCTTTTATTCACAGTGTCTCCTGAAGGCCCTCCTTCCTAACTTCCCACATCTATTTTGCTAGTTGAATATTTAATAGGTAATATTTATTATATGATATGAATGTGTTATATAGTGGTTATAATTATATAATAAAGAATATCAATAACAATATTTAATATTTTAGAAGAATATAGGTTCAATGCAAGTAAAAAAATTCCAGATCCCATTTGAGCCAATATTCATAATCCTAGTTGTTGTAAGGTTGTAAGGGACATTACAGGTCATTGATTGCCTCTTTATTTTATGTATGGAAGTACTTTTATCATTGGAATTCTGATGGAAGCTCTTGCACTGAATTATTGCTGTGAATAGATCATATAGGCTTTATAGGCCTCATCTGTAAAATATGAAAGAATAATCGAGTTCATCTCAAATATATACTGGTTTTACTGGAAATAAAAATATGTAAATATTTTGGGACCATTTTTGCTAGAGTGAACCATTTGATGTTTATGATAGGTTTTAATGCTGATAAAGTCATTTTGAAAAAATGGTAGAGTGGAGGGGTCATAAAATCTCTTAAGAAATGTGAATTTGCTGTTTAGTTCCCAGATAATTATATATACCAGTGGTTAACTTCAAGTATTAAAAGTTACTTCAAAGCCAATATTATTTCTGTTAAATTTATCAGCATTACTGTACCATAACTACATTAAATATAAAAGTTGTGTACCTCATGAAAGTTTTCTGCTTCTCGTTCTTTAATTTCAAGGTCAACTGCCCTCCTTCTTGCTCGTTCTTCTTCTATCTTTTTCTGTATTTCTTTTTCAGACAGCTGTCCAATTTTTTCAAACTTGCTTTTTAGATTTTTAGCTTGAATAGAGCCACTTCTTTTTAACTTGATTAATTCTTCATATTCTCTGCTCAGTCCAAAAGTTTCAGTTTCTTCCTCTTCCTTCAAAAAAATTAAGATTTTATATATGACTATCAGTGAATTACAATAATTCCCCTATTATGTGAGGGGAATGAATATATTCTAAGACCCTCAATGGATGCCTGAAACCTTGGATAGCACCAAACCCTACAGGTCCTGTTCTGTTTCTTTTCATTCTTACATACAGCTTAGCAACTTGTGTAGATGACTTCCACTTTGGAATTATTAAGTAAAATTAGGATACTAGCCATGATTCCCTGGTAATCAAGCTGATAACCATGACAGCTACTAAATGATTAACAAGGTGTATGGAATATACAACATTGATATGCTGGGCAAAGGGATGATTAACATCCTGGATGGGGTTAAGCAGGATATAAAGATTTCATCTTGGATGTGAGGGCGAGCTGGCTGCGACATCTGTCACCCCACTGATCACCAGGGTTGATTCGGCTGATCTGGCTGGCTAGGCGGGTGTCCCCTTCCTCCCTCACTGCTCCATGTGCTTCCCTCCCGAAGCTGCGCGCTGGGTAGAAGAGGACGATCTTCCCCGCTAGAGGAGGACCGGTCTTCAGTCAAGGGTATACGAGTAGCTGCGCTCCCCTGCTAGAACCTCCAAACAAGCTCTCAAGATTTCATCTTGCTATTCACAATAGTATGCAATTTAAAACCAAGGATTTTTTTTTTATTTCTGTAACTTTTCATTATTTCCAGACCACAGTTCACCATAAATAACTGAAGGTGAAACTGCAGACAAGGGGGGGTCTACTGTAGTTTGTGCAATAAACCCTGCAAACACTGTGAACCATTTCCTATTTGGAAAAAAAAGCATAAATAACCCTTTGCCTAAATACACTGTTCAAACTGACTAAGTAGAAGTGCTGCATGCTACCTTAAATTTAAGGGGCCAGTGCTATGGTGTAGTGGATAAAGCCACCACCGCCTGCAGTGCTGGCATCCCATATGGGCATTGGTTCCTGTCCCTGCTACTCCTCTTCTGATCCAGCTCTCTGCTATGGCCTGGGAAAGCAGTGGAACATGGCCCAAGTGCCTTGGCCCTTATGTCCATGAGGGAGACAGAAGAGGCTCCTGGCTTTGGATCGGCTGCTCTGGCCATTGCAGACACTTCGGGAGTGAACCAAGAAATGAAAGATCTCTCTGTCTCTGTCTGTCTCTCTCTGCCTCTGCCTGTGCCTCTCTATAACTCTCTCAAATAAATAAACACATCTTTATATTCCATTTAAACTATTTTTGTCAGGATATATGGGTAAAACCTCTTAATATTCCATGAAAACCTGCTAAAACTAAAATATACATAGCAAGATTATTTTTTACAAGGAATTGTGAAAGACCCTTGTTAGGAGAAGACAAATAGAACTTAAGAAACACTGGGCCAGGAGTCAGATAAAAATTACATTTCTGGCTCTTGATACTGCATGGTCTTTTACCTAGTTACTAACCCACTGGGCACGATTTTCTTCATTGCTAAACTGAAAGGGAAATATCTCTAAAATGTTCTCTTTGACTTTATGGTAGTCTTAAAAAGTTAGATATCACTCTTAATACTCAAACTAACAAATATTTCCAGAGATAGTCTTGTAAAATCCCTGTATTTCTCTACATATTGCTTGTATTCTCAATTATGTATTCTTCCAGGAAAGAAAAGGAGTCAATCAAAACTGGACTCCAATTCTTCCTACCATTTTATCTTGTTCTTTTAGTTTCCTTTCCCATGACTTTTCATAACTTCTTATTGCTAGTCCTTTATAATACTTATACACTTAGCCCTAACCCCACTAAATGAAGTGGTAAAATACTGCCAGGTACTCCTAATACACATTTCTTGGAGATAACTTAGAGTTCCAGGTAGAGTTCACAGAAGGGGAAGGGGTGGAAGAGGAGTGTCACAGCTGATAATGTGACATACACCTTAATTTCTTTGTTCAAGTAAGTGATATAAGAGAAACTCTTTCACTTTTTCTAGTTTTTGCAAATATGCATTTTTCTTTTTTACTAGAAAGGAAGGAGTAGAATTATAGCAGACTAGAAGTAGGAGGCTACTTCAAAAAATTTGTGGCAAAATAGAATCAAAACATGTTTATTTTTGTGCAAAAATTTGAAATCCTTGCTACAGGGTCTTCAAAAACATCACACAAAATGCCTATTATAAAAAGCTATGAGGGGGCCAGCGCTGCGGCTCACTCGGCTAATCCTCCGCCTTGCAGCACCAGCACACCAGGTTCTAGTCCCGGTCGGGGCGCCAGATTCTGTCCCGGTTGCCCCTCTTCCAGGCCAGCTCTCTGCTGTGGCCCGGGAGTGCAGTGAAGGATGGCCCAAGTGCTTGGGCCCTGCACCCCATGGGAGACCAGGAGAAGTACCAGGCTCCTGTCTTTGGATCAGCGCGGTGCGCCAGCCACAGCACACCAACCGTGGCGGCCATTGGAGGGTGAACCAACGGCAAAGGAAGACCTTTCTCTCTGTCTCTCTCTCTCATTGTCCACTCTGCCTGTCAAAAAAAAAAAAAAAAAAAAAAAAAAAAGCTATGAGGGAGCCAACACTGTGGAGTTAGTGGTCTAAGCCTCTGCCTGCAGCACCAGCATCCCATGTGGGTTCCAGCTCATGTCCCAGCTGCTCCTCTTCTGATCTGGATCTCTGCTATGACCTGGGAAAGAAGCATGAGGCGGCCCAAATGCTTGGGTGGTCCCTATATCCACAAGGGAGACTGAAAAAACTCCTGGCTCCTGGCTCCTGATTGGCCCAGCTCTGGCCATTGCAGTCATTTGGGGAGTGAACCAGCGAAATAAACACCTTTCTCTCTGTCTCCCTCTCTCTGTCTGTAATTCTACCTCTCAAATAAATAAATCAAATCTTTAAAAAAAAAAGAGAGAGAGAGAGAGACTAGGCCAGCACCAAGGCTCAAAAGGCTAATCCTCCACCTGTGGCGACGGCACACTGGGTTCTAGTCCCAGTCGGGGCGCCGGATTCTGTCCTGGTTGCCCCTCTTCCAGGCCAGCTCTCTGCTGTGGCCCGGGAGTGCAGTGGAGGATGGCCCAAGTGCTTGGGCCCTGCACCCCATGGGAGACCAGGATAAGCACCTGGCTCCTGCCTTCGGATCAGCGCGGTGCGCCGGCCGCAGTGGCCATTGGAGGGTGAACCAACAGCAAAGGAAGACCTTTCTCTCTCTCTCTCTCTCTCTCTCTCTCTCTCACTGTCCACTCTGCCTGTCAAAAAAAAAAAAAAAAAAAAAAGACTATGATGCAAGAATTTTACACAGACATTAAGATGCTGCTTGGGATACCCATGTTCTATATCAAAGTGCCTCGGTTGAACTCTAGCTCTGCTCCCAAAACCAGTTTGCTGGTAATGTGCACGCTGCGAGGCAGCAGTTAATAGCTCAGCAACTAGGTCCCTGCCATTCACATAGGAGACCCCAACTGAGTTCCCAGCTTCTGGCTTCAGCCTGGGTTGCAGGCATTTGAAGAGTGAAATAGCAGATAGGAGAGCTCTCTTTAAGTCTCTCTAACTTTCAGAAAAAAAATTTTTTTTTAATTTTTCCTTTGCATGGGTTTCAAGTAATTTTTACATGAAAATAACTTATCTTTTAGTTTTCTCTATGAACTTTTTGAAGCACTCTCATACCCATAACAAGGCTGACACCTACACCAAGTACGTGTCTCATAGGAGTATGTTAAGTATCCTTTATGTGAGTAATTATTAACAAGGTTATTTAAATACAAGTCAAACCACTTAGCTTAAATATGTGCAATATAAATATACATTTCTTAAAATCTTACCTCTCCCATTTCTTGTCTCAATTGTTCAAATTCCTGTTTCTCCATCTCCAGCTTATGCTTCCGTTCCTCCTCTGTTCGTCGTTTTTCTTCTTCCATTTTTTGTTTTAGTAATTCTTCAAAATTAATTTCCAGTTTTCCAGGTGTAAGAGATTCTTGAGAAATTGTTTTATATATCTCTGGGGAGTCATCATCTAGTACCTATTTAAAATAATTCTATTGTCAGTCTTGCCAGAATAATACGGATTAAAAAGAGAGTATTTGTCTCTAGAAACTGGGATTACTTGAATAGAAAGGTTTTACTTTGAACTAAAAGCCAAGAGACCTAAGTCCACTTGAAAAGCATAAAGCAAATAGGGAAAAAGTATTACAAAATGTAAGGCTGAGATATTTTGTGGCTATGGGGGAAATGGTAAACCATCTATTCTCCACTTCAATGTATATAGCGAAATACTTTTATTTATACTATGAGTGATTCAAATTAGTAGTATTTTCTAAAATTGAGAACATTTTAAATTGGTTTAAAATGCATCTCCATTCTGTAATTACAATAGTTCATGACCTTGTCTGAACGCAGCAATGCATCACCTCTTCATACTCAGACATCATCCCCCTCTCTGCTATGGCTGTATTGTCGATTTACTCACTGTCAAACTAATTTTAAATAATACAAGAGTACTTCACAAGTTTATGGAAAAATAGAATTAAAAGTATGAATTTTGGTGTAAAAAGTTTTGAAATATATGCATACTTTTTCATAATACATATTGCCATGTGTTTTGAAAAAAATTTGCATCAAAAATTTTCTTCACCAAAATCAGCTCATACCTTTAATTCTAATTTGCTACTAACTTTTTGAAGTAGCCTCATAAGAGTATTTAGCATTTCCTCAATTTATAGATGAGGAACTGAGGCACTAAAAAGTAACTTGTCTAAAGTCAATAGAAATATTATGGGGTCAAGCTGAGATTCAAACTTTAAAATCTAATAAAATTATAAATAATAACTTAGACTGCATTTTTGTAATTTTATGCACTTACATGAATAATCTGAATGAATAATAAACAATACTTAAATATATACCTTTCAGTTCACTATTTACTCAGCCTCTTTAAGTCTGAATTCCCTTACCTGTGACAAGTTTCATTGGGTTGTCATGAGGATTAAGTAAAGCTTAAAAACACCTCAGTGTGTCTAACACCACGGGAAACGTTCAGTGCTCATTTTATTATTACATTGTTATTCCCTGTTTCTAGGTAATCCCTAAATTGCAAAAAGACACTTTGCTTTTAAATTATTGACTTAGAATTATTGCATGAAAAGCAATTCTTTAATTCTGTTTTTCTATCACTTGGAGGTACCTTCGACCTCAAGTGTGACATGGTCTACAGGTTTCCATGTAGAAACCATTTGTGAGTTAGTGATTACCTGCTACATACAACATGGTTTCAGGATCGCTTCCTGCACAAACACTTGGGTAGTCTATTTCACTCAGAGCTGCGCCACTTGGGTGTGCTTAATAACCAGCTCAGGCTCACCTAGTGGGGGAGTACTAAATGCTGCCCAAATACACAGAAACTTATTATCAGGAGAATCTTCCCAGAGGAACTGGAAGGTTAGGAAACAGACAGGGAGAGATGAAAAGGATACGTTTCAGACAGTATTTGTGGTGGCACAGAGGTTCTCATTTTGAAGAAATGGAAAGAAATTTAGTACATTTAGAACAAGTACAGCAGATTAGGGAAAAATCATGAAATGAAACTAAAATGATATATAAGGACAAGATTATAAATAAGTTTTTTTTTTTTTTTTTTTTTTTTGACAGGCAGAGAGGATAGTGGGAGAGAGAGACAGAGAAAAAGGTCTTCCTTTTGCTGTTGGTTCACCCTCCAATGGCCGCCATGGCCGGCGCACCGCGCTGATCTGATGGCAGGAGCCAGGTGCTTCTCCTGGTCTCCCATGGGGTGCAGGGCCCAAGCACTTGGGCCATCCTCCACTGCACTCCCTGGTCACAGCAGAGAGCTGGCCTGGAAGAGGGGCAACCGGGACAGAATCCGGCGCCCCGACCGGGACTAGAACCCGGTGTGCTGGCGCTGCTAGGTGGAGGATTAGCCTAGTGAGCTGCGGCGCCGGCCTATAAATAAATTTTTTGTAAAAGCTTTTTGATTTCTGCTTAATGGAAGTTGAAAATATTAAGCCAAAATAACAAAGTAGTTACAAATTTATTTTTAGAGCTTGACTTTACTTGGGTAAATGATTCTAATAGTTAAACAAGCATTTATTGAGCATGGTGTATAGGACTAGGTATTGTATGCATTCTAGCTCAAGTGGAAAGACACAATAGTGAGAAACATAGTAAGTGCAGAAACAAATACATTACAAGATCATGTAAGTAACTATGTAATTATAACAAATGAATAAAGGAGAGTTGGAGAGGCTTTGACATAGCGTACAGGCTTGGAGATGGATCAGGGAAGGCCCCTTCTGAAAAGGAAGCATGCTAGGTTGTCCTGAAGGTTGAAACAATAATCAGCCTCATGAAGGGTCCAGAAAAAGGGTTTCTGGGCTGGCATTGTGGCATAGTGGGCCAGGCCTCTGTCTGTGATGTTGGCATCCCATGTGGACACTGGTTCATGTCCTGGCTGCTCCTCTTCTGATCCAGCTCTCCGCCTGTGGCCTGGGAAAGCATTGGAAGATGGCCAACATGTTTGGGTACCTGGGCCTGCATAAGAGAACTGGAGGAGGCTCCTGGTTCCTGGCTTCAGATCGGCCCAGCCCCATCCATTGTGGCCATTTGTGGAGTGAACCAGCTGATGGAAGACCTCTCTGTCTCTTCCTCTCTCTGTCTGTAGCTCTACCTCTTAAATAAATAAATCTTAAAATAAAAGGGGGTCAGCACTGCGCTTCAGCAGGTTAAAGCCCTGGCCTGCAGTGCCAGCATCCCATATAGGTGCTGGTTCAAGTCCTGGCTGCTTCACTTCCAATCCAGCTCCCTGCTAATGCACCTGGGAAAGCAGCAGAGGATGGCCCAAGTGCTTGGGCCCCTACACCTATATGGGAGACCTAGAAGAAGCTCCTGGCTCTTGGCTTCAGCCTGGCCCTGCCCCAGGCATTGCAGCCATTTGGAGAGTGAACCAGCAGAGGAACACCTCTCTCTGTCTCTCTCTCTCTGTCTCTACCTCTCTCTGTAACTCTGTCTTTCAAATAAATAAAATAAATCTTTCTTTAAAAATAAAAGAAAAGGGTGTCAACCAGTTACAAAATTAAAATAGAATGAGATAAAATAAATGTTTTTTTTTTTTTTTAAAGAAAAGATCACTCCTGGTCTTATAGGAAAAAATGGATTGCAGGTAAGAAAACAATTAGGAGTTGGCCCCAGGCAAGGAAAAACAGTAACCTGGATTATACCCATGACAGTAAAAAATAGGGGAAATGATGGATTTTAGGGTGATTCTGGAGTAGATTAAATGAGATTTATTGACTAATTGAGTGGGAGGTATGAATGAGAAAGTGGAAAGTTTCAGGCTTCCAAATTTCTGAGCTGAGCATCTGGATAGTGATCAAGCCAAATTAATACTTAGACTTTGGTGTTTATGGCTCTCCCAGGCAGAAGAAGAAGATCAGGTTATGATATCACTGAAGCCAATAAAAATGTTTCAAGAAGAGGATGCAGTGTGTTCACATGTCAAATTTCCTGAAAATGGTTTGCCATATAACTACCTATACATTTTATAAACATTATAGATTACAGGAAGTATAACTTCATGACAGTCATCAGTGTCCAAGAGTGAACACTTCTGAGAATTAAATAATTATGATTAAATGAAATTGCTCTGGCCATTTAATATATGCTGGATGAGATTAAAGTTGAAAATAAAGATGGGAAAGAATGAAAGAAGGAATGAAGGTGGGAAAGAGGGAGTGTGGAAAGAGAGGAGGAAAGAACAGAGACATTCTGGAAAACATGGCTTCCCAGAGAAGGAAGATAATATTCGGTCCTTTACAGCCATGGCACTTTAGTCAGAACCCTCCGAACACTTGGATTCGAGCAAATAACTGGTGTTATTCCATGGGAGACTAAAGCCTATTTGTCTTTCCTACTCTTGACACAGATTCCAAAAATAATCAAGTATTCCCAAGAGCCTGAGGATTTCTATAAACATACCCTAAAAGCTGGATCATTATCCTGTTAGATTCTGTCTTACCATGCTTCTCCTTGCTTCAGCAAATGCCTTCTTTTCTTCCTCTATCCTCCTTCTAGCTTCTTCTTCTGCTTTCCTTTTTTCTTCTTCTCTTCTTTGCCTTTCTATTTCTTCAAAACTAAGTTTGAGTTTACCAGGGCGGTATCCTTTAAAAATTTTTTCTGTGTCTTGGTTTTCTTCCTCTTCATCTGCCTAACAACAGAAACAACTCATAATAACAATTGAGATTCATTAAAGACAGGAGTGAATTATCAGCCAAAAAGGTGCAGAATTAGCTAATTTATACATGAGTGTTTTCATATATTAATACATTTAAGCAAAATCTTCCTTTTTAATGCCTTATTGAAGATGAGTTCTAGTTAAAGCTTCTCAAAAAAGTAAAAACTTTTTAAATAAAAAAGTAATATACTTAAAAAATTTAGAGGAGTCACCATTGAACATTTACTCTCTCAGAATAAACATAAAATGTGTGTGTATACTTAAGTTGTGGTTAAAGTATGCCTACAGATCTCTTTGATAGTAAAATAAAATTCTCATTTTATAACCTCAATAGAGTTTTTTTTTACTATGAATTATAATAGTTTTTTCTGATATGAATCAGGTAAAAACTTATTATCTGGAACTGTTTCATGTAAAATTCAAGTTTCATGATTTTCTAATTAAAATTTTATTACTACATTAAAATAAGCATTTGTAATTTCATTAATTAACAATTTTTCTCTTTTAAAATGTATTTATTTTCATCTACTTGAAAGGCAGAGTGACAGAGGTAGAGAAAGATCTCCCATCGCTGGTTCACTCCCCAAAATGGCCTCAACAGCCAGGGCTGGCAAGGAGCCAGGAAATCCATCTGAGTCTCCAACACAGGTGGCAAGTGCACAGACACTTAATCCATCATCTGCTGCTTCCCAGGATACATTAGAAAGAAACTGGATTGGAAGCAAAGCACTCAGGACTCAAACCAGGTACTCCAACATGGGATGCGGCATCCCAAGTGACAACTTAACCTTCTGTGCCACAACTCCAGCCTCCACAATATCTCTGTGTCTTTATTAAGTTGACCACCAGTGACAACTAAATTGCTAGACATTATGCAACTACCCAAAAGTAATAACATTTTCAAGTAAATGTCTAGAAAATTAAAAATTTTGAGATGTAATCCTTAGAACATCATTAATGAAAACTAATCAAGAAAGTTGTCATTAACTTAAAAAATTATAGATGTTCCATCTTCAAGTTCTCTCTCTCTCTCTCTCTCTCTCTCTCTCTCTTTCACACACACAAAAATACACAAAGGCACACATGTCCCATCCACTGATCATCTCCCCAAGATTCCTGCCATGGCCAGGACTAGGCAAGGCTGAAGCTGGAAGCCAAGAACTCAATCCAGGTCTCCCATGTGTGTGGCAGGGACCCATGTTCCTGAGACAATACCTGTTGCCTGTCAGAGTCCGTATTAGCAGGAAGCTGGAAGCAGGAGCTGGAACCTAGTTTTTAAACCCAGGTACTCTGAAATGGGATGCACGTGTCCCAAGCAGCATCTTAACTGCTAGGCCAAACACCTACTTCTCCATTTCAAAATCTTAACAAGCAACTTGACAGCCAACATTGTGGCACAGTGGGGATGCCATATGAGCACCAGTTCTAAAGGCCTGGCTACTCCAGCTCCCTGCTGATGCACCTAGAAAAGCAGTGGATGATGGCCCAAGTGCTCGGGCCCCTGCACCCACATAGGAGATTTGGATGGAGTTTCTGGATCCTGGCTTTGGCTTGGCCCAGCCCCAACTGCTGAAGTCATTTGTAGAGTGAACAAGAGAATGGGAAATCTCTTTTCCTCTCTCTATGACTCTGCCTCTCAAATAAATAAATCTTTTTTAAAAATGTGATTTGGAATCAGTGTTTTATTTCAATTGTTTTTAAAGATTTATTTATTTGAAAGGCACTTACAGAGAGAGGCACTCCCCAGATGGCTACACTGAAGCCAGGAGACAGGAACTCCATCCAGGTCTCCCAGGAGGTGCCAGGTGCCATCTTCTGATGCTTACCCAGGTACATTAGGGATACTCACATGGGATGCTGGAGGCATTGCAGGCTGTAGCCTAACACTGCAGCCCTTCATTTTTGTTTTTTATTGATAACTTCTATTAATAGCATAATAGCATTAGTTATCATTTTAAAACACTTAGTATGTGCCAAACATTTTTTAAGTGCTTTTCCAGTATTAACTCATTTAACACCATTTAAGAAGTAGGCACTGTCATTGCTGCCATTTCGCCAATGAGAAAACTAAGACATTAGAGAGATTAATTTGCCATAGTTACACAGTTAATAAATGATTGATATCTGAATCCAGGTAGTATGGCTCAAAATATCCATGCTCTTAACCAATACACTCGATAGATATATACATCCACATCTTACAGAACCACATATTCTATAGTAAACTATTTTGTTATGTTTACATATTTGAAAACTGGACTGAAACCAAAGCCAAATGGACACTTATAATTAGACTTGAAAATGTCTTATACCATTAAATATATTGCAGGCTAAACTAAGAGATAGATAAGCCAGGTTCATTGCATATTTATATATTACTAATAACCTATAAAAACAAAAATTTAAAGCATACTGGGTAAAATGCCCAAAGTGAAAACTAGAAAAAATGCAGATATATTTTATATGGAATATGTATACAGTTTCAAACTCGAACACTTTTACATAGAAAATTTCCTTGAATTTACTCTAGTGAATGTTCTCTAAAGCCAGATACTTTCATTGATATGAAATGCAAGTTTTAAATATATATGTATTCACCATTTGCCGTCTTGCTTCTTCAAAAGCACGCTTCTCATCTTCTAAACGTTGTCTTGCTTCCTCTTCAGCTTGCTTCTTTCGGTTTTCTTGTCTTTGTCGCTCCAATTCTTCAAAAGTTAGTTTCAGTTTTCCAGGAGAAAGTGATGCTTTTTTTGTCTCATTTTCCATTTCATCATCCTAAAAAAGCATTATAAAAACCCACCAGTTAGTCATAATGGGAAGGGCTATTAACTTAAACTAAACAGCTTTGATTTATTCCTTATAGATAAAAATTACCATGACCAGTGAAAGACATTTTGCTTCCTTGAGAGATCTTCGCTCTTCTTCATATCTTATTCGTTTATCTTCTTCATATTTGAGCCTTTCTTTCTCTTCTCGTTCTTTTTCTAGGTCCTCAAAATTCTTTATTATTTTTCCAGATGATTTGTATGACTTGATAGGTACCACTGTTATAAGTAGTGAATCATCTCCTTCCTGTTTTATAAGGTAGATAATTAGTATATTTCTTATCAATCAAAATTTAGGTTTAATGGGATTTACCTCCATCATTGCTGAAATTCGTTACTTTTGCTCTTATAAGGGACAAAAAAGTATTTTTATAAAATACTTTTAAATAGCTTTCTCTAAATTCACTGTGCATTGAGTTAATCTTATTGAAATCCATTGCAGACAAGGTTCAAGAAGTATTCTGTTTCCTAGAAATTGGAATTAATAGAGCTGATCAAACAACAAAACTACAATGAAATTGCCTGAATTTTACTATCATGCATTAATCCAGCAAAAGGTAATGTGACTGTAAGTGAACTCTAAATCAATTTGATGGTGGGTAGATTTAAATACAAATAGCTGCTCCATGATTTTTCTCTCCATGCAAACTTTTAGATACACAATATAACTAATATTTACTGGAAAAAAGACACAGTACTTCCAAGCATCACAAATTTCATCTGATTAAAATATTTTAAACTGTATTATCTTCGAATTTTTATTTTAATTACTTTTATTACATGATTTATTGTTGCCTTTATTTTAAAAAATAGAGAAGAATCATTTAACTTATACCCCTAAAATCAAACTGCTTCCAATTTGTGTAGCTGTAAGTTTTGGCCCACCATCAAACTGTTTGATTTTTTTTTTTACTTTCTCTGTTAGATTAAAAGAGATGACTAAAATTTTGTGACTGTGGAACATTCTTTCATGGTAATCTGTAGACAACTGCAGTCTCTACTAGTATGTGAAAGCCAAAACACAAACTACCAGGAAACCTGAGGAAAGAAAACAAAAGGTGAAAAGAAAATGCCTTTTAAAAATGTTAGCTTTTAGCAATCTCAACTGTTAGTAACAGTTTAAGAAATATATAGTCTTGGCAGAGTATCCCAAACTGAGACTAATGAGGCTTGTCTTTAATCTATGAAAGCAAAGCATACTTTTCTTTAAAACACTGAGCTACAGTGTTTAAAACTGTAAAAGTATGATCTTGCTTTGCATATCCTTCTGTCTTGTTATGCCTAGATGTATAATAAAAAGAGTAAAACAAAAACCCTTTTACTATTTCTTAGATTAAAAGATGATTTGTGAATCAGATAATTTTAGGTGAATGTTTCATGAAAGGAAATGTCTGTTTACCTCTGATGCTGATTCAGTTCCAGTATTGTTTATGTCCTCAATCTATTGAATGAGAATGTCATATCATTACATTACATCCGATTTCTGCCCTTTGCTTTTAAACATACAACTGAAAAGTCATTTAGTTGTGACAGCAGACTTTAAAATGTATAATTTTTGAAGTCCTTTTATGTTGTTCCTAATAAACTAAATATGTCCTTCAAAATGAAGATTATACCTTATATTAGTTTTTGAATTTTTTTATCAATATACATATCCAGGGAACATATTAAGAAAATATTAAACAAAGCCCACCTTTGTAAATCTGGAAATTGAATAACAGACCAAACTTTATTGATCTGGCTATAAGCTTACAAACAGCATTTATTAATTCAGTTAGCAATCTGAACTGAAATACACAGAAACATTTCTTCATTCTCTATCCCTGCCCTAGCAAAAGGAAAACCTATCATCAGCAATCAAATAAACGTCACGATTCTATTTCACAATTTAAACATATGGCAAAAATACAACTGAAACATATGGCAAAAATACAACGGTTGGTGAAAGCTACAGGCCAGTTTAGAAGGAAGAATAATTCTGGTAGTCAGAAAATTTTTTCTATAGTTTGATCAGATCTAATGGAAAAGGCCCTCATTAAAAAATCCGCAGTCGACCTTTTCTCATAAGAAACGTCATTAGTTACCTTGCAAAGCAAGCTAATGTACTTAGCAAATGAGAAGTGGGAGAAGATAGGCGACTTAAATATTGCAGTGTTCGAGATCTCAGGAAGAGGGACCACACGCAACGGAAAATAGGAACCATTAAAGAGCGGAACTTCAGGATGGTTTTATTTTACTTTGACTTTCAAAACTAAGGAGAATCTGAAAGCAGTTTGTTCCTCATGCAGTTTAAGGGATTTTTGTTGTCCCATGGCTCATCCTAGAAACCGGAATGGCCAAGTCTCTGTTTTCTCATCATCTTACTCTGTTTCTATTTCCCCTGTCATGACTGAACCTTAGATTAGAAAAAATATATTAAAACCTTATATTAGGAAAAAGTAGTGCATTTTATTAAAATGCCCAATTTCATGAAAAATAAATTATTCTGAACCAGTACTTTATTTTTTAATCTATGTTTATGCTTTAATAACTTGGCTTTTTTCTAGCTTTCTTTCATTTTTGTTGTTGTTGTTGCTAATTAGAAAGTCAGACTGAGTGAGAACCAGATAGAAGGGAGATCTTCCATCCGTCAGCAATAGCCAAGACAGGACAAGGCTAAAGCCAGGAGCCAGGCATTCCACCCCAGTCTCCCTCTTGGGTAGCAGAGAGCCACCACTTGAACTATCATCTGATGCCTCCCAGGATAAGCCTTATCAGGAAGCTGAGCAGGAAGTGGAGGAGCCAGGATTTGAAGCAGGTTCTGGTATCAGATGTGGGCATCCCAGACAGCGTCCCAACTACTGTGCCAAACACCCCACCCCCAGTAGTTTTATTCAGAAGAACTTTGTTCTCTATGAAATAATTTTGTTAGGATAATTTGCTTTGGTACAGAATTATTTGTTACACTATTTACTATGTCAATGATGAAGGTTTTATTGAAGATGGGTTATACTGAGAAACATTTTTAAATTTTCTTGTTTTCAACAGACAAAGGCAAAGAAAGTGAAGGAGGGGGAGAGAAGGAGACGGCAAGAGTGTATGTGTGTTCCCATCCCCTGTTTCTCTCCTCCTAATGCTCTCATCAGCCAGGAGGCCAAAGCAGGGAGCCAGGAACTCAATCCCATCCTCCCATGTGTATGGCAAGGAACCCAATCATCTGAGCCATCAGTGCTGCCTCCTAGGTCCCTATCACCAGGAAGTTGGAATCAGGAGCCAGAACCTTGCACTGAACCCAGTCACTTCAATGTAGGATGCAGGCAACCTAACCAGTGGCTTAATGAACTAAGCCAAACGCCCTCCTCCAAGAAAATTTTTAACGATAAAATAATTACAGAATTACTTCTCTTCAAAAGAATACTAAACACTAAAACCATGTTCATCTCTCAAAAAGATCCAGCAGATATAGTAAGAAGTCAGACATTGAAAGTAAAGGAGAAATACTAAAATCAATTTTTTCCCAAAATTTTCATCTTTTCCTTTAGGCCTTATTCCCCCTAATACTTATTTATTTACTTTCATCTACTTGAAAGGCAGAGTATCAGAAAGATCTTCCATTTACTGATTCATTCCCTAAATGCCTGCAACAGCCAGGGCTGGGCCGGACCAAAGCCAGGAACCCAGAATTCCATTCAGGTCTCCCACATGGGTGGCAGGGACCCACGTATTTGAACCATCACTTCCAGTCTCCCAGGTGCATTAGCAAGAAATTGGATCAAAAGCAGAGTAGTTGGCACTTGAACTAGCACTCCTTCCTGTATAGAATGCAGGAGTCCTGTGTAGCAGTTCAACCCACTGCTGCCACAGCACCTGTCCCAATACTAAATTTCTTCTTTTTTCAATATTTATTTATTTATTTGAAAGGCAGAGTTAACAGAGAGAGAGGGAGAAACAGAGAAAGAAAGATCTTCCATCCTCTGTTCATTCCCCAGATGGTCACAACAGCCAGTGCTGGGCCAGGTCAAAATCAGAAGACAGGAGCTTCTTCCAGGTCTCCCACATGGGTGCAGGAGCCCAAACACTTGGGCCATCTTCTGCTGCTTTCCCAGGCACATTAGAAGGGAGCTGGATTGAAAGTAGAGAAACCAGTACTTGAACTAGAGCCCATACGGAATGCTGGCATCACAGGCTGAGGCTTAACCCACTAGGTCTCAAAAGCCAGTCCCCTAATACTAAATTTTTTGATCCCAGGTTTCTTTACCTTGCTGCTACAACTTTCCCAGATCTTTATTATGTGTTACGTTATGGTAAAAGTATATAGATAATTTTTGGTTTTGCTTTCTCCTTTCTTTATTTTGAACCATTACCAAAACAACAAAGTCAGAAGAATAAATTTTTCAATAAACAAAGAAAAAGATGAATTTGTCTAAGTGGCCATGGTGACAGTATACTCACAGAGAACAGGTATTCATAAATTCAATTAATATGGGGTGGACATTTGGCACAGTGATTAAGACACCACTTGAGATCCCGACATCTGTTATCAGACTGCCTGGGTTCAGTTCCTGCTCCACTTCTGAATACAACATTCCTTCTACTGAGCACTCTGGGAGAGCAGTGATGACACAACTACTTGGGTCCCTGCACTCCCATGGGAGACACAAATTGAGTTTCCAGCTCCTAGTGTCAGTGTGGTTGTTGCAGGCATTTGGAGAGTACATCAGTGGATGAAAGATCTCTCCCTCCTGCTCAGTCTCTTTGTCTTTCAAATAAAATGAAAATAAATATTTTTAAATGTTATGACTTTCAGAAGCTGCAATTGAAGAATGGATTTGCAACTATTTCTCTCATTTCATGGAAAGAAAACTCCTTTTGCTCCTCCCCAAATCAACTTTGTTTTCTGCTCTCTCTTTTCACTACCTCCTTCCCCCACCAATAACTTCTCCTTTTCTAGACTTTTTTTTTAAAAGATTTTATTTATTTATTTGTGAGGTAGAGTTACAGACAGTGAGAGAGAGAGACAGAGAGAAAGGAAAGGTCTTCTCTCCATTGGTTCACTCCCCAAATGGCCACTACGGCCGGAGATTCGCCGATCCAAAGCCAGGAGCCAGGTGCTTCCTTCTGGTCTCCCATGCGGGTGCAGGGGCCCAAGCACGTGGGCCATCCTCCACTGCCTTCCTGGGCCACAGCAGAGAGCTAGACTTGAAGGGAGAAACCAGGACTAGAACCCAGCACCCATATGGGATGCCGGCGCCACAGGCAGAGGATTAACCAAGTGAGCCACGGCCCCTAAGTTGATAGACTTTAACTTTTTCCATCAGGGTATCCTCAAAGATTACCAGATAATATCAAATTAAGTTTCTTCCCAAATCTCATTGGTCTTTGGTTCAACATCTAGTCTACAACATCTACTCATTTTTAACTCATTATAAAAGCTAGACTATCAGAAATGGCAATTATCTTTGAGGTCAACCTCCTGATTCAGGAATCCCCCTCCTTTTAAATTTGATTTAGGGGCCAGCACTGTGGCATAGTAGCTTAAGCCTCCACCTGCGGCACTAGCATCCCATATGGGGGCCAGTTCATGTCCCGGCTGCTCCTCTTCCAACCCAGCTCTCTGCTAATGGCCTTGGAAGGCAGTGGATGGCCAAAGTGTTTGGACCCCTGCATCCCCATGAGAGACTTGGAAGAAGCTCCTGGCTCCTGACTTTGGATCAGCCCAGCTCCAGCCATTGTGGCCATTTGGGAAGTTAACCAGCAGATGGAAGACCTCTCCCTCTCTCTGTCTGAAACTCCGCCTCTCAAACAAGTAAATCTTAAAAAATTTATGTCACATTGTTTTCCGTTTTTTAAAAGTTACTTTTGTTTGTTTATTTTGTGGGCTTGAAAGATAGCTCCCATTCATTGGTTCACTCCCCAAATGCCTGCAATGGCTAAGGTTGGGCCAGGCCCAAGCTGGGATCCAGGAACTCAATCCAAGACTCCCAAAGTGAGTGTCAGGAATCCAATCACTTGAGCCATTACCACTGCCTTCTTGGATGACCATTAGCAGGAAGCTGGAATCAGAGCTAAGACTTGAACCCAGATACTCCAACATGGTATGCAGGCATCCCAAATGGTGTCTTAACTGCTGCGCCAAACTTCTGCACCAGAAATTCCTTTCACAGCATTCTTATACATGGATTTGTACAAGTGCATTTTTGCAAACAAACACAAAGATTCCTTTTGACTAGCCATGCCATATTTATATTCAGATACCTTACATTATATTAGATTTGAATGGAAAATATACTTAGATTTTAAAGCTAGGCTTTATGTGTTTACAAGATGTAATGTCTATTAATTGTTTACCTACATATTCTTAAATGATTGAATAAGAAAAAAAAAATCACTAACCAGGAATCTATGGTACCCTGCAATGTAGAAATTATTTAGAGCTGCTAAAGTGGTTCTTTTTCATAATCTTGCTTCCATCTCTAAGAATCCTATGCTTTCATCATATTTAAGCACATCTCCTCAACACACACAGTTTTTCTTTGAGAAATCAGTGTCTACATATTCTATTCTTGGGGCTGTAGTGTGTCTTAAAGTCTAGAAAATAATCAGTGCTGGAAATGGATGCAAATCTCAAAATATGTATACCAATGTATGTACTCATTATTTTCTGCCAAACACCATATATTTAATTACTTATTTTTATAATTGTATTTATTTATAATTAATAGTATAATTATAAATGTAATTCCATAGCTATGTTTATAAAATATAATTTATAGGTTTTTTTTTTTTTTCCAGAGTGTCTTGGCTTTCCACGCCTGAAATACTCTCATGGGCTTTTCAGCCAGATCTGCATGCCTTAAGGGCTGATTCTGAGGCCAGAGTGCTGTTTAGGACATCTGCCATTCTATGGGTCTGCTGCGTATCTCACTTCCCAAGTTGGATCGTTCTCTCCCTTTTTTATTCTATCAGCTAGTATTTGCAGACACTATTCTTGTTTATGTGATCCCTTTGGTTCTTAGTCCTATCATTATGATCAATTGTGAATAGAAATTGATCACTGGGACTAGTGAAATGGCATTGGTACATGCCACCTTGATGGGATTGAATTGGAATCCCCTGGAATGTTTCTAACTCTACTGTTTGAGGTAAGTCAGCTTGAGCATGTCCCGAATTGCACATCTCTTCCCTCTCTTATTCCCACTCTTATATTTAACAGTGATCACTTTTCAGTTAGGTTTCAGCACTTAAGAAGAATTGTGTATTGATTACAGTATTCAACCAAAAGTATTAAGTAGAACAAACAAAAAAAAATACTAAGAGGGATAACATATTAAGTTGTTCATCAACAGTCAGGGCAAGGGCTGATCAAGTCACTGTTTCTCATAGTGTTCATTTCACTTTAACAGGTTTCCTTTTTGGTGCTCAGTTAGTTGTCACCGATCAGGGAGAACATATGGTATTTGTCCCTTTGGGACTGGCTTATTTCACTCAGCATAATGTTTTCCAAATTCCTAACAGGGATCACTTTTCAGTTAAAATTTAAACACCTAAGAATAATTGTGTGTTAATTACAGAGTTCAACCAATGGTACCAGAACAAAAAAATACTAAAATGGATAAATTACTGATTACTGATGCCATAAACAAGAGTGTCAATTTGTTAAGTCAACAACAGGAGTCACTGTGCACTTACTCCTCATGTAGGATCTCTGTCCTTAGTGTGCTGTACATTGAGATTTAATGCTATAACTAGTACTCAAACAGTATTTTTCACTTTATGTTTCTGTGTGGGAGCAAACTGTTGAAATCTTTACTTAATGTATGCTAAACTGATCTTCTGTATATAAAGAGAATCGAAAATGAATCTTGATGTGAATGGATGGGGAGAGGGAGTGGGAAAGGGGAGTGTTGCGGGTGGGAGGGACGTTATGGGGGGGAAGCCATTGTAATCCATAAGCTGTACTTTGGAAATTTATATTCATTAAATAAAAGTTAAAAATAAAAAAAAATTTTTAAAAAGAGAAAAACAAAACAAAACAAAACAAAAAAATAGATCTTTGTAAAAATTAAGAGTGGGAATGTGAGAGGGAGGTGGGGGAAGTGTTGGAGCCTGGGTGGGACAGAGTGTAGGTGATAAGTGTAAATATGTTCTTAAATCTGTATATATGAAACACATGAAACCTGTAAAACTTAAATAAATCTTTTTAAAAAAGAAAAAAATATATATAATTTATAATAATACTCAATATTATAATTTTATTCTCATGAAAATTGACTGCAAAATAAATACTAATCTTTAATGACTAGAAAGGGAAGTATGATACAGTATTTTTCCTTCAGATAAAGAAGTGTAAAATAAAATATAGAAAATTTCCATTCTTTTTTACAGTTCACCTGGCTTATGTTATCATTAGCCACTACACAAATGGCTATTTGTGCCATAAAAGTGGTTAGTTACAAAACTGGGATAAATAAATTTCTTTGGCATGCAAGAATTGTATATGTATTGCGTATCCTGTCACTTTTCTTTTTAGAAACATAGTGAAAACTGAATGAAACAGAGGAAATGGATTTAAGGCACTTAAAGTATTGCTTTGAAGGACTAGCATTTTCAAATATTGCTAAATATTGCTATTAAAAGACCAACATTGTGTTAGATGCATGTGATAGTTTACATGTGAAATTGTCTAACATTTTTGTAAAAGTCTCTAACATGTCAATAAAAATAAAGAATGTGGACAGAATAAGATCACATGTAACAAAAGGCATCTCACCATTCCACCATAAAATAGCCACATTTGGTGCTTTATTTCCTATGCATCTGATTTTTAGATATTTTTACTTAAGATCTTATTTTCAGGTTAGCTGCTAATAGCTTCTGTGTATTCAAATGGTTTAATTAAGCAACATACCAGTTAGTTCTATGTTATACAGTTAGCTTCTGGAGCAAAGCCTACTTAGTGCTGGTGTGTACCTGCTCAGCCCTCTTTGCCAGTTCACGCTGCATCTTCCTCTTTTCTAGCATATCCTGCTCAAGTCTGCGCTTCCGTTCCTCCTCTGTCCTCTTCCTTTGTTCCTCTTGTCGTTGTTTCTCCATTTCAGCAAATTTACCTTTAACAGTTCCTAAGAATATATGAGAAGATGTTTGATACCGTATTTCTTTCTCTGGTAGTTTCATTCGCAACTTCCTACTCAGGTTTCTTACCTGTGAGCTTTGGAACATAAGCTTTTTCTACTTTAGAAGAGACCTCGTCCTCATCATCAGAAGCAAGCATTTCTTTCATCTAGATGGTTAAATAAATGAACATAAATATATGTCCAAAAATTAGGCTAAGTAATATTACAGTAGCTCCCCCTTATCTTCAGGGGATATGTCCCCAAACTCCCAGTGGATGCCTGAAACTGTGGATAGCAACAAGACATATATAGATATACACTATGTTTTCTTCTATACATACATATCTGGTGAATTTTAATGTATAAATTAGACACAAAAAGAGACTAACAACAATTAACAATAAAATAGAATAATTATTTAAAAAACTGTAATAAAAGTTAGTGAAAACATATGAATTGCTTATTTTGTAATTTTCCATTTAGTATTTTCAGACCACAGTTGACTGCAGGTAACTGAAACAGTGACAAATGAAACCACAGGTAAGGGGGACTACTGTATATCCAGAGTTCAAACAGTTTACAATCACAGAAAGGTGTTTTAGTTACAGTTAATATGAAATATGGTTAACATAAATAATCAATAAAACAAAATTTTAAAAATGAATTTTGCACAAGAATAAAATAAAATAAAATAACCTCCTGCTTTCTCCTGTTCCATTCTCTCTCTCTAATATATTGTTCTTTTCTTCTTTGCTTTTCTTCTCTAGATCTCCTTTGATTTCTTTCTTCCCTGGCTCTCTGCATGGCTTCAAATTTATCCTTTACATCACCCTTGCCAAGTTTTGGCACATAGGTTTTTGGGACAGGTTTAGATGAGGAAAGCAGAATCTTCATTAGAAGAAAACAGGAGAAAGGAAAAAAAAAAGAAGAAATTAGATAAAGATAGATAAAAATAAGCAATACAAAAATACTTATTGAAACAGAAAACAGAAACGAGTATGAAGCCTTTATTTGGACCATCACAACCCGATTAGATCCTTTCCAAAACCTAAATATGAAGAGTGAAATTACAGGAAATATGAGAGCAGGAATCTTATAAAGTTCTTCTTAAGAAGTCTCATCTTCAGTCTAGCATTCTCCTAAAGCTGAAGGCCAGTAAAGCATAAAAATCAAATACTGCAATCTAATTAAAAACAACATACATCATATTGTCCTACTCCATTATTAAAGATTCAGATTTTAAAACATCACTTGCTTAAAAGTTGCCAAGACTAATTTCAGTTGAACCAAACGAAAGTTTAAAGTCTGAAGCCTAGTTCGCATACTACGTTCTTGCTGGCTGCATATCTAATATGAGCAAACCTGAAGGCCAGTCCTCCACTCCTGATTACAGCTGAGGAGCACCAGAGTCTGTGTGTGCAAGCAGCGATTTATGTTATTACGCTGGATTGCCCCTCGGTAACCCCCTAAGCCAGGATAAACGTGTGTAAGCAGTAGGAGCCCCTAAGAGGAAAATCCTTATCTGGTAGAAGACTGTAGAAGAACTCCCTCCTCTGTAAAACCAGGAAAGCAAATGTTTGGTGTCTTTTTGTAAAGGAAGCTAATTTCTTAACCGGTAAAGAAAACCTCAGCGCCGCAGCACACCAAACCTTTCTGTCTAGTGACAGGAAACTGTTGAATGAGTCTGAGACATACCCAGCCTGTATTCTAGAATTTACTATGTGTCCTTGGCCTAGTAAGGTTTTTAAGTTTATAATTTTGGGGTGTCAGCAAGGGGGCGTGTCTTACTGCAACTGTCAGTAACTACAGCCAAGAACTAGAAAAAAGCTAAGAGAAATGCTAGTGCAGTTGCTAGACAAATGGGCTAAGAAGGCTATTCAACGGAGAGCGAATGACCACTGTCTCCTGTGAGCATAAGTCAAGTGTTTTTTTTTTTAATACTGAAAGAATAATTTCTAAGATTCATCAGGACATTTAACATTCTGCTCCAGATGCTAGATCTCACATCCCTTTTAACTGTCATTCACAAATTTGGTAATCATGTTCCCTAGATCAGAATCCAGATGAAAATACTGACCCAAACCAGTCCCTGAATTGTATCTTGTTGTTTTACATCTCGATGTGGTTATTGTGAATTCTTGAATATGATCTTTCCATCACACAAGTGTCCCTTCAGCAATTCTGCAGCCAACCCCACTTTCTCTTTATTTTTTTTTAACCTTTGAGACTTACCTCAGCCTTTTGGGCAATGTCATTCATGTTTGCTCTGTGTGGTCTTGGGCTGATGAAGCTCTGTAAATTTTTGCACCTGAAAAAATATTTTAATATTGTATAAGAATTTTTAATATTATATATTTTTATAAATACAAAGAGAATGCTGTCTCTCAAAAAAGGCAAGCAAGTAATAAATTGCTATAACCTTCAGCTCCTTTTCCCAAGATTAAGTGTACATGAGGTGCATGGTGTTAAAAGACCCCAGAAAAATTTGGTGAACACATTAACGTGCACTTGAAAAGAATGTGTATTCTGCAATTAGAATATCAATTTCTTGTTTTGTGTAATTCATGTTCTTTTATTTCCTACACATTATAATATAATTATATTGATATGTAAGATCTTTCAATTTGAATTGACTCTTTCATCAGTAAAATTTTCCTCTTCTTTTACTTCATTATCTTGGACTTCTCTGATATTAAAATAACCCTATCAACTTTCTTTTTTTTTTTTTGAAGATTTATTTATTATTTGAAAGTCAGAGTTACACAGATAGAGAGAAATCCTCTATCCGCTAGTTTACCCTCTAGATGGCTGCAATGGCCAGGGTTGAGCCAGGCCAAAGCCAGGAGCCAGGAACTCCACCTGGGTTTCCCACATGGGTGGCAGGGGCCCTAGCACTTGAGCCATCACCCATAGCTCTCCTTGGCACACTAGTAGGGAACTGGATTGAAAGCAGAGCAGCCAGAGCTCAAACCACTGGCTTCTACTAAATTTTTGTACTTAATGACCTTGGTTGGAAATATTCCATTATTTCCTAATGATAATTTTGTAGTTAATTATTGGTTTTCCACACAGATTAAGACGACATTGACAGTGGAAGAAACACTGGAGTCAGAGCTGGTAAACTTGGACTAGAGCTCCTGCTGAGGTCAATTATTAGTCATGTGACCTTGGACAGGCTGGTTAACATCTATGAACTTCAGTTTTATAAATGAAACAGGCAGAATAATGTTTTTTGCATATTGTCAAATAGAATTGGACACACCCCTCCTTCTCAATGCACTGCTATGCCTGATAGACTCCATCACCCCTCCTTTCTTTGAGATTCCCCTTTCTTGATCCTTTGACACCACTCCCCCCGGTTCTTTGATGTCTCTCACAATTTGCCGACTTTGAGGACTTTTTCTTAACCTCTTTCTTCCACTTAGATGTTGTTTGCCCTGGGTTTCTGCATTGGCCTTTTTCTTCTCATGCTACACTTCTCCCTCAGTGAGGCAGTACACTCTGGCAGGTTAGCGCTTCAGCCTCGTCTCTCTCCACACCTCCCTTCCACTCTATCACTCGTACTGAAATACTGGCAAACTCGAGTCTTTGCCAACTCCCCCAGCCTGCTGTTCTTCTCATGCCTTTATCACTTAGCTACCTCCTCCTCATTCTTTTGTTCTTGGATAAACTGTCACTGGACTCTACAGACTAGTTTAGTGCTGCTCTGGTGCTTCCATAGCGCTCTGCGCTTACCTCGACTGTAGCAGCCACCACAAGGCACGGTAATGAGTCCTTCCTGACCAGCTCCTTACCAGCATGTGAGGTCTTCTAAAGTAGAGACTGTATTTTGTATACCACTGTATCCATAGCACATAGCATGTAACTAGCATATAGGAGACATATGAGGCTGTAACAATTATTTGCTAAATAAGTAAACCCTGCCACCTGAAGTACTTTATAAACTTTTTTTTTGCATTTTTTTATTGACAGATTGAGTTAGACAGTGAGAGAGAGACAGACAGAGAAAGGTCTTCCTTCTGTTGGTTCACCCCCAAAATGGCCACTATGGCCAGTGCTGTGCTAATCTGAAGCCAGGAGCCAGGTGCTTCCTCCTGGTCTTTGATGCGGGTGCAGGGCCCAAGTACTTGGGCCATCCTCCACTCTCAGAGAGCTGGACAGGAAGAGGAGCAGCTGGGACTAGAACCTGGTGCCCATATGGAATGCTGGCACTGCAGGTGGAGGATTAGTCAAGTGAGCCACGGCGCCAGCCCCTTTATAAACATTTAAGGATAGTCTGGATCTAATGTATGACTATCATGATTATCATTATTCAGGGATATGCTATAAGTAGAACACACCAGTTATTACACAAGTGGTTATCAGGCACTCTGTAGATACTGATATTACAGCACTGAATAGACAGACACTGTACCTATTCTCATGGTGTTAATAGTCTCTTGGCAAAAGCTCTCAACAAAACTTTGGAACCTGATCTTTAAGTGGTCCGGGTAAGGCTCTAACATCAACCATATATGACTGAAAATTGAAAGGCAGCATACACACATCTTAACCTTCCAACTAAGATTCTTCATACCAGTGACTTCCATTCTCAACCTGTATCTTGCACTTTCTAATATCCACTCAAATTTCTATCTGTATACCTGGTAGACTTCATGTTCCCTTCACAGATTACGGACAATCAGTACCTTTCCAGTGCCTAACTCAATTAGCTTACAATTTAAAATAACTCCCAAATGGCTGAAATGGCCGGAACTAGGCCAGGCTGAAGCCAGGAGCCCAGAACTCCTTAAAGATCTCCTATGTGGGTGCAGGAACCCAAGCACTTGAGTCATCCTCCACTGCTTTTCCAGGCTCATTAGCAAGGAACTGGATGGCAAGTAGAGCAGCTGGAACTTGATCTGGTGCCCATATGGGATGCTGGTGTTGCAGACAGTGGCTTTACCTGTCCCACAACACTGGGCCCACTATGAGAGTATTAAATACATAGTAATCATGGATCAGAATTAAAATTCTCCTTTAGACTTCACAGCCTTCTTTCTGCAGGTTCCCTCAGACTCTGGCCTCCCATCTCCTTCCATTGTTTTGATCTCCCACCTAAGCAAATGTGTCCGTAGTCTTTTTCTACCTCCAAGGCCATTCTTTTCTTTTTCCCAAGATTTTATTTATTTATTTGAGAGGTAGAGTTACAAACAGAGAAAGGGAGCGACAGAGAGAAAAGTCTATGGCATGCCCACACAGCAGGTGTGTTGCCACAGCACCTGCCTCACTTCTAAACATTTTAAAGTACCATTCACTTACAGATTGATAAATTCTAATTTGATGAAGTCATTCATAATGAAAAGTTTTATATATATAAATAAAATTTAATGATTTTTTAAAATACTGCAATATAGTAAAGCAAAAAACTGGAGACTGTAGGCATACCTCAGAGATACTGCAGGTTTGGCTATAGACCACTGCAATAAAGCAAATACTACAGGAAAGCTAATCACAGAAACTTTTCAGTTTCGTGGTGAATATAAAAGTTATACTTACATTGTTCTGTGTTCTATTAATTATATAATAGCATGATGTCTTTTTTTTTGTGACAGGCAGAGTTAGACAGTGAGAGAGACAGAGAGAAAGGTCTTCCTTCCGTTGGTTCACCCCCAAAATGGCTGTTGCAGCTGGTGCGCTGCACTGATCCAAAGCCAGGAGCCAGGTGCTTCCTCCTGGTCTCCCTTGCGGATGCAGGGCCCAAGCACTTGGACCATCCTCCACTGCCCTCCCGGGCCATAGCAGAGAGCTGGACTGGAAGAGGAGCAACCGGGACTGGTACCTGGCACCCCAACCAGGTCTAGAACCTGGGGTGCCGGTGCCACAGGCAGAGGATTAACCTAGTGAGCCGTGGTGCCGGCCAAGCATTATGTCTTAAAACATAATGTATATATCTTAATTTTAAAATACTTTATTGCGGGGGGTGGGCGTTGCATTATTGCTCAGAGGATAAACCCACTACTTGGGACACCTGCATCCCATATGAGAGTGTTGGTTTGAGTCCCAGCTACTCTGCTTCCACTCTAGTTCCCTGTTAATGCATCTGGGAAGCAGCAGATGATGGCTCAAGTGCTGGAGTTCCTGATACCTTCATGAGAGACCAGGATCGAGCTCTTGGCTCCTGGCTTTAGTCTAGCCCAGCACCAGGTGTTGCAGCCATTTAGGAAGTGAATCAATTGGATGGAAGATCTCTCTCTCCCTCTCTTTCTTTCTCTCTCTCTGCCTTCAAAATAAATAGAACTTAAAAATAAAAATACTTTATTGTTTAAACATGAACAATTATACAGCCTTCAGCAAGTCCTAATGTTTTTGCTCATGGGAGGGTCTCTTACCTTCACGTTCATGGCTGCTGACTGATTAGGGTGGTATTTGCTGGAGGTTGCGGTGACTGTGGCAATTTCTTGAAGCAAGGGCACAGTGAAGTTGCCACAATGACCGACTCTTCCTTTCCTGAAAGATTTCTCTGCAGTATGCAGCACAGTGTGATAGCATTGTCCTACTCTTTCAAACTCTGACATTGCTTTATTAATGAAGCTTAATTAATATTCTAAGTCTTTTGTTGTTATTTCAGAAGTGTTACAGCATCTTCAAACGAGGTCAGGAAACTACTTTCTTTGCTCATTCATAAAAAAAAAAAAAACTCCTCCAGGCTCAGTTGGGCCGCCTCCTGCAGCACCAGCATCTCATATGGGCACCAGTTCATGTCCTGGCTGCTCCACTTCCAATCCAGCTCCCTGCAAACATACCTAGGAAGGCAAGGGAAGATGCCCCAAGTGCTTTGGTCTCAGCACCCATGTGGGAGACCCGTAAAAAGCTCCTGGTTCCTGGTTTCAGCCTAGCCATTGTGATCATTTGGGGAATGAAACAGCAGATGGAAGATTCTTTCTCTCTCTCTCTGTAACTCTACCTTTCAAATAAAGCAACACATCTTTTAAAAATAAAAATAAAAAACACCTCTCCATTAAAGTTTTGTCATGAGATTGAAGCAATTCAGTCACATCTTTAGGCTCTACTTCTAATTCTAGTAATCTTGCCATTTCTACCACATCAGCAGCTTCTTTCTCCTCTGAAGTTTTTAAAGCCCTCAAAGTCATCCAAGACAGTTGCAATCAACTTCTTCCAAATTCCTCTTAATGTTGATTTGACTTCCTTCCATGAGTCATGACTGTTCCTAACAGTCTTTAGAATGGTGAATCCTGCGGCTGGCACTGTGGCGTAGCAAATAAAGCTGCCGTCTGCAGCACTGGCATCCCATATGAGCACCAGTTTGAGACCTGGCTGCTCCACTTCTAATCCAGCTCCTGTTTATATGCCTGGGAAAGCAGCAGAAGATAGCACAAGTCCTTGGGCCCTCACACCTGGAGGAAGCTCCTGGCTCCTGGCTTCAGAATGGCCTAGCTCCACCCATTGTGGCCATGTGAGGGGAGAACCAGCAAGTGGAGGATCTCTCTGCCTTTGCCTCTCCTTCTGTAACTCAGCCTTTCAAATAAATAAATCTTTTTTAAAAAATGGTAAATCCTTTCCAGAAGATCTCTATGTATGGCAGCTATAAAACGTACTTCTTAAATAACAAGACTTGAAAATTGAAACTACTCCTTGATCCATGCAGAATAGATGTTGTATTAGCAGACATGAAAACGCTGTACATCTCCATCAGAGTTCCTGGGGAACCAGGCGCATTGTCAACAATGAAATAATAATCTGAAAGGAATCTTTTCTTGCTCAGCAGTAGGTCTCAACAATGGACTTGAAATATTCAGAAAACCAAGGCCGGTGCTGTGGTATAGGAGGCCCAGCCTCTGCCTGCAGCGCAGGCATCCCATATGGGCACCGGTTCATGTCCCAGCCACTCCTCTTCTGATCCAGCTCTCTGCTGACCTGGGAAAGCAGCATAGAATGGCCCAAGTGTGGGAAAACCAGAAGAAGCTCCTGGCTCCTGGCTTCAGATGGGCCCAGTTCTAGACATTTCAGTCATTTGGGGAGTGAACCAGAGGATAGAAAACCTTTCTCTCTGTCTCACCAACTATCTGTAACTCTACCTAATAAATAATTAAATAATATTTTTAAAATATTCAAAAAACCATGTTGCTAGCAGATGTGCTATCATACAGGCTTAGTTGTTCCACTTACAGAGCACAAGTAGAGTAGATTTAGTATAAGTCTCAGTGTCCTAGGATTTGGGGAATGGTAATGACCTTTGGCTTCAATTGCAAGTCACCAGCTGCATTAGCCCCTAATAAGAGAGGACTGTGAAGCCAGGTATCATTGACCTCTCCTCTCTCGCTATCAAAGTCCTAGTTAGCTTCTTCATTCAGTAAAAGGCTGTTTCTTTTCTTCTTCTTTTTTTTTTTTTAAGATTTATTTTATTTGAAAGACAGAGTTACAAAGAGAGGTAGAGACAGAGAGAGAGGTCTTCCATCCGCTGGTTCACTCCCCAGATGGCTGCAAAGGCCAGAGCTGAGCAGATCTGAAGTCAGGAGCCAAGAGCTTCTTCCTGGTCTCCCACGTGGTGCAGGGGCCCAAGGATTGGGCCATCTTCTACTGCTTTCCCAGGCCATAGCAGAGAGCTGGATTGCAAAAGGAGCAGCAGGGACTAGTACCAGCGCCCATATGGGATGCTGGCGCTTTAGGCCAGGGCTTTAACTCACTGCGCCACAGCGCAGGCCCCAGCTGTTTCATCTACATTGGAAGTCTGTTGATGATCTTAGCTACATCTTCTGGATAACTTGCTGCAGCTTCTCTATCAATACTCGCTTCCTCACTTTGAGCTTTCATATCATAGAGACAGCTTCTTTCCTTAAATTTCACGAACCAATCCCTGCTAGCTTCAGACTTTTCTTCTGAAGCTTCCTCTCCTCTCCCAGCGTTCATAGAATTGAACAAAGTTGAGGTTTTGCAATGAATTACCTTCAGATGAAGGAAATGTTGCAGCTGGTTTGATTTTCTGTCCAGACCACTAAAACTTTTCTATCAGCAATAAGCCCATTTCATTTCCTTCTAATCTGTGTGCTTACTGGAGTTGCACTTCTAATTTCTTCCAAGAAGTTTTCCCTGGCATTCTCTGCTTGGCTAAATGTTTAGCGCAAGAGGTCTAGCTTTCAGCCTTTCTTGGATTTCAACATGCCTCCTTCACAAAACTTAACCATTTTTAGCTTTTGATTGAATGTGAGAAACATGTGACCCTTTCACTTGAACATTTGAAGGCCATTGTAGGGTTACTAACTGGCCTAAGTTCAAATACTAGTGTGTCCCAGAAAACAGGGAGGCCTGAGGCAAGGGCAAGCACTGGGAACAGCCCATCCACGGCGCAATCGGGACATGAGTATTTATCCATTAAGTTTGCTGTCTCATTGGGGTAGTTTGTGGTACCCCCAAACAGCTACAAGGGTAGCATCAAAGACCACTTATGACGGAGCCCCACAGCGGATACAATAATGATGAAATGTTTGAAATTTGGGAGAATTGCCAGATGTAATAGAGACCTGAATTGAGCCCATGCTTTGGAAAAATAATGCCAACAGGTTTGCCCTGCAGGGTTGCCACAAGCTTTCAAGTTGTAAAAACAATATTTCTTCAATATTTCTTTTTTTTTTGGTAGCCAACAAATATTTATTGATATATGTAGAGAAGTCATATTTATCATTGATATCATACAGATGATACAAAAGTAATTTTGAGGCTTCAAATATTTTCTGTTTGTCAGACATAACACTTAATCCAAGAAACACTTTACTAGAATCTTGTTTCATTCCATTTTCTTGAGGAAGTATTTCTTCTGCAAATATTGCTTAAAAAGGTGAAGCTGAAAAGGATGAGTTAACCAAGATTTTCAGTGCTGAGATATTTAGCAAACAGAATGACATCACCCATGTGATATATGGTTACCAGTCAACATAATTAAATATTTAATCAGTTAATTTTAAAGTGTCAAGAACTCTCCTTGAAAGTTATTTTTTGCCAAAACTATGTGTAAATTATTAAACAATATTAACTTTATGGAAATTTTGAAAATTTTATGGCTTTTTGTAACCTTTCTCATACTTAAATTTTTTTAACTTTTATTTAATAAATATAAATTTCCAAAGTACAGCTTTTGGATTATAGCGGCTTTTTCCCCCCATAACCTCCCTCCCACCCACAACCATCCCATCTCCCACTCCTTCTCCCATCCCATTCACATCAAGATTCATTTTCAATTATCTTTATATACAGAAGATCAATTTAGTATATACTAAGTAAAGATTTCAACAGCTTGAACCCACATAGAAACACAAAGTATAAAGTTTTGCTTGAGTATTAGTTATACCGTTAATTCACATAGTACAACACATTAAGGACAGCGATCCTACATAGGGAGTAAGTGCACAGTGACTCCTGTTAAAAAACAACAATATTTCTAAAGTATAATAAAGTAAAATACAAACAAGGTAGGTCTGCACTGGATAAAGGAGAATGATGGAAACTAACAATCAAATCCCAAATCAGGTGCTGTATATGAGATGGTTTCTATGTTATTTCATAAATTCAGAGCTGAGTATGACGAAACTAAGAATAAATGAGAAAAGGTGAAGAAATTAGCTAAAGTGGATAACTATTCAAGAATCATTTACTGAAAATCCATAATGTACAGTATAAGGTACTAAAAATATAAGATGAATAGGATAAATTGTCTGTTCTAATACAGCTCATAGTCTAGATGAAATTGAAGATAATTACCAAAAAAAACAAGGTTCACATTTTTAGTTTAAAATGCTTTACTTTGGTAACATCTGAAAGTGCGTAAACACACATAAAACTAAGCTCTGTTAAACAAAATGCTCCCTGCCAGTTCAAGGCCCAGCTGCTCCACTTCCAATCCAGCTCTCTGCTAAGGCCTGGGAAAGCAGTAGAAGATGGCCCAAGTTTTTGGGCCCCTGCACCCGCATGGGAAGACCCAGAAGAAGCTCCTGGCTCCAAGCTTCAGCCAGTTGGGAAGTGAGCCAGCGCATGGAAGACCTCTCTCTCTCTCGATTTCTCTCTCTCCTCTCTCTGTGCAACTCTTTCAAATAAATAAATAAATCCTTTTAAAAAATGCTCCCACTGGAAGAAAAGCTATATGCTATAAGAGTGTGTCTTGGGCATAGCAGGTAGGGCTGCCGCCTGCAGGGCCAGCATCCATATGGGTGCTGGTTCAAGTCCCAGCTGCTCTTCTTCTGATCCAGCTCTCTGCTATGACCTGGGAGAGCAATGGAAGATCGCCCAAGGACTTGGGCCCTTGCACCCTTGTGGGAGACCCAGAAGAAGCTCCTAGCTCCTGGCTTTGGACCAGCTCAATTCCGGCTGTTGCGGCAATTTGGGAAGTGAACCAGCGGATGGAAGACCTTTCTCTCTCTCTCTCTGCTTCTCCTCTCTCTGTTTAACTCTGACTTTCAAATAAATGAATAAATCTTAAAAAAAAAAAAAAATCTTGCTTTTAAGGCCGGCGACGTGACTCAATAGGCTAATCCTCTGCCTGCAGCGCCGGCACCCCGGGTTCTAGTCCCGGTCGGGGTGCCAGCATCCAATATGGGCACCAGTTCACGACCTGGCTGCTCCACTTCTGATCCAGCTCTCTGCTATGGCCTGGGATAGCAGTAGAAGATGGCCCAAGTCCTTGGGCCCCTGTACCCCCATGGGAGACCCGGAGGAAGCTCCTGGTTCCTGGCTTGCTTCTCTTCCAGTTGCTCCTCTTCCAGTCGCTCCTCTTCCAGTCCAGCTCTCTGCTGTGGCCCAGGAAGGCAGTGGAGGATGGCCCGAGTGCTTGGGCCTTGCACCTGCATGGGAGACCAGGAGAAGCACCTGGCTCCTGGCTTCGGATCGGCGCAGTGCGCCGGCCGTGGCAGCCATTTAGGGGGTGAACCAACGGAAAAGGAGGACTTTTCTCTCTTTCTCTCTCTCTCACTGTCTAACTCTGCCTGTCAAAACAAAACAAAACAAAAAAAGATTTATTTATTTGAAAGTCAGAGTTACACAGAGAGAGGAGAGGCAGAGAGAGAGAGGTCTTCCTTCTGATGGTTCACTCTCCAGATGGCCGCAACGGCTGGAGCTGCGCCGATCCGAAGCCAGGAACCAGGAGCTTCCTCCAGGTCTCCCATGGGGGTGCAGGGGCCCAAGGACTTGGGCCATCTTCTACTGCTATCCCAGGCCATAGCAGAGAGCTGGATCAGAAGTGGAGCAGCCAGGTCGTGAACTGGCGCCCATATTGGATGCTGGTGCTTCAGGCCAGGGCGTTAACCCACTGTGCCACAGCACTGGCCCCTTTTAAATATGTTTTAAGAAATGTCTTTACTATCTAGCTTAATAAAAGAAAAATATTCACATATTTCAAATTCTTGTGACATGTTTTTCTGATGGAAGTCTATAAAGAAAATGTGATCCCATACAGATAAGCGGTTGAAAAAAGGAAGGATTTAATGGACCCAGTAAGGAGTACTGGGGACTCCTTGGGGCTATTTTTTGTTTTTAAGATTCATTTATGGGGCTGATGCTGTGGCATAACAGGTAAAACCACTGTTTGTAGTGCTGGCATTACCATATGGGTGCCCGTTCAAGTCCCAGCTGCTCCACTTCCAATCCAGCTCTCTGCTGTGGCCTGGGAAAGCAGTGCAAGATGGCCCAAGCCCTTGGGCCCATGTACCAATGTGGAAGACCCAGAAGAAGCTCCTGGCTCTTGACTTTGGATCAGTGCAGCTCCGTCCATTGTGGCCATCTGATGAGTGAACCAGTGGATGGAAGACCTCACTCTCATTTCTGCCTCTGCCTCTCCTTCTCTGTCTGTCTAACTCGACTTTCAAATAAAAGAGAGAGAAGGAGAGACAGAGTGATGTTCCATCAGCTGGTTCATTCTCCAGATGGCTGCAAGTCAGGACGGGAGCTTCATTCAGTTCTCCTATATGGGAAAGAGGGGCCCAAACAATTGGGCCATCTTCTGCTTTTTCCCAGCCAACATCAGGGAGCTGGATTGGAAGTGGAGCAGCCTGGGCACCCATATGGGATGCTCACATTGCTGGCAGGGGCTTTACCTGCTACGCCAATGCTGGCTCCTCCTAGGGGTTCTGAGATCGCATTTTAAGATTTGCTGATTTGCAGGACAGAAGCCCTATTACATTATGTCACTTCTTATTTTAGAAAGGTTAAACTTACTATATTTTAGAAGGCTAAATGAAGATTGGTTGAGTAACTTAATCCCTATTACTCAGTAACCTGAATGCCGAAGGATTTCATATCTTGAATCTCACAGACTTTTTAAAAAAAGATTTATTTATTCATTTGAAAGAATTACACAGAGAGAGAAAGAGAGGCAGAGAGAGAGGTCTTCTACCCGCTGGTTCACTCCCCAATTTGCTGCAAGGGCTGGAGCTGAGCTGATCTGAAGCCAGGAGCCAGGAGCTTCCTCCGGGTCTTCCCACGTGGGTGCAGGGGCCCAAGGACTTGGGCCATCTTCCACTACTTTTCTAGGCCATAGCAGAGAGCTAGATCGGAAGTGGAGCATCTGGGACTTGAACTGATGCCCAAATGGGATGCCAGCACTGCAGGCAGTAGTTTAGCAGCTACACCACAGTGTGGGCCCTGACTTTTTTTTTTTAGATTTGATTTATTTACTTGAAAGGCAGAGTTGGAGACACACACACACACACACGAGAGAGAGAGAGAGAGAGAGAGAGAGAGAATCTTCCATCTGTTGATTCACTCTTTAACAACAGCCAGGGTTAGGTATTGAGCCAGGCCAGAGCCAGGAGCTTCTTTGGGTCTCCCAAGTGAATGCAGGGGCCAAAGACCTTGAGTGATCCTCTGCTGCTTTCCCAGGCACATTAGCACGGAGCTGGATTGCAAGTAGAGGAGGCAGGACCAGAACTGGCACCCATATGGGATGTTGGCACTGCAGACTACAGATTGGCTCCATATGGCCTTCTCTTAATCTAGTATGAAGTGGTATTTCTTCTATCTGAGCAGACAAATACAATGTCATTGACCACCTTAAAGAGGTAGCAGCAACATAACAATTTATCCCTGTTGTACACTTCCTAAGTATCAAAAATCCCAGGCTAGCTAGTTGAATTGTTATCAAGAATGAGATGAGAGAGAAGACATTGATCAAAGGATAAGAATGAACAAGAGAAGACTGGGATGATAAGAGGATTTAGTATTGCCACTCTAACAAATTAAGTATTCACGTTAAATGAAGACAAATAAGTACCCATCGCAGGTTTCAGAAGGAACACTGTAGTATAACAGGGTTATAACCTATATATGATTTATCCAAAAAGTCACATTTTTTAAAAAGTTTGACAGATTGTGTCTGATTTACCATATATTATTTTTGTTAGAAAAATCTGCTATATCCCAAACATTGTGCCTTTTAAATAAGAATGACTAAGAGACGGTACTTGAAATCAAATGGCAGAAACAGATAGGATCACAACTAATGCAAACTAGTAAGTATTATATAATACAATATAAAAGCAGGGGCAGGTGTTGGGTACATTATTTATGACTCTGACTGGGATACCCACATATTGGAGTGCTTGGGTTTGAGTCCTGGCTCTCCTCCTGATGTCAGCTTCCGGCTATTGTGAATTCTGGGATACAGCAGGTGATGTCTCAAGTACTTGGGTTACTGCCACCTACACAGGAGATCCTGGCTCCCAGCTTTGACCTGGTCCAGACTGTTTCTCTGCCTTTCAAATAAATAAATATAAATAATTTTAAGAAATAAAACCAGAAGTCTTACTTTCTTTTTAAACTCTTAAAAATTTATTTTCATTTTATTTGAAAGGCAGAGAGAGAGAGATAGAAACAGAAAAAAAGACAGAAAGACCATGCATTTGCTAGTTCACTCCCCCAGATGCCTGCAACAGTTGGGGCTGAGCCAAGCCAAAGCCAGGAGTCTGGGATTCAATTTGGGTTTCTCACATGGGTGGCAGGGACCCAAATACTTGAGCCATCACCTGCAGCCTCCCAGGGTGTGCACTAGCAGGAAGCTGGAATCAGAAGCAGAGCTGGGACCCAAATCCAGGTACTCCGGTATGGGATTCAGATATCCCAAGCAGCATTTTTACCACTGTGCCAAATGCCTACCCCAAGAATCTTACTTTCAGCCTGCCTTGAAATTTTATTTATTTATTTACCAGAAAAGCAAAGTGCCATAGGAAAAGAGAACTTCCATCTGCTAGTTCACTTCCCAAATGGCTACAATAGTCAGGGCTGGGCCTGGCTAAAGCCAAAAGTTAGAACTCCCTCCAGATATCCCACAAGGGTTGTGGGAACTCAAGTACTTAAGCCATCATCCACTGCCAGCTGGATTGGAAGTGGAGTATTTGGGAATCATACTGGCACTCCAGTGTGGGATGTGAGCATCCCCATCAACAGCTTAATCTGTGGAGCCACTATGCACACCCCTATTTTTTTAATGTTTATTTCTTTATATTTTATTTATCTGAAAGGCAGAGAGAGAGAGAGAGAGAGAGAGAGATCTCCCATCCATTGGTTCACTCCCCAAATGCCTGCAACGGCTGGGGATGGGCCAGACCAAAGACAGGAACCAGGAATCCCATCTGGGTCTTCGATATGGGTCAGGGACCCAAGTTCTTAAGTCACCGTCTGTTGCTTCTTGGGTGCACATTAATAGAAAGCTGGATGAAGAGCACAGGCAGGAATTGAAAGCAGAAACTCCAATATGGGATATATGCATCCCAAGCAGCAACTTCCACCTACTGTGCCACAATACCCACCTCTGGCTTCACATTCTTCTATAGTAATTTCATATATAGCACTTTGCCTTCATATGACTGCATGTGATGCTTTTCAGAGTGTATGCACCACACTATGAACTCCTAAAAGGTAAACATTGCCCAATGCCCCTGCATATCCTACTATTTCATACAATAGCAAGTACATAGTGTAAACTCAATCAATATTTGAGAGAATCAATGAATGAATGCAAAAGAGATGACAGGAAAACTATCAAATCTAAAATCAGCCCAAATAAGACTCAACATTGATATCTACAAAAGGAGAGATAATGATGTGAATGCACTAAGTAACAGAAATTAAACTGGGTACAGGTACTATGGCACAGTGAGGTTGAGATGCCTGCATCCCATATCGGAATGCTGGTTTCAGTTCCAGTTACTCTGTTTTGATCTTCTCTTATTTATTTATTTATTATTTGCATGCATTTTACAAATACAACTTTAGGAACATAGTAATTCTTCCCACCATACCTGCCCTCCCACCCACACACCTACCCTTCCTCCTCTTCCTCTGTTCCCAGTCTTGTTTTTTACTAAGATCTATTTTCATTTAACTTTATATACAGAAGATTAACTCTATTCTAGGTAAACAGTTCAACACTTTGTATAAGGAAGAAAGAGAAAAAGAAATGTTCCTCAATAGTCCAGACAAAGGCTGTTCAAAATCATTGCATCTCAAAAGTAATTTCGCTTTTTTTTTAAGAAACTTAATTATCTTTAAAGAAGATTCCAAGAATGATACATATTTTGGGAGCACTTAGACATAACTATAACTTATGAGACATAAGAATGTTCTCCACTTAATAAATGAAAAAGAAGTAATTCTTTGAGAAAAGTTTTATTATTAAGTCTCATAATACAACTCTTTGAGGACAGAGGTCCTTCATTGGAAGTTAGTGTACAGTGACTCCTGTTGTTTATTTAATAATTAACACTCTTATGTATGATGTCAGCAATTACCCAAGGCTCTTGACATGAGCTACCTAGGCTATGGAAGCCTTTTGGATCCACAAACTCCGTCAGTATTTTGACAAGGTGATAGGCAAAGTGGAAGTTCTCTCCTTCTTTCAGAAGAAAGTACATCCTTCTTTGGTGGCCACTTCTTTCCACTGGGGTCTCACCCACAGAGGTCCTTCATGTAGAACAATTTTTGCCACAGTGTCTTGGTTTTCCATGCCTGAAATGTTCCCCTGGGCTTTTCAGCCAGACCAGAATGCCTTAAGGGCTGATTCTAAGGTCAGAGTACTACTTAAGGCAATTGTCATTCTATGAGTCATACTGTATGGACTGCTTCCCATGTTGGAGCAATCACTCCTTTTTAAATTCTATCTATTATTACCAAACACTCAGTACTATTTATATTTGATCTCCTTCTAATACATCTTGGGAGGTAGGAGATGATGGCTCAGGTGCTTGTGCCCTTGCTATCTATGTGGGAGACCCACATAGAGTTCCTGTCTCCTAGTTTTGGCCTGGCTCAGTCCTAGCTGTTGTGGGCATTTGGCGAGTGAAACACCAGATGGAAGCATTCTTTCTCTTTCTCTCTCACTCTGTCTTTCAAGTAGGTGAAAACAGATTAATAAACAAACTTTAAAAAAAAAAAAAGACAATAAAAGGAGGTAGGTTTATGCTAAACCAAATATCATGAACAACCAGAGTGCTGGGACTTTAGCAAGTTGCTTTCCTAAGCCAATGAATATGGAAATCATAGGAGCAGTCTTGGCCTCCTCACCAACTCTACCCACTCTTTCTTCTTCTTTTTTTTTTTTTTTTAGAGTTATTTATTTTACTAGAAAGTCAGAGTTACAGAGAGGCAGAGGCAGGGGCAGAGAGAGAGAGGTGTTTTCCATCCATTGGTTTACTCCCCAAATGGCCACAATAGCTGGAGCTGGGCTGATCCAAAGCCAGGAGCCAGGAGCTTCTTCTAAGTCTCCTACATGGGTGCAGGGGCACGAGGGCTTGGATCATTTTCTACTGCTTTTTCAGGCCAGAGCAGAGAGCTAGAACAGAAGTTGAACAGCTAAGACTTAAATGGTGCCCATAAGGGAAGCCAGCTCTGCAGGCAGCAGCTTTACTCGCTATGCCACAGCACCGGCTCCTCTACCTGCTCTTTCATGGAAAGACACAAAAGATAATAGGAACACCTGGGACTCTGGCTCCAAACCAAGTGGAGTGGGGAGGCAAAAGAACAGAATTCAACTATTTACTGTCAACCTCCAGGGTTTCCTATAACTTCTCAAATGGAAAGGGAGTTCAACTATTCAAGAGAACCTAGGAGGGGCAGATATTTGGAAAAGCGGTTAAGACACCACTTGGGACACCTCCATCCCATATTGGAATGCCTGAGTTTGAATCCTGTTTCTGTTTCCAATTCCAGTTTCACAACAATTTAAAGTCCAGGTTCCCAACACTAAGTCCAGCAGACTTTCCATCTTATGCTTCAGACTTGCCTGGATACTTAGATCAAGGGACCACATACCCAAATGTCTAGGTCACATAAAGTAAAGGTAATGTAAGGTAATATTATGCAATGTAAATAACAGGTAATGCAAATGAGTATGACAAGTTACAAAACAGTAAGGAATGGTGCAGACCGTGTCAAAAGGAGAGTCTATGTCCCATCTGTGGGGCAGCCACAACTTGCTTAGTTCAGGGTATCCTTGCCATGCAGAAATGTGCCCAGATCTTCCAGTTTTTCAAGAGAGGACGTAAAACCACATTTTAATATAAAATGCACCAGCTCTAAACACGTCTCTAGCTAGTTTGTGGTACCTCATCTAAATGAACAGACAGCAATGAGAAATTGAAAAGTGGCAAAAAGAAGGTCCATTAAAAAAAAAAAAAAAAAAAAGGCGGGATGGGCCAGCGCTGTGGCGCAGTGGGTTAGCCCTCTGCCTGCGGCGCTGGCATCCCATATGGGCACCAGTTCTAGTCCCGGCTGCTCCTCTTCCAATCCAGCTCTCTGCTGTGGCCTGGGATAGCAGTAGGAGATGGCCCAAGTCCTTGGGCCCTTGTACCCACATGGGAGACTGGGAAGAAGCTCCTGGCTCCTGGCTTTGGATCGGCGCAGTTCTGGCTGTTGCAACCATTTGGTGAGTGAACCGGCAAACAGAAGACCTTTCTCTCTCTCTCTCCTTCTATCTGTCTGTAACTCTACCTCTCAAATAAATAAATAAAATATTTTTTTAAAAAAAGAGGGAGGCAGAGTCAAAGAGAAAGAAAGGAAGGGAAGAGGCACAGGTAGCAAAGTGGGCAGCAAATCTCATCAACCTCAAAGCCCAGCCTGGTCTGCCCCAATCTCCTCATCTTCAATCTGAGAGCGAAAAGCAAGAGATGACAAGAAGGAAAATGGAAGAGAGAGAATTATCTGTTGAGCACTTACTAGATGCAGACACTGCGTGGGATGCTTTCACATTCAATGTTTTGCTGAGATTGGGACCACGCAAGGAGAAAAACCCTGTACATGGGGAGAGTTCTAGAGTGGAATATATCAACATACTAACAGTAGGGATATCAGGTTACGAAAACTTCCACATTATTTATAACCACAAATATAATAAGATTGCATTAACTCAAAATACAAAGCATGGAACTGGCATTGTGCGTTGTGACATAGCAGGTTAAGGCACCACCTGCAACACCAATATCCTATATGAGTGCCAGTTTGAGTCCCAGCTGCTCTATTTCTAATCCAGCTCCCTGCTAAGTTGCCTGGGAAAAGCAGGGGAAGACAACCCGACAGCTGGGGCCCTGCACCCATGTGGGAGATCTGGAAGAAGCTCCTCACTTAGGGCTTTGTCCTGGCCCAGCCCTGGCCATTGTGGCCATCTAGGGAGTAAACCAGTGGATGAAAGATCTGTCTCTCCCTCTCTCTCTGTCACTCCGCCTTTCAAATAAATAAATCTTTTTTTTTTTTTTTTTTTTTTTTTTTTTTTTTTTTTTTTACAGGCAGAGTGGACAGTGAGAGAGAGAGACAGAGAGAAAGGTCTTCCTTTGCCGTTGGTTCACCCTCCAATGGCCGCCGCTGCAGCCGGCGCACCGCGCTGATCCTGGCAGGAGCCAGGAGACAAGTGCTTTTTCCTGGTCTCCCATGGGGTGCAGGGCCCAAGCACCTGGGCCATCCTCCACTGCACTCCCTGGCCATAGCAGAGAGCTGGCCTGGAAGAGGGGCAACCGGGACAGAATCCGGCGCCCCAACCGGGACTAGAACCCGGTGTGCCGGCGCCGCAAGGTGGAGGATTAGCCTATTGAGCCACGGCGCCGGCCTAAATCTTTTTTTTTTTAAATAGAATACAAATCACTACTAACAGTTAAGATTTCTGGGTAAAAATCTACCCAGCTTAGAGTAGAGAAAGTATACTACATTAAAACACACACACAGCCAGCGCCGCAGCTTACTTGGCTAATCCTCCGCCTGCAGCTCCTGCACACCGGGTTCTAGTCCCGGTCGGGGCGCCAGATTCTGTCCCGGTTGCCCCTCTTCCAGTACAGCTCTCTGCTGTGGCCCGGGAGTGCAGTGGAGGATGGCCCAAGTCCTTGGGCCCTGCACCCACATGGTCGCTCACCGGCTGCAGCGGCCACTGGGGGGTGAACCAACGGTAAAGGAAGATCTCTCTCTCTCTCTCTCTCTCTCTCTCTCTCACAGTCCACTCTGCCTGTCAAACACACACACACACACACACACACACACACAACTATGCACTGAATATTTAAATGGAAAAAGAAAATGTAACAATTTCAATAATATGTAACTATGTAATTACAAAACCAGAAGAAAGAGTGCATGCGGGCCTGTGTTATGATGCAGCAAGTAAAGCCACTGCCTGCCTCGAAGTATGGGAGTTCAAGTCCCAGCTGCTCTATTTCTGATACATCTCCCTGCTAATGTGTGGCTTACACAGTTATAAAAGAGATTCAAAGTTTTCTTTTTTGTAAAACCTTTCAGATATCTGCCCATCTGATATATATGTTTACATACTCATTGTATAATTCTCATCTTTTTATTGAAATAATACCTCTTTTTCCCCTTTAGGGTATTTCAAAGATAACAGGTTGATTTTTTTCTGCATAAATGAAGTTTGCCATTTCATGCCACTCCAGTTCTAAGTAATCTAAATTCCCAATTCATCTCTTCCCAATACACATACTTAGTTTTCAATCTGTTCACAAATGGAACTCTAACCTAGATATTCCAAGACAAATTTCAGGGGAAAAATACTGTTCAAAAACCTAGATAATGCATTCCTTTGTTGATGCTAAATATAGTCATCTCAAGATGACACACATTTTGACAATGATCAGCCTTACATGTTAAATCTTCAAAAATAGCACAGATTCCATTTAAAGGTGAGCAGGAAAAACTGATATTCACTACCATTTAAAATGGAATTAAATTTAAAACAAATCTTATATTAAAACTGCATTACATCAATAACTGTAATGAGAAAAGCCAGACCGGAAATAAGTTTGTGGTGGTTTTGACTAGGGCTCCAGTTGTTGCAGATAAAATTCAGAACTGCACATATTTTCTTCAAATTACTCCTCAAGAAAATCAGTAAAATTATAAAATATCTTCAAAAACAGGGTGCTAGTCGCTGTGAGGAAGAGTCTTGACCAGCTCTCCTGAATAATCAAAGATCACTTATACTAAACGCACCTTCTCCAAAACCTCCCCTCATTTGATTAATGATGCATTTGCCCTACAAGTACCCCAAAACTCTTAAGAATTTTATAGATAATGTGTATTTTGTGTTTTCTTTAACCGGTAAGAGGTTAACCTTAGGCGAGGGAACTATGTGACCCCCTCAGTCGTATGTGACTAAGATGATATAAATACCTCGGTTCACTTAATCACACTACCCAAGACATAGTTATGTCGTGACTCGCAGGCCAATGGCCTCCTGTTAGCTGAATTCATTAACAGAATTTAGCTGATGAATGAGGTCCCATTGCTTTATTCAGGGAACGAATTCCCTTTCTTAGGGTGGCTTCCTTCCTTGCTCTACCTACCTCTTTCCCAAGGACAGACATCTTGTTAGGACAAATCCTCATGCTATTTTTACCTTGTTATCTCTCCTCTCCTCTACTCTGTCTCTCCCCTGCCCCCAGCTCTTCGTCCCCACTGTGGCCGTCAATAAACGTAAAAAGAACATCTCAAAGTCGCAGCAGTAACCAACGAACTTCTCAAGTTGGTTATTTTTCTCCCAAGTACCACTAATGCCAGGAGTTGACAGCCCCAGGAGGGCCGGCCAGGAGTCTCCCCGCAGCGCGCGGAGGGGCGTGCTCGCCAGGCGGCCGCGCTGGGCTAGCGCCCACTCCCAGCCGGGGCCACTCCACCTCGCTGCCCACTGCGCCACAATCGCCCACTGGGAATTTGGTTCCAGCGGCTGCGGGATACGCGGCTCACTCTGTTCCTTCCACTCCCAGCCTCCACCAGGACCCTCCGATCCGGAATGATGTCTTACAAATAACGGGCACTGCGGGCGGGTACCCAGACCCGCGGCGGAGGCACTAGGTGGGGGACCACAGTGAACTTTCCCCGGTCGGCCCCCAAAGGTACACCGCGCCGAACTCCACTCCCTGCAACAGCGGACAAAACCCCCAGAGCTGAACCGACTAGGCTCAGGCGAAGCTGAAGCTGGGGCTCGGGGCAAGAAAGTCGCATCCAGAAGCCGGAGGCTGGCTAGCGAGGAGTGACGGCCAGGCAACCCCGCGCCCGCACCGCGCTAAGCCCGCAGGACGCGGCTCCGAGGGCCGGTCCCCGCGCAGCCCCGGCTGGAGGCGCCCGGCGCGCTCGGGCGCTGCGGCAGAGGCCGGCCGGGGGCCCGGGCGCCCTAGCACCTCTTTGCAGCCACCGCCCCCATCTCTGCCTAGGGACCCGACACTTCGGCGTCCGCCACCCCCATTCCGCGTTTCCCCAACCCCTCTTACCCGCCAGGAGCTGGCGACAAGCGGAGGTCCTCCGTGCGCGCAGAGAGCCAATGCGCGTCCTGCGCCTGGGTGTGGGTAGGGGTCTGCGCCGCGGCCGCTGCCACTGCTGCCCCCGCCGCTGCGAGCCCTCTGGCTGCCGCCGCCGCCGCCGTCTCCAGCAGCAAGTTTCCATAAAAGTCCTGGTGCGCAGCCCGCTCCCGCATTCCAGACGGGCCCAGCGCCGGCTGCAGCTGTTCCAAAACCCGAGGCCAGCTCCCCCACCCCCCACCCCCGCCCCAGCGCCCAGAGAGGGGTGGGGAGTCGAGGAGGACGGCAGGCCAAGGGGGCGGTGGCTGCCAACTTTCCGCCAGAACTTGCCTGTCGCCCGCCTGGGTGCCTGAGCTGACCCCCTAACCTTGCGCCGGGCCCCGCCTCCGGCAAGGCCCAGGGAAGGGAGGCTGTCTCCCCGGCGGAAAAGGAACGCCGCTGGGAGGGTCTCCAGGAGCAGGCTGGGCTGGTTCCCCTACCCGCTGGCCCTGGGACCCCCTCCTCTCGGCTACCCTAGTCCCTCCGACTTTCCAATCGAGAAGCCAAGCCGCTACGTGATTGTCTACCAAAGCCCTGACCTTTGGCCAACTTTTCCTTTATTAGCGACAGCGAGAAGCTGCAGTCCTGGAACATTTCACCTATCGCTCCGCTTTTCTTAGCTCTGGGCTTTAACTCCAAAGAGAATTGCAAATACAGAGGGAAAAAAGAAATTGATGGAGGAGGAGGAATAAAAGATTCATATGTGTGTGTCATTTTGTTAATTTTTCACCTTTCCTTAATTGAAGGCGAATCATCTCTGGTCTTCCTAAAGGCAGCTGTGTCGGACCCACCAGGCAACACTAGATTCACCCCTGAAATGCTCACCCAGAGGCAGCTCCTTTCTTGGGGGAGATCGTCGATTCTTCACACACCGGGCATCCAGCCGCAGGCCCAGGACAGAAAGCGGTGACAGGTTACATGCCAGGGCCTTTTGCTGGTTCCCAGCCCCATCTCCCCCGCATTTACTCAGGGGGGAATGCTCTTTGACGATGGGTACGTTGTTCATGCCTCAATTACAGACAGGTCCTAACTCGGTAATTAAAACAGGTGTTTAATGCACTGTGGCTGATCCGGCTTGCTCCCTTGCTCCTGTAATACCCTCACCTTGGCCACCTTCAGTCCAGGGAACTATCCGTGGTCATTCTGGCCGCAGGGACTCTGTGAAGTCATTCCTGCTTCATGAAATCCTCTTGCCCCCATTCATCACCTAAATTCAACACTTCCTTTGGATCTCCACTTCAGTGCTGCTTCCCGGGAGAAGACTTCCTTCCTTACCAACCCAATCTACAAAGAGTATAAGCTCTCATTCCGGCCACTTCCTCCCTAGATTTACCAATTTATAATTATGTATTCTTGTTTTGACTGAAGGAGCCAAGTAGAAGCTTCTGGTTTTTTAAATTTTGATCCAACAGATTAAAACAAAGCTCTCCCTTCTCCCTATAAAATACTTAAACTACAGCATCCAAGGCCTACTTATTCTCCCACCAATTCATCATTTATTCAACAAATAATCAGTTCTAGATACTGAGAAAACAGAAACAAAACAACTAAAAATCCCTGCCATCATGAAACACACACACATTCTAGTGGAAGAAGGCAGACAATCAGCAAATAAATGAATTATGGAGTCCTTAGATAGAGACATGAAATATGGATAAAGCCGGAACCCAGAAGGTGGGAATGCAGGCCACTGCCTGTGTGGATCTAATTTTAGACAGAGTGGCTGGGGAAGGTCTCAGGAGAGAGAGAGTCCTGAAGAAAGTGAGGCAATGAGCTAAGCACATCTCTAAGGGAAGAGTGGTCCTGGCAGAGGTACCAGGGTCCAGACCAGGATCTAGGAAGAACAAGCAAGCTTGGGTGGGTGCCACCCAGCATGGTAGAGATGCAACAGGTGAGGTGTGGCAGGGAACAGACTATGTAGTACACAGTGCTGTAGCATAGCAGGTAAAGCTGCTGCCTGCAGTGCCAGCGTCCCATATGTGTTTGAATCCCAGCTGCTCCACTTCCGATCCAGCTCCCTGCTATGACCTGAGAAAGCAGTAGAAGATGGTCCAAATCCTTGGGCCCCTGCCCCTGTGTGGGATACCCTGAAGAGGCTTCTGGCTCCTGGCTTTGGATTGGCTCAGCTCTGGCCGTTGCAGCCATTTGGGAAGTGAACCAACGGATGGAAGACCTTTCTCTCTGTCTCTGCCTGTCACTGTCTATAACTATACCTCTCAGATAAATAAATAAAATATTTAAAGAAAATTATTTAGGGGCCTGGGCTGTGACATAGCAGATTAAGCCTCCGACTGTGGCACCAGTATCCCATATGGGTGCCGGTTCAAGTCCAGGCTGCTCCACTTCTGATCCAGCTCCCTGCTAATGTGCCTGGGAAATGCAGAGTTAGAGAGAGAGAGGGACAGAGTGTCCAAGAGAGATATTCCATCTGCTGGTTCACTCCCTAAATGGCCACAGTGGTTGGAGCTGGGCCAAACCGAAGCCAGAAGCCAGAAGATTCTTCCAGGTCTCCCACATGGCTGTAGGGGCCCAAGCACTTGGGCCATCCTCCCCTGCTTTCCCAAGTGCATCAGCAGGGAGCTGGATCAGAATTGGAGCAAAGGCACCAAGATGGAGGAATAGGGAGGGGGCTTATTGCTCTATTCTAGGGGAAGATAGTTAAAAAACCGTGGAGAGAGTGCAATCTCAGGGAAGAGTTAGGAAGAAAACGGCAGAGGAAACTCCACACAAATTAGAGGGACACTGTGGATCTACGTGGAGGGTGTGGATGCACACAACTCAGGACTCCAGCAGCTGAGAGCCTCAGCACCAGCTTTAGAGAGTCAGGTGAGACCAGACTGCAGCAGTCCAAGCCACTGGTGATAAAGCTGTGAGAAGAGCCCTTGGCATCAGTCTGGCTTGGAGCTCTGTGGGGGACAGTATACCTGCCAACCTAGAGGGAAAAAAAGAGGGGTACATTTCTCTCTCCCTGACCACCTGGCACCAGCATCCTGTGACTAGCTCAAAGGGGGCAGGCACCTTTTTTGACATCCTTAACAGGTACATCAGCTTGTGTCCATGCACCCAGCAACCAGCGGAGAGGAGATGCCTGAGTCTGGCTAGGAAAATTGACAGGGGACTAGGTGCTCAAAACTGCGGGAGCCTTGTGTGCTGGGACTGTGAAAACACTGTGGCAAGGTGCAAGGTGCAAGGTGTGGCTGGGTCTTCGGGCAGTCACGGTGGCAGCTCCACATGCTCAGAGAGCCCTGATTCCCTAGTGAGGGTCGTTGCTGCAAGAGCTGTGCTCACACCGAGGACTGCATGGATCCTTTGTGTGGTTCTTGTGCCAGTGTGGATGAATATTGTATAGCACCCAGGCACTGGTCTCCTTGGAGGGGAGGAGGTAAGCATGAGACTATGTTAACAGAGCTGAACAACTTCCTCTTGATTAGAAGAGGGGGGGGGAGAGAGAGAGAGAGAGAGAGAGAGAGAATTTATCACACCCAATTTGGGAGTCACCTTGGACACTCCCCTCACCCTAGAGCACTGAACAGAGCTACATGACCACACCCAGCACACGCCTCAGAGAACTCACTGAAAGAGCAGACACTCCACTAATCCACAGAGGCACAGTCCAAAGATAAAAGCCATCACACGGGGGAAAATAAACCAACAAGTATTTCCATAAATGCAGCAACCCAACAAACAAGAATAAGGAAGACAACATGATGCCCCCAAAGGAACACAACAATACTGCAATACTAGGATGTGAAAATGAAGAGATTGAAGAAATGCCAGAAATGGAATTCAAAAACTTGATCAGGCCGGTGCCACGGCTCACTAGGCTAATCCTCCGCCTTGCGGCGCCGGCACACCGGGTTCTAGTTCCAGTTGGGGCGCCGGATTCTGTCCCGGTTGCCCCTCTTCCAGGCCAGCTCTCTGCTGTGGCCAGGGAGTGCAGTGGAGGATGGCCCAAGTGCTTGGGCCCTGCACCCCATGGGAGACCAGAAAAAGCACCTGGCTCCTGGCTCCTGCCATCGGATCAGCGCGGTGCACCGGCCACAGCGCACCGGCCGCGGCGGCCATTGGAGGGTGAACCAACAGCAAAGGAAGACCTTTCTCTCTGTCTCTCTCTCTCACTGTCCACTCTGCCTGTCAAAAAAAAAAAAAAAAAAAAAAAAAAAAAAAAAACTTGATCATAGGATTACTTAGAAATAATCAGAAGCAAATCCACGTATTAAAGAAATTTGTAAAGGACATGAAAGAAAATTTTTCTCATGAAGTTGAGATTTTAAAGAGAAATCAAAACAAAATACTGGAAATGAAGAATTCAATAGAACAAATGAAAAATGTGGCAAAAAGCCTTAACAACAGACTCAGTGAGGCAGAAGAAAGAATATCTGAGTTGGAAGACAAATCTGAAAATTTTACAGTCAGACCAAAAAAAAAAAAAAAAAAGAAGAAGAAGAAGAAGAAGAAATTAGGAAACTAAAAAAACAGTGTTAGAGATTTACAAGATGACCCAAAATACTGGTCTTAGGAAGGAGTTCCTGAAGGTGTGGAAAGAGAGAATGGATTAGAAGGCCTTTTTAGTGAAATAATTGCAGAAAACTTCCTTAATTTGGAGAAAGAGACATCCAAGTACAGGAAGCACATAGAATTCCTAATATACATGACTAGAAAAGATCTTCACCACGACACATTGTAGTCAAACTCTCCACAGTAAAACAAAGATTCTAAAATGTGCATGAGAGAAGTGTTAGACTACTTTCAGAAGATCTCTAATTAGAATCACAGCTGACTTCTCATGAGAAACCCTACAGGCTAGGGGAGAATGGTGAGGTATACTCCAAATTCTCAGAGAAAAAAATTGTCAATCCAGAATACCATACCCTGCAAAGCTCTCATTTATGAATGAAGTTGAATGAAGACCTTCCACAACAAACAGAAATTGAAAGAATTTGTCACTGCTAGGCCAGCCTTACAAAAGATGCTTAAGGATGTGCTACACACATAAACACAGAAACATGGTCATCACTATGAAAGAAGATGAAGGCAGGAAATCTCCCAGTAAAAGTACAAAGGAAATCGAAAGTAAACAATAGGAATATTTATGGAAAAATGGCAAGGCAAAGTTGTTATTTATCAGTAGTCACCTTGAATATAAATGATCTCAAATCTCCAGTTAAAAGATACAAACTGGCTGAATGGAAAACAAAACAAAACCCATCTATTTGCTGCCTACAAGAAACACATCTCACCAATGAAGATGCATGCAGACTGAAAGTGAAAGGATGTAAAAAGATATTACATGCTAACAAAAACAAAAAAAGAGCTGATATAGCCATCCTAATATCAGACAAAATAGACTTTAATACAAAAACTGTTAAGAGACAAAGGGCACTATGCAGTGATTAAGGGATCAATTCAACAGGAAGATGTGACTATAATAAATGTATACACACCTAATTACAGGGCAGCTGGCTACTTAAAAGAAATGTTAATGGATCTAAGGGGAGACAAAGACTCCCATACAATAGTAATAAGGGACTTCACTTTCAGCAATGGACAGATCAACCAGACAGAAAATCAGCAAGGAAACAACAGTTAACTATAGACCAAATGGACCTAACAAATATCTATAAAACTTTTTATCCTACAGTTGTAGAATACACATTCTTCTCCCCAGTGCATGGAACTTTCTCTAGGATACACCACAGGCCAGGCCATAAAGAAGTTTCAGCAAATCCAAAAAATTGAAATCATATCATGCATCTTCTCTGACCATAATGCAATTAAGTTTGAAATCAACAACTCAAGAATTTCTAGAACATATGCACGGAGATTGAACAACATGCTCCTGAGTGAACAGTGGGTCATGTAAGAAAGCAAAAAAGAAATTAAAAAATTGCTGAGGAACAGTTTTGTTTTTTTTTTCATACTACTTGTTGAACTCTTTACTTAGTAATCTTCTGTGCAGTTAATTGAAAATAGACCTTGGCCAGCGCCGCAGCTCAATAGGCTAATCCTCCACCAGTGACACTGGCACACCGGGTTCTAGTCCCAGTTGAGGCACTGGATTCTGTCCCGGTTGCTCCTCTTCCAGTTCAGCTCTCTGTTATGGCCCAGGAGTGCAGTGGAGGATGGCCCAAGACCTTGGGCCCTGCACCCGCATGGGAGACCAGGAGGAGGCACCTGGCTCCTGGCTTCAGATCAGCGCGGTGCACTGCTGCAGTGGCCACTGGGGGGTGAGCCAATGGAAAAGGAAGACCTTTTTCTGTCTCTTTCACTGTCCAGTCTGCCTGTCAAAAGAAAGAAAGGAAGGAAGGAAGGAAGGAAGGAAGGAAGGAAGGAAGGAAGGAAGGAAGGAAGGAAGGAAGGAAGGAAGAAAACAGACCTTAATAAAAAATAAGAATGTGAATAGGAAAGGGAGGAGGAAGAAGGGTGGGAGTGGGGGTGGGAAGGTGGGTACAGTGGGAAGAATCACCATCACTATGTTCCTAAAGTTGTATTTATGAAATGCATTAAGTTTGTATACCTTAAATAAAATGTTTTTGGGGAAAAAAACCTAAATTGAATTGAATTTATGCAACAAACAAACAAACAAAAAACAGTAGAGCAGCCAGGCCTGGAATTGGCACCACAGTGCCAGCTCTGGTGTACGACTTTTTGTACAGCATCATAAGGGCTTCAGTTTTTATTGGAAGATGGATGGCCAGTCCTTGGTGGATTTGAACAAAGCAGTGACATGATCTCAAGTCTCTGTAACATGTTCACTCTAGCTGATGTGTCATAAATACAGTAAGTGGGGCAAGGGAAGAAGCATGGAGACCAATTAGGAGGCTTCCACAATAATCAGGGTGAGGGGTAACAGTGACAGTGAGTAGAAATGCTTGGCCCATTTTTCTTCCTTGGTCCATTTTTTATGTGGAACTGGTAGAACTTTGGTAACAGATTGAATGTAGGGTGGGAGGAAAAGAGATTTCTGGCATCCCAACTGGGAGAATGGAGTTGTCCTTACTCAGATGGGGCGACTGTGGGAAGAGGCAGTTTGGGCAGGGGCAGTCAGGAGCTCAGTCCTGACACTAAGTTTGAGAAGATCATTAGAAAGCCAAGATTTCCCAATTTATCACCTAGTAGATGGTTTGCTCTCAAATTTGATTATGTTAGTTGTCTTTCAAATTATATAAAATCATAAAATGAGTTATAAAAGCAAAAATTTTTTAAATTTTTAAAAGATTTTATTTATTTATTTGAGAGGTACAGATAGAGAGAAAGGTGTTCCATTTTCTAGTTCACTCTCCAAATTGCTGCAATTGCTGGAGCTGAGACAATCCAAAGCCAGGAGCCTCTTCCGAGTCTCCCATGAGGGCGCAGGGGCCCAAGCACTCAGACCATCTTCCACTGCTTTCCCTTGCCATAGCAGAGTTGGATCGGAGGAGCAGCTGGGACATGAACTGGCACCCATATGGGATGCCAGTGCCACAAGTGGAGTCTTAGCCAACTATGCTGCAGCACCCGCCCCCAAAATTTTAATTTTTATAAAAGCTAAGATAAGTGCTTTGGAAAGATTTGGTAAAGGGGCCGGAGCCGTGGCATAGTGGGTAAAGCCACCGCCTGCAGAGCTGGCATCCCATATGGGCTCCAGTTCAAGATCCAGCTGCTCCATTTCCAATCCAGCTCTATGTTGTGGCCTGGAAAGCAGTAGAAGATGGCCCAAGTCCTTGGGCCCCTGTACCTGTCTGGGATAACTGGAAGGGTCTCGGCTGCTCCTCTTCTGATCCAGTTCTCTGCTATGGCCTAGGAAAGCAGTAGAAGATGGCCCAAGTCCTTGGGCCCCTGCTTCCATGTGGGAAACCAGGAGGATGCCCTGGATTCGGCCTGGCCTAGCCCCAGCTGTTGTAGACATTTGGGGAGTGAACCAGTGGATGGAAGAAATCTCTTTCCATCTCTTTGTAACACTTTTAAATAAATACATAAATCTCAAAAAACAAAAACCACAAAGGATGAGGAGGAGGGCAGTGCTGTGGTGCAGTGGGTTATGCTCCCACTTGTGACCCATGCATCCCTCCTGGCTGTTCCGCTTCTGATGCAGCTCCCTGCTAATGCACTTGGGAAGGCAGAAGATGACCTCTGCTATCTACATGAGAAACTGGGATGGAGTTCCTGGCTCCTGGCTTCAGCCTGACCCAGCTCTGACTGATACAGCCATCTGGAGAGTGAACCAGTGGATGGAAGCATTATTTCTCACTCTTGCTCTCTTGCTCTGTCACTCTGCCTTTCAAATAAATAAAATCTTTTTACAAAGGGGAGGGGACATTGTGGCCCATTGGTTAAACTGCTGCTTGGGAAGCCTGCATCCCTTATCAGAGTGCAGGTTCAAGCCTGGCCCAATCCTAACTGTTGTGCACATTTAGGGAGTGAACCAGCAGATGGAAGATCTCTTTCTCTGCCTCTCACTGTCACTCTGCCTTTCAGATAGATGGAAATAGCAAGCATTTTAAAAAAATTAAGGGAAACTTGAAATCGCAGATGATGATTTAGGGCTGTGGTTTATGTAACAAAACTCTGCCTCTCAATGTTACTCTGCCATTCAGGTAGATGGAAATAAGGAAGCATTTAAAAAAAAAATTAAGAGAAACTTGAAATCGCAGATGATGATTTAGGCCTGTGGTTTATGTAACAAAAGGCATTTTGAAATATGAAATCAACCTACACTCCAACTAAAGGCCTTGATACCGTATCAAAAGTTTGGCCAAGGAGTGTATACTTACTCATTTATAATGAAAACATTGACATTATGTATGTATAACTTATGACTTTCTTCTGCAGTATCCACCCACCAACAAGACCCTAGTAATCCCACTCCCAGGTATTTATGACCTGTGCAGTCCTCTCCACATGTGTCATGGTTGATCTTTATGACCAACAGAACATGGTATCACTTCCAAGTCTACATTATCCATGATACTATATCTTGCCTTGCTACCTCTTTGATTACTCACTCTGAGGGAAGCCAGCCACCAGGTCTTAAAGACATTCAGGCAGTCCTGTTGAGAAGTCTAGTTGGCAAGGGTCATTACTGCTCATGGCCCACGGGATTGAGCCTTCCTGACTAGACAGGTGAGTGTACAAATATTGGAAGATAATCTTCCAGCCTTAGTCCATTGTGCTTTGTGATACAGAATACCTGACATGGGTAATCAATAAAGAAACAGGCTTACTCATCAGTTCACGATAGAGGGTAGAGACAGGATGGTGACAGTGTTCTGATTGCATCACAACACTGCAGAGAAGCACGCAAAAGTATGTGTGCAGGGGCCAGGAAGCGAGAGTGGGAAGAAGCCAGGCTTGCTTGTTTATAATGACTCGCTCCTATGAGACAGCATTCATTCATTCGTCAGTCCCCACGACCTAGTTACCATTCACCAGGTCCCACCTTTTGAGGGTGCCACCACTCCAATATTGCCACACTGGGGACCAAGCTTCTAGAAGAGGAGCCTTTGGGGGACAAACCACATTCAAATCCTAGAGCAGTCTAATCATGCCTTCAGATCAGTGTGGAGAGACCCTAAGTCAGAACTACCAGACCAAGCCAGTCCCAGATTCTCAATCCTCAGAAACTATATGAAATAATGTTTTATTGTTTCAAGATGCTATAGTTTGAGATAATTTGTTATGGACCAATAAAGAATATACTTCTTTTAATCTGCATTTTAATTATCCATCTTCTACCACATTAAGCACTTGGTCTGGAACTATTTTCCCATGCAGAGTATTATTAAATAAGAACTAGCAAAGTTCCAGAACTTGCATATTTCAAGTGCTTTCAGATGTCAAAGTGCTTCCTATATTCCATACTATGGTGTTCTTTCGAACGTAGAAAGTAATAAAAGTTCTGTAATTTCCTATATATAAATGTGCTTTGTGAAAGGCTGTGACACACATACAAGACAGTTAAAAGCAAATGTTGAGGTGACATGATGTACCAGTTGCTTTGCTGTGGCTTTAAAGCAAAGAATAAAGAGTGCTACAGAAGGAAAGTTTGCTCTTTTTCTTTTCTGTACTGAAATCCATTCCTTCCCTGCCCAGATGATGAAGGTTACTGTAGGCTTTTTACTGTTTAGATGTAGAAAAGGCCAATGAAAGAACCACAGCAGACAAAAGCGCTTATGCAGTCTGATCAAAGATGTCAGCAGTGTAGAGAGGGAAACAGACCAAGGGGGAAGAAGTGGCAGGATGAAGTAACAGAGAACATGAGGTATAAGAAGAAACACTGCAGAAAAAAAAACAGAAGTCAAAAGTGGCATTAAGAACAGTAAGGGGGGGGGGGGGCAGCGCTGTGGCACAGCTGGTTAAAGCCCTGGCCTGAAGCACCGGCATTCCAGATGGGTGCCAGTTCTAGTCCCGGTTGTTCCTCTTCATATCCAGCTCTCTGCTGTGGCCTGGGAAAGCAGTAGAAGATGGCCCAAGCCCTTGGGCCCCTGCACCCACATGGGAGACCCAGAAGAAGCTCCTGGCTCTTGACTTTGGATCAGTGCAGTTCCGGCCATTGCAGCCATTTGGGGAGTGAACCAGCAGATGAAAGGAAAGGCCTCTCTCCCTCTCTCTCTGTCTCCACCTATTTCTGTAACTCTTTCAAATAAATAAAAATAAATCTTAAAAAAAAAAAAAAAGAACAGTAAGGAAGACAGTGGATAAGCAAAATGAGTTTATAGATTTCCAGCAAGCCCCACAACTAATGTAACAATCGGACATGAAGTGCTTGTAGGGAAGCATTTTAGACACACACAAGGATCCAGAAAGAAATGTTTTAAGCGCAAAACATTAAATCCAGATGGTGGGATCACAGAATATGCATGAGACAACACACAGTATGGCAGACAATGACAAAGGAAACAGAAAACAACAATGAGATTGAAATCCTGATTTAATTTCCCATTCTACACCAACCCTATAATCTTGGCTAGGGAAAGATCCAACTCATGTTTGTATCATTTGCTTAATTTGACAACTAAAGTATAATTATATATTTATCTATGAGTATATTATACATATTCAATTATTCTATTATCTATTAAAAATGTCAAATTAAGAATACTGTTTTTATATCCAGGTGAACCCTTCTTGCCACATGATGACCATGGTGGTCTAGGGGCCAACCCTCTCTCTCCTTGACCAAATGTATCTAAACCCTTGCCAAGAAGTGATGAGAAAGGAGCCATTCAGGGCTGAATGGGGATGGAGGCATCCACATCAACAGCTCATGAAATTCAGCTTTCTAGTCATTAAAATAAATGTGCTTTGACTTTGTCCATCACAAAACTACCTTAGCCCCATGTTAGTACATAATGATAACAGATACATTTGCAAGTGAGTCCAATGTGTCACTAGTTCTCCATGCCTAAATGTGTGATCTTATGGAGATGCAAAGCCCTCATAGAGTATGACCTTGAAAATACATGTAATCAGTGTTTAAAACATTCTAACCAGCACCAAAATGTACAATCACTTTTTTATTTGGCAGTAATAGTAATACATCCATGTTACAGTGCTTATTTTGGCTAAAGAGCCAGTGCCACTTTTTGTTTTTTTGCTACTATAGTATTTTACACAAATTAATGAGTACAGTCCTTATATTTAGGAAATATATATATTAATATCAGTCAAGTAAAGCTAAAACATAGTTGTTATAAAACTAAACAAAAAAGTAACATAATTAACATAATCATTACAAGCAAGGTAAGGATGTCCTTATTTCCACTGATCAGATTATATAAAGTTTTAAATCTCACATATTTCTTAATTTGACTGATCCAAGCATAAGATAAAGGATATGAATTAAGTCTTATAATCACTTTGAAATTTATATCCTAATAATTTTTGAGTGTAGGTTCACATTAAAATAAAAGCAAATGAGTTATAAGTACAATTTAAAATTTTGGATTATGAAAGGTCAGAGAAGTACATTATAAGTTACTTTGGCATTCCTCTGTCCTAGGTTTAAAGGAAAGATAAATTGGGAATTCTTGTGTAATACACATAGCCACTCTTTGGGGAATTATTTTAGTAGGAAATATCACACCCTAAGGCAAGAAAACATTTATAAATACTTTCTAAAATGTCAGTTAACTAAAGAAATTAATAAAATCAAAGTAAAAGAATAATAATAGCAAACAATACTACTTTATAAGAATGAGACAAAAAGTTCTTTATAGCTCACTCTAACAATATGTAAAACTTGGCTTCTTTTTACAAAGATAAATCCATTTTGACATTTAATAAACATACTTAGCCTTCAGGAAGAAATGACAACTTTTAGTTAAACAAACATACAGAAAGAAAAAACAGAAAAAATAAAAAATATCAAATACATATCACCTGAACATTTATCTTTTTGTCTTCCAGAAAAGATAAGGGAAAAAGCCGTTTCTCAGGACTAATTCAGGACCCTGTTATAGCTTACCTAAGGAAGCATGTGGCAGGGCTCTCGGAGGCCATGGTAATCCTCCACCAACACCACCATGAGCAAGTGGTCAACAGGGTTCCACTCTAAAAGGCCTTGACTCATTTAATCAATCAAAAAATTGCTTTTGCTGTTCAATCCAATTTTAAGGCAAATGGAAACTGGTACATATGTCTGAAGTACCTTCTGCAGTCAGAAATGTTCTTTCTAGGAAGATGTTTCCTTTAAAAAGGTCAAGTTTCTTACGTTACAATAGAGAGGTTTTTCCTACATTTATTACCCTGAAATTCTATTTGGTCACTCTTATCTCTTTTATCAAAGGCCACAAAGAAAGCATTTTCTTAAATTAGTAGCTAATGAACTGACCTGAAAGTAATCAAACTCAAGCCCTGAATTTGACAAACCAACCTACTGAATATGGGCAATTTTTTTTAATGAATTGTAAGAGGAAAAAAAAACACCTTCTCAAAAGCCACTCAGCTCACCAGATGAAAGAGTTACCTCATGTACTAGCAGCATTATAAATAGTGCAATTCTTAAAAATTATTTCAAACATTGTCTTTCTCAAATAAAAATGGGTTTACTCTTTTATGAAATCACAGCTTAAACTGTCATTTAGCCTTCTATGGGGTAAATCAATATAAGCACTAACTGTCTTGCCTTACATGGTATGTGTGTGTACCATTCACAGCCAATGATACCTAACAAGGTGAAACATTTAATATTTAACATAAGAAGTAAAATGCTATGTAATGGAAGTTTGTGTTTTGGTCCTTCTAATCATTCTCTTCCATTAGTAATAAGATATGTGGGGGCAGGCATTTGGCCTAGTGGTCAAGTTGTCCTAGATGTCAGTTGGGATACCCGCATTCCATACTGAGGTGCCTGGGTTTGGGTCTTAGCTGTTATCGACTCCCCATTTCCTGCTAATGTGTACCCTGGGGTGCAGCAGGTCACAGCTGCTGTGGTTGGGTCCCTGCCACCCATAGACGAGACCTGCAATGAATTCCTAACTCCTGGCCTCAGCCTGGCTCACTTTCAGTGGTTTCAGGCATTTAAGGAGTGAACCAGTAAATGGGAATTCTGTTTGTCTATCTGTATCTGTCTGTCACTCTGCCTCTCAAATTTAAAAAAAAAATGGAATTATGAATAGGTCATTGTATTTTTTCCTTTTTTTCCCCTGTCAGAACATGAGAATCAGCACACAGTCTCTGTCCAGCCATCAGTAAGTTCATTACCTATGATGAGTGGGTCACTGTTAAATTAAGAATCTATGGAAGAAAAGTCAAGGCGTTATAGACTCAAAAACGAGTTTAGCAGTCTTTCGTATGCTTAACACTGTAACCTACATGGTACAAACAGAAGAGCATAAAAATTCTGATTTTTACATTGTGTAGTTAATTTACATGATTGTGGCACATATATAAATTTAAAATCTTAAAAAAAGTTATGCTTTTCACTTTCAGTTTCTATTCATTCGTCAGAAACTAGGCACTTTAATCTGAAAATGCATTTTTGAAAAAATACATTTTAGGTTCTTCTCTGGAACTTTACTCCTAAAATGAATACAGCCCACTTTAGAAGCCAAAGGAACAAATGTAATCTGTTGGGATGCCCATGCTGAGTGAGCTGCTTCAAACAGTGGTATACGATTTCAGGACAAAACACACCAACTCCCAAGCGCCTCTCTGGCCTGGAGGAAGACCCTTCTGCACAAGAGCCACCATTCTGTTCCCATGTGGAGCACAAAGGACATGAAATACACTGTCACATCATTAAAAAGACTCTGTTCCATATCAAGGGAGGAAAAAAAATCTTTAACACCCTGCAAAAATTCGAAGTACAACTTTTTAAAAATATGGGCATATAATACGACATATTTCATGTAGAGTTCTCAGTGGGAATAACTAAAAGTCAGTTTTACAGAAAGAAAAATTATTTTACTGTATCAAGTATAATGCTTTCGGATTTGGGGAGATAGTCTCAAAATTCCACTTAAAAATGGTAAATTTGGGGGGCCAGCGCCATGGCTCACTTGGTTAATCCTTTGCCTGCAACGCTGGCATCCTATATGGGTGCCTATATGGGTGCCGGTTGCTCCTCTTCCAGTCTAGCTCTCTGCTGTGGCCCAGGAGAGCAGTGGAGGATGGCCCAAGTGCTTGAGCCCTGCACCCCATGGGAGACCAGGAGGAGGCCCCTGGCTCCTGGCTTTGGATCGGCGCAGCATCGGCTGTAGTGGACATTTGGGGAATGAACCAGCGGAGGGAAGACCTTTCTCTCTGTCTCTCTCTCTCTCACTGTCTGTAACTCTACCTGTCAAATAAATAAATAAATAAAATGGTAAAATTTTTTTTTGGGGGGGCAGGCATTTGGTCTAGCAGTTAAGCCACAGGTTGGGACAGCCACATCCCTTATTGGAGTTTGAGTCCTAGTGTTGTTCCCAATTCCAGCTTCCTGCTGCTGCATATTTTGGGAGGCAGTAGGTAATGGCTCAAGTAGTTAGATCCCACCCATATGTGGAATCTGGATTGAGTGCCTAGCTCTTGGCTTCAGCTGGTACAGCCCTGACTAGTGTGGGCATCTGGGGAGTGAACAAGCCGACTGGAGTTTTGTCTGTCTGACTCTTTGCCTCTCAAATAAACCTTTTTTAAAAAGGCAAGTTTTTAATTGTCTTTCTTTATAAATGTTATCTTTTTAATCAGTATTCATCCAAGAGAAAAATGCCCTAATTTATAAAAAGAAACTTCTTTGTAGGTGGGCATTTAGCTAGCAGTTAAGAAGCCTGTGTCACACGGACTGCCTAGGTTTGATTCCCGGCACCAGCTCCTGATTACAGATTCACTCCAGTGCAGACTGCAGGAGGCAGTGTGATGGCTCAAGTTACTGGGTACATGACACATACATGGGAGAACTGGATTGTGTTCCCAACTCCCAGCTTCAGCCCTGGCTGTCTCCACCATTGCAGGCATCTGGAGAGTGAATCAGAGGATGGGCGCTCTCTCTGTCTCTGCACTCTGCCTCTCGAATAAAATAAATATTTTTTTTTTCAAAAAGGAACAGACTTCTTCAGTTCCTTTATAACGGAAAGGGCTAACAGTAACATATTTGGAAACCAAAATTAATGTAATACAAAGTTATCAGTTGTATACTGCTGTCAATTCATCTAATGGATTATAGCAGTAGTCAGTGATTACAATTTCAAAGACTTAAGCAAATGCACAAGCAATTATTTTAAGAGGTACTTATTAAATACTACTACTTCCTAACCTTGATTAAACAGATGAATAACTTCACAGTTAAAAACACATTTTCAGGCAAAGTTAAGTATGTTGACACTAGGAGTAATATATTCTTGCACATGTGAATCATAAAGTTCTTGACTAAAAATGTATGCTTTCAAGGTGCAAAGCATGAAAACTGAGCATTTGAGAATGCTACTGGACACTTCAGACAGCTTCAAGATGACAAGTCCACTCCCAAGAACTGGCTTCAATTTAAGCAATATTCCTACAAAATACACAATATTTCATGACTTAAATGACTATCTAAAGACAGAAAAAACAGCTTTGAATATACTACGCAGGGATTCAGAGACAGAACTTCTGTGTGAGTCCAGTATTCCTTACTAGCTTTTTTTACTCCCTGAGTCCACATCTACCAAATAATTAAGCTACCTTAAAGTATTTTATAGCACACTCAAATTGGACAAGTACTTATTGTACTTTAGCTTCCAGCAGCCCGCTAGACAAAACATGACCATGACTACTTATGCAACTACTTGTGTGCCGCAGGGCATCTGCTCCAAGATAGGCCAGTAACAGTTCAGTGCGGCGAATGAGTAACTGCATGAGGTCTTCAGCCAGAGTCTCTATGCTTGAATAGCGCACCTTCTCAAAGTCAAAAATGTCTTTGAGAAAGAAGAGAACTTGATTCTGGAAAATGAACACAAAACAAATTCGCACCTATTAGATTACAATTTTACTAAATCGGAAGAGTTACTAATATGGTTATAAGCACTGACTCAGGAGTCCAGTTCTAGTTTCATATCTCATTGGCAAATGAACCTTGAACAAGTGACTTGACATTTTTTGGGGTCTCACTTTCTTTTTCTGCAAAACAAGAGATAATAGCATCCATCCTATTTACTACTCAGGGCTGATGTAATGATCCAACAAGGTAATCTGGAAGTGCCTGTGAACCCTAAGCACTGTAGAAATGTGAGAGGCTATTTGTTAGCCCTTCCCTGCCAATGTTACTTCTGAACATAGGTACTACTTTGAGGCAAAAAAAAATAAACTATTTCCAGTAATTCTAAGTTACAATCTTTAAACGCACATTTTTCTGAAGCAAACCAAACCAAACAAAACCCCAACTATTTCACATGCAAAATATAAAAATGATTTAATCTCAAATCCATTTAAAATCTTGAAGGATATTTCATTTCAGTAAGTTAATACTTATGTTGAAACTCATTTTAAGCAAGTTGTGTAGCACTGATCACTAAATCTAAGCTGTTATGTCACGATGGAGAAAAATGTAATCCCACAGGGTAAAAAACCAGAGTATCTAATTTCCACCTTCTGTAATCCACATGTTAAGAAGTACTAAGAATGTGCACTTCAGAGTCACTTGTTTTATATCTGGAAGGCTCATTAGCAATCAGCAAGCCTCTTCATTCTATACATGGGGGAAAGGAGCACCAAAGAATGATTCCCCCAGGTCAGACAACTCATTAATGACAGACTTAATTCCCAGACCCGTATCTTTGCCACTAAAGCACATAGCTTAGTTTGGGAGGTCAAGTAAACCAGTCCAAATTAATGAGTTCTTAATGACATGACAGTGAAATGAACATTTCCCAAATCATTTATACAAACATTCCATTAGTAGCACATAAGCACAATAATTTAAAAAATGAATAATACAGTGAAGCAACCAACCTTTCATATTCATCCCTGATATGTTCATTTGCTCATTGAAACTTAACCCAAATCCAAGACTATTTAAGACTTTCCTTGGCATTTTGCCAGCCAGAAAATTTTGCAATCAGCTGTAACTTGGTAACTTGGCAAACATAGACTCCTGACACTGGGATACATTTTAAACTGCCAAGTTGTTTCTCATAATATGGATTTTATCAATTATATTTCTTTGAACCAGAACTTATTTCTATATTACCATATGTGCAATAAAGTTGGACATTGTTTGTTTATAAATTTTAAAAGTGCCCAGGCATAAAGAACAAATTGCCTACATCAATTTGATCATAACACAGCAAGACCAAGCAAGACTGTAACAGAAGGAATTGATAAGGTGAATGGACTTGCTGAATCTATTCCAAAATAAAGCACAAGTCTATAAACAAACTGGTCTACTCTAATAACACTGGTATTATACAATGCCACTAATGTAACACTGGCATTTAAACACTGAATTTTAGGTGACTTCTAAAATTTTACTTTTAAATAATATTTTCTTCTACAAAAACAAAGAAGAATAAAATCTTATCTGCTTTTTGACTAAAAAAAAGAGAAAAGATTCAATGACAAACATACCTTGAAGAAGCAGCATAAATCATACAGAGAATTTCTAGGGCCCAAAAAGCCCCAGGCTAGCACAGGGCTGATGTGCTCACAAATGGCATAAAAATGGGCAAAAAATCCATCTGGGATCTGTTGGAAGTTAAAGAAATACAAGTTATTTTTACCTTATTGCATTTGCTTTCTCTAGCTGAGAAATAAATTGCTATCTGCTACATAGCCAGTTGTTTTTGAGGGCAGATTGAAGGTCAATCATGAGCCAAGCTATTAGAAAAGTGAAGAAACAAGTAACTTTCGAGTCACACAATGCTTTAGGTAGATTTCACATCCTCATCAATAGTTTGATGTGCAAAGAGAAATTATTTCTCAAAAGGCATTTTTACCTCATAAAAATACAGGTTGGGTCGAAACGCTGGGGACCCAAACTGTTCCAGATTTTAAATTTTCTCAGATTTTACAATGTTTATATATGCATAATAAGATATCTTGGGGATGGGACACAAGTCTATGTATGGAATTTCAGAAGCCTGAAGATAACTTTCTATAGCATTTTTAATGCACCTGTGTTTTGACTGTGACCCAGCAGGTGAGTTTGGGGTCGAATTTTTCACTAGCGGCATCATGTTGGTGCTCACAAAGTTTCAGATTTTGGAGTATTTTGGCTTTGGGATTTTCAGATTTTTTTTTTTTTTTTTTTGACAGGCAGAGTGGACAGTGAGAGAGAGAGACAGAGAGAAAGGTCTTCCTTTACCGTTGGTTCACCCTCCAATGGCCGCCGCGCGCTGATCCAATGGCAGGAGCCAGGAGCCAGGTGCTTTTCCCATGGGGTGCAGGGCCCAAGCACCTGGGCCATCCTCCACTGCACTCCCTGGCCACAGCAGAGAGCTGGCCTGGAAGAGGGGCAACCGGGACAGAATCCGGCGCCCCGACCGGGACTAGAACCCGGTGTGCCGGCGCCGCTAGGCGGAGGATTAGCCTAGTGAGCCGCGGCGCTGGCCTGGGATTTTCAGATTTGATGTCAAGCCTCTACTTCATAAAAGAGCAATCATATCACTGTTGCAACCAAGCAATAACAAGCAAGTTGCAGTGTTCTATTAGCCATATTAAGACTACCACAGTTTCAGTTTGTTTGTTTGAAGATTTATTTATTTTTTGAAAGAGATAGAGAAAGAGAGAGAGAGAGAGAGAGATCCTCCATCCTTTGGTACAAAGGTCAGAGATGGGCCAGGCCAAAGCCAGGAGCCAGGAACTTCTTCCAGGTCACTCTCATGGGTACAGGGGCCCAAGCAGTTGGGTCATCTTCTGCTGTTTTCCCAGGTTCATTAGCAGGGAGCTGGATGGGAAGTGGAGCAGCCAGGACTCAAAACGGCAACCATATGGGATGCTGATGCTAAAGGCAGAGGCTTAACCTTCTATGCCACAGCGTCAGCCCCAGTTTCAGTTTTTTAAAAAAACTGGCATAGCAGGTAAAGCCACTGCCTGCAGTGCTGGCATCCCATATGGGCACCAGTTTGAGTCCTGGCTGCTTCACTTCTGACCCAGCTCTCCACTATGGCCTGGGAAAGTAGTGGAAGATGGCCCAAGTCTTTGAGCTCTTGCACCCATGTGAGAAGACACGGAGGAAGCTCCTAGCTCCTGGCTTCAGATCAGCTCAACTCCAGCCCTTGCAGCAAATTGGGGAGTGAACCAGTGGATGGAAGATCTCTCTCTCTCTCTCTCTGCCTCTCCTTCTCTCTGTGTGTAACTCTGATTTTTAAATAAATAAATAAATCTTAAAAAAAATCTTATTCAATTTCTTCATTGTTTAATTGAAAAAGAGTAAAATGAATTTAAAATGAAATGCTATTCTTTTATAATCATATAGTTATATGATTTTATAATCAATTAGTTAAGGAACCTGATATTACTTGCATATTTACCTTTTCTTATACATGTAGTTTCTTATACATGTAGTTGTAAACACTCCAAGTTTATTAATACCTTTCTGAATTTCCCTTGTTAAATAACATCCTGTGGGATCTGTCATACAGAATGAACCGAAGATAACCAGGTCTGAAGGATCTGTTTCTTGGAAGGGTTATTTTCTATTTCACAGTCTCCAAGATAATTTTCTAAACCTTAACTTAAAAATCATAAGATAGCAGCAATTATCATTTAATGAGTATCCATTATATTCCAGACAATGTTTTCAGTTCTATCTAATTTACTAAAAAATTTCTGCAAAAGTAGGTCATGTCAACATCATTTTTACAAGCAGTACTCGAGTGGTTAAGTACCCTGTCCTAAATCACACTTAGCTAGTTGGTGAAGGCCAGAAAATGGTCAGCCATGTTCTGAAGTTATTTTAGTCCAAGAGATGTTCTACATATGTTAAAGCTCTAAATTCCTTACAGCCTCTTAAGTGTTTCAGGAGTTTGGAGAAGTGAGGAGTTAGTGTGGGCTAGAGCAACATCCTTCAACAAGGAATAGTGAGAGCTGAGCTCAACAGTGAGTAGGACTTATTTATGCACAGAGGGATTTGGTTTACAGGTATAGAAAATAGTTCCCTAAGAGGTGACAGATAGAGGTGCCTGTGCATACACAAAGAAGATTAGATTGAAGCATAAGATTTGTTCTAAGAAGTAAGAACTAGACATATTAGTATTATTCTTCTTATTATTATGGAAATTGTCACTCAAATAGCTTTTTTATGTTTACTGTGAATTTATGTTAAATTAGGCTTGTTCATAGTGTCTCATTTCACCCATATAGCAGAAAAAACAATCAGTTGACACTCACTAACTTGCCATGATCATGCCATCTAGTTTGATATTCAAAACCAAATTGGGGCTGGCATTGTGGCATAGCAGGTAAAGCGGCTGCCTGCAGTACTGGCATCCCATTGGGTGCCGAGTCCCGGCTGCCCAATTCCTTTCCAGCTCTCTTCTTTGGCCTGGGAAATCAGAAGAAGTTGGCCCAACTCCTTGGGCCCCTGCATCCAAGTGGGAGAACTGGAAGAAGCTCCTGGCTGGCTCCTGGCTTCAGATCGGCACTGCTCTGACCGTTGCGGCATCTGGGGAGTGAACCATCGGATGGAAGACTTCTTTCTCTCTCTGCCTCTATTTTTAACTCTGCCATTCAAATAAATAAATAAATCTTTTTAAAAAGCCCCTTTATAAAAATCTCTATATATATATTTATATATATACAGATTATATATATAGGCGGAGTATATATATATATGTGTGTGTGTGTGTGTGCAGATACTTATAGATGGGCAGAGTGATGTGTACACACACACACACACACACACACAGATCTTAGTTCATTCTTCAAATGCCTGCAACAGCTAGGGCTGGCCTAGGCTGAATCCAGGAGCCAGGATCTCCGTCTAAGTTTTCCAGTTTTCCACATGGGTGACAGTGACTCAAGTACTTGGGTCACTACCCGCTGCCTGCCAGGTGCATTAGAGGGGAACTGGACCAGAATCACAGCAGCCAGAATGCGAACCAGCACTCTGATATGGCATGCCAGTGTCTCAAGGGGCAGTTTAATCCACTGTACCATAACACAGGCTCCCCAAGCCCTCTTACAAGTCTGTTTCCTAGTCTTTTTTTTTTTTTTTTTTTTTTTTTTTTTTTGACAGATAGAGTTAGACAGTGAAAGAGAGAGAAAGAGAGAAAGGTCTTCCTTCTGTTGGTTCACTCCCCAAATGGCCGCCACGGCCGGAGCTGCGCCAATCCGAAGCCAGGAGCCAGGTGCTTCTTCCTGGTCTCTCACATGGGTGCAGGGGCCCATGTACTTGGGCCATCCTCCACTGCACTCCCAGGCCACAGCAGAGAGCTGGACTGGAAGAGGAGCAACCAGGACTAGAACCCAGCGCCCATATGGGATGCTGGCACCGCAGGCAGAGGATTAACCAAGTGAGCCATGGGGTCGGCCCCTGTTTCCTAGTCTTAAACCAAAGGTTCTCATATGTAGAGTTTATAATCATCACTGAAACATAAGGTCCCTGGAATAATTTTAAACAAGAATTATTCAAGTACAGGGTCTCTGGAATTCTTTCTAACAGCACCTTTTGATGATGCTGTGAAGATCATTTTTTGGAAGCAGTGGGCTTGGCAATACTGTCTCAAAGATGTAGCTATAAGATTGAGAAATATGGATATTATAAAATAGTCCTTGGGAAAATAATATAGTAATAGGCAACACTGACATAAGGCACTAGGCCAAGCAGTTCTAAGCACGTTATGGTCAATCTTTCAAAAAATCCTATGAGGTAGATGCTATTACTATCTTCATGTTTAGAGATGAGGAAGCTGGGAAACAGGTTAAACAACTTGCCCAAGCTCACAGGGCCAATAAATTGCAACTGAAGCCAGACAGTCTCATTGCCACAATCTGTGCCCTCTGCCACCAGCAGAGTATGGTGAGCGCAAAGCCTGGTGGGCGAGATGGGCTAGAAGGTATGGGACATGGCAGCAGGAGACAAAATTTACAGAGTTTGTTCGCTCTGAACTGAATAAAGCAGACGTTAGAATCAAATGATTATTTCTCAACTGGATTACATGAAATGTCAGCCACAATATTAAACAATTTTTAAAAATAATATCATTAAGTAAACAAAAAACAAGTCTGTTGAAGCTGTTTTTACTCCTAAACCCTCCCCTACTTCCTTGAAATGCCATGCATGCCTCAATATCTGCTATGGTCAGCTATACAGAATATTAACGAAGAGAGAGAAGATATTCAAAAAAAAAAAAAAAAAACCAACCCAGTACCACGAAGTCATTCATCTAGCTTGAGGGACAGTCCCTTTATTAACAGCCAAATGAACTGACACAGATGTTTCATTATTCACAAAGAAGCTGCTACAGTTTGAATATGGGAAACCCCCACCAAAACTCAGTTATAGCTTCTCTCCAAAGTAGCAGTGTTGAGAGGTCGGGCCTCATGGGAAGAGTCTGGGTAATGAGGACAGAGCACTCATGATAGACAAATGCTTTTTCCCCTTGAGTTCCTGCTCTCCGGGGGTGGAGATGTGGCCAATGATCTTGGACCTCTCGCCTGCAGACCATGAGCTGAATAAGCTACTTTCCTTTAAAATTTACCCAATTTCAGGTATTTGTTATAGCAACAGGAGCCCCAGGCATAATGAACTTTACCTTCATTTGTTGCCTTTTCTGCTTTAGCACTGACCAACAACTTGAAGTCACAGCCTAAACAGAAGTAGAAGAGAAAAGCAAGATTTAATTTTAGTTACATACACATTTCCATATAGAAAAGAATGATTTTATTAGAAATTCAAAGCTTATGGGTCTAAAAAGTTTAGCATATTAACTAGAACCAATCCAGGTTCCTTACACTGTTTGTAAATATTAATGAAAAGGTATTTCACTTCTATAAATTTTAAAATTAAATATGAAGAAACTAAGAGAGAAAGGCTGAACTCTGGTACCAAGAAACTTGGCAAGTACAATCCTCAATACTGTACCTCTTAAATTCTATATATGTAAGCAAAAATTAGAAATATGTATATATAGATCCATATATACAAATAAAGGTTCCATGTGCAATAATGTAGACAAAGTAATATTTTTCCTTTAAGAATTGCTGAATATTTGTGAGTAGAACTGTTGTACTCAATTAAAGAACTTAGAAGTACAACCATGACAGGACAAAAGCAAAATTTCTCCAGCAGATCCTAAAGAAATCTGATTCTATTCTGGCATTTCCCAAGTCTAATGAGGGTCATGTAACTTGCATCAGTTACAGAAATGAAGAACATGTTTTTTTTTATGGTTAAAATATACTTTGAGATAAAACTGGATTTATTTAAAATTCTTCAAAATTTAATATCAGTAAGTTCCAAAATAACTGTGAAATTGGCAACTGGAATTTTTAAAAGGCATTCAACTTCATCATGAAACATGATAGCCACTCCACCTAACTTCTAGGTTCATACTTAAAAACCAACAATAACCAATGTCAACAGAGATGTATATGAAAACAGAAACTAAAAACACTAAAAGTTAAGAATATGGTTATACTTGTTTTATTTTTGCAGCTTAATTTTTGATAGTATTTGAGAGTATGAATTTCTGTAGTTCTCTCTTTTTTTAATGTATATTTAATTGTTTTCATCTACTTGAAAGGTGGAGAAATGAGATGGAGAGAAGAGAGCAAGACCTCTTTTATCCACTGGTTCTCTCCCCAGATGCCTGCAATAGCCTGGACTGGGCCAGTCTGAAGCCAGGAGCCAGGAGTCCTATCCAGATCTCCCACATGGGTGGCAGGGGCCCAAGTACTTGAGCCATCATCTGCTGCCTCCCAGGATACATCAGCAGGAATCTGGCTCAGAAACAGAATGGCCAGGACTCAATCTGGCATGCCAGTATGAGATGCAGGTGTCCCAGGCAGCAGCTTAACCCTCTGCACCACAACACCACCCAACTTTCCCCTTAAAAATATACATTGTTAGGGGGCTGGTGCTATGGCTCAGCAGGTTGAAGCCCCAGTCTGCAGCACCGGCATTCCATATGGGCGCTGGTTCAAGTCCCAGCTGCTCTACTTCCAATCCAGCTTCCTGCTAATGTGCCTGAGAAAGCAATGAAAGATGGCTCAAGTTCTTGGGCCTCTGCACCCATGTGGGATACCTGGAAGAAGCTTCTGGCTCCTGGCTTTGGATCACTTAAGCTCCGGCCATTGTGGCCATTTGGGGAGTGAACCAGTAGATGGAAGATCTCTCTCTGTCTCTACCTCTTTCTTTCAAATAAATAAAATAAATTTTTTTAAAAAAAATTTATATTGTTGGGGCTGGATTTGTGGCATAGTGGGTTAAGCTGCTGCCTGTGGTGCCAGCATCCCATATGGGTGCTGGTTCGAGTCCCAGATGTTCCACTTCTGATCCAGCTCCCTGCTAATGTGCCAGGGAAAGCAGCAGAAGATGGCCCATGTGCTTGGGCCTCTGAAGCCACGTGGAAGACTCAGAAGAAGCTCCTGGCTCCTAGCTCTTGGCTTTGGACTGGCCCAGTTAGAGCCATTGTGGCCATTTGGGGAGTGAACCAGTAGATGGAAGATTGATCTCTCTCTGTCTCTCCTTACCCCCTGTAACTTTGCCTTTCAAATAAATAAATAAATCTTTAAAAAATAAGTAAGTAAATTAAAGATATATAGATATAGATACAATTGGTGCAGAGGTTAAGATGCTGCTTGAGATGCCCACATCCCAGATCAGAGTGCCTAGTTTGAGTACTGCGCCTTCTGCTTCTGATTCAGCTGCAGGCTCGTGTGCACAGCAGGAGGCAACAGGATATGGTTCAAGGACTCCCACAGGAGAGACCAGATTGTTTTGGGCTCCTGGCTTTGGCTTGGCCCAGTCCTGGTGTGGTGGGCACTGATGAGTCAAACAGCAGGTGGCAGATCTTTAGCTATCCCTGGGTCTCACTTTCTCTATCAATAAAATGAAAATAAATGCTGGTAAAAGCTTAAAAATACATATAGTCACTTTTTGATTCTTACTATAATTACTACATTTCTGTTCAGGAATTCAGCCATTTCAGTTACAGACAACTTTTTGAACAGAATTTCTTTAGAGACATGAAGAGACATCAGGCGTTCCAGGGCACAGCTGGGACTGGTTTGTGGAAGAGCCAAAAGGAGACTCAGCTGAAAGTGTTATGCAGGACACATATCTGTTCCTGACGTCCAATGGTGAGCTGTTTCCACACCTGCTATCCCACAGGCATAATATATATGAAAATTGATTTAGTTGAAGTCAGAGGGGGGCGGGGGGGGAGTGCACTCCCACCCACTGGTTTACTCCTTATATGCCCACCACAGCCAGGGCTGAGCTAGGCTGAAGCAGGAAGCTGGGAATTCAACGCAGGCAGTGGGGGAGCCTCAACCATTTGAGCCGTTATCTGCTGCCTTCCAAGGTGTGCATTAGCAGGAAGCTGGACTCAGAAGCACTCCAAAATGAGACAACAGGTTTCACCAGCTGTGTCTTAACTACTAGGTCAAACGCCTGCCCCATAAATGTAAATCTTACTAATTTTTCTAGTTCTGACCATTTTTCATCAAATTTAAATGGCTGAGAAAGGTAAATCGCCACTTACCGTTTCTTTGAAGGAAGAGTTTAGCCAGCGATTATTCACTACATTCTGTATGGATGTGGGTGGGTTTTCTAAATCCTCAAAGGAATCCATTAATATAAAATCCAGAACAACATCATAAAAATTCAGATTTTTCACCTGCATTAAATTGTGAATTAAGACAGAAACTATTATTACAAAGAGCTGAAACATAATTTGAGTTAAGGCAGGGTTTTCTGAGTTCAATAGATCATCTTTCTAACCAAAAAAAAAAAAAAAAAAAAGGAAGAGAAAAATATGAAAATGACCTGAAATTACAATTTACATGGCAGCTCCCTATTAATCCCTCTCTCATCTCTAATCTAGGAGTGCTTTGTTCAAGCTTCTATCCTAGCACCCACATTGCTCAGTCAGCTTTGTTAGTTACTGGTAGACCCAGCTATCTTCCCCATCAGAACATCAGCCTCTTGCTATTTCATTCATTCATACACATTGTGTTGTACCATGTGCTGTACCAAATGCTCAGACTTTTACAGTAAGCAAATGAGATGCCTAGAATCTAGTGAGGGAAACAGACAGCAACACAATATTCCCACGAATATCCAATTAGAAACTGGGATAAGGATAATAAAGGAAAAAGTACATGGTGCTTTGGCAGCCTAAGTTGAAGATTCTAATTTTTTAAGCCAGATGTCAGAGGATGCTTCTGTCAGGGAAGAAGGCATCCCAGGTCGAGGAAGTAAGTGTTAGAAGGAACACAATGGCACAGATTTGAAAGAAATCGCTGGAAGCACACTGTAGTTCTCTATAGCAGAAACCACAGGAGTGCCTGGCTGGGACAAGAAGGACGTATGGCCTAGGTCAAGGGTTTTCGATTTTCTTCTCCCACTGTTTTGGGATGGAGTTGAGGCTGGTGAAGGCAAAAGGGGCATGGGCAATCAGATTCAAACCTTTTAAGGGTCCTGTTCACAGCTGTGGAAAGTGGAAGAGCAGAGCAGAGCGAAGGCAAGGAGGGGAGGGGTCGACAGGGGAAAGACCACAGATGATCAGGCCCAGATGGAGGTGGCAGCAAGAGAAAAGTTGAAGTCGTTGAAAGAGATTTAGCAGTTGAAGTTGAAAAACTTGGAGATGAATATGGTAAAGCAGGTGAGGACAGGGAGGGGAGAAGGATGAGACCAAGGTTTTGGGCCTTCAGATCTGAACAGATGCTGATTCCATGCACTAAGTGTAGTGACACTGGAGAGAGATTATGCCTCCACGTATTTGTCTTCTCTCCTCAGAACAGCTTTGAGCTCCTTGTAAATAGATTTTTAAGCTTCCATTACAAGATGCTCCAGGCTCACTAATTACTTGTCCCACCCAGGGCTGAAATCGGCCATTTTCCCAAGGAGTCCTCGTTGCTTTTAGGGGAGAGCAGTAGTTAGAAGTCAAGATCTGTGTGCTTTAAATACTTTTTAGGGGGTGATGCTGCTTCCAGACCCTCTCAGTGAACACAGCTCGGAAGCATACGTGTATTTACATGTGCATAAACTGTTCCATGTGTATTTATTTGTGTAACTATTCTATATATTTTATGAACCATAAATTTACACTGACAGCTCCAATTTGAATCCTAACTTGTTCTATCTTCCTTCTCCTGACAGTGAAAATCTGGCTGTGATTTTCATGGGTGTATTTATTTGTCAAATGCAGTGTATGTAGTCAATTCTCCAACCCCCAACAGGGTAGCCTATGTGATGGTGCCCTTGCATAGGTAGACCTTACCTCCCTGATAGAACCTGCCAACTGACTTTTGGATGGAAGGAAAAAGAAAGGAGTGAACACAGGAAGGGAAGGCTTTAAAAATAAAAAAAAAAAAAAATGAAAAACTGTCAACAACTGCTGCCCCAATGTATAAAGAGTACCACTGCTCTTGTTTATGATACTGTCAGAGAATGTTGTTGTCCCACTCCCATACAACTGCTTTGGCTGTCGCTTAGCAAGGACAAGAAAATGGTAACAATTGTAAAAATTATGGGCAAATAACTATGAGGAATAAACACTATGAAAAATTTGGACTTACCCCTCTAGCAGCAAGTTCCATTTCAGTACTATCCCAGTGATCAGTTTGCTCCAAAAAGTAGATCATTTCATCAAAAACATCTTCAAACTTCTTTGGATTCTACAGAAGAAAACACATTTTAATCCTGAACTCAACAACAAGGCTCTGGCGTACAAAGTAAGCAAGTTACTTTTCAAGGCACATTTGTCAGATCTTAATTCAATTAGATTAATTAATTGAATTAGAATATAGTTTCAAGCTATGCCAAATGAATTTGATTTTCTATTTGGTTCTAATTTGCAGAAGTCAAGACTAAGATTCTTAGTCAAGGGTCACCGCAAACTTTTTACGACTCAAATAAGTCTGCCTCTTGAAGTCAGTTCTGAAGATGAAAATCTAATTATAGGGGACACTATGTGATGCTTTCGGTGCAGAACTGCTCCTTCCGGAGGAACTCTAGTTCAGATCCCCGGTTTCACCTGCCAGGAAAATGTCAAGAGAGTCATATAAGATTTACATGGGAATTTCAAAATAATTAATACCACTTTATGTTTCCTTAGTACTTTATCTTTAAAGTTGCTTTCCCATGTACTGTTTATTTAATCATTATAACAACCTTCTGAAATACAGTAATAAATAATCCTATTGATTAAATGAGGGAGTTGGGGTTCAAAGAGATTGGATCTGAAAACCAGGTGTGTAAATGGCTCAGGAAAGGCCCATCTGATTCTCCTCTCATCGCCTGGGCAAACCTCACAGAAAGTCAAGCCATTCCTCACATCTCAATGGAATTCTTGTCACTGCTTCTGCCTTATTCAGTCCCATGATCATAAATGAATAAGAGGCAGCTGGATTTGTATTCCAGACTTTTGCAACCAATGCTATTTCCTGTGACTCTTCCTGAACGCGACGAGGGGAGGTAAAAGATGAGGTATTAGTGGTAATAACAGTGGGGTAATTATAGTAGATGATTCTCACCATAACATTCACAAATTTTGTGGCAAATCAGGACTAACCTGATGACAAACAACTTGGTAAAAAATGGTACAGACTTTATACACAAAAAATAAATCAAGCCAAGAAGAAATCAACGTTCTTTGAGTTATTTATCTTTAGTAAGTGAACCTTTACAATTATCTAGAAAAGCTTTTTCTCCTATTAAAATTTAATGTACTTTTTCATTTCAACCAAAAAGACAATTAAAAACTTGCCAGCAAAGCAAGTTTACCTTTCGTGCTTTAACAATTAAAGCAGATAAAATCTTCCTTCCACTCTCAGCAAGGAATATCCTGTTGGCTGTTTCTGAAAGAATTACCTGAAAAATCACCCATTCCCAAACAAAGAAAAAAGAAACATATAATGAATTTGAATGGACATCCAACTTCACAGCACATCTATGCAATAACCATCCTAATACAGTTAATGGATGACACGTGATGCTGTGTCAAAACGCAGACACAGAGAAAGTCCAAATTCATTAAAAGAGCTCTTGAAACCACAAAAAAAATTAAAGGTAGATAAATTTGAATTTAAATTCTGTTCAGTACCTTATTAGAAAATCTAAAGTAAGTTTTATATAGCCCCAAGACATAAGAAAACAAAGATATTTTGTTATTAAATGACCTTATTTAAAGAAATCGATGATTTTAGAATTGACTCAAACTTTTAAAAAAGAACCTAGAATACACACTGTTGATAACAGAAAAGGTTTTTATTTTAGGCAGCCATTTTTGTACACCTGCAACCATCAAAATATCCTATTTTGGGGGCCAGCATTGTGGCACAGTGGGTTAACTGGCCTCCTGCAGTACTGGCATCCCATGTAAGTGCTGGTTCTAGTCCCAGCTGCTCTACTTCTAAGCCAGCTCCTTGCTAATGCACCTGGGAAAGCAGTGGAAGATAGCCCAAGTTCTTGGGCCCTTGCTACCAACATGGGAGCCCAGGATGGAGTTCCTGGCTCCTGGTTTCATTCTGGTCCAGCCCCAGCTGTTGCAGCCATCTGGGGAGTGAACCAGCAGATGGAAGACTTTCTGTGTGTATGTGTGTGCGTCCCTCTCTCTGTTGCTCTGCCTTTCAAATAAATAAATAAATAATTTTTTAAAAATATCCTATTTTAGGGCCAGCCCTGTGGCACAGCAGGTAAAGCCTGCATTGCCAGGATCCCATATAGGTGCTGTTCAATTCTCAGCTGCTCCACTTCCAATCCAGCTACCTGCTAATGCACCTGGGAAAGCAGTGGAAAATGGTTCAAGTGCTCAGGCCCTTGTACCCACGTGCAAGACCCGATGAAGATGCTGGCTCCTGGCTTTGGCCTGGCCCAGCTCTGGCCATTGTGTCCATTTGAAAAATGAATCTGTGGATAGAAGACTGCTTTCTCTGCCTCTGTCTCCTTCTCTCTCTTTCTGTAAATCTGTCTTTCAAATAAAATAAATAAATCTAAAAAAAAAACTGTATTAAAAAATCTTATTTTGACAAAGTGTGGTGGATGTGGGAGAGGACGGTGACAAGTAGAAATAGATGAAGGGGAGTAGCAGAAAAGAGAAACAAACTTGGTAGGGTTGGTATCTGGCATCAGAGACAGGGATGATAAAGAGCAAAGAGCCATATTGTCGATATGCACTGGGCTCTCTAACTTGAGGGTGAGATGGAGCAGCTGGGTGAATCTCTTAATGTTAGACAAAATACCTGAAAAGCCTGTCGAATACAGTGAAGTTTGGCAAGAAAATCACTGTCTCCCAGGCACTCCAACATTTCAGTTCTATGTAATAAAAAGGGGAGATAATTGTTAAACTACATTCAAGAGCAAGCCTACAACAAATCTGGATTCAAACAAGGCTTAACCTCAGGACTTTAATATAAAACATATGTCTTCTCAAAACTGACAGAACATGTTTTTAAAAAGTTTTTTTTTCAACTTGGGTCTAAAAAGAATTATTCCCAGTTCTCATAAACATTTTAAATAAACAGTACACAAACAAAACAACAGCACCTTCATACTTTCCATAAACATAAGCAAAACTGAAATGGTACCTCAGTACTCTTGAGGAAATTTTTCCTTCTTCAACTAAATGCATGGCTTCTTCATAAAAAGGGCAGTGGCAAAGAGACTCCAGGCTGTAGGTTTGCCGCCCTTCTCTGTGCTCTGCAAGCTACAGACACAGTGGGTTAGAACAGGCTATGCTGACACAAGAAGAAAAGCTACACAAGCAAGAAAATAGGATCTCACTGATGTCAAAATATACTAAATTGGATTAATGCCCCCCAAAAATCACAGTTGTACAATAATAAGATTTGAATTCACTTTTGCTTCAAAATTCAGTTGTTGAAAAGTATAACTTTGTAACAAGCTACATTCATTTTCTTTCTTAAAATTTTATTTATTTATTTGAGAAGCAGAGAGGTAGGGTGGAGAGAGAGAGAGGAAGAGAGAGGGAAAGCAAGCAAGCTCCCATTTACTGGTTCACACACCAAATGCCCAGGCACTGCAGATGTTAGGAGCCAAGAACTGAACCCAAGTTTCCCATATAGGTGACAGGAACTCAATCAGCTTGGCTGCCTACCAGGGTCTGCAATAGCAAAGAGCTGGAGTCAGGAGGCAGAACCAGGAATCAAATCCTGGTATTCCAATGTGGGAAGCAGGTGTCTTAAACACTAAGTTAAATGTCTGCTCCTTACTTCATTTTAAATCCAACTACTTATATCAATAGTGCACAAGAAAGCAAGATCTTATAGTTCATGAGGAAGACTAACTGAGGAGGCGGCTGCTGTCATGCCGTGGTGGGCAAAGCAGCTGCTGCTGTGACACTGGCATCCCCCATGGTGCCAGTCCATATCCTGGCTGTTCCACTTCCCAACCAGTTCCCCGCTCATGTGCATGGGAAAGCACTGGAGGATGGCTCAAGTATGTGGGCCCCTGCACCCACTTGGGAGATAAGGATAAAGCTTCTGGCTCCTGGCTTCGGCTTGGCCCAGCCCTATCTATTGCTGCCTTTGAGGAATGAACTAGCAGATTGAAGAGCTCTCTCTCTCTCTCTCTGTCTCTCTGTCTCTCTGTCTCTCCTCTCTCTGTAACTCTGCTTTTCAAATAAATAAAATCTTAAAAAAAGAACAGAGGAGGAAGCATTCAAAAAAAAGGCAGGAGGATTTTATTATCCAAGAAATACTTAAAAATATTACAACTCGGCAGGCGCCGCGGCTCACTAGGCTAATCCTCCGCCTGCGGCGCCGGCACACAGGGTTCTAGTCCCAGTTGGGATGCCGGATTCTGTCCCGGTCGCTCCTCTTCCTGTCCAGCTCTCTGCTGTGGCCCAGGAAGGCAGTGGAGGATGGCCCAAGTCCTTGGGCCCTGCACCTGCATGGGAGACCAGAAGCACCTGGCTCCTGGCTTCGGATCAGCGTGGTGCGCCAGACGCAGCGGCCATTGAAGGGTGAACCAACGGCGAAGGAAGACCTTTCTCTCTGTCGCTTTCTCTCACTGTCCTCTCTGCCTATCAAAAAAAAAATTACAACTCATGATTGTAAATTGTGAAATTATTTATGAAAACATCAAAACGTTCTATTTGGCTATTCTAAGAAAATTGTTTTTATGTAGCTTTGGTTAATTTATTTTTAGATTTATTATTTGCTGGTGGCTGCTTAACCTGCAGCACCACAATGTCTGCCCCATAACAGCTTTTTTTTTTTTTAAAGATTTTATTTCTTTATTTGAGAGGTAGAGTTACAGACAGTGACAGGGAGAGAAACAGAAAGGTCTTCCATCCACTGGTTCACTCCCCAAATGGCTGCAATGGCTGGAGCTGAGCCAATCCAAAGCCAGTAGCCTGGAGCTTCTTCTGGGTCTCCCACATGAATGCAGGGACCCAAGCACTTGGGCCATCTTCTACTGCTTTCCCAGGCCATAGCAGAGAGCTGGATCGGAAGAGGAGCAGCTGGGACTAGATCTGGCGCCCACAAGGGATGCCAGCGTCACAGGTGGAGGCTTAGTCCACTACACCATAGCACTGGCCCTTGGTTAATTTTTGTATAACTGAAAAACAGCCACTTGTTCCTGGCTAGGATAACAACTTTATAAATGGATTTCTACTCTCTGACAGTTCATCAACAACAATTGTAAACACCATATAGCCAGTTGAGAAAAAAACCTCTGGGGTGATTTAAATTTTTAACATCAGGTCATTCATGGAGTAGAGTCCTATATTTTTGTCTTCTTTTAAGCATGTTTTATTGAGATATAATGAAAATTCCATAAAATTCACCCTTTTAGGACTTCAGTCTTTTTCAGTGGTTGAGCAAATCCCATTGTATGGATAGAGACCACGTTTTCATCCATTCCTCACAGCTTGGGTTGCTGGCACTTTGGGCTATCATGAGGAATGCAGCTGTGAACATCTGTGTACATGTTTTGTGTTGGTATGTTTCCAGTTCTCCTGGTACACACCCAGGGTCACTAACTCAATGTTTTTTTATTTTCTGAGGAACTGTCAAACTGTTTTTGTAAAGTGGCTGTCCATTCTCCATTACCCTCAGCAATCTATAAAGATTTGAATCGAATTTTTCCACATCCTCAATAACAAGTGTCATTGTCCATCTTCTTTACTATAGCCACCATAGTGGATGCGAATTGATTTTGCATTCCAAATGATTCATGGTGTTGGCATTTTATCACTAACTTATTGGCCATTTATGTATTTTCATTGTAGAAGTATCTATTCAAAACCTTGATCCCTTTTTCAAACTGGGTTATCTGTTCATTTATTATTGAGTTATAAGAGTTCTTTGTATACTTTAATTTTTCAAGTTTTACTATTAAGACATTTATTTATTTAATTTGAAAGGAGAAGAGAGAGCAACAGAGAGAAAGATTTTTCATATGCTGGTTCACTCCCTAAATTGCCCCAATATCCAGGTTTGGGCCAGACTAAAAGCAGGAGCCAGGAACTCCATCCTGATCTCCCGTATGGGTGGCAGGAGCCCAAGCTCTTGGCCATCTTCCACTGCTTTCCCAGATGCAACAGCAGGAAGTCGGACTGGAAAAGCAACAGCAGGGATCCAAATGGAGGCACTGATGAAGGATTCTGGTGTCATAAGCAGCAACTTAACCCACTCTGCCACAATGTAAGTCCCTATATTTTCTTTTTTTAAAAAAGACTTGTAAACATATTTATCTTTAAGGCAGAGCAACAGAGAGGGAGGGAGGGAGGGAGAGAGAGAGGGCTCGCTTGCTTGCTCTTCTATTTGCTGGCTCACTCCTGAAATTCCCAGCCAGGGCTGGACCAGACTGAAGTCAGAAGCCTGGAATTTCATCAGGGTGTCCCACATGGGTGGATGGGGCCAAGCACTTGGACCATCATCCACTGCCTCCCAAGAGCATTAGCAAGGAGCTGGACTGGAAGCAGAGCAGCCAGGATTTGAACAGGTGCTCATAAGGGATGCCAGCAACACAAGTAGTAGCTTAACTTGGTGCACCACAATCTCAGCCCCAAGAGTTCTTCACATATTCTAAATACAAGCCCTTTGTGATACATATAATTTACAAATATTTTCTCCCATTCTGCTATTTTTTCACCTTTTTGTTGATATTAGTTGACGCACTTAAGCTTTTACATTCATTCATTCAAGAAACAGAGAGAGAATGTGAGTTCTTCCATCTTCTTGTCTGCTCCCCTCAACAGGTTGAAACCAGTAGCTAGAAACTCAATGCAGGTGTTCCACGTGCATGGAAAAAATCCAATTACTTGAGCCATTAAGGCAGCTTCCCATGGCCTACACTAGCAGAAATCTGGATTCTGGAGCAGAGCTGAGACTTGAATTCAGGTACTCTGACATGGGATGTGGGCATCTTAATTGACGTCAACATCTAAGCTAAACACCTGCCCCAGCTTTATTTTTTCCCCATAAAATCCAATTAGTCTATTATTACTTTTATCTCCCTTAACCTTTACTTCTCATCACACAGAACATCAAGGTTAGCCAGGGGTGAGTGATTAGGGTCTTTTAAGGTCTTTCCTGGGTGTGTGCATAGCCTGATTCCCAGTAATAGATTGAGTCTTTTTCCCAAGCCCCTTTTGACAGTCTCATTGCCCAGTTTTCCTATTCCAAAATTTTAAAAATTTATTTTCATCTTATTTGAAAGACAGATAGCAAGAGAATCACAGAGAGATAGGGACAAAGATCTTCCATCCACTGGTTCACTCCCCAAATGCCAGCAACAGTTAGGGCCAGGCCAGGCTGAGAGCAAGGATGTCAGAACTCCATCCAGGTCTCCCAGGTGGGTGACAGGGACTCAAGCACTTGAGCCATCCACTGCTGTCTCTCACGGCAGGCATTAGCAGCTGGATCAGACATGCAGTAGCCCACACTCAAACCACGTACTCTGATATGGGATGTAGGCATCTCGGGCCTTGACTTAACACTTTGCCAAAAGCCCATCTGTGCTCCAACTCTTTTATCTCCAGATATTATGGCCACCTCAGGCAGCTGCAATGGTTAACAACTGCCAGTGATTTCTTTTCAAAATGGCACTAGGGATAAGACTTTGCACTCAGAGTGAGCTCTAAGTCAGGTCACAGAACGACAAGTCCTGAGATTGCAGCTTTGCAGAGAGTTGTCGAATAGTAAAAGTTCTCCAGGCATAGGGCTTTTGCGAAACACCAAAGCCATTAAATTCCTTGCAGCAGCTGCCAGTTCCTGGCTTCCACAGCTCCCACAGTTGAAAGACTTGGTTTTCATGACTCATGTGGAGAGGGAGATGGAGACAGGGCAAACTAAACACCCACAAAGCTCACGGCTTTTATGAAGATTCAACCGTTTTTCTTGAATAAACATTCCTTGAAATGTTGCAGGTCTTCTGTCCATTTTCAGAGTTCTAGAAATGTTGATTTTCACAGCTTTTGCCAGTGTCCTCTTTGCTTTTGTGAAGGCCCGGTTTGGCCATCTTTACTCCACTGCTCCCTAAGTACTTCTCCAGGCCTTCGTTCTGGCACTTCACATGCATCTGGTGCTGTACCACATGCTTTGACTTGATTATCTCATTTATTTCTTACACTAACTCGTAAGTTAGGTACTATAATTATCCACATTTTACAGATGAAAAGTAGCAGGAACTTGTACCAAGTCCCATAACTAAAAGATAAGATTTAAATGCATGCACATTATTCTAGGATATTTGATCTTTTTAAAGAAAAAAAATTTAAAGAAAATTTTTAAAGGAAAAAATATTTAATTTGAAAGATGGGAGTGGGGGTTGGAGAGAGAGAGAGAGAGTGACAGAGAGATAGAGAGGGAGAGAGAGAGAGAAAAAAGAGAGAAAGGCAGAAAGTTCTCATCTATTGGTTCATTCCCCAAAAGCCTGCAACAGCCAGGACTGAGACAGGCAGAAACCAAGAACTCAATCTGGGTCTCCCATGTGGGTGACAAGACCCATGTGGGTGAGCCATCACCTGCTGTCTCCTAGCGTGCACATTGGTAGGAGCTGAAATCAGAATGGGGTCAGCACTCAATCCTGGGTACTCTGATCTGGAATGCAGCTCTCCCAAGCAGCATCTCAACTATTACACTGCAAACCCATTCCCAGAATTTATACCCTTAAGCACTAAACTATACCTTCTCTACCCAAAGAACCAGGGAATAAGAAGTTTCAGCAAATATGTCTATTAGACTATAGGCAATATAATACCAAGAAGATGTATTGATATGACATTCTCCAGCATTATGTATTCTCTGCTGTTAACATCTCCCTTCATATTTTAAGGAACATCAGTTTTCCTAAAGGCAAAGTATTATGAGGTTAAAAAAATAATCCTAACAACTTTTATGAAGTAACTCAGAATGGAATTCCTACCAGGGGAAAAAATCCAAGAAGGAAACTGGGGCTCTAATTAAGCTCCAGATAAAATAATTTATACTAATCAAAAGTGAAGAAATCCAGCAATAAGAGATTCCAGGTAAAATCTTGACTGATTGGTCTACTTAGCTTATTTGTTGTTTTGGCTAAAGTAATCATTTAAATAAGCCTCCTAAAATAGGCCTGCAGCTGTGAAAAATAAATCACGCTGAAGATTTAATACCAACTAACAGTATAATCAACTGTTCTTAAAGGATAATGGCAACTCAGAAACATTTATTTAAATCATTAAGCTTAAAAATTTCAAAGTAAAAATCATTAAAATGTTGGTTGAAATTCTCATTTTAGAATACATCTTATAGAAAGAATTTTTCAATGAAATTTCCGAAAACTTTTTCAACAGTTTCAGAAAAAGTTAACATTCAACTAGAGCTGGCAAGTTACTTCAGAAGCAGAGGTCAACAATACAGTTTAATCCCAGATCTGGAAACATGCAATTTACCAGAAAAAGGGATTTTTTATTTCTGTGTGAGCTGAGACTTGAAATAGCCTGTATTTTTAAATTATTCTTCCCTCAAAGGGGCATATTTAAAAAATTCATTTACCTATTTTCAATAGAAAAGTAATATGATACTAGTTTATAGGAAAGCATCATCCTGTCTTATTAGTTATCTCTCCTATTTCACAAAGGCTGTTAAAAATGACCATGGAAGAAATTAAGTCAATAACAGTAACAATAATAATAGCTACAATAAAAACAGATAATTCCCACAGATGAAGCAACCAGTGAAAGCAATGCTTAGGGGTTAGCTGAAGATTTCAAACATCCTAAATTACTTTTCTTGCCCTCTACAAGTTTGGGCCTCATCTTCCAAGGCTTGTGCTGACTTTGCTGAACGTGATATAGTATTTTCAAAAGCCTTAATTCATTATCCCAGACCATGAATGAAACGTCTGAAGGCTCAAAACTATTTTAATAGTTAAAATATTTAATATTTTAATATAGATCATTCTCATATGTTTACATTTTCTTTTAAAGTCAACCACCTAAAATTACAAATAGAACTTATATTTAAAGAAAGCAGGATGCTAGCTCTCTGTATTCCTACTTTATTAGGAGAAAAGAAATTAAAAAAAAAAAAAGGGAATGAACCTACAACAGCCACAATTCAAACTGGACCTCATGATTCTCTCATTCCAGTTACTCAGACCATAACACAAGAGGGCCAACCAGTGCAACTCAGAGTGCACTGTGGACATGATGAGGAGTGATTTCTGAGAATAAGTCCTGACAGCCATCACTTCTACCTTGCTCTCTTGGATCACTCCCTCGGGGCAGGTGGGGGGAAGCCAAGTATCATGCTGTGAAGATACTCAGAGTCCTACAGAAAACTCCACTTGGTGAGTCACTTAGGTCTTCCACCAAAAGGTAGCACAAATCCACATTCATGTGAGATCTTGGGAGCAGATCCTCCAGTTACAGCCACACTTTAATGCTTTCACAGCCTTCCCTCCTCAGATGATGATGATTCTTAATATTGATTGGTGCTGGGGCTGTGCTGTGCTATAGAAAGTTAAGCCTCTAGCTGCAGTGCTGGCACCCTAAATGGGTGCTGGTTCCAGTCCTGGCTGCTCCACTTTTAATCCAGCTCCCTGCTAATGTGTTTGAGAAAGCAGCAGATGATAGCCCACTGCTTGGGCCCCTGCACCCATGTGGGAGACCCGGAAGAAGTTCCTGGCTCCTGGCTTCAGCCTGGCCCAACCTTGGCCATTGCAGCTACTTAGGGAATGAACCAGCAGATGGAAGATATCTCTATCTTTCTCTTTCTTTGTGTCTCTCCCCCATCCCACCCCCCACCCCCGCCTCTGACTCTCCTTCTCTGTAACTCTGACTTCCAAATAAGTAAGTAAATCTAAAAAAAAAAAAATACATACACACATTGCAAAGTGGTAATTTTAAGAAAAACTAAGCCAACAGCTAAAAACTGCTCCATCTGTAATATTGATTTCTATTGCATGACAATCTTTTTAACAGATGGAAAGCTTAGAAGTACAATGTGATAGTACTCTAACATTGAGAAGGCTTTGTAGAACCTGAAGGAAACATTCTGCTAACTGAAAGAAAGTGAAATACAAAATATCACATATTGTGTGATTCCATTTCCATGACACGTCCGGAATAAAGGCAAATCCATAGAGGCAGAAGGTAGATTATTCATTGCTAAGGGCTGGAGGGTGTGGGGGATAAAGAATTACTGCTAATGGCTAGAGGCTTATTTCACATTCTAGAATTAGAAAGTAGTTAGTGTTGGTTGCACATCGCTGTGAATGTACTAAAAACTGCTGTAATATACTTTTTGTTAAAAGGGTGAATTTTATAGCATGTGAGTTAAATGTCAGTAAAGCCATTACACTAAAAAAAGAGACTTCAGCTGTGGTTTCAAACCAATGTTTGGCAAAGCTTATACTGGAAAATCTTGTTAATTACTTTCACAAATGATTGACCTAACTCGGAAAAAGCCTATGCCAGGAATTGTTTAAATCTAAATAGCCATTCCATAAGGGCACCAGTTCGAGATCCAGGTGCTCCACTTCCAATCCAGCTCCCTGCTAATTCGCTTGGGAAAGCAGCAGAGGATGGTCCAACATGGGAGACCTGAAAGACCCCTGGCTCCTACCTTCAGCCTCACTCAGCCTGGGTCATTATGATCATTTGTGGAGTAAACCAGTGGATGGAAGAGTTCTCTGTCTCTTCTCTCTGTAACTCCGACTTTCAAATAAATCTTTAAAAAAATCTAAATAGGCAAGAAAATTTTCTAGTATTTCAGAATAAAGGTTTCAAATGATCAAAAACTGTTTAGCTTCCCAAAGGGTTCTAATGTTATTTTCCTAATGACTTTTCCCATTACTTTCCCCTAACTTAACTTCAAGCACTTGGTATATAACAGATGCAATTAAAAATTATTTTAAAACATTTCTTCTAACATAAAAATTCATTTTGAAACACATTCTGAGATCATGCATTTAAACCCTAGAAGCATCCTTATGATGTTTCTTGACTATTTAGTCCTTTGGATGTGTATTTATTTCACATTTTATTTTCCATGAGGATTTTTAAAGTTTATTACACCTTTGTAATTTAAACAGCAAATTCAAAGTGAGTACAATGGGGTGGGAAGAATCACTATATTCCTAAAGTTGCACTTATGAAATGCATGAAGTTTGTATTCCTTAAATAGAAGGTTTCTTTGGAAAAAAAATAAAATAAGTACAATGAACACTTGGCAAAATATATTTCAAAGTTATATATAAAAAAGAAAAAAGAAAGCTTTCAAACTGCAAAGTGAAGGTCTGTCTCTACACAAACCATCTACGACATAAGCATTTACAAATCAGAAGGAAAATATCTATATCAATAGTCAACAGAACAGAAAAACAGCTTTCCAATGGACCAAGTGAAGATACTGTGTTAACTGTAAACATAATAGTGCAACAGGACTTTTAAAATGTAAGCAATTCAAGAGGCAATATGATAAGCAATGGCTAAAATACACACATGCAAATTGTGGGGAGCAACTCGGACTAGACTAAGTTACTGGAATTAAGACTTATTCTATGCATCTGCTCTCCCACAATATGGCGCTGGGAGAGGAGAAAACAGCTTCTACACAGCTGCCTCCAGTTCAACCAATAAACTGTAGGACTTGCTCCTGATTGGAGAGCAGCGTACTCGGCGTGTGGGCAGCCGAGTTAGGATTGGCGGAGGAGGACTATAAAGGAGGAGAGAGACGGCATGCACCAGGAACATCTAAGGGGAACACCTGTGCAGCCCCCGAGAGAGCCGGCCGGCGGTGTGCCGCTCCCCTGCGGAAGTGGGGAATGTGGCAGGGGGAACCGCCCTTCCACGGAGGTGGAAGGGTCGGTAGCCAACCCGGGAAGAACCAGCAGCAAACCCGGGGAGGGCCGAGCAGACGAAAGAACAGCGCAGGGTCCTGTGTCGTTCCTCCACGAAGACGGGGAGCGACATAATGGTGCCATGACTCGGATATGAAGCCTAGGCAGGGTTCAGTGTCGTTCCTCCACGAAGAGGGGGAGCGACACAAATGAAAGATTACAAATCAGCACCGCTTTGAAACTGAGACTCAGAGTACAAAACCATGGGCCACTTCAAGATTTCCACACTTGAAAACAAATTCACACATCAGTTATAGATGTAATATTATTCATATGCAAAAAGATTTCTAATGCCTAAAATCTATCATAAAAGTGCAAATATCCTGATACAAAGTTACCCATCTGTGATTTTAAGTTATTTTAAGCAGAAAAAATTATGAACTTTTTTAAATTTAAAACTTATTTATTCTTCTATTTCTTTTTAAAAATTTTTGAGACAATGTATTTTTAAGTTGTAAAACCTAGTCAAAGGCTTAATGCTCTGCTAAATAAAGAATTCAAGTAAACAGTAAAAAGATCATAACTCAGTAGGAATATAGGAAACAGCTAAAAATTTCTCTTACTAGTCTCTTTTGGTACAGAATTTGAATCTTAATAGAAAAAGTACTGATAGATCTATAATTCAGTGACCAACATTGTTTATACAGTAGTATATTTATATAGCCTTTTCTCTTCTGCATATATATTTGTATAATATAGCATATATTTCTTAATAACATTACAACCATATTCATTACATAAAACTTTTTTTTTAAGATTCATTTATTTATTTGAAAGGCAGAGTTACAGAGATACATATGCAGAGAGACAGGTCTTCCATCTGCTGGTTCACTCCCTAGACGGCTGCAATGGCTGGAGCTACGCCGACCTGAAGCCAGGAGCCAGAAGCTTCTTCTGGGTCTCCCAATCGGGTCCAGGGGCCCAAGGACTTGGGCCATCTTCCACTGCTTTCCCAGGCCACAGCAGAGAGCTGGATCGGAAGTGAAGCAGCCAGGACTCGAACTGGCGCCCATATGGGATGCTGGCACTGTAGGCAGCAGCTTCAACTGCTATGCTACAGTGCTGGCCCCTAAAACTTTTAATGCTCTCTTCAGTTAACATACATTCCTGGGGCTTGTGCTGTGGCATTGTGGGCTAAGCCTCTGCCTGCAGTGCCAGCATCCCACATGGGTGTTGATTCCAGTCCTGGCTGCTCCACTTCTGATCCAGCTCTCTGCTATGGCATGAGAAAGCAGTAGAGGATGGCCCAAGTGCTTGGATCCCTGCACCCACGTGGATGACATAGCAGTTGTCATTTGGGATACAACACAGCTATATCAGAGTGCCTGGTTTGAGTCCTGGCTCCGTTGCTTCTGATTCAGCTTACTGCTAACATACTTTGGGAGGCAGTGGTGATGACTCAAGTACTTAGGTCCGTGACACCTGTGGGAGACTTGGACTGAATTCTGGGTTTCTGGCTTCAGATCGGCACATTTCAAGTTGTTGTGGGCATTTGGAGACTTAAATAACAGACAGAAGATCTCTCACTCTTTTTGTCTCCCTGCCTTTCAAATAAAAAAAAATTTTAAATCTAGTTCTTATTAAAAAGACTGCCCTTTATTATTTTAAAATTTTATTTGAGAGACAGAGAAACAAAACTTCCACCTACTGGTTCATTCTCCAAATACACACACTCAGAGGCCAAAACTGGAAGCCAGGAACTCAGTCCAGGCATCCTATGTGGGCTGCTGGAACCCAATGATTTGAGTCATAACTATTGCTTCCCAGGTGTGCAATAAGGAAGCTGGAATCAGGACCTAGACCTGGGATACTGAACCCAAGTATTGATATAGTATGTGAGCAACCTAACTGGTGTGATTTTTTTTTTTTTTATTTGTTTGAAAGCCAGAGTAACAGGAAGAGACAGAGAGAGAGAAATCTTCCATCCACTGGTTCATTCCCCAAATGGCCTTAACAGCCAGGGCTGGACCAGGCCAGAGCCAGGACCAGGAACTCCATCCTGGTCTCCCACATAGATGGCAAGAGCCCAACTATTTGGGCCATACTCCGCTGCCTTCCTTCAGGCACATCAGTAGGAAGCTGGATCAGAAGCAGGGTAGCCAGGACTTTGATGTGGGATGTTAGCATCACAGATGTAGCTTAATTCACTGCACCACATGCCAGTCCTGCAACTGGCCTTAACAATGAGGCCAAACACCCACTCTGAAGAATCTAAACATTTTAAAAACTCTTGATATACGCCGAATATTGCCTTTCATTAAGCTAATAGTTTAAATGCCTCATTCATAATCTATCACATAAGAAAATGCCCATCTAAGTATATGCTTGGGGCTGGCATTGTAGCATAGTGGGTAAAGCCACCACTTGTGATGCTGTCATCTCATATGCATACCATTTTGAGACCCAGCTGCTCCACTCCTGATCCAGCCCCCTACGAATATACCTGGGAAAGCAGCAGAAGATGGCCAAAGTGTTTGGGTCCCTGCACTCATGTGGGAGACCCAGAAGAAGCTCCTGGCTCCTAGCTTCAGCCAGCCCCAGCCATTGCAGCCACTGGAGAAGTGAACCAGAAGCTGGAAGATTTCTGTCTCTTCCTCCCTCTGGTGTAACTCTTTCAAATGAATAAATCTTAAAAAAAAAAAAAAATAAAGTATGTGCTTACACATCCACCTCCTCAAAGAGTCTATGAGCTCCTATAACATTCATCTTTGCATGCTGGTATCTGCTATATGCTAAATAAATGATGACTGAAACGAAATCACAGCCCAGTGGCAAAACCATGCTCTCCAAATGAAAACAAACAAACAAACAAACAAAGAAACCCTCATTAGGAACATACATGTCCTACCTCGGCTGCTGAAGCAAACGAATCAGTTGATGCTATACTCAAGGTGTCACGCAGGCCAAAGTCATCCACGTTCCCCTTCATTGTGACATCTGTATCTTTATCTTAAAAGCAAAAAGTGAAAAGTTCAGAAACTGATACACCTTGTCTCTGCCATATGCTATTTTCTATAGGTATTTTTTCTCCCTGGTATTTATTTAGACTACTAGATCTAAAAGAAAAACAACATAAATCAATGGAATATAATCTTTTTTTTTTTTTTTTGACAGGCAGAGTGGACAGTGAGAGAGAGAGACAGAGAGAGAGAGAGAGAGAAAGGTCTTCCTTTGCTGTTGGTTCACCCTCTAATGGCCGCTGCGGCCGGCGCGCTGCACTGATCTGAAGGCAGGAGCCAGGTGCTTCTCCTGGTCTCCCATGGGGTGCAGGGCCCAAGCACTTGGGCCATCCTCCACTTCACTTCCGGGCCACAGCAGAGAGCTGGCCTGGAAGAGGGGTAACCGGGACAGAATCCGGCGCCCTGACCGGGACTAGAACCCGGTGTGCCGGAGCCGCTAGGCAGAGAATTAGCCTATTGAGCCGCGGCGCCAGCCAGAATATAATCTTACAAGACTCTCAAAGAGTATCCATTGTTTGATCCTGAAACCCTGCCATGCAGAGAAGAAAGTATTATAAAGCAGATAATTTTCTTAAATCAAAAAAGGATCACATGTAATTCTGAAAAGGGCTTTTGCATATATTTATGTAATAAGTATAGTTGGCTTACCCACTACACATGGTAAAATTAACATATATGCCAAAACCAGTTTGAAAGACAGCAATTTATTTGTGATTGGTCTGGCCCAAACTGGGAGAACTGGAATGTTCATTCAAATCCAGTGAATTATTTTCATAAAATGTCTGAACAGTCACTCGTAGTGAGCTGATCAATTTGAGCAATTCCAGAAGACGTTTGTGAGTTCTTCAGGCTTTAAGACCTACTTTCGGGGCCAGAATTGTGGCAAAGTGGGTAAAGTTGCTGCCTGCAATGTGGGCATCCCATATGAGTGCCAGTTCATGTCCCAGCTGCTCCACTTCCCATGCAGCTCCCTGCTAATGGCCTGGGAAAAGCAACAGAAGATGGCCCAACTGCTTGGGCCCTGCTACCCACGTGGGAAACCTGGATGAATCCCCTGGCTGAGCCAGGCCATTGCAGCCACTTGGGGAGTAAATCAGATCTTTCTATCTCTGTCCCTCCCTCTCTGTAACTCTGCTTTCAAATAAAGAAATCTTAAAAAAAAAAAAAATGTACTTTAGGCCGGCGCGGCAGCTCACTAGGCTAATCCTCCGCCTAGCGGCCCCAGCACACCAGGTTCTAGTCCCGGTCGGGGCACCGGATTCTGTCCCGGTTGCCCCTCTTCCAGGCCAGCTCTCTGCTGTGGCCCTGGAAGGCAGTGGAGGATGGCCCAAGTACTTGGGCCCTGCACCCCATGGGAGACCAGGATAAGTACCTGGCTCCTGCCTTCAGACCAGCGCGGTGCGCTGGCCGCAGCGCGCCTGCCGCGGGGGCCATTGGAGGGTGAACCAACAGCAAAAGGAAGACCTTTCTCTCTCTCTCTCTCTCTCACTGTCCACTCTGCCTGTAAAAAAAATGTACTTTAAAAAACTGAACAGCCAAAAAAGATCAGATCTAGGTTCTTGATGCTTAGTATGCTTACTAGAGAGCCAAATATACATATTACTGCCCCAATGATTTTAAAGGGCTGAAAACATTTAAATACTTCCAAAATTATCAATCTGTTCACACAAAGACAGGCAATACACAGAATTCTGAATGGAGGTGTGAATATCTTTATATTTAACATTAAATTTTCAAATAAATTCTTGCTTACATAGGTGACTACACTGTAGGAATCTGTATACTTCAAGAATTATCAAAAGTATGAAAAACAAAGAATACAGATTTTTCTCATTTTCATTCTCAAACTGTTTTTCAGACACTTTATCCTCTATAAAAAGAAACCAGAAATCTCCCTAGCTTTTTATTCATCTGAATTTCCATTCCATCATTTCCCCCTAAATAAAACTCATTACTTTTACCAGAAATCTTACTGGTAAAATTCTTTTTAAATCTCATAAGTATCAGGAAACATAATTTGTGATTCTATATAGGAAGTATAGTTTAGTTTAAACTAAAGAATTGTACAACCAATTATATTCCATGTTCTAAACCAAATAGAAGTGAGAATAAGGCTCGGTTGGTAACAGATCATTCCTATTAAGTATCAAAAATGAAAATGAGGCCAGTGCTATGGTGCAGTGGGTTAAGCCACTGCCTAAGACTCCAGCACTCTACATTAGCAAGAGTTTGGTTTGAGTCCTGCCTGCTCCTCTTCTCATTCAGCTCCCTGCTAATGTGCTGGGGAGAGCAGCAGAGGATAGCAGAAGCACTTGGAACCCTGCTACCAGTGTGAGAGACCCAGATGGAGTTCAGGCTCCTGGCTTCCACCTGGTCCAGTCCCAGCCATTGTAGCCATTTGAGGAGCAAACTAGCAGATGGAAGATCTTCCTTTTTCCCTCTCTGTCTCTGCCTCTCTCAAATAAATAAATAAATAAATCTTTTAAAATAAATAAATAAAAGCACCTAACTGGGACAGGTACTTGGCCTATGACGCCTGCGTCCCGCACTGGAGTACCAAGTTCAATCCCATGCTCTGGCTCCATTGCCAGTTTCCTGCTAATGCAAACCACAAGAGGCAGAGATGAAGGCTCAAGTAGTTGGGTTCCTGCCACCCATGTAGAAGAATTGGACTGAGTTTCTGGCTCTCATCTTTGGTCCCAGGGAGGGTCCCTGCAGGCACTGAGGAGTGAATAAGAGATGGGAACTCTGTGTCTCTGCCTCTCAAAAAAATAAGTAAAAATTGTTAAATAAATAAATGTACCTCATTTTTCAGCTTAAGGTCTTTCTAGAATTAAATGAGTATTAATGGGACAAAATCTAAGGCTACTTCAAAAATATTTTAGAATTTTACATTTTTCTATCCACACATAAAAGAAAACAACAAAACTTTTATACTTATAAATTGCTACAAAACTGGAATTTTGGGATATTCAATTATACAAAAAAAAAGTCCCATCATTCTCTTTTCTGCACACATAGTCTTTATTTTTTTATTTAAAGATTTATTTATTTATTTGAAAGAGTTATACAGAGAGATAAGGAGAGGCAGAAAGAGAGATGTCTTCCACCTGCTGGTTCACTCCTCAATTGGATGCAATGGCCACAGCTGCACTGATCTAAAGCCAGGAACCAGGATCTTCTTTCAGGTCTCCCACATGGGTGCAGAGGCCCAAGGACTTGGGCCATCTTCCATTGCATTCCCAGGCCAGGGCACAGAGCTGGGTCAGAAGTGGAGCAGCTGGGACTCGAATTGGTGCCCATATGGGATGCCGGAACTCCAGGTAGCAGCTTTACCCAATAGGCTATAGTGCCAGACCCAACATATAATCCTTTTTAAAAAAAATGCACATACTGGGGCCGGCCCTGTGGCATAGCAGGTAAAGCTGCTGCCTGCAGTACTGGCATCCCATATGGGCACCTGTTCAAGTCCCGGCTGCCTCACTTCTGACCCAGCTCTCTGTTACGGCCTGGGAAAGCAGTAGAAGATGATCCAAATGCTCAGGCCCATGCACCCATATGGGAGACCCAGAAGAAGCTCCTGGCTCCTGGCTTTGGATCAGCCATTGTGGCCATCTGGGGAGTGAACCAGCAGATGGAAGACCTCTCTCTCCCTCTGCCTCTGTCTCTCTGTAACTCTTTCAAATGAATCTTTTAAAAAAATGCACATACATATACAAAGATAATTCACAAACATTTTTTAAATGTATTTTTTAAAGTTTCATTTATTTATTTATTTGAAAGAGTTTCAGAGAGAGAGAGAGAGAGAGAGAGAGAGAAAGAGTTCTTCCATCTGCTGGTTCACTCCCCAGATGGCCGCAACAGCTGGAGCTGCGCTGATGAGAAGCCAGGAGCCAGGAGATTCTTCTGGGTTTCCCATGTGGGTGCAGGCACCCAAGGACTTGGGCCATCTCCTACTGCTTTCCCAGGCCATTGCAGAGAGCTAGATCAGAAGTGGAATAGCCAGTACTGGAACTGGGGCCCATATGGGATGCTGGCACTGCAGGCATGGCCTTACCCACTATGCCACAGTGCCGGTTCCAATTCACAAAATTTAATCAGCAATTACAGCCTTCAAAAAAGGAAAGATTTCTTTTCTTAATTATCTTCCACTGTTAGTATTATTTGTGCAAAAAGAAAAATCATAATACAATTTCTGGATGTCACAGCATTCTTAAACTAAAATTAAAATTATAAGTCAATGAACTCTTTGTCCCATATGCCCTTTGCTATTTTCAGAGTAGAACACAGACATTTATCTTGTGTCACTTTACCTTTCAGACATTACCCATGAGCTGTTTAAAGTCTGTTTTACTTCAGTCAACAGTAACCGCCATTCAAAGTCATCCAAATCAGTTACCATGGTTGTACTTTATTCAAAAAAAAAAGGAACTAGCACAGGAAAATGGCTCAATTCCAGAGGAACTAGAAAGATTTACTCGTTAAGTCCAACTCCATAAACCACAGAGCATACTTCTTATTTCAATAACTGTTATTATTCCTGGAATGGCAGCTTAATAATTATGAAGAGAAATAATACATCTGTTTTTTAGATAAGCCAATAAAAAAGCATAAAGAAAGAATTTAGGGCAATATCCCAAATGGACTGCTTTCATGCATCGAATTAAAACTTAAAATACTCTTTCCAAAAAGTATCAATTCATATTTGTGACAATAAAACGATAAAATGGAAATCTGACACCAAAGGCTTCATCTTAGTCAATATTTTCAGAAACTTTTTACTACATTTCTCTTAAGCCAAAATGAGAGATCATTACACACCTACCACATTGACATGACTAAAATGGGGGGCGGGGGGAGGGAATGGCCTTTTTTTTTTTTTGGTCAAGTATGTACAGCAATGGAAACACACATTAACTGAGAGATGTGTGGACACATTAACTGAGCGAACCACTGTGGAAAGTTTGGCACTAGCCACAGAAGTTCAAGATTGTATTCTCTAGGATCCAGAAATTTCACTTTCGGGTATGTTTTATATGTATAAGAAATGTATGCTTATATGCATAAGATTGTTCCTAACAGCACTTTTTTTTTTTTTTTATTTTCAACAGGCAGAGTTAGACAGTGAGAGAGGGAGACAGAGAAAGGTCTTCTTCCATTGGTTCATCCCCCAAATGGCCGCTACAGCCGGTGCTGCACCGATCTGAAGCCAGGAGCCAGGTGCTTCCTCCTGGTCTCCCATGGGGTGCAGGGCCCAAGCACTTGGGCCATCCTCCACTGCACTCCCAGGCCACAGCAGAGAGCTGGACTGGAAGAGGAGCAGCTGGGACAGAATCCGGTGCCCCAACCAGGACTAGAACCCAGAGTGCCGGCGCCACAGGCGGAAGATTAGCCTAGTGAGCCACAATGCCAGCCCCTAACAGCACTTTTTATAATAACCTCAAACTGGCAAAAAACAAAGTGTCCACCTACTGTAGAATGCATAAACTGTAGTACATTCAGTTTGAATGAAATACTGTTTTATTTTATAAATACTATTCTTCATATAATGAAATACTATACAACAATGGAAATGAATGAACTGCTGCTTGATCTAAGCATATGGAGGAATCTAACACAATGCTGAGTGATGAACTCTATGTATGACCTCATTCAGACATAATTAAGAAATAGGCAGAACTAACCTACAATGATCAGGGCTACAAACTTATAAAACCCTAACAGAAAGCTAGAAAGCAATTACCTAAGCATCAGGAATATGGTTAGTTCTGGGGGTGGGTAGAAAGGACACTGATGTGGAGGGGGTCCAAGGAGGCTTTCTGGGGGAGCTGGCAATGTTTTATGTTTTGGTCTACATCAGTTATACAACAGTGTGTGGTAAGTCACGGCACTTGCTTTATGCACTTTCCTCTAAGGGTTTAAACAGAAGGAAAGAAAAGGAAACAGTATTGGTTATATATCCTGACCACAAATGGCTGAGAACAAAACAGGTTCAGTTATAGCTTCAAAGGCAGGGGAGGGGCTGGTGCTGTGGCGCAGCAGGTTAAAGCCCTGACCCAAAGCAACGGCACCTCGTATGGGTGCCGGTTCAAGACCTGGCTGCTCCATTTCCTATCTAGCTCCCTGCTATGGCCTGAGAAAGTAGTAAAAGATGGCCCAAGTCCTTGAGCCCCTGAACCCACGGGGAGACCCAGAAGAAGCTCCTGGCTCCTGGCTTCGGATCAGCGCAGCTCTGGCCATTGCAGCCAATTGGGGTGTGAACCAGGGGATGGAACACCTCTCTCTCTCTCTCTCTCTGCCTCTCCTTCTCACTCTGTGCAACTCTGACTTTCAAATAAATAAATAAATCTTGAAAAAAAAAAAAAGGGCAGGGGAAAAGAGAAGAAAGACAACTAGTGCTTTCTGTATTTCGATGTTGGCAATGAAACTGTAAATTATTATTAGATATGAATTTTACTTCCTGATTGATATATTATACTATGAGTCTTCTCATTTTATTTCTTTTTTAAAGATTTACTTATTTGGTAGGCAGGGTGACAGAGAGAGACAGAGATATTCCATCAGCTGGTTCACTCCCCAAATTCCTGCAATGACCAGGGCTGGGCCAGGTCAAAGCCAGGAGCTGGGAACTCCATCCTGGTCTCCCACGTAGATGGCAGGAACGCAAGTACTTGAACGATTATCTGCACTAGCAGGAAGCTGGACTGGAAGCAGAGTAGCTAAAACTTGAATCAGGTACTCCAGTGTGGGATGTGGGCATTCCAAACAACAGCTTAACCCACTGCACCACAAGGTCTGCCAAAAGTTTTCTCATTTAATGTTCAGTAAGCTATGGAACAGAGAGGTTAAGTAACTGATCTTAAATAACACAGTTTAAGAAAGAGAAGGGCATGATTCAAACCTGGGTCATCTGATACCAGATTCTATGCTAGAAACAATAAAGTGGTCTCATGTCTATTAGGCTCATGAAATGAGATGTTCTATTAAATATAAAATACACAATGGATTTTGAAGACTTAATACCAAGAATATAGGATATGTCACTAATATGAGCTTAAGAAAATATATCATTAATGTTAATTTCATGTTTCTTTTTAGCTTTTAATATGGTTACTAAAAATTTTTAAATTACATTTGTGCCTCACATTGTATTTCTCTTGGACAGAGCCATTACAGCATTTCTTTTTTTTTTTTTTTTAAGATTTATTTATTTATTTGAGAGGCATGGTTACAGAGACAGAGAAGGAGAGACAGAGAGTTCTTCCATCCTCTGGTTCACTCCCTAAATGGCTGCAACAGCTGGAGGTGAGCCAATCTGGAGCCAGGAGCTAGGAGGTTCCTCCAGGTCTCCCATGTGGGTGCAAGGCCCCAAGCATTTGGGCCATCCCAATGCCTTCCCAGGCCATAAGAAAGGAGCTGGATGGGAACTGGAGCAGCCAGGATTTGAACTGATGCCGATATCAGATGCCAGTGCTGCAGGTGGAGGATTAGCCTATTACGCCTCAGCACTGGCTCCAAGCATTTCTTTTTCATCTTATGGACAGTACAAAGAGCTTACTAGTTCTTTTGACCATTCAGATTGAATTCAGATTTCTAAATACAGTTTTCTTAAACATTTATTTATTTATTTGAAAGGAAGAGTAACAGAGGGAGGTGGGGATAGACACAGAGAGACAAATATCTTCTATCCACTGGTTCACTTCCCAAATGGCTGCAAAAGCCAGGGCTGGTCCAGGCTAAAGCCAGAGCCTGGAACTTCAACCAGGTCTTCCATGTGGGAGACAAGGGCCCAGGCACTTGGGCCATCATCTACTGCCTTCCCAGACACACTTGCAGAGAGCTAAATCAGAAGAGGAGCAGCCGGGACTCAAACAGGCACTCCAATATGGGATGCTGGTGAGGCACACAATGGCTTAACCACAAGGCCAGTCTCTCAACTCACATCTTTTGAGTGACTATGATATGCCCAGGCATTCTGCTAAGTGCCTTCACAAAGTATTTTAACTATGTGCTTGCTACACAAGACTAGCCTGTTGTGTCCAATGAATGCTTTATTATAACCAGAACAAAAGAAGTTACTTTTCAATCAGATGGCTCTTCAGCTGGTTTTCAGAGCTCTCCATGGTCTCTGATCGTCCTTACCTAGCCAGAGTTAATTGTCATTAATTACTTCAAAACTCCTTGGCTCTAACTGAGGGGACAGTATATTCACCACACTCCGACCTGTCACACTGTAATGCAATGGGTAAAAGATCGCGCTTTGGAGCCAGTTGGCCAACATGCAGATCCGGATCATAGATTTGCTACATATTATCTAGATAAACTGAGGATACTGACTTCATAGAGCTGTTTTAAGGATTAAATCAAAGATTTGTGGAGGCATAGTACTTTGTGTACAATGTGCACAAAATAATTTTCACTACATTATTACGTATTCACACATGCATTCTTTACTCAAACCTCTTGTTCCTTCAAGGTATGTACTACTCCCCTGCTCCCTTGTCCCCACCCTTCACCTAACATTCAGTTCAATTATGATCTCCTACAGTCATCCTCCAAAATTATGTAATTTGCTTTTTTTCTGAAAAGCAGCAGAGCACATGTTAAAATCATGGGTCATGTGGCTGAATTCAAATTCTGATTCCACAGATTATTAGCTGTGTAACCCTGGGCAAGTTTCTTACCTCCTCTGATCCTCTGTGTTATTTATTTATAAAATGGGAATCTACCTCACAGGCTTATGTGAGGACTAAAAGAGTTTCTATAATTATAAGCTGGCCATTCATATCACTCAAAAGACTAGTGTGTAGTACTTAATAAGCCACATACATTTTATTTAACTATTGTCTGAACATGTAAAAGAGGACAATCTTTCTATCCAACTGGACTGAAGCAACTTAAATGGGGGCCTTTCCCCCCTTTTCTTTCTCTGACAGTTACTATAGTTCTCAGGAGTACTGAACACATTATAAACGTTTAAATATTGGCTCATATAAACTAAAATTTGTTGTTATTATAAACTGACCATCCACAGGGCATGAAAATCTCTAAAGAGCTTGCCATATATTTCTTTGGATCATATTATCTGTGATACGAATTTAACTTGTTTTTATAGCCATGTTAAATATCTCATGTTCCTAATTCTCAGCCCTAAATTAATTAGACTGATAATACCTTCTTATAAATCTGCAATATATAGCTTATATCCCTTAATGAATGATAATAAGCCTTAGAAATATCCAAAAATGCACCACAAATTGAAGTAGCTCCTCCCTCCCCTTTCTTTAACTTTTTAAAATAACTAAATCTAAAATTTAAAAATTTTTTTGGGGTGAGCATTTGGCACAGCAGTTAAGACATCACTTGCGATCTCTGCATCCCACATGGGAGTGCCTGGGTTCAAGTCCCAATCCTCGTCCTAATTGGAGCTTCCTGCTAATGCACACCCTGAGAGTCAGCAGATGATGTCTCAAGTACATGGATCCTTGACACCCACATGAAAGACCCAGACTGAATTCCTGGCTCCTGGCTGCTGCTTTGTCCAGTCCCAGCTGTTGTGAGTATCTGGAGAATGAACCAGCAGATAGAGGTCTCTATCTCTTTCTTTGTCTTTCAAATAAACAAAAAAAAATAAATAATTAACTGTAAAGTAATTTTTTACCTGTCTCAATCATCCAGAACTTTAAAAATATTCATGCACAAATGTAAACAGTGTTCTTTGTTCTTCGGAAGAACACTGAAACTACAATGTTTACTTTTAATTCTACTGTCATACTTTAGGCCAGAAATACGACTGGATTCGAGCTTTCTTTCTTCTTTCACAACCTCATAATTCACATATTAAGTTTTTCTCCAAAGCAGGATTTGCTTTAATAACTTAAAACAGAAAAAAACTAGAAGACATTTGAGTGCTGGATGCTAGAACTTCAGGCCTGGATCTACTTCCTTAGGCCAAGCCAAGTGGGTTTTCTGCTTCTCACTTTTCCCATCCCCAGGCACATTCTATTTTCTGTAGCTCAGAAGATAGGGGTCTATTTTAACCTCAGCAGATCCTAGAGGAGATTCCAAAGATGCCACTCTTTTTTAAACGCCAGGCTGTCCACTGTAGTTTTTGTAACACCAGCAAGAAGGGTAAGTCTGCCAAATGTCTCAGTGTCATCTGACTTCTATGTCAGCGGCTATTCTCCAGAGCGTGTTTAGCAATGTAAGTATGATTTGGAACCTTGTCCTTGCTATGGCTCTGTTAAAAATGGAAAAGCTCATGCGGTTGACAAGATAAGCTATTTTCCAGATTATGACATAATTTGTTTAAGTAATCAAGAGCCTAGAAAACTACTGCTGTTCTGTATTTTGTATAACTATCTGCCTAGTCACATTGTGCATTTTTCTTTTTTCCTGATGTGTTTTAAAATTCTAAGGCACTATTTGAGAGAAGGAACAAATTTTGAAACCAAAATCAGAAACAACAATTTTGAAAGGTGAAAGAAAAATAGCTTGAATTTTCTTAAGTTTTCCCTCAATGTGCCTCGATATTGAAAGGAGTAACAATGAAATTCACTTGAACAAAAGGAAAGAGAACTGATCAGTCCTTGATGTGTTAGGACTCAACGAGCTTCACTATGCAAAATGATAACACATGGACAAAAACAGCCTGCCACTATGACTTCACCCAACAGGAGACTTGCATCCACCACGCTGTCTCTGGCTTTGCCTATCTATTGAAACTTTCAGATACCCTAATTGGCCAACGTAACAACTGGCATTCCTAACTTGGAAAATACAACTGCCAATTCAGGCTGAATAACAGAAGGCTGACAAGAAAGAAGGGCACATACTTCAGATGAGTAAAAGCATTTTCTACCCTTTTTTAGGAGAAGAAAGAAATGACTGGATTAACCCAAAGTGGAGTATGAAGTAATTAAATCAGCATTTATAGAGACTTTAGTAGGGCTACTAAGTACAACTGGTCCCTCTGAATACTACACACAAGGCCCTGGCAACAATGACCATTAGGAGCAGAAATACATCCCATATATTCCTGGAGGGAAGGAGACCTTTTTCCAAGAGTGAAGAAGCCCTTCCCCACAAGCTCACATGTATCTTTTCCTAAGTCACACAAAGGCCTTTTAGGGCCAGTGAAGTACTGGACACAGAAGTCCAAGCTGTCAAGATCTAAGTCAAGAGGCTGGCATTGTGGCATAGCATAGAGCTTCTTCCAAGTCTCCCAAGCGGCTGGCAGGGGCCCAGGTAATCCACTGCTTCCCCAGGTGCATTAGCAGGGAGCTGGATCAGAAGTGGAGTAGCTAGGACAGGAATTAGCACCCATATGGGATACTGGGTGTGTGTGTCTCCTTCTGTCACTCTGCCTTTCAAATAAGGAAATCTTTTAAAAAAATAAAAAATTGCTGGGGTCTTAGAAACAAAAGAAATTCCTGTTGCTTGCCTTTGTCTCTTCAGTATCAAAGTAACAGCTTTTAAAAACATTTTTAGGGGTCAGCTTTGTGGCATAGTGGGTAAAGCCGTCATCTGCAGTGCCAGCATCCCATATGGGCACTGGTTTGAGACCCAGCTGCTCCATTTTTGATCCAGCTCTCTGCTATGGCCTGAGAAAGCAGTGGAAGATGGCCCAAGTCCTTGGGCCTCTGCACCCACGTGAGAGACCCGGAAGAAGCTCCTGGCACCTGGCTTCAGATGGGTCCAGCTCTGGCTATTACGACCATTTGGGGAGTGAACCAGTGGAGAGAAAACTTCTGTCCCTCTCTCTGTCTGTCTCTCTCTCTGCCTCTCTGTAATTCTGCCTTTCAAAAATAAATAAACCTTTAAATGTTTTTTAAGGTTTATTTATTTTATTTATTTTTTGTAGATTTTATTTATTTATTTGAAAGAGTTACACAGAGAGAGAAGGAGAGGCAGAGAGAGAGAGGTCTTCCATCCCCTGGTTCACTCCCCAATTGGCTGCAATGGCCAGAGCTGTGCCAAACCGAAGCCAGGATCCCATGTGGGTATAGGGGCCCAAGGACTTGGGCCATCTTCCACTGCTTTCCCAGGCCATAGCAGAGAGCTGGATAGGAAGTGGAGCAGCCAGGTCTCAAACCAGCGCCCATATGGGACGCTGGAGCTTCAGGCCAGGGTGTTAACCCGCTGCGCCACAGCACCAGCCTCTATTTATTTATTTTTGAAAGGCAGAGTTACAGAGACAGGGGGGAGACACCAGGAGAGAAATCTTCCAACTGCTGGTTCACTCCCCAAATGCCTATAACAGACAGGACTGGGCCAGGCCAAAGAGGTCAGAAGCCTGGAACTCTATCAAGGTCTCCCACGTGGGTGGCAGGGACTGAAACACGTGGGCCACTATCTGTTGTCTCCCAGGTGCATTAGCAGGAAGCTAGATCAAAAGGAAAGGCGGAGGTGGGATTCAAACCGGGCCCTCCAATATAGAATGTGGCCCTGCCAAGTCACAGCATTAACCTGTCAGGCCACGCCTGCCCCTCCAGCAATCTGTCTTCCCTGAACCTGGTATGACTTGCACAAATTACCTGCAGTTAGGCTTCACTGTGTGGCATTATTAAATTCCGTCAACATTCAAGAACATTAAATGTAACAAGAAGCAAACTGTGAAATTTTGATTATGAGCCTTAATGCATGGGAGATTACTAAGCCAAATTTCTCCCATGTTGTGCAACTGTACTCTCAATATTTAGAGGTCTGAGTACACAACTTAAGCCTGCAACTCATATCACTCCCTAAAAATAAGCCCTCGGGGAGTTTATCCTCTGACCACAGTGATTCTGCAGGACAGGAAGAACACAGGTCTCAGAACATCAAACGTGGGCCAAATGATAGAGGCTGCACTATCCCCTCTTGCTGCCTAGCTCATTCAACATTTCTAAATGTTCTGTCTGGCTACTTACCAAAACAGAAGAGTAATCTCTCTCTAGTGGAGAGGAGGTCCCACTTGACAGCTTTTCCTATTTGCTGCCAGGGAATTTGTGCAGTCAGTATTAGGATGGAAAAATCCTTAATTTTCTCTTAGAGAATGTCTCCAGGACTCAATAAAATCCTATGCATAATGGAGCAATATGAAAGAAAGATAAAATATTTAAACTCTGTTAGTCACCCTTTCATAATCGCCTTCAAATATATAAACTTGATTTGGACTTCTTATAATCTTCAGAAGCTTTCTTTTGCCTAAAGGTACAAAGCAAGGACCTTTACAATTCATCTCCCACCTCTCTCCTACTTTTTCTATGTTCCCAAAGCACAGCAGATTGACTCGCAGTTCCCTAAACAGGCTCTACTCCGCACCTGGATCCATATTACACGGCATGAAAAGTTCTTCCTGGTGGGCTGATCTTTAAGCAACAGTCATTCCTTTGGTGAAACCTGCCCTTTAACTCCCGCATGAATAATCATGATTTTCTTGGGTGTTTCCACTGCACTTCATAAACACGCTCCTAATCCTATCATGTACTTATTACTCCTCTGTGCTAATTTTTTAGATCTTTCTCCAAAACTATACTCCACATTGCCTAAAAGCAGTGGTGAAATCTTCACCTTTTTCTCCTTAGCGTCTTATACCATCCTTGATATGGACAAGAAAATTAAATGTTTGCAAGACAAATATTCCAGATCTAAGATTCTGTGAGTTCATTCTGCTCAAAAAATAGATTATGAAGGGACATAAACACATATCTGAAATATGTAAAGCAATGTTTTAGAGCTACAAAAATTCCTGGTTTGTTTTTAAGAGCTAAATTTATTCCTACACATCAGTATAAAAGAATTTTCAAAGTCCTTTGCTTCAGCCAAAAAAGCAACATTTATCAAACTTATGGCTTCAGAGTTGTCTGCTAATACTACTATTGCAAATACATACTGCTCTTTTTAGAAAACGTAAGCACACAAAATATAAAGCCGACTTAATTTTAGAAGGAAACTAATTAAAGAGTAATCAGCTTAACTTTATTTGCATAAACCATATCAACTAAATAATGTCCCCCAAGTAACTGTCAGCAAGCTCCATCTTTTGTTAATCAGCTTTATTTTTAAACTGGTATTAAATTCACTAAATAGCTTGACCAAAATGAGTAAATAATCATCTTAATTCCCAAACGTATTGTTACTGAAACAAGCTACCAAAACATGTAGACATAAACCCCACAACATAAACAGATATATAACACATACCCCATATACTTAGGATGATAAAGGAAATCTCCTAAAGTATGTCAAATCTTGTTGTTAACCCAGGGCTTTTTTTTTTAAATTTTTATTTATTTGCAAGGCAGAGAGAGAGAGAGATCTCTCATATGCTGGTTCACTCCCCAAACATCTGCAACTGATGCCAAAGCCAGGCATGCAGAAGTCACTCAATCCAGGTCTCCTACACAATTGGCAGGGACTCACTACTTGAGCCATCACGTGCTGCCTGCCAGAGTGCTTGTTAGCAGGAAGCTGGAGTCAAGAGTGGAGCTACCAGGACCAGGCCATGCAGGGCTGGGATTTCTGGCCTGACATCTGGTCATGGAAATCCTCGCTATTTCCTCTCCTTGGCCCAATAACTTCTGTAATCTTACTGCTTCTCTTTGGACTGTGTGTTTTTAATGCCATTGTTTGTTTTGTCTCTAACAGACTAAAAGCTGTCAAACTCCAAATGGTTGTCAGACAAGGCTTCCAGCCCATTCCATTGGATGACCTGAGCAGCCCTCTGGACCGAGTAGGACAGTCTTTCCAAGGCCACTGTCGCACACCATAAGACAGATAGCAAGAGGAAATACCCAAATCGCCCTCGACGCCCACATGCCAGCTTCGAAGTTACAGAAAACAGAACTCCACCCATAATCCCAAAGAAGAATTTTGGGTATTGCCTCTTGAGGGGGGAATGTTAGGTAGGAAAGTTAGATATGAGATTATGTGTGTGTGGCAGGCCATATGTCCAGCATATGCGTCTACATCTCAAACTCATCCTGACAATGTTTCAGGGGCAGCCAGGTATTCGCATCCTGCCCTGCCCCCTTCTACCTGATAACCTACCAGGTGGAGATCCCCCGCCCCTTCTGCCTGACAAATCTTCCACAATCTCCCAGATGCAGCCCAGTATCTGCATTTCAAACACCCTGCTCCAGATCCCCCTTCTCCAGGGGGTCTTGCTCACCCTTCCTCTAAACCTCTAAACTCAGGATGGCGCCAGCTAGGCTTCCGGGGGGGGGGGGGGGGGGTCAGATAGAAGTTTTTCTATTTACATCCAAAAAGCCCTTTGTTCCAAGAGGAGCAGAGGTGGGGAAGCAAGACCCATCTCCTTAAAAACCCCCAGCCTCAACCGGACTGCGCACTCAGCCCTCTGCCTCTCTGCTGAGCTGCCTGCCTGGCCTGGCCAGGTGTAATCTCTCTACTCAACCATGTAACCTCGCCACTCCCCCCCCACCCCATTCCGAGCGACTGGGCACTTTCTCAGGTCCTGTCTGGAGAGGTGCCCATCCGTCCTTACGGATGTCCCTTCTCTAATAAACCTTGCTATTTCACTTTCCAAAAAAAAAAAAAGAGTGGAGCTAGTACTCACACCCAGATACTCTATTACAAGATGTTTTTATTTTATTTATTTATTTTTTTTTTGACAGGCAGAGTGGACAGTGAGAGAGAGGGACAGAGAGAAAGGTCTTCCTTTGCCGTTGGTTCACCCTCCAATGGCCACCGCGGCCGGCGTGCTGTGGCCCGGCGCACCGCGCTGATCTGAAGGCAGGAACCAGGTGCTTCTCCTGGGCTCCCATGGGGTGCAGGGCCCAAGAACTTGGGCCATCCTCCACTGCACTCCCTGGCCACAGCAGAGAGCTGGCCTGGAAGAAGGGCAACCGGGACAGAATCCGGTGCCCCGACTGGGACTAGAACCCGGTGTGCTGGCGCCGTGAGGCAGAGGATTAGCCTAGTGAGCCACGGCGCCGGCTTATTACAAGATGTTTTAACTGCTTTTGCCAACTGTGCACCCCATTTGATGCTAGGTTTTAATCCCATATTCAACCAATCTCTCATTAGTTGTTACAACTAACTAAAGTCCAATTTCTGAAAAAATAATTTAGACAATACAAATTTGTGTTTTCTGTACAAGACAAATACTTTTATTAAATATTATATATATAAATTACATGTATAGCCTAGGTGTAATTTAACCAAAATAATAAAATGAACACTGGTGAATCTACAACCCATTTATAGTCACTTTTCAAATTCTAGAGGATTACTTAAGGGAAAATAACACAGTCATGTAGAAAAACACTACTGTATATATCATCTTATCTGATGCCAATGATAATTGGGTCTCCAAATGAATTTCATAGGTACTCAGATATTTCAGGAAAAAACAGTAACAGATAATCAAAAGAATTAACCCCCATGTCCCAAACTACATTTGTTTACTTTGAAGTTCTTATCTTAACCTCTTTAAACAGGTTATCTTCAGTTGTGAGGTACAGGGAAGAATGGAGGTAGAGAGGAAAAGTTAGAGAGGTCTCTGCTTTGTGGAAGGAGCTGAGCTCTGGTCTCATGAAACAGCTTTGTACTGAGAAACACACTAATCTATACTGCATACTAATTGCCTCAGAAAAGTCTTAATTGGCCGATCAGACCACAAGCAACCTGAAGACATGAACGGCATTCTTATTTAACCTGAATCTCATCAGACTTAAGGCAGACAATAAATAGTTAAATACATACTTAAAAACTAATCTGTAAGCTGCACTTGCCTTAGCAGTCTCCGTTTGTCTCTCTGCCACTAACATTCCCTACCTTACTGGGAAGCTGTGGCCATGAAAATATTGTCTTTGATTCTGTGTAGTGGGCCAGCTAACTTACAGTCCTCTTTTTAAAACAGCTGTCTTCATAGGCAGAAAGTGGTAAAAAGGGTGGGTGTTTGGCCTAGAGGTTAAGATGTTGGTTAAGATGCCCACATCCGATGTCTCAGGACCTGGGTTCAAGTCCTAGTTCTGATCCCAATTCCAGCTTCCTGAGAATGCAGACCTGGGAAGCAGCAGTGATGGTTCAAGTAGTTGGGTCTCTGCCACCCATGTGGGAGAACTGGGGAGAGTTCTCGGCTCCTGGCTTCAGCCTGGCCCAGACACTGATGTTGTGGGCATTTGGGGATTAAATTAGCAGATGACAGCTCTCTCTCTCTCTGACTCTCAGTAAATAAATAATAGAGGACTATCAAAACCTACCCAGATGGGGCCAGCGCTGTGGCGCAGTAGGTTAATCCTCTGCCTGAGGCGCCGGCATCACATATGGGCGCCAGTTCTAGTCCTGGCTGCTCCTCTTCAGATCCAGCTCTCTGCTAAGGCCTGGGAAAGCAGCAGCAGATGACCCAAGTCCTTGGGCCCCTGCACCCGCGTGGGAGACCTGGAAGAAGCTTCTGGCTCCTGGTTTTGGATTGGCGCAGCTCCAGCCAACGCGGCCATCTGGGGAGTGAACCAATGGAAGGAAGACCTCTCTCTCTGTCTCTACCTCTCACTATCTATAACTCTACCTCTCAAATAAATAAATAAAATCTTTTAAAAAAATTAAAAAAAAAACCCTACCCAGAGAAGTAAGATAAGGAGGAAAAACATGAAAGAACAGAGTTGGGAAGAAAGAAAAATAAACACGCTGTCTAGATAAAAATTCCAAAACAACTGATGACAAATTACTGGTAGAACTATTAAGAGTTCACAAGCATTATAAACATTCAAATACAAAATTCAACATTTTAGATACAAGCAAAAAAAGTTGGAAAATGTGAATTTTACCATAGTACCATTTACAATGACATGAACCTACAATGAACCTAGGGAAAAAAAGATATGCAAGACCTTTATGAGGAAAATTATAAAGCATGATGGCATACATACATGAAGACCTAAAGAACCATACCATGCCCACAGATCATAGATGGGGAGTTTACTAAAACGAAAATGTAAATTCCACCATAGCTGGCTTATAAATGTAAAGTAATAATAAAAAATTCCTGGGGCCAGTGCTGTGGCGTAGCAGGTTAATCTACTGCCTACAGTGCCAGCATCCCATATGGGTGCCAGTTCGAGACCTGGATGCTCCACTTCAGATCCAGCTCTCTGCTATGGCCTGGGAAAGCAGAAGAAGATGGCCCAAGTCCTTGGGCCCCTGCACCCGCTTGGGAGACCCAGAAGAAACTCCTGGCTGCTGGCTTCAGACTGGCGCAGCTCCAGCCATTGCGTCCAATTGGGGAGTGAACCAGCGGATGGAAGACCTCTCTTTCTCTGCCTCTCTGTCTCTATCTATGTAACTGATTTTCAAATAAATAAATAAATCTTTTAAAAAAAAATCCCAACAATTTTTTCCATGAAACTTGACAAGCTGTTCTAAACTTCAAATGGAAAAGCAAAGAACTAAGAATAGTCAAGGCAAGTCTTGAAAAAGAACACAGTGAATAGACTCACCCTGCCAGGTGTCAAGATTTATTATAAAGCTATATAAAACTACAGTAATTAAGACACTGTGAAACCAAAGCAGGAATGGACAAACAAACCAACAGAACAAAATAGGGAGTGCAGAAAAGACACACATATAAGGAGAGACTTGACATATGACAAAGAGGGACTTCAAATCAGTGAGAAAAGAGAACGTTACTCAACGAGAGGTATTGGGGCAACTAGCTAAGCTAATACTGAAAACAAAATAATGGAAGCTGCTGTTGTGGTGGTTAAGCCACCACCTGTGATGCCAGCATCCCACATGGGACCCAGTAAACCTGTCCTTACACTCAGATAGACAGATAAACTTCTGTGAACCATTTTTTAAAAATATTTTATTTATTTATTTGATAGGTAGAGTTACAGACAGTGAGAGGGAGAGACAGAGAGAAAAGTCTTCCTTCCACTGGTTCACTGCCCAAATGGCTGCAATGGCTGCAGCTGTGCCGATCCGAAGCCAGGAGCCAGGAGCTTCCTCCAGGTCTCCCACGCGGGTGCAGGGGCCCAAGGACTTGGGCCATCTTCTACTGCTTTCCCAGGCCAAAGCAGAGAGCTGGATTGGAAAAGGAGCAGCAGGGACTAGAACTGGCGCCCATATGGAATGCCAGCGTCCCAGGCAGAGGGTTAACCCACTGTGCCACAGCACTGGCTTTTGTGAACAATACTTACACGTTTCCTTGTACACCGTTACAGGAGTTCCTCTAGGACAGTTATTAAAATTGTAATAATCATTGAATGGGTTGCAGCCAGCATTAAGATACAAATATGTGTGTATGTATATATACACACACACATTCCACACTTATATAAGTATATATATGTATATCTATGCATATATTTATTGTATGAAGTATGTTTTATTTATATATTCATATATCTGTGTCTGCTAGTATTCAAAATGCATTTCTTACTTTGGATCATGGACAAACAAGAATGACAACCACTAGGGAATGGTGCTGTAGTATAGCAGGCAAAGCCACCTCCTGCAATGCTGACACCCCATTTGGGCAGTGGTTTGAGTCTTGGCTGCTCCACTTGGAATTCAGCTCCCTGCTAATGTGCCTGATAAGCAGCAGGCAGGTAATGGCCCAAGACCCTGGGCCGCTGCATGCATATGGGAAACCTGGAAGAAGCTCCTGGCTCCTGGCTTCGGCCTGACCCAGCCGCAGCCACTGTAGCCATGTGGGGAGTGCAGATGGAGGATGTCTCTCTGTCTCTCCCTCTCTCTGTAACTCTTTCAAATAATCAAAATAAATCTTCAAAACAAAACAAAACAAAACACAAAACTAAATACCTAAATATGAAAAGCAAAGCTTTAAAACTTTCCAAAGAAAATATAAAGGAATTGTCTTTATACTTTCTAAATAATACACAGAAAGTACAAACCATAAAGAAAGGCTTAAAAATGTGCTTAAACATTAAAAATCTTGACACAACCAGAGAGGTTCTAAACCAAATGAGGTTTAAAAAAAAGGAACTGCCTTTTTTCCCCACTGCTAATGAGTATTTAATTAGGTACCAATACTAAAGAGAATAACTCAACCATATAACCTCAGGCTAAATATTATCGTAATTAACTGTCAATATATCAATTCCACATCTATAGCAGTGATTGTCATTCTCTCTCTTTTTAAAAAAAAAATTTATTTATTTGAAAGGCAGAGTTACAGAGAAGATGAGGCAGAGAGAGAGAGAGGTTTTCCATTCACTGGTTTACTACCCAAATGGCCACAACCGTCAGGGTTATGCCCGGCCAAAGCCAGGAGCCAGAGGCTTCATCTGGGTCTCCCATGTGGGTGCAGCTGCCCAAAACTTGGGCCATCTTCTGCTGTCTTCCCAGTGCATCAGCAGGGAGCTAGATCAGAAGTGGAGCAGCTGAGACACAAACCATTGCCCATATGGGATGCTGGCATCGAGGGGGCAGCTTTACCTGCGGCACCACAGCGTTGGCCCCTAGTGGTTGTCATTCTTGTTTATCTATGGTCCAAAGCAAGAAATCCATTCTAAATCCCACTAGACACAGATACATGAACTTATAAATAAAACACACTTCCTACAATAAATATATGCGTGGATATACATATATGTATATTTATATATGTGCACAATGTGTGTGTGTGTGTATATATACACATATTTGTATCTTAATGCTGACTGCAACCCATTCAAGGATTATTATAATTTTTTTTTGGACAGGCAGAGTTAGACTATTGAGAGAGAGAGATTTGAAAGGTCTTCCTTCCGTTGGTTCACCCCCCAAATGGCTGCTGCGCTGATCCGAAGTCAAGAGCCAGGTGCTTCCTCCTGGTCTCCCAGGCGGAGGATTAGCCTAGTAAGCCACGGTGCTGGCCGGATTATTATAATTTTAATAACTGTCCTAGAGGAGCACCTGTAATTGTGCACAAGGAAATATGCACAAGAATGGTTCATGGAAGTTTATCTGTCTGATTGTAAGGACAGGTTTATGATAAACACCAAAATAAGTACCTCTGGAAAAACAGAAAAGCAGAGTAGAGGTTAAGTTCAACTAACATATAATAGTATACTTCTTTAGTTTAAAAATCTGAAACACTTGATAAAACTTTAGAATATATTCTAAATAATCTATGATTGCTCACTTTGTATAGAAGAAAAATTTATGAGGAACAAAAAAACTACCAAGACATTTTTTCCAGAGAAAAGGAAAAAACAAAGAAATACGCCAGAAAGTTTTTCTCCAACTTTTATATAAAGAAATAATCTTGCTGCCAGCAGCACTGAAATGACAGATTTGAAGCTTAAGTGAAAACAGACATGCACCATACAGTACTTTTCCTCATATTCCATAAAGAAATTAGTTTTTGTTAAATTTCCATTTAACAAATAAAAGTTCACCCACAAAGGAGAGCCACAAGAACCTCCTGGCTCCTGGCTTCAGCCTGACCCAACTCTGGCCATTGCGGCCAGTTGAGGAGTGAGCCAGCAGATAAAGATTCTCTGTCTCTCCTTCTCTGTAACTGTGCCTTTTAAATAAATACAATAAAGCTTTAAAAAAACAGATTGTATATAAATAGGGGCAGGTATTGTGGCACAGCAGGTAATGTCACTGCTTGAGACACCCACATCCCTTATTGAAGTGTCTGGTTTGAGTCCCAGCTATTCTGTGCTTCCAATCCAGCTTCCTGCTAACGCACCAGGAAGGTAGCACATGATGGCCCAAATACTTGGGTTCCTGCCACCCATGTGGACCTGGATGGAGCTCCTGGCTCCTGGCTTCAGCTTGGCTTAGCCCAGGCTGTTTCTGGCATTTGGAGAGTGAACCAGCAGACAGAAGACCTCTCTCTTTCACTCTTCTTTTCAAATAAATAAATAAATCTTCAAAAACTAAGTACATACATAAATAATTAAAAAGTGCTGACAAAAAAATCAGTGCCATTAAGAAAACCAGTCAACTTCCCTCAGCTTCCTATTTCACAGGAGACTTACACTCCATTCTCAAAAAATCTGTACTTGCTTTACACTTCAAGCCATTTCCTTCACATCTTCATTCGCTCCATTAAGTAGGTAGAAGAAAACAAGATAGAGTCACTGTGCACTGCATGCTTTCTGGTGTTGCACTAGCTTTCTCTTCCTCTCAGACCTTCTGGAGAAAAGATCTGGTGTGCAAACCTACCACTTGTGTTCTGGATCTCCCTCTCCTGAGCTGGACACAGTGACAGCAGGGACTGCAAGGCAGGCAGGGAATCCCGAAGCAGCTGGCTGGGGTAAGTGTGCTAGGAATCTGCCTACATTTCCAGCTCTTCTCTAGGGAATTTTTTAGAGAGAAAGGCAGAAGTTGGAGGAAGCCTTACCACACTGGTCAATCCAATTTGAAAAATGCTCAAAATAAAATTAATACTAGTTTGTAGTTTCAAAAAGTGAAAAAAAAAAAAAAAGGCTCTTTTATGTTCTCAATTTATTTAGGGCCCAGAGAAATAGATGAGTATTTAACTGGTTCCCCAAAGCCCAGCAAACACTATGATGAAGGAACAGAAAAAGAGAAGAGAGGTTTCCTTTGGCTTAAAGGTGGCCACGAACGCATGTCCGAAATAGATCTAAATGAAGTTGTATTTTACAGAAAAAGTTCCAAGCATGTTGAATAACATAAAGAACAGCAACAGCAGGAGAATGGAAAACAAAACAAAACAACAAGGAAAATTTACTAAAAGTCTGCTGCTGATTCCACAACTAAAACCTGAGTGAAAAATTTCAGTTCTGAAAGAGACTACCCAGTTTGGCTGGTGAACAGAGAAAATAGTGAAATAAAAAGACTGGAAAAGTGGTCTGAGAACTGGGGTGGTGAGAATGCTGCCCCAAGAAGGTAACTCCAGAAACAGGGTAGAGATGTACCAATGGGGAGACAGACCGACTGCAGGAGGGAGCTCACTGGGGAGGTGATTAACTACTAATCCGAGCAAAATACAATGAGCGTACAAAGCAAAGAGTGAATGAGAGAACTGACTAAATAACTAGTCTGCCAGCAAGACACAGTACATCCACTGTCCTCCTGTGCACAGGGAGACCAGAGATAATGAAAAGCCAACAACTTTAGTTAACTGTATCTAGAGTAAACACACTCTGCAAACGCTTCAGATAACATTCATCTTTCCTAACACAGAGAAAAAGCATATTTAACAGCATCTTTTTATACATCCCCCAATAACTTTAAATATGGCTTACATACCTTTTTCAGTAAATGAAAATTTATGTTATTAGGATAATATGAGAAAAATCAAATCAACTTCCAGAAAAAAAACAAAAGGATGTTGTCTGGAGAGTATGAGTCAACACTATCACTGTAAAACAAGTGAAATGTGGGGCCAGAGCTGTGGTGCAGCGGATTAACACCCTGGCCTGAAGCTCGGGCATCCCATATGGGCACCAGTTCTAGTCCCGGCTGCACCTCTTCCCTTTCAGCTCTCTGCTATGGCCCAGGAAAGCAGTAGAAGATGGCCCAAGTCCTTGCGCCTCTGCACCCGTGTGGGAAACCCAGAGGAAGCTCCTGGCTCCTGGCTTCGGATTGGCCCAGCTCCAGCCATTGCAGCCATCTGGGGAGTGAACCATCAGACGGAAGACCTCTCTCTCTCTGCCTCTCCTCTCTCTCTCTCTGTGTAACTCTAACTTTCAAATAAAATAAATAAATCTTAAAAAAAAAAAAAAGTGATATGTGACATCTACATGCCTGTAACCATGCAATCTTTAAGTCATCTTAGAATAGGCCTCTTTAAACTGCTAGAATATAATTATAGATAGGTAAACAAACATTTACCATAGGTCTATGCTAAACATAATACATCTTATCTCATTTATTCCTCTCATTTCTATGAAGTTGATTTTATATAGTCCTGTACCTTACAGATGTGAAAACCAGGTCAAGAAAGGCCAAGAATTGCTTTAGGTATCAGATAGTAAGAGGGGCAGAGCCAGGATTTGAACCCGTGTTTGTTTCACTTGAAAGTCTATGTTCTTAACTAGTACTAAGTTGTACCATCTATAATTGAAATCTTATTCAAAGATTTCAGTGCAGCCATCAAAAATTACAGTAACAAAATTACAATTTATTATAATTCAACAATCCTTTGTAAAACAAGTTATAAGTAAATGCAACATTTCTGAATGCTGTCAGCCAGGACTTGCATACTAAGGGAAATTTACACTATGGTTATTTCAAGTCATCTTTGCATAACCTTCATGTTCTTTTTCACCTTGAGTTACAGCAACAGGTGTACACAATACGTGCCAGAAAAACGTGCTGACCTAAATTTAACTCACGGAGCAATAGGTGACATAGAATGGCACTTAGGAGTCACAGGCATGCAAAAACAGATAAAATGTGCTGCCCTCTAGTGATTTCAACACCTCACTAAATTGTCTCACTAGTGAAGAAAATGTTTTGACAATATAGAGCACTAATACAAATCTTCATTTCACTTGTGATCTCCTAACTTCTATAATAAGAGGAATAGAACAAGATAACTATTGTTTAAGCCAGGAGAAAACTTTTGGTGCATGTGGACTTAGAAATATATCCAATAATGATTCAGTAACTCAGAATGGTCAAGGAAATACCAGGAGAGACCATGACAAAAAAAAATGAGTTATAGAACATGGGGTGGTAGCATTTAATGGGACAAACTCATTTCTTAAAACATAGTTCGGGGGCTGGCCCTATGGTGCAGCAGGTTAAAGCCCCGGCCTGCAGTGCTTTGCATCCCATATGGGCGCCGGTTTGAGTCCTAGCTGCTCTACTTCAGATCCAGCTCTCTGCTATGGCCTGGGAAAGCAGTGGAGGAGGGCCCATGTGCTTGGGCCCCTGCACATGCGTGGGAGACCCAGAGGAGGCTCCTGGCTCCTGGCTTTGGATCAGCTCAGCTCTGGCCATTGCCACCATTTAGGGAGTAAACCAGTGGATGGAGGACCTCTCTCTCTCTCTCTGGCTCTACCTCTCTCTGTAACTCTTTCAAATAAATAAAATAAATCTTTAAAAAAAATAGTTCAAGAGGTAGGCACTGTGGTGCAGATACCGCAGCCCCACACTGGAGTGCCTGGCTACTTTGCTTCTGATCCAGGCTCCTGCTAGTAAATCTGGGGTGCAGAAAATGATGGCTTAAGTGTCTGAGTTCCTAGCACCCACCTGGGAGACTTGGATAGAGTTCCAGGCTCCTGGCTTGGGCCTAGCCCAACCTTGGCTGTTACAAACATTTGGGGAATGAATCAGAAGATGGAAGCTCTCTCTCTAGCGCTCCCTCTCTCCTTCTTTCCCCTCTTCTTATCTCTCTCTCCTAGTGTGTCTCTTTCAAATAAATAAATCTTAAAAAAAAAAACAAACATATAGTTCAAGATCTGCCTAATTCAAAGGTATTTTCTCATCAAAGGTAGAAGTGAGGGGTTGAAATACATTACAAGACTGTGTTGTATTTCTTCTGTCAAGCATACTATTAATGTATAATAAAAGACTATGATAAAATCTGGTTTTAAGTATGCTTTTAAAACACAAAAAGACAAGCAGGCAAATGAAGACTATGCAAATAAAAACTGTCCAAGCTGGACAAAGCTGAGAGAGATAATATATTCGTTGTCAAACAAAAATCTGAAACCATCTTTAACAATTCAGAATTACAACTCAGAACTGACAATTTAGTAATAATAAATACATCTAAACCTTGGATCCAAAAACACAACTGCACAGGAACAAATGAGGTTAAGATATGGCTTAAAAGTAACAATAACAGGGGCCGGCACCATGGCTCACTTGGTTAAATCCTCCGCCTGCGGCACCGGCATCCCATATGGGCACCGGGTTCTAGTCCCAGTTGCTCCTCTTCCAGTCCAGCTCTCTGCTCTGGCCCAGGAAGGAAGTGGAGGATGGCCCAAGTCCTTGGGCCTCTGCACCCGCATGGGAGACCAGGAGGAAGCACCTGGCTACTGGATTCGGATCAGCGTAGCTCTGTCCGTAGTGGCCATTTGGGGAGTGAACCAATGTAAGGAAGACCTTTCTCTCTGTCTCTCTCTCTCACTATCTAACTCTGTCAAATTAAAAAAAAGTAACAATAACAAATAAGAAATAGTTAACTATAAGCTCCACACTAGCAACATTACTGAAGCCTTACTGTAATCCTTAGGCTACATCAATACAATGTCAAATAATTTCTAGGTCAGGTTGGTAGAGAGAGTACCTGCTCATTCAAAACAGTTAACTTCTTCCCAAAGGCCCATTGAAAGTGACCAAAAAAATTTTTTTAATGGAGAAAAGTAAAGGAAGACCTTTCTCTCTGTCTCTCTCTCTCACTGTCCACTCTGTCAAAAAAAAATTTCGGAAAATGTCTTCTAGCTGAAAAAAGTTCCAGTTATAGTGTTACAGGAAGAAAAAAACATACAGTAAAAATGGGATGGAGATTCACAACCTCAGAAACATATATGTAGTTTTTGGCATACATTTAAAATATTTTAAGTAATTATTTTTCTCGGGCCTCATTATAATGGCAGAATGACTTTTCTATGAATAGTCAACATATACCTACTTTAAAGAGCAAGGAGGAGCAGGCACATGACAGCAGTTAGACTGCCGTTTGGAGCACTCGTATTCCATATTGGAGAGCCTTGTTTGAGTCCCAACTACTCTGCTTCTAATCCAGCTTCCTGCTATTGCACACCCTGGGAGGCAGTGGATGGTGGCTAACATACTTGGATCCCTGCTACCCATGTGGTAGACCTAGATTGAGTTGTGGGCTCCAGGTTTCAGTCTGGCACAGCCATGACTATTGCAGGCATCTGGGGAGTGAGCCAGCAGATAGAAGATCTCTCTGTCTTTGTCTCTTTATCTGCCTGTCACATAAAGTGAAAATATATGAATAAAAAGTCAAGAGAAAAGAACTTTGAAGCAACTTCATGAATGAAGTCTTGGAAGGAGTGATCAACACTTCCCCAACTTTTTAAAAAAAGATTTATTTACTTATCTATTTATTTGAAAGAGAGACTGAGATGTCTTCATTTCCTGGTTCATTCCCAAAATGACCACAACTGTGGATGTGGGCCTGGCTTAAGCTAAGAGTCAGGAACTCCATTCTAGTATCCTACGTGGGTGACAAGGGCCCAGGCATGAAGTTCACTTGAAAAATAAAACTGAAATAAATAATAGAACTACTTTTTTCATAACTATTTTATCAAACATGTATAACCTATTAATATATGACACTTAAATGATCTCAAGAATGTAAAAGAAAGTCAAACATTTCATAAAAGCCATATAAATTATCCATCTTACCAATATCATTAGCGAGGGAATTAGGGTCAGATCCCCCAAGGGTGGCTTCAAACTCCTCTTGCAGACGATATGCCCTTTGCAGCAGAGCTTCAAGTTTATGAATAAAGTCAGTACTAATAATATCCTACAAGGAGGGGAAAAAGAACGTTTGGCAATTATTAGATCCTAACATTAAAATTCTAATCATTTTCTACTCTTAAATCAAATGCAGGGAAAGTAAAAGATATAAGAAACTAGTGTTAGGCTATGTAAAGAATACTACAGGCAGGAGTCCCGGGTTCTAGCTGTGCCTTGGCAAAAAAATTTCAGTTCTCAGGGATTCAGTTTCTTTATCCATGAAATTAAGGAGCTGTACTGGCTCAGGGGTATCCAAGTTAGGTCCTTGGACCAGAAGCATCATTGTCACCTGGGAACTTGAAAGTGTAAATCGTGTATCCACCCCAATCCTTCTTAATTAGAAACTGGTGCTGGAGGCCCTAAATCTGTGTTTTAATAAGACCTCCAGGTGATTCTGATGCCAGCTCCGGTTTGAGAACTGTAAGGACCAGTCCGGCTCCAGCTCTGTGATCTTTATGAACATAATGGCACCTAAACTACAAAACAAACTTAAACATTTCTTTAGAAATTGTGTCTTCTTATTCTAAATACCCTAGGAAAGGAAAGAAACTTGATAGAATGCAAGTTCTGACATTTAACAATTATCTGAATAGAAAAAGCCCAACAAAAAGTAGTCTAAAAGGGGGAAAACAGTTCAATTAAATGCCGTGGAAAGCAAGTACACTGAATCAACATTAGACACAAGTTCTTCCAATATTATGGAGATCACCCTCAAATCATCCTTACATCTACGTTTTCTTCAGCAATGGCATCTCCTGCACCCAGTTTAATGGAACCGCAGGCTTCATCTTCAGCCTGTCTATTGCGAAAGGTTAGAGCTTGTTCCCATCGACGCAATGCCTCTTCAAACAATTCCATACCTAAAAATCAACAACAGAACAACTATAAACAAATAAAACCGATGCCAAAATAAAATTACTAAGAGCCTAGAATGTTTTCACATTACCATCAATGGTGCAATCTATTGTAATTTTGGCATTAAAGAATAATTCTATATTCACATATCATAGAATATTCATTTTCCAAAATGTTCTGTGCCTACAGTTCCAATCAACCAAAAATGAGAAATGAAATGGTCAGTATGTTTTCATTTCTTAACAAAATGTAACTCAAATGTATATGGTGTTCAAAATTTTTCTAGAACCTGAAAAACCTGACCAAAGTTCAATATCAGTGGCTAATCTTCATAGTCAAACAAGAACATTTCAAAATACCCCACAATATTAAAAATAAAACTGGTAGATAAATAGAAGAAACTAATTTATAAGAAGCTAACAGGTTTATAAATTCTCAGGAGACAGTAAAACTGAGAAGAAAGATACTAGCACAGAAGTCCTTTTGAATTCCTTTCAATCTTTATCCTAAATCACTCTGATCCCAATTTGCTGATGTGGATGGATAAACTCTGGGCCAAAGTATAACAAATCCGCAAGTCAGTGAATAAACTCATACAGGGTCATACTCCAAGTAAAAGTTGCATATCCCTGTTAAGAAAAGTTTTCATGGGGAAAAAGGGTAAATATATATCTGATTCTCCAAAGCAAAAAAAAAAAAGAAGAAGAAAGATGAAAGAAGAGGAAGAAGAAGAAGAGGAAGAGGGGGAGGAGGAAAAGGAAGAAGAAGAAGAAAGAGGAAGAGGAGGAAGAGGAAGAAGGGGAGGAAGAAGAGAAAGAGGAGGAAGAAGAGGAAGAAGAAGAGGAGGAAGAGGAAGAATAGGATGAGGAGGAAGAAGAGGAAGAAGAAGAAAAGGAAGAGGAAGAGGAGGAAGAGGAGGAAAAGGAGGAAGAAGAAGAGGAGGAGGAAGAGAAGAAGAAAGAAGAAGAGGAATAAGAAGAAGAGGAGGAAGAGAAAGAAGTAGATCTCTCAAAAGTAAAAATATTTTAAAATTTTAAATTTTCCACACATAGGAGCCAGCACTGTGGCCTAGCAGGTAAGGTTGCCACCTGCAATGCCAACATCCCATATCAGCACTGGTTTGAGATCCAGCTGCCCCACTTTTGATACAGCTTCCCACTAATGCAACTGGAAAAGCAGGGGAAGATGGCCCAAGCACTTGGGTCCCTGCACCCACGATGAAGACCCAGATACAACTCCTGGCTCTGGCTTGGCCCAATCCTGTCCAATGTGGCCATTTGGGGAGTGAAACAATGGATGGAAGATCTCACTTTATCTCCCTCTCTGTCTCTTCCTCTCTCTGTGTAACTGTTGACTTTCAAATAAATAAATTAACTCTTTAAAAATAATTTCCACATATAAAATAAAAAAAATCTTTAAAAGTTTCTCACTGAGGGATTAAGATGGTGGAGTAGGGAGGGAGCTTACTGCTTTAGTCTAGAAGATAGTTTTTAAAAAGTGGAGAGTGCATAGCAGGGAAGAGTTAGGGAGAAAATGGCAGAGGAAACTCCACACAAATTTGAGGGACACTGTGGATCAATGTGGAGGGGGTGGACATACATAACTCAGAACTCCAGCAACTGAGAACCTCAGCAGCAGCTTCGGAGAGTGAGGTGAGACTGGTCTGCAACAGCCCAAGCCACTAGTGATTAAGCCACAGGAAAGACCTGGAGGGAATCCAGCTTGGAGTCCTGTGGAAGAAAGTGTACCTGCCAAACTAGAGGAGAAAAAAAAGGTAAGGGCACACTTCTCTCTCTTCTCTCTCCCCAATCACCCTGCAATGGCATCCTGTAACAAGCTGAGAGAGAAGGCGCCATTTTGGATATACCAAACAGCTATAGCAGCTCATGTCCACACCCAGCAATCAGCCAAGCAGAAACACCTGGGTCTGGTGAGCAGAACTTACAGGGGGTGGGTGCTCATGACTGTGGGAGGCTTGCGTGCTGAGACCATGAAAACACTGAGGCTGTGTGGGAGGGCTCAGGGTATGGCTGGGACTTTGGGCAGTCACTGTGGGAGACTCCTCATGCTCAGGGCTCCCTGATTCCCTGGTGAGGGGTGGGAGTGTGGGTGGGAGGGCTGGCCTGGTGCAAAGAATCACCATGTTCTGAAGCGGGATACACAGCAGACTCATAGGATGGCAGATGTCCTAAACAGCACTCTGGCCTCAGAATCAGCCCTTAAGGCATTCGGATCCGGCTGAAAAGCCCATGAGAGTATTTCAGGCATGGAAAGCCAAGACACTCTCGGGGGGAAAAAAAAAAAAAAAAAAAAAAAAAAAAAACAACAACAACCTAAATGAAAGATCTCCACAAGTGAGATCCCAGTGGAAAGAACAGGTCATCAAAGAAGGAGGTACCTTTCTCTGAAGGGAGGAGAGAACTTCCACTTTGACTATGGCCTTGTCTAAATATGATCAGAGTCGGTGAACTCAAAAGGCTTCTATAGCCTTGGCAACTCATGACAAGAGCCTAGGGTGATTACTGATGCCATAAACAAGAGTGTCAATTTGTTAAGTCAACAACAGGAGTCACTGTGCACTTACTCCTCATGTAGGATCTTTGTCCTTAGTGTGCTATACATTGAGATTTAATGCTATAACTAGTACTCAAACAGTATTTTTCACTTTGTGTTTCTACGTGGGTACAAACTGTTGAAATCTTTACTTAATATATACTAAACTGATATTCTGTACATAAAGAGAATTGAAAATGAATCTTGATGTGAATGGAAGGGGAGAGGGAGTGGGAAAGGGGAGGGTTGAGGGTGGGAGGGAAGTTATGGGGGGGAAGCCATTGTAATCAATAAGCTGTACTTTGGAAATTTATTTTCATTAAATAAAAGCTAAAAAAATTGAAAAAAAAAAAGAATCACCATGTTCCTAAAGTTGTAATTATGAAGTATATGAAGTTTGTACCTGTAAAGCTGTATAGTTCTGCATACAGTCCTACAGGCTTACTTCTAAAGGTACAGTTTAAAAACTTACCATGGGACCCCAATCCCCTTAAGCTGGCTGGTAAAATAGTATTTTAGCGTTAAAGTAATCATATGGAAAGGATTATTGTCTGGTAATAATAAGATACAATTAAAAAGTGAATGCTCCAACATGGGAAGCAGTCCGTACAGTGGACTCATAGAATGACGATCGACTGGTTTAAGTAGCACTCTGACCTCAGAATCAGCTCTTAAGGCATTCTGGTCTGGCTGGAAAACCCATGAGAACCTTTTAGGTAGGGAAAGCCAAGATACTGTGGCAAAAAATATCCTACATGAAAAACCTCTGTGGGTGAGACCCCAATGGAAAGAAGTGCTCATCAAAGAAGGAGGTACTTTTCTCTGAAGGGAGCAGAGAACATCTACTTTGCTTATGGCCTTGTCTAAATATTGATGGAGTTTATGGATTCAAAAGGTTTCCACAGTTTATGCAGCTCATATCAAGAGCCTTGGGTGATCACTGACATCATACATAAGAGTGTTAATTGTTAAATTAAGAACAGGAGTCACTTTGCACTAACTTCCCATGCAGGACCTCTGTCCTCAAAGAGTTGTATTATGAGAGTTAACAGTAAAACTTGTTTTCAAAGATTTTTTTTAGTGTATTAAGTGGAGAATATTATTATGTCTCATCAGTTTTAGTTATGCTTAAGTGTCCAACTCCATTGCTTGTTTTCTTAAGTGCTTCCTTAATTAATAATAAACCGTGTTGTCAAGGACTTACTTTCTTTTAATGTATTAAGTGGAGGATATTCTTATGTCTCATAAGTCATAGTTATTTCTAAGTGTTTTCAAAAGATATATCATTCTTGGGTGCTTCTTTAAAGTTAATTAAGTTTCTAAAAAAAAGTGAAACGAATTTCAAGATGCAATAACTTTGAACAGTCCTTGTCTCGACTGTTGAGGAACATTTTTCTTGCGCAAATTGTTGAACTCTACTTAGTATGGAGCTGGTCTTCTGTGTATAAAGTTAATTGAAAATGGATCTTGGGGCCAGCACCGCGGCTCAGTAGGCTAATCCTCTGCCTTGCGGCGCCCGCACACCAGGTTCTAGTCCGGGTCAGAGCACTGGATTCTGCCCGGTTGCCCCTCTTCCAGGCCAGCTCTCTGCTGTGGCCCGGGAGTGCAGTGGAGGATGGCCCAAGTGCTTGGGCCCTGCACCCCATGGGAGACCAGGATAGGCACCTGGCTCCTGCCTTTGGATAGGTGCGGTTTGCCGGCCGCAGCGCGCCAGCCGCAGCGTGCCAGCCGCGGCGGCCATTGGAGGGTGAACCAACGGCAAAGGAAGACCTTTCTCTCTGTCTCTCTCTCTCTCTCACTGTCCACTCTGCCTGTCAAAAAGAAAAAGAAAATGGATCTTAGTGGAGAATGGGACTTGGAATGGGAGAGGGAGGAGGAGGAGTGGGAGTGTGGGTGGGAGGGTGGGTATGGTAGGAAGAATCACTATATTCTTAAAGGTGTACTTATGAAATGCAAGACGTTTGTATTCCTTAAATAAAACATATCTTTGGGGAAAATAAATAAATAAATACAGACTTAAAAAAAGAAAAGTTTCTCGGGCTGGCGCTGTGGCGCAGTGGGTTAATGCCCTGGCCTGAAGCACCGGCATCCCATAAGGGCACTGGTTCTAGTCCTGGCTGCTCCACTTCTGATCCAGCTCTCTCCTGTGGCCTGGGAAAGCAGTGGAAGATGGCCCAAGTCCTTGGGCCCCTGCACCCATGTAAGAGACCCGGAAGAAGCTCCTGGCTCCTGGCTTTGGATCGGAGCAGCTCAGGCCATTATGGCCAATTGGGGAGTGAACCAGCGAATGGAAGAGCTCTCCTTCAGCCTCTCCTCTTTCTGTGTAACTCTGACTTTCAAATAAATAAATCTTTTAAAAAAAAAGTTTTCTCAAGAATCCAAGCAAGATAGGATAAGTAAAACATACATCTCCACTAAAGTCATTTCTTCAATTATCTTTAGAACTTACAACCCTGAACAAATAAAATATTCCTTAAATACATGGGTCTTTCTTCCTTGTTAATTTTCTACAGCAAAAAAATATTTTTTAAATATTTCTTCTAACAATATAATGTATTTAAAATATAATCATACCTATTAAATCATATCTATTAAAAGACAATTATATGAGAACCATTCAAAAAATTCACAGAAGGGGCTGATGCTGTGGTGTGACAGGTTAAGCTGCCACCTGCAATGGCAGCATCCCATATGGGTGTCAGTTCTTGTCCAGCTGCTCCACTTCTGATTCAGCTTCCTGCCAATGCACCTGGAGAGAATGGTCCAAGTACCTGCGCCCCTCCCACCCATGTGGGAGACCTGGAAGAAGCTCGTGGCTCCTGGCTTCGGTCTGGCCCAGCCCCAGCAGTTGTAGCCATTTGGGAAATAAATCAACGGGTAGAAGAACTCTGTCTTTCCCTTGCCCTCTCTGTGACTCTGCCTTTCAAATAAATAAATCTTAAAAAAAAAAAAAAAAAGTTCATTAAAAACAAATATTCTAATCCCCTTTTCCACAAACTGGTGACCCACACACATACCCTCGTTTCTGCATGCTATACTAATTTCATCCCTTTCCCACACCATCCCCCCTTTATCCATCTGGTTATTTTGGCTGAGCACAATAAGAATTTCTCCTAACAGCACAGATGTCCGAAGATACAAGTTGCCTCCTCAGTTAAGTATGTCAGATTACAACATGTCATCAGTTCTGTAATAGTTCTGCTGCCATTTTTATTTGTTATCCATTGAAACAATGGATGAGTGATTAGACTAGGTGATCCACAGGGCCCCTACCAATCTTAATTCTATGACATGAATCCCTGAAGCTTCTCTGGTTTTGTTTTATTTCTCCTCAATACACTCAATATTCTAACAGGAGCTGTGAGTGTAGGCTTACTAGGCACTATTAGAACAAGCTAGAGGCATTGTGGCATACTGGGCTAAGCCTCTACCTACAGTGCTAGCATTCCATTTGGGTGCCGGTTCTAGTCCCGGCTGCTCCTCTTCCAGTACAGCTCTCTGCTATGGCCTGGGAAAGCAGTGGAGGATGGGCCAAGGCCTTGGGCCCCTGCACCCACACGGGATACCCAGGCTTCGGATGGGCCCAGCTCCAGCCCATCTGGGGAGAAACAGCAGATGGAAGACCCTTTTCTCTGTCTCTCCCTCTGTCTGTAACTCTGCCTCTCAAATAAATTTAAAAATAAATAAATAAAGGCCACTGCTTATCTAGAAATACAGTGAGTTTATTTCTCTAGAGACTTCTAGAAAAGGTGCTGAAAGAACTACTCTTCCTTATTCTTCACAGGAATACCCATCACTGGAAATGATATAGTCTGGGGGGCAGTGCTATGGTGTAGTGGGTAAAGCTGTGGCCTGCAGTGCTGGCATCCCATATGGGTGCCAGTTCAAGTCCTGGCTGCTCCACTTCAGATCCAGCTTTCTGCTGTGACCTGGGAAAGCAGTAGAAAATTACCCAAGCCCTTGGGCCCCTGCAACCACATGGGAGACGTGGAGAGGGCTCTTGGCTCCGGATCGGCGCAGCTCCGGCCTTTGTGGCCAGCTGGGGAGTGAACCAGAGATGGAAGACCTCTCTCTCTCTCTGCCCCTCCTTCTCTCTCTATGTAACTCTGACTTTCAAATAAATAAATAAATCTAATAAAAGAAGGAAGGAGAGGAGAGGGGAGGGGAGGGAAGGGGAGGGAAGGGGAGGGGAGAGGAGAGGAGAGGAGGGGAGGGGAGAGGAGAAGAGGGGAGGGGACGGGAGGGGAGGGGAGAGGAGAGAGGAGGAGAGGAGAGGAGAGGAGAGGAGAGGAGAGGAGAGGAGAGGAGAGGAGAGGAGAGGAGAGGAGAGGAGAGGAGAGGAGAGGAGAGGAGGGGGAGGAGAGGAGAGAGGAAGGAAGGAAGAGAGGGAGGGAGGGAAAAGAAAAGAAACTACATAGTCTGAACTACTCTAGAGTATGGGATGGTTTAGCCTAACAATCCTTGCATTAGAAGAGTCTATTTTATCCTACTTTCATCCAGCAGCATACAGTCTAATGCCAGGTCTTGAACCACTGCTCTTTGGTTTGGCCTGTGTCAAGGATTTTTTGTTTGCTTTTCATTTAGTATGCATATCCATTAACATGAACAATGCCTCAAATATAGAGGGGAAAAGGAAAAGGCATTTGAATCTTCTATTTCTTTCTTATTTTTAAGATTTATTTATTTGAAAGGTGGAGTTACAGAGATAGGGAGGGAGCAACAGAGAGGTCTTCCATCTGATGGTTCACTCCCCAAATGGCCATAACGGCTGGGGCTGGGCCAAGCAGATGCCAGGAGCCAGGAGCCTCCTCCAGGTCTTCTACATAGGTGCAGAGGCCCAACCACTTGGGCCATCCTCCGCTGCTCTTCCAGGTGTATTAGCAGGGAGCTGCATGAGAAGAGAAGCAGCTGGGCCTTGAACCAGCACCCACACTGGATGCCAGCATTGCAGGCAGCAGCACTGCCTGCTCCACCAAAATGCCGGCCCCTGAATCTCCTATTTCAGTATTAGGTTCACTAGGTTCTTCTCCAGGGCTCTGGTGAGGCTTCCCAGCCATGCTCATGATCCAGACAAGAATAAGAAGATATGAAGTACAGGCTTCTTATTTTTCTTCTAGATATAAGAATACAAATGATTGGGTGGATATTGTGGCACAATGGACGAAGGTGCTGCATGGGATACCTACAACCCATATGGGACTGTGGGGTCGAGTCACAGCTACTCTATATCTGCTACAGCTCCCTGCTAATGTGCTTGGTAGGCAGTGGATGATGGCTCAAGAACTTCAGTTCTTGCCACCCATGTAGGAGACCTGAATGGAGTTCCTGGCTCCTGGATCAGCCTGGTCGAACCCTGGCTGCTGCACCCACTTGGAGAGTGAATTAATCAGTGGAGAGGATCTCTCTCCCTCTCTTTCTCTGTTTCTCTCGATGTGTTACTCTGCCTTTCAAACAGATAAACTTTTTTTAAAAAACAAACAAACAAACAAAGTGGCCTGCACTATAACACAGCAAATTAAGCTACCCAATGACACTGTTATTCCATGTGAGTGCCAGTTCCAGACCCAGCTGCTCCACTTCCAATCCAGCTCCCTACTAATGCACCTAGGAAATCAGCAGAGAATGCCTCAAGCACTTGGGCCCCTGCCAACAATGGGAAGACCTTGTTGGAGTTCCAGGTTCCTGTCTTCAGCTTCGCCCACCACCAGCCCTTCCAGACAGAAAAGATCTCTCTCTTCCCCTACCCTGCTCTCTCTCTCCCTCTCTCTTTCAAATACATAAGTAAATCTTTTTTAAAAAAAAGAATACAAGTAATAATAGATTAAAACAGATTACTGGCATAGACCTTCCAAGATGGTGGAATAGGGAGGGAGCTTACTGCTCTGGCCTAGGAGAAGATAGTTTAAAAAATGTGGAAAGAGTACAACTTCAGGGAAGAGTTAGGGAAAAAATGGCAGAGGAAACTTCACGCAAATTGGAGGGACACTGTGGCTCTATATGGAGGGTGTGAACTTGCACAGCTCAGGGCCCCAGCAGCAGAAAGCTCACATTTAGAAAGCAAGATGAGACCAGACCAGCAGCCCAAGCTACTGGCAATAAAGCCGGGGGAAGAGCCTGGTGTATCTGGCTTGGAGCCCTGTGGGGGACACTGTACCCACCAACCTAGAGGGGAAAAAAAGGGGACACACTTCTCTCTCCCTGACCACCCTGCAACTGCGTCCTGTAACTAGCTGAGAGGGGCCAGGCACCATTTTGGACACACTTAACAGCTGGGCCAGCTGCTGGCCACATACTTGGCAACCAGATGAGAGGAGACACCTGAGACTGGCCAGGAGAACTGACAGGGGGCTGGGTGCTTGTGAATGTGGGAGCCTTGTGTGCTGAGATGGACTATGAAAACACTACGGCTCCACGTGAGGGTGCAGGGTGTGGCTGGATCTATAAAACTGTTCATCCTACAGCTGCAGAATACACACTCTCATCAGTGCATGAAACTTTCTCTAGGATACAGCACAGGCTAGGCCAAAAAGCAAGTCTCAGCAAATTTTTAAAAACTGAGTAATACCATGCATCTTTTCTGACCACAAAGGAATGAAGCTGGAAATCAACAACTCAAGAATCCCTAGAGCATATGTAAACACATGGAGACTGAAAAACATGCTCCTGAATGAGCAATGGGTCACAGAAAAAATCAAAAGAGAAATCAAAACACTTAAAGTTTTTAAAAAGGTTTTTTTTTTTTTCATACTATTTGTTGAACTCTTTACTAAGTACAGAGTTAATCTTCAGCATATAAAGTTAATTGAGGGGCCGGCATTGTGGCATCATGGGTAAGGCCACTGCCTGCAGTGCTGGCATCCCATATGGGCACCAGTTCGAGTCCCAGCTGCTCCACTTCTGATCCAGCTCTCTGCTATGGCCTGGGAAAGCAGTGGAAGACGGCCCAAGTCCTTGGGCCCCTGCACCCACACAGGAAACTCAGAAGAAGCTCCTTACTCCTGCCTTTGGATTGGCACAGCTCCAGCCTTTGTGTCCAATTAGGCAGTGAACCAGCAGATGGAAGAACTCTCTCTCTCTCTGCCTCTGCCTCTATTTCTTTCTGTGTAACTCTGACTTTCAAATAAATAAATAAATAAATCTTTAATAAATAAATAAATAAAGTTAATTGAGTGGCTGGTGCTATGGTGTAGTGAGTGAGGCCACCGCCTGCAGTGCCGGTATCCCATATGGGTGCTGGTCCAAGTCCCGGCTGCCCCACTTCTGATCCAGCTCTTAGCTATGGCCTGGGAAAGCAGCAGAATGTAGCCCAAGTCCCTGGACCCTGCACCCACATGGGATACCTGGAAGAAGCTCCTGGCTCCTGACTTCAGATCAGCCTGGCTCCAGCCATTGCAACCATTTGAGGGGGGAACCAGTGGTTGGAAGACCTCTCTCTTTCACTCTGCCTCTTTTCTCTGTAACACTGTATTTCAAATAAATAAATAAAATATTTTAAAAAACCACTCTGGGTTACATTAAAAAATAAATTTAATTTAAAAATAGATCTTAATAAAAAATAAAAATGGGAATAGGAGAGGGAGGAGGAAGAAGGGTGGGAATGCAGGTGGGAGAGTGGGTACAGTGGGAAGAATCACTATGTTCCTAAAGTTGTATTTATGAAACATGTGAAGTTTGTATACCTTAAATAAAAGGCTTCTGGGGAAAAAAAAAATTACTAAGTAGAGTGGATTCTGACAGATTCATTATATAAGAGTCAACCAAGGGTCCAGTGCTGTGGTGTAGCAGGTAAAGCCGCCACCAGCAGTGCTGGCATCCCATATGGGCACTGGTTCGTGTCCCAGCTGCTCCACTTCTGATCCAGCTCTCTGCTGTAGTCTGGACGGGCAGCAGAAGATGGCCCAAGACCTTGAGACCCTGCACCCATGTGGGAGACACGGAAGAAGCTCCTGGATTTGGATTGGCACAGCTCCAGCCATTGTGGCCAACTGGGGAGTGAACCAGTGGATGGAAGACCTCTCTCTCTCTCTCTCTGCCTCTCCTTTTTTCTGTGTGTGTAACTCTTTCAAATAAATAAATAAATCTTAGAAAAAAAAAAGTCAACTGATTAGCTTAGCTTATTAAAGTAGGCAGAATAACGGCCACCCAAAAATATCAGGACTTAATTCCTGGCACTGCTGAATGCTACCTTATGAGGATAAAAGGCCTTTGTGGATATGATTAAGTTAAGGACCCTAACATGAGATTGGTCTAATGGGTCCTAAATCTAATCACAAATATCCTTGTGAAAGAACAGTACAGGGAGATTTGATATACACAGAGGATAATGACTGGAGTGAGAAGTCACAAGCCAAGGAATGCTGGCAGCCACTAGAAGCTGGAAGATGAAAGAATGCATTCTTCCCCAGGCCTCTAAAAGAAGATGGCTCTACTGATACTATGGTTTCATCTCAGTAATGATTTTAGGCTTCTGGCCTCCAGAACATATTGAATAAAATAAATTTCTTTGTTTTAAGTCACCAAGTTTGTGGTAACTTGTTATACCATTCTCTGGAAACTAATACAATGGGTTATGTGGTACCAACTAGAAACAACAAAAATAGAAACATTTTAAAATTATAGTTGCTTCTCTTAGAACAATTCAATGTTTTTAAAATTAAATAGCATAATATCTTTTTTTTTTTTTTTTTTTGACAGGCAGAGTGGACAGTGAGAGAGACAGAAAGGTCTTCCTTTGCCGTTGGTTCACCCTCCAATGGCCGCCACAGCCGGCGCACTGCAGCCAGCACACGGCGCTGATCCAAAGGCAGGAGCCAGGTACTTATCCTGGTCTCCCATGGGGTGCAGGGCCCAAGCACTTGGGCCATCCTCCACTGCCCTCCCAGGCCACAGCAGAGAGCTGGCCTGGAAGAGGGGCAACCGGGACAGAATCCGGTGCCCCGACCAGGACTAGAACCCGGTGTGCTGGCGCCGCTAGGTGGAGGATAAGCCTATTGAGCCACGGCGCCGGCCATTCATTCATGGAGAGAGAGGTCTTCCATCCACTGGTTCACTCCCCAGATGGCCGCAACAGCCGGAGCTGTGCCGATCCGAAGCCAGGAGCCAGGAGCTTCCTTCAAGTCTCCCACGTGGGTGCAGGGGCCCAAGGACTTGGGCCATCTTCTACTGCTTTCCCAGGCCATAGCAGAGAGCTGGATCAGAAGAGGAGCAGCAGGACTCAAACCGGCACCCATATGGGATGCTGGCGCTTCAAAGCCAGCACTTTAACCTGCTGCACCACAACACTGGCCCCATAACTTTAACATATTATTCTTACCCATTAAGTATAAATTCTCAGGAGTGGTCACCGGAATATTAACAAGTTTAATATCATCTTCATCTGGTTTGTCCCAGGAATTAGAATTGCCACAAGCACAGCTATGACAAGAATTGACACTCTGGACCTAAAATGAAGATTGATATAAGTTACTTCAAAATCTCTCTTGTGATAGTATGCTGTGATTTATTCCACATTTGCAAATTATATGAATGCTATTCTTAGTAAAAAAAAAAAATCCATGCACTCCCACCTGAAGAAAGAATTTCAATTATATTCATCCTTAAGTCATGTGACCCTAAAAATTCTGTGCTTATTTGCTCAAAAACACACAGAGGAAAATTTTGAACATAAATCAGTTATGTCCACAAAAAATCTGAAGTATTTACTTATAAATCTTATGTATCAATCAATGTAATACATCACATTAACAAACTGAAAAACAAAAACCACATGATTATCTCATTATCAAATGCAGAGAAAGCATTTGATAAAATACAACATCCTTTCATGATGAAAAATTTAAGCAAATTGGTTATAGAAGGAACATTCTTCAACACAATCAAGGCAATTTATGACAAAACTATGGACAGTGTCCTATTAAATGGGAAAATGCTGGAAGCATTCCCACTGAGATCCAGACAAATATGCCCACTCTCACTATTACCATTCAATATAGTCCTGGAAGTTTTAGCCACAGCCATTAGGCAAAAAAAAAAATTAAAGAGAAGCAAATTGGGAAGGAGGAAGTCAAACTGTCCCCATTTGCAGATAACATGATTCTTTTTTTTTTTTTTTTTTTTTTTGACAGGCAGAGTGGACAGTGAGAGAGAGAGACAGAGAGGGAAAGGTCTTCCCTTGCCGTTGGTTCACCCTCCAATGGCCGCCGCTGCAGCCGGCGCACCGCGCTGATCCGATGGCAGGAGCCAGGATCCAGGTGCTTTTCCTGGTCTCCCATGGGGTGCAGGGCCCAAGCACCTGGGCCATCCTCCACTGCACTCCCTGGCCATATCAGAGAGCTGGCCTGGAAGAGGGGCAACCGGGACAGAATCCGGCGCCCCAACCGGGACTAGAACCCGGTGTGCCGGCGCCGCAAGGTGGAGGATTAGCCTATTGAGCCACGGCGCCGGCCTGCATGATTCTTTATATAGGGGATCCAAAAGACTCCACTAAGAAACTATTGGAACTCATAAAAGAGCCTGGTAATATGCAGAATATAAAAACACACTGAAGTCAATAGCCTTTGTATACAGACAATGCCACAGCTGAGAAAAAAATTCTAAGATGAATCCCATTCACAATAGCTACCAAAAAAAATCTTAAAATAAATTTAACTAAGGATATCAAAGATCTCTACGATGAGAATCACAAAATATTAAAGAAAGAGACAGAATAAAACATACAAGAAAAGGAGAAATCTTCCATGTTTATGGATTAGAAGAATCAATATCATCAAAATGTCCATACTACTGAAAGCAATTTACAGATTCAATGTGATACCAATCAAAATACCAAGCAAATTCTTCTCAAATATACAAAAAATGATGCTAACATTCATATGGAAACACAAGAGACCCCAAATAGCTAAAGCAATCTTACACAACAAAAACAAAGCCATAGGCACCACAATACCAGACTTCAAGACATACTACAGGGCTGTTATAATCAAAACAGCCTGGTACTGGTACAAAGAGAGATGCATAGATCAATGGAACAGAAAAGAAATGCCAGACATTAATCCAAGCATCTACAACCAACCATCTTTGACATAGGATCTGAAACTAATCCCTGGAGCAAGGACAGTCTCTTCAATAAATGGTGCTGGGAAAACTGGATCTCCCCAAGACCCCTACCTTACACTTTACACACAAATGCACTCAAAATGGATTAAAGACCTAAATCTATTAACTGATACCATCAAATTATTAGAGAACAGTGGGAAAAACCCTGCAAAACACTGGCATATGCAAAGGGTTCTTGAAAAAAGACCCCAGAGGCACAATCAAAGCTAAAATTAACATCAAATTGAGAAGCTTATAAATTGGAGAAAAAAAAAATGCTCAGCAAAATGAAGCGTCAACTGACAGAATGTGAGAAATTATTTGCAAACTATTCAACTGATAAAGGATTAATAACCAGAATATACAAATAGATCAAGAAATTCAACAACAAAAAAATAAACAACCAAGTTAAGAAATGGGCAAAGGATTTGAACAGGTATTTTTCAAAAGAGGAAATCCAAATGGCCAACAGACACATTAAAAAATGTTCAAGATCACTAGCCATCAGGTAAATACAAATCAAAAGCACAATAAGGTTTTACCTTATCCCTCACCCCCGTGAGAATGGCTTTCATACAAAAATCAACAAACAAGTGCTGGCGAGGATGTAGGGGAAAATGTACCCTAATCCACTGTTGGTGGAAATTTAAACTGGTACCTACTGTGGAAGACAGTATGGAGATACCTCAGAAACTGAATATAGACCTATCATATGACCCAGCCATCCCATTCCTCAGAATTTACATAAGGGAAACGAAATCAGAATATAAAAGAGTTATCTGTACCCCCATGTTCATTGTAGCTCAATCACAATAGCTAAGTAGGCCAGCTCACTAGGCTAATCCTCCGCCTTGCGGCACCGGCACACCGGGTTCTAGTCCCAGTCGGGGAGCCGGATTCTGTTCCAGTTGCCCCTCTTCCAGGCCAGCTCTCTGCTGTGGCCAGGGAGTGCAGTGGAGGATGGCCCAAGTCCTTGGGCCCTGTACCCCATGGGAGACCAGGATAAGTACCTGGCTCCTGCCATCGGATCAGCGCAGTGTGCTGGCTGCAGTGCGCCAGCCGCAGCGGCCATTGGAGGGTGAACCAATGGCAAAAAAAGGAAGACCTTTCTCTCTGTCTCTCTCTCTCACTGTCCATCTGCCTGTCCAAAAAAAAAAAAAAAATAGCTAAGTTATAGGATCAACCCAAATGCTCATCAACTGAAGACACGCTAAAGAAATTATATGTACACCATGGAATACTATACAGCAGTAAAAAATTAAATCCTGTTGTTTGCAGCAAAATGGATGAAACTAGAAAACATCATACTTAGTGAAAAATAAGCCAGTCCCAAAGGACAAATACCATATGTTCTCCCTGATCTGTGATAATTAATAGAGTACCTAAAAGGTAATCTACAGAAGTAAAACTAACGCTTGAGATGCAATGACTTTGAACAGCCCTTGTCTCGACTATTGAGGAACAGGGTTTTTTTTATTCAATTTTTTAAATTCTTAGTATAGAGTTAACCGTATATGTATAAAGTTAATTGAAAATAGATCTTGGTAAAAAATACGAATGGGAATAGGAAATGGCGAAGGTAGAAGGGTAGAAGTGTGGATAGGAGGCAGTTACAGTGGGAGAATCACCATATTCCTGAAGTTGTATTTTTAAAAAGCATGAAGTCTATATTCCTTAAATAAAAAGTTTCTTGGATGGGGCTGGCGCTGTGGCGCAGCAGGTTAATGCCCTGGCCTGAAGTGCTGGCATCCCATATGGGTGCCAGTTCAAGTCCCGGCTGCTCTACTTCCAATCCAGCTCTCTGCTATGGCCTGGGAAAACAGTAGAAGATGGTCCAAGTCCTTGGGCCCCTGCACCCATGTATGAGACCCAGAAGAAGCTCCTGGTTCCTGACTTCGGATCAGCCCAGCTCCAGCCACTGTGGCCATTTTGGGGGTGAACCAGGAGATGGAAGACTGCTCTCTTTCTCTCTCTCCTTTTCTCTGTGTTTAACTCTTTCAAATAAATAAATAAGTAAATCTTTTTAAAAAAAAACTCTTCTGGGAAAAATTTTTTAAAAAATATGGCCAGTACTTAACAAAAAAAAGAAAGAAACAATGACCAAGCCACGATGGCAGAGATACACACTGCCCCTAAGCATACATAAGATAATGTATGAGTTCATCTTTAAGGACAGGAATTACACAAGGGTAGGGGACACACTTTTCTTGATATATTTTTTCCCTATTCTGTATTTAGTAGTAAGTACCTATCCCACCCTTACTTTTCTATGTTTAAACTACATTAGATTTAACCTAATAGTAACTTTATTCCTCTCTTGTCAATATTAATGTTCCAAAGAAGGAGATGAGGAACCTCATATTTTACTAAAACAAACTAAAGACTTTTACCCAGATTCATCAAGTGATTCTGCTGACTGAGCACAAAGCCTGACTTTTCTGTTAAAAGACAATTATGGGGCCAGCGCTGTGGTGTAACAGACTAAGCCTAAGCCTGTGGCACCAGCATGCCATATGAGCGCTGGATCGAGTCCTGGCTGCTCCTCTTCAGATCCAGCTCTTGCTATGGCCTGGGAAAGCAGCAGAAAATGGCCCAAGCACTTGGGCCCCTGCACCTGCGTGGAAGACTCAGAAGAAGCTCCTGGCTCCTGGCTTCAGGTATTGCGGCCATTTGGGGAGTGAACCAATGATGGGTGACCTTCTGTCTCTCCCTCTCTCGTTTGTAATTCTACCTCTCAAATAAATAAATAAAATCTTTTTTTTAATAAGACAATTATATGAGGAGCCTGGCAGATGCTCTTGAAAATAATCTAACTTTGCAGATGCTGTTACAGAGCATCTAATTTTGAAGCAACACACTCACATAAATAACATTCCCACAGGTCCCATCACTTACTCAAAGAAAACTGGTTAGCAAAAGGACACTTTTACTTGACTAAGCAAAGCAAACATAACTAGGTAATTTCTTACGGCTATTTCCATACTAAGAGCTATAAATGTATGACACTTAAACTAATAGATAACAAGGGACACATACATAAACATAAGAAAACCATTTTTCTTTACTTACAGAGGCCAAACTTTGCACTGAACCTGAGTATTTACTGAAAAGTCCTCCATTAGCATAGTTACAGGACTGAGATCCTTTGTCTTTGGTGGAACTTAAAGATAATGTCAAATTCTGCCTGCTACTGGAACAACTTGAACCTACCAAACAAACAGACCAATATTAAAATTTATCCAATGATAAATTTCCAGTTGAATTTTAAAGCTTGCATTATAAACTCATTCAGAAAGTTTCTGATTTTAAAACATAGTTTACTCAATTGTACAAATTATTCAATATACATAATTATAAAAATCTATATCTCTATACAATATTTTTAATGTGGCTAGACTCTGCTTCTGAAATGAAGAATAAAATGTTCACCCAACTAAACAGCATAGTACTGAATTGTCTATTGCTGACAGCATAAAAATATAATTACAAGTATTCAAATTAACAAAATATACATGCTTCCTTGCCTGTATGACATCTAAGCTCTATCCACACCCCATTATACTACAACTAATTTTTTTAAACTGACAAACAAAAATTGAACTATTTATGGAGTATCAGGTGATGTTTTGATACATGTGTACATGGTAAAATGCTCAAGTCAGGGTAAACGTACCTATCCCTTCAAACACGCATCATTTCATTTGGTGAAAATATCCAAAGTCCTTTCTCTAGATCATATAAAATTCACAGTACATAATCATTGCCTATAGTCACCCCTTGGTACAGTAGAACACAAAAACTTAACTTCTACTGAACTGTAACTTAGTGACTGTTGACAAACCTTTTCCAATCTTTCATCTCCCCTTGTCTCCTCAGCCTCTGATAACTACTATTCTACCCCTAGCTTCTTTGAGATCAACTTTTAAAGATTCTATGTATCATGCTGGCATTCTGGCATAGCTGGTAAAGCCACCATCTGCAACACCAGCATCCCCTATGGGTGTCAGTTTGAGTCCTAGAGGCTCCAATTCCAATCCAGCTCCCTGCTAATGTGCCTGGGAAAACAGCAGCAGATATCCTAAGTCCTTGGGCCCCTGCACCCACGTGGGAGACCTGAAAGAAGCTCCTGGCTCCAGGCTTCAATTGGCCCAGCCCTGGCTGTTGCAGCCATTTGGGAAGTGAATCAGCAGATGAAAGATCTCTGTGTATTTCCTTCTTTCTCTCTCTCTCTAACTCTGCCTTTCAAATAAATAAAATAGATCTTTTTAAAAGGAAGGAAATTGTTTCTATGTACTATATATTTTGTATCTGTTTACACTTCTAATAGTGATATAACTGATATTTTGAAAAACATATGGACAGAAAACATGTTGTTAAAATAAACCCAAGCTGGCACTATAGTGTATGTAGTAGGTTAATCCTTGGCGTATGGTGCCTGCATCCCTTATGGGCACCGGTTCTAGTCCTGGCTGCTCCTCTTGATCCAGCTCTCTGCTTACGGCCTGGGAAAGCAGTAGAAAATGGCCCACATCCTTGGACACCTGCATCCGCATGGGAAACCCAGAGGAAGCTCCTGGCTCCTGGCTTCGGATCAGCCCAGCTCCAGCTGTTGCAGCCATTTGGGGAGTGAACCAGCAGGTGGAAGACCTTTCTGTCTCTCTCTCTCACTGTCTGTAACTGTGCCTCTCAAAAAATTAAATAAAGTCTTTAAAAAAATAAAATAAAATAAACCCATCCAGTACCAATAAATAAACTAATTCCTGGAATTAAAAATTCAATTTTTCCCATAGCTTTGTGAGCATTTGTTACCTTTTGTCTTTTAGATAACTGCCATTCTTTTTTTAAAAAAAAAAAAAAGATTTATTTATTTATTTATTTATTTGAAAGTCAGAGTTAGAGAAGGAGAGGCAGTGAGAGAGAGGTCTTCCACGTGATGGTTCACTCCGCAACTGGCTGTAACAGCCAGGGCTGGGTCATGCCAAAGCCAGGTGCCAGAAATTCAATTCAGGTCTCCCAGGGCTGGTGCTGTGGCATAGCAGGCTAACCCTCCACCTGCAGTGCCGGCATCCCACGTGGGCAGCTGTTTGTGTCCCGGCTGCTCCTCTTCCAAACCAGCTCTCTGTAGCTTGGGAAAGCAGTGGAGAATGGCCCAAGTGCTTGGACCCCTGCACCTGCATGGAAGGCCTGGAAGAAGCTTATGGCTCCTGGCTTCATATCAGCTCAGCTGGGAAGTGAACCAGAGGATGGAAGACCTTTCTCTCTGTCTCTCCTTCTCTTTCTAAAACTCTTACCTCTCGAATAAATAAATAAAATTTAAAAAAAATTCAGGACTCCCATGTGGGTGGCATAAACTCAACTACTTTTTAAAAAATTTTATGGCATAGTGGGTAAAGCCACAACCTGCTAGTGCTGGCATCTCATAGGGCACTGGATCAAGTCCCAGCAACTCCAGTTCTGATCCAGCTTTCTGCTATTGCTTGGGAAAGAAACAGAAGATGGCCCAAGTGCTTGGCCCCTGCACCCATATGGGAGAACAGGAAGATGCTCCTGGATCCTGGGTTCAGATTACCCAGCCCCAGCCATTGCAGCTATTTGGGGAGTGAGCCTCCCCCCACCCCCACCTCTCCTTCTCTCTCTGTATAACTAACTCTACCTTTCAAATAAATAAATAAATCTTTAAAAAAAATTTTAGTCATTTATTTTCATTGTATTTCAAAAACAGAGAAACAGAATCAGTGAGAGAGAGAGAGAGAGAAAACAGAGACAGAGATAGAGCTATCTTTGATTCACTGGTTCACTCCCTCAAATACCTGAAACTGTACCAGGCCAACACCAGGAGCCAGGATCCCAATCTAAATCTCCCACCTGGGGAGCAGGGACCCAAGTAATTGAGCCATCATCTGCTACCTTACAGAGTAAAGATAAGCAGGAAGCTGCAATCAGAAGCAGAGACCGGACTCTAATACAGGATCCAGGCATCCCAAGCAGCTTTGTAACCACAACATTGAAGCCCTCCCTAGGACGCAATGACTCAAGCCATCAGCTGCTGCCTCCCCAGCTATACCGTAGCAGGAACTCACACCTGGCACTCTGACATCAGATGTGTGACTCCTAAGCAGCATCTTCACTGCTAGGCCAATGCCTACCCTACAGTATATTTTTAAATAGTATAATACCTCCTGCTTTGTTCTTTTCACTCAAATTGCCTTGGCTATTTGGGTTTTTTGTTTGTTTGTTTGTTTTGTTTTGTTTTGTTTTTTGTAGTTCCATATGAATTTTAGGGCTGTTTTTTCCAGTTCTTTGAAGAATGTCATTGGCGTTTTGATAGGGATTGCATTCAGTTGGTAAACTGCTTTTGGTAGTATGGATATTTTAGCAATATTACAATCCATAGACATGAGATATCTTTACACTTCTATCCTTTCTATTTCTTTGATTAGTGTTTAATAGGTTCCATTGTAGAGATCTTTTACTTCTTTGGTTAAATTTATTCCTAGGCATTTTATTTATTTAACTGTAGCTATAATAAATGGAAATGCTTCCTTGATTTTTTTTTTTCAGGTAACTCACTACCAGTAAATAGATAGGTTACAGATTTTTGTATGCTAATTTTGTAACGTGGATTTTTTTTTTTTTTTTGACAGATAGAGTTAGACAGTGAGAGAGAGAGACAGAGAGAAAGATATTCCTTCCGTTGGTTCACCCCGCAAATGGCTGCCATGGCCAGAACTACACCGATCCGAAGCCAGGAGCCAGGTGCTTCTTCCTGGTCTCCCAAGTGGGTGCAGGGCCCAAGCACTTGGGCCATCTTCCACTGCCTTCCTGGGCCACAGCAGAGAGCTGGACTGGAAGAGGAGCAACTGGGACTAGAACCCGGCGCCCATATGGGATGCTGGTGCTGCAGGTGGAGGATTAGCCAAGTGAGCCACAGCACTGGCCCAGTAACCTGGATCTTGAATTTGCTTTTTTGAACAAAATTCTTCTAAGAGTTTCTTGATAGGTCTTTGGGGTTTCCTGTATGTAGGGTCATGCAAACAGAGACAAGTTGACTTATTCCTTCCCAATTTGGATGCCTTTTATTTCTTTTGCCTAACTGCTCTAGCCAGGACTTCCAGTACTATACTGAATAAAAGTATGCCCAAAATTCTTTTTTTTTTTTTTCTCTTGAGACATAGGGAAAGAGAGCTCCCAGTACTGGTTCACAACTCAAATGCTCCAACTGGTTTAAGGTAGCCAGGCCAACACCAGGAGCTAGAACTCAATCTGGGTTTTCCACGTAATTGGGAGGAACCCAACTACTTGGGCCATCACCACTGCCTATCAGGGTCTGCATCTGTAGGAGGCTGGAGTCAGGAGCTGGGGCTGGGACTGCTACCCAATCACTCTTCTTTTTTTTTTTCTTTTTTTTCTTAAGATTTATTTATTTATTTGAAAGGTAGAGTTACAGAGAGGCAGAGAGAGAGAGAGAGAGAGGTCTTCCATCCACTGGTTCATTCCCCAGATGGCTGCAATGACAATCTAAAGTCAGGAGCCAGGAGGTTCTTCCAGGTCTCCCACGTGAGTGCAGGGTCCCAAGCACCTGCGCCATCTTCTACAGTTTTCCCAGGCCATAGCAGAGAGCTGGATAGGAAGTGGAACAGTCAGGACTCAGATGGGTGCCTGTATGGGATGTTGGCATTGCAAGAGGTGGCTTTACCTGCTGCGCCATAGTGCTGTCACTCCCCCAATCCAATCACTCTTGATATGGGATATAGGCATCTCAATTGCTAGGCCACATGCCTGACCCTAGAATTAGCTTTTTTCTTATATTTGTAAACTTTTAATTGTTATTATTTTTTTTGAGGGGATGAGAGAGATGTTCCAGCCACTGATTCACTCTTCAATTGTCTATAACAAGCTAGGGCTGGGCCAGGTCAAAGCCAGGAGCCCAGAACTCAATCTGGGTCTTCTACACGGGTTGCAAGGGTGTAAGTACTTGGGCCATCACTTGCTGCCTTCTAGCATATACATCATTAGGGAGCTGAAATTTGAGGTTGAGCTAGGACTCAAACCCAGGCACTCTGATAGGGGATGTGGGCACCCCATAGGAGTCTTAACCACGATACTGAACACCTGTCTCTATAATGGGGTTTGTACACTTCTGTCTTCTCTACCCATCTGTTCATCCTTCCAGGGAAAACATCATGTCAGTTTGTCTTAATAAGGAATTATGAGGCTCCTAGATTAAACTCCTAGCTTTTATAAGCTACATAATCAAGGGAAAGTCACTTGCCCTTCTCATATCATGTTTTATTAATAAAATTGGAACAATAATATAGAATTATATTAATTCATAGGATCACTATAAAAGATTTAAAAAAAGTACCAAATATACAGCCCTTAGCTAAGACCTAAAAAATAAAACCCCAGTGATTGACAGTGATCATTATGTGTCAACGTTCATTGTGCATGGCACAAAATAGTCATTCATTATTGGCTGAATAAATGAATTGGAGAAGCATAACATATGCTAAATAATAAAAAAACTTAACAATTCTAGTATGCTAACAAAATTATCTGATACAATGTGTCAACATGTTCTGTATCTAACAGATGTTATATATCCTTTAAAGGCCAACAATCTACTTGAATTGGAGAAGCATAACATACTAAATAATAAAAAAACTTAATTCTAGTATGCTAACAAAATTATCTGATACAATGTGTCAACATGTTCTGTATCTAACAGATGTTATATATCCTTTAAAGGCCAACAATCTACTTGTAGAACTTTATATATTGAGCAGTTGACAAGTATATGCAAAACAAGAAAGATACAAACATCCTAAAGGGATAAACAGGGTAAAAGATAAATAAATTAGGATACATTTGTACATATTTAACACTAATTAACATATTAAAATGATAGGATAGAGATTGACCTGGTCCTGCCAAATATTTTAAGATTTTTTATTTATTGTATTTGAGAGTTAGAGTTACAGAGAGTGAGAGACAAAAAGAAAGATCTTCCTTCCATTGATTCACTCCCCAAATGGCCGCTACAGCCGGTGCTGGGCTGGCCTGAAGCCAGGAGCCAGGTGCTTCCTCCCAGTCTCCCATGCAGGTGCAGGGGCCCAAGGCCTTGGCCCATCCTCCACTGCCCTCCCGGGCCACAGCAGAGAGCTGGACTGGAAGAGGGCAGCCGGGTCTAGAACCGGAGCCCATATGAGATGCTGGCACTGCAGGCAGAGGAGTAACCTACTGCGCCATGGCGCTGGTCCCAAATATTTTAACAGCGGGTTAAAAAATGTGCAGTAACGGGCTGGTGTTGTGACATGGTGGGTTGAGCCACTGTTTAAAATGCCAACATCCCCTATGGGCACTGGTTCCAGTCCTGGCTGCTCCACTTTCAGTCCAGCTCCTGGCTAATGAGCCTAGGCAAATAGCAGACAATGGCCCAGATGCTTAGGCCCCTGCAACCAGCACCCTTGTGGGAGACCAGGAAGAAGCTCTTGGCTCCTGACTTTGGCCTGGCCCAGCCCCAGAGCTGCAGCCATTTGGAGAGTTAGGCAGCTGATGGAAGACCTCTCTCTATAACTCTGCCTTACAAATAAATAAAAATAAATCTTTAAAATAAAGTACAATCAAAAATTTTATTTAAAATGTACAATTTACTTGTCTATAATATGTTATGTTACAATATGATATTGAAATACAAATATAAATGGACAGATGCATAGCAAAGCATTATGAGTTATCTCTGAACAGCAGAATTTCAAGCAATTTTTTCTCTTGGGTTATCTGTATTTTCTAATCTTTCTAAAATGAATTTGTATGAGTTAAACATTAAAGGAAAAATTTTTGAAGACAAAAACACTTAAATCACTGCACTCCAGTTATGGTTTGCACATAAAATTACTTCTGCTGACGCAAGCTATCTATTTCCACGTACCTTTATCTGATGCTGCTTTTTTAGTGTATTCAAGTATGAGGTGCTCTGGTTCCCATGGTAATAGTTTCCCTTTCTTCTTTCCACGTCTTCTTTTAAAGTGATGGGCCAGAAAAATTACAGATATAGCACTCACTGCAGTTACCACAAACAACTTTTTAGCTACTGGTGAAAATTTGATCTGGAAGAGACAGTTAGATTGAAAAAAAAAAATCTCTTATTTGTTCACTTAAAACAAGAATATAAAAACTACACTTAGTTCTTAATCTATCCTATTTCTATATATTACTAAGAGAATATGAATGTAATTTCACTCTTCTAATAAGTTATCCCAATCTGATTTAAAACTTTAATGAAATAATTCATCTCTCACTGCTTTTTAAGTTCTCAAGTAAACAGTATCAGTCAATGGTACTATAAAATATTTCAATCCCATTAATATGTTTTTAGCAGCTGATTAATTCATGCAACTGAATCTGTCTCAATCATGCAAGATTTTTTAATTATAAAAATGCTGAAACAGATTTTTCAACTGAGCCTTTTTAAAATATATCTGGAAATTTGGGCAAACAATTCAATTTCTAAATATGAAGGTACTTTAAAAAGTTCATATAAAATGGAATTTCAAAAGTTTATTTTGGGGGGCCGGTATTGTGGCGTAGCAGATAAAGCCACCTCCTGCAGTGCTGGCATCCAATACGGACACCAGTTCAAGCTTGCCCTAGCTGTTCCACTTCCGATCCAGCTCTCTGCTATGGCTTGGGAGAGCAGTAGAAGATGGCCCAAGTCCTTGGGTCCTGGCTCCTGGCTATGGATTGGTGCAGCTGCAGCCGTTGTGGCCATGTGGGGAGTAAACCAGCAGATGGAAGACCTCTCTTTCTCTCTGTAACTCTGGCTTTCAAATAGCTAACTAACGGCCGGCGCTGTGGCTCACTAGGCTAATCCTCCGCCTTGCGGCGTCGGCACACTGGGTTCTAGTCCTGATTGGGGTGCCGGATTCTGTCCCAGTTGCCCCTCTTCCAGGCCAGCTCTCTGCTGTGGCCAGGGAGTGCAGTGGAGGATGGCCCAAGTGCTTGGGCCCTGCACCCCATGGGAGACCAGGATAAGTACTTGGCTCCTGCCATTGGATCAGCGTGTTGCGCTGGCAAAAGGAAGACCTTTCTCTCTGTCTCTCTCTCTCATTGTCCATTCTTCCTGTCAAAAATAAAAAAATAAGTAAAAAAAAAATAAATCTTTTTAAAAAAGTTTATTTTGGTATACAAAAGTCTGAAATTCATTTATAGTTTTTTATAACACATTTTCCATGAAACTTCCTACTATCTAAATAGGCCAATGTACCCACGAATTATTTAACAAATAATCACTCAGAATCTTATAAAGTACCAGGACTGTACTGTGAATTAGAATCTTATTGTAATTCTATTCACTAAGCAAATACAAATATACTGATGCCACTGATAAGCTAGGACTGGGTAAACAGAGGTCACAGACTTTGCTCCCCCAAGCAGTGTACTAACAATAGACAGATATATTGGCAAATCATTACAAATACAGTACAGTATGATAAATACAGTTATACAAGTATTAGTACTAATGTCATAGCAAGAAGCAATCAACTTCCTCTTGGGGACAGACATTATTAATCACCTGAAATGCAAAGTAACTCTAATATAAAGCTAAATGACTAGGATACAGAGAGCTGGAAAAAGTTACAAGATAAAACCAGACAAACGTTAAGTTCTCAACTCTTTTTTTAAACTCATTGGAATGCTGACTAGAAGACAACCAACTGGCCTAAAACACTACGAAGCGTCAAGTATTTGCAGGGAGAGGTAAGAACACACTACTAGTAAGAAAAGGTCAGTGGCATAGCTGAATGTGAGCTTCTAAGAGAGGATGACATACCCTCCCATGCAAACACAGGGGCAACCTGTACCTTTCTGCAGGTTTTACCTTCATAAATCACACTTGGCATTCACAGAAAAGTCCTTCTGGAGAGAGGCACAGAACTGTAACCAGTGTCCTTCTCTCCTAACCCCACTAAGGAACAAAAGCCTTAAACTGTGGGATGTAGCTTTAACTTTAGAGAGTAATTTATACCATTCTACGCTTATATTAAGGGAAGATAATCAAGTCAGGAACCTAAACTGTCAGCTTAGACTAGAAGAAAATAAATCCACCACAAGATGCAGATCAAAGTAATGATTAAAGCAGAAATCAATAAATCCATCAGGTTTGGGGGGGGGGGGGATCAGTAAAACTGACAAAGCTCTAGCCAATCTAATCAGGGTGGGTGGGGTGGGTGGAGTGGTGGGGGAGAGAAAGGATGATACAAATCACCAAAATCAGGAAAGAAGAATCATCTCACAGATACAAAAAAGGACACAAAAAGTAGTACTCTGAACAACTCCAAGCCCATAAATTTAACAATGTAGATGAAATAGACCAATTCCTTTAATGACATAAACTGCTGAACTCAGATAACATGAGTAGTTAACATATCTATTTTAAAAATTGCATATGTAGGGGCTGGTGCTGTGGCATAGCAGGTAAAGCTGCTTCCTGCAGTGCCAGCACCCCAAATGGATGCCTGTTCAAGCCCCAGCTGTTCCACTTCCAATCAGCTCTCTCTATAGCAAGGAAAAGCAGCAGAGGATGGCCCAAGTCTTTGAGCACCTGCACCCACATGGGAGACCTGGAAGAAGCTCCAGGCTCCTGACTTCAGATTATAGTTGCAGCCATGTAGGGAGTGAACCAGTGGATGGAAGACCTCTCTCTCTGTCTCTGTCTCTGCCTGTCTGTAACTCTGCCTTTCAAATAAACAAATGAATCTTTTTAAAAAAAATTGCATATGTATTCAACAAAGAAAACTGAAAACAAGATCCTACAAAATAATTAATGAAGAAATAGTACCAACTCTACACAATGAGAACACTTCCAACTACACAACGAAAGACTACTTCCCAGATGTTATGAAGTATTATTTCTATTAATGGCAAAACCAGATTAATGCAAAAGATGAAAAAAAAAAAAAACAACAAGGACACCACACAGACAGACAGACAGACAGACACACACACACAAACTATCTGCTGGGACAGGTATTGGAACAGCAGTTAAGGTGCTGTTTGGGATGTTCCTACCTTGTATTAGAGTCCCTGTGTTTGAGTCCCACCTCTGCTTCGGATTCCAGCTTCCTGCCAATGTACACCATGGGAGGCAGAAGATGAATGCTCTTTTATTTATTTATTTTTAAGAAACTCGTTTATTTGAATGGCAGTATTACAGTAATAAAGGGAGGAAGGAAGGGACAGAGACAAAAATATCTTCCATCCACTGGTTCATTCCACAAATGGCCAGTGCTGTGCCAAGGATGAAGCCAGGGGCCTGTAACTCCGTTCAGGTCTCCCACACACAGGCAGGAGATGCCCAAGTACGTGGGCCATCCTGTGCTGCTTTCCCAGGTGCATCAGCAGGGAGCTGGATTGGAAGTGGATCATCTGGGACTTGAAATGGCACTCATACGGGATGTGCTGACGTCACAGGCGGCAGCTTCACTCACTGTGCCACAATTCTCAAAATATAGTAAGAAAATTAAAATCCAATTAAATTAAAGTAAAAAACGTGAGTACATACATCCACAAAGCAGACCTACAGATAGGAGATAAGCATGAAAATACGCTTAATATCATTCATTGCTCATTAGGGAAATGCAATTTAAAACCATGATGGGATTCCAGAATATATCTACATTAGGATAGCTGAAAATAAAAACACCGGCCTTAACAATGTTACAACCACATTAGAAAATAGTATGGCATCTTCTTTAAAAAGTTAAATACACATCTATCTTATGATTCAGTCATTCTATTCCTAAGTATTTAACCAAGAGAAACAAAAGTTCATGTCTACAGCAAGACTCACACAGGAATGTTCTTAGCATCTTTATAATTTTTAAAAACACGGGAAAAAATCCAAATGTTCACCAACAAGTAAATAAGTAAACTGTGGTACAACCACACAATAGCATATCACTCAGCTTTAAAGTATTAACTGTTGATACGTGAAACAATATGGATCAATTGCAAAATGGACTGACTGAAGAATTCAGACAAAAGAGCACAAAATTAAAAAAAAAAAACACAAACTGTAATTCCATTTATATAAAATTCCAGAAAGTGCAAACTAATCTATAGTGAAAAACCAGATCAGTGTTTGCCTGAACAAGTATAAGAAGTGGATTTGACATGGAGGTGAAAGAAGAGAGATTACAGAGATGGAACTTGGAGGGATAATGGATATATTCTTTATATTGTAGCAATGATTTCTTTTATTCAACTTTTATTTAATATATATAAATTTCCAAAGTACAACTTTTGGATTATAGCGGCTTTTCCCCCTATAACCTCCCTCCTACCCGCAACCATCCCATCTCCCACTCCCTCTCCCATCTCATTCTTCATCAAGATTCATTTTCAATTATCTTTATATACAGAAGATCAACTTAGTATATACTAAGTAAAGATTTCAACAGACTGCACCCACACAGACAAAGTATAGAGTACTGTTTGAGTAGTAGTTTTACCGTTAACTCGCATAGTACAGCACATTAAAGACAGAGATCCTACATGGGAGCAAATGTACAGTGACTCCTGTTGTTGATTTAACAATTCACACAGCTAAGTGAGCACACTCTCTTAAATTGCCAAATCTACTATGTCCAAAATGCCGAATCTAGCTATTTAATGTGACACAAATACAAAGTTAAAACCAGTCTGTAAATTCCTAACAGGGATCACTTTTCAGTTAAAATTTAAACACCTAAGAATAATTGTGTGTTAATTACAGAGTTCAACCAATGGTACTAGAACAAAAAAAAAATACTAAAAAGGATAAAGTCTTACAATGTACATCAACCGTCAGGACAAGAGCTGATCAAGTCACTGTTTCTCATAATGTCCATTTCATTTCAACAAGTTTCCCCTTTGGTGCTCAGTTAGTTGTCGCCGATCAGGGAGAACATATGATATTTGTCCCTTTGGGACTGGCTTAATTCACTCAGCATGATGTTTTCCAAATTCCTCCATCTTGTTGCAAATGACCGGGTTTCGTTGTTTTTGACTGCTGTATAGTATTCTATAGAGTACATGTCCCATAATTTCTTTATCCAATCTACTGTTGATGGGCATTTGGGTTGGTTCCAGGTCTTAGCTATTGTGAATTGAGCTGCAATAAACATTAAGGTGCAGACAGCTTTTTTGTTTGCCAATTTAATTTCCTTTGGGTAAATTCCAAGGAGTGGGATGGCTGGGTTGAATGGTAGGGTTATGAAAAGTGATCCCTGTTAGGAATTTGGAAAACATTATGTTGAGTGAAATAAGCCAATCCCAAAGGGACAAATACCACTTGTTCTCCTTGATAGGTGACAACTAACTGAGCACCAAAAAGGAAACCTGTTAAAGTGAAATGAACACTATGGGAAACGGTGACTTGATCAGCCCTCACCCTGACTGTTGATGAGCAACTTGATATGTTATCCCTCTTAGTATTTTTTTTGTTTGTTCTACTTAACACTTTTGGTTGAATACTGTAATCAATACACAATTCTTCTTAAGTGCTGAAACTTAACTGAAAAGTGATCACTGTTAAATGTAAGAGTGGGAATAAGAGAGGGAAGAGATGTGCAATTCGGGACATGCTCAAGCTGACTTACCTCAAACAGTAGAGTTAGAAACATACCAGGGGATTCCAATTCAATCCCATCAAGGTGGCATGTACCAATGCCATCTCACTAGTCCCAGTGATCAATTTCTGTTCACAATTGATCATAATGATAGGACTAAGAACCAAAGGGATCACATAAACAAGAATAGTGTCTGCAAATACTAGCTGATAGAATCAAAAAGGGAGAGAATGATCCAACATGGGAAGTGAGATACACAGCAGACCCATAGAATAGCAGATGTCCTAAACAGCATTCTGGCCTCAGAATCAGCCCTTAAGGCATGCGGATCCAGCTGAAAAGCCCATGAGAGTATTTCAGGCATGGAAAGCCAAGACACTCTGGGGGAAAAAAAAAAAAAAACTAAATGAAAGATCTCCACGAGTGAGATCCCAGTGGAAAGAACGAGTCATCAAAGAAGGAGGTACCTTTCTCTGAAGGGAGAACTTCCACTTTGACCATGGCCTTGTCTAAATATGATCAGAGTCAGTGAACTCAGGGGGCTTCCATAGCCTTGGCAGCTCATGACAAGAGCCTAGGGTGATTACTGATGCCATAAACAAGAGTGTCAATTTGTTAAGTCAACAACAGGAGTCACTGTGCACTTACTCCTCATGTAGGATCTTTGTCCTTAGTGTGCTGTACATTGTGATTTAATGCTATAACTAGTACTCAACCAGTATTTTTCACTTTATGTTTCTGTGTGGGAGCAAACTGTTGCAATCTTTACTTAACGTATGCTAAACTGATCTTCTGTATATAAAGAGAATTGAAAATGAATCTTGATGTGAATGGAAGGGGAGAGGGAGTGGGAAAGGGGAGGGTTGTGGGTGGGAGGGACGTAATGGGGGGGAAGCCATTGTAATCCATAAGCTGTGCTTTGGAAATTTATATTCATTAAATAAAAGTTAAAAAAAAAACCAGTCTGTAAGACATAAAATGTGCTTTTCTAATGCGAATTCAAATATAATATAGATCAATTCACTTTTATTAATATCCAAGTTATATTCATGTCATGTATTGTTATACAAAAGATCCATTCAAATATACAGTTTTCTCATGAAAAAAGAAACCTTTTCTATAACAAGAAATAAGACAACAAATTTTACAAAGATGCTTCTCACAAGTAAGCTAAACACCACCAAGCTTGAGAATCTCTAATATTTCTCCTATGACTTCTCATTTTTGTTTTTCCTTTTCTCCCAGAAGAAAGTCAATTACTTCCTCTTTCAGTGTTTGGAAGGCTGGAAATACAACATCTCGGAGTCCCAAAGCTCAGACGGGCTTTCTGAGATGAGACTGTCCATTTCCTTCCTTCAAGTAGAATGAAAACTAGACACATCTCATTCAACACTAACAGTCAGCTTGAAGGCTAAGCAGTGAGAAAACAATGAAAGGCATTTAAGACACCATTTCTTGTGCTCAGCTTTCACAACCTTCCCCATTCCACAGCCAAATGAGCTTGTCAATATCCCCCCATAATTTAAGGTTCTCTAGAGACAGAGAAGAGATATTTAGTCATATAGAAGTTTTCTCACTCACTCCACTTATTTTTTCTTATTAAGCATAAACTTCACACCAGAACTAAGCTATCTACTACACCAACACAGTACATACTACATCTTCTTTTTGGGAGTAGGAGCAGTCTGTTTTCTGTTGAGCTTTAAGTTCAGACAGGGACAGGAACTAAGTGTGTCTCTTGCCCACCACTTTTTATCATGACATTAGATGCTTATATTTTGAATTAATTGCTCTGATAACTAGAATACACACCATGCAAACTGTAAACTTTGGGCAAGCCTCTTAATGCCTCCAAATTTCAGTTTCATCATTTGTCAAATGAGGATGGTATCTTTAATATATGGGTGGTATGAGAAGAGGTAACATACACTCAATAGGCACTCAAAAATAAATGTTAGCTCTTATTAAACTTTGCCTTACAGAATTTTATTTTTAAAATAAATATTTTATTTTGGAATAATTTGGTTTTACAAACTGCAAAGATAGGAAAGAGAGCTCCCATACACCTGTCACTCAGACCTAATGCTAATATCTTACATAATAATAGTGCTCATGTAAAAACTAACATTAGCACAATAGTTTTACCTAAACTATGGCTTTGCTCTGATTTCATCAGCTTTTCCACTAACATTACTTTTCTATTCCAGGATCCAATCCAAGATACCAGACAGCAGCTAAACAGATTTTATTTTTAAATGCTTAGCTAATTCTTGGTCTTACTTGCCAAACACTCTGAATTTACAGAAAAACAGAATCTGCTTATATTAAGATGATACACAGGAATAACATACCACAGTAATTCTTAAGACTATCACAAGGTAACAGATTCAAGTATTTTGTTTAATCTATCTGTTCATTAAACAAAAGGAAAAACTATCTAGAAAATGTAGTATTTAGTCCTTAAATACTAAGGTACTTCAAAAAGGTCACGTAAAATGGAATTAAAAGGTAAGTTTATTTTGCTGCCAAAATGTTTGATAGCCATGCATTCATGGAGTCTTCAAAGTGTTCCTGGACCATGTGTCTTACAAAACTATGCACAGATTTGAAAATTTTGTGTACCAAAATAAATAGATCTTTTACTTCCATCTTTCTAAGACCTTTTTGAAATACTCACATAAATGACACAGGGATGTAAAATAGGAGCTAAGAATTTTTAAAACTTTACTCATCTTTACTGTGGGCTAGACACTACACATTTTCATCCCTTTGAAAGATGGTAAAAACGGACAGGTGAAGTAACTTGCTCAAGATCACACAATTTCATAATAGTGGAGCAGGAATCAGGGTGATTATAGAAGGTATGCTTAAATTCATGTATGCTGTGCATTATCTATTGAAATGACTCAGCTGCACTGATGACAGATCTGATTATGCAATTTTAACTGAATCACATCTAACATGGATTATCAATTTCTAATGTACAAAGAAAAAGTCTCATGTATGTCTTTTTTCATGAAAACTAAATCCAATTCTAAAGGTAAGAACTATCCAAATGACAATACTGAGCTTTTCCTACATGATGTTTCACGGTTCTTTCATGCTAATCAAACTATAGCCCACTCAGTTCCGGGGTCAGCAAATGTGTGTAAAGTCCAGACAGTAAAATAGACTCTGAAACATAAGAGCTTCGCTTCAGCTACTTAATTCTCCTGTTATAGTAAAAAAGCAGTCAACGACAATACATTAACATATCAGCATGGTTGTATTCCAATAAAACTTCATTTACAAAAACAGATGGTAGCCTTTAATTTGGCCCACAGGCTATAGTTTACCAAACCATCTCAGTGCATCCCACAGCAGGGAATGAGTTTTGTATACCAAAGGTCCTGAGTCGAAGTAGAGGATGTATCCTGAAGTTGACCTGCAATGACTCTCCACGTAATTTAATAAAATATCCCACGAACATCCTGAACACTAATCTGGGCCCCAGAAAATTATTCCTAGAATTGAAAAGCAGGTATTACAGTGGCATCAATGTGGAGAAAGTGCCCAAAAAATCCATAAGAGAAATCTAAAACACTACTGGTTTCAAAAATTAATATTTTAGGGGCTGGTGCTGTGGTGTAGCTGGTAAAGCCACTTCCTGCAAGGCCAGCATCCCACATGGGCGCCAGTTTGGGTCTAGGCTGCTCCACTTCCCATCCAGCTCTCTGCTATGGCCTGGGAAAGCAGTAAAAGATGGCCCAAGTCCTTGGGCCCCTGCAACCATGTATGAGACCCAAAAGAAGCTCCTGGCTCCTGGCTTCAGATCAGCACAGCTCCAGCCATCACGGCCAATTGAGGAGTGAACCAGCGGATGGAAGACCTCTCTCTCTCTCTCTCTGCGCTCCTTCTCTCTCTGTGTAATTCTGATCATCAAACAAATAAATCCTTAAAAAAAAGCAGTATGAAGATGTTAATAAAGGCACATGTATGTATATATCTGTGTGTATACATATTTACTATATATATGTAATATATATACCATACACAGATACAGATACACATGCACACATATACACACAAGTAATTATAAAGCCAGTATTTACTGTTAACAACAGTTTGTAACCCCACTTTTTGTTTTCTATGTGACTTAAGGGACAAGGAATACAGTGAGTTTAGTTATTAAAATAGGAGAAGCTGGGTATAGTTCATTAATTGTGATATGAAATGTTGATAACAGGGGAAGCTGGGTTTGGGATATATGGGAACTTTTTGTACTACTTCACAATTTTTTTTATAAACTTAAAATTATTCTGAAATAAAAAGTTTTTTTAAAAGAGACAAATAGGGGCCAGCACTGTGGCATAGTGGGTAAAGCTGCCACCTGTAAACCGGCCTCCCATCCAGGTGCTGGTTCAAGTCCCAGCTGCTCCACTTCTGATCTAGCTCTCTGCTAATGTCCCAGGAAAGTAGAAGATGACTCAAATACTTGGGCCCCTGCATGAATGTGCAAGATCTGAATGAAGCTCCTGGCTCCTGGCTTCAGTCTGGCCTGCCCCCAGCTGTTGTGGCTATCTGGGGAGTTGAACCAGCAGATTGAAGATTCTCTCTCTTTCTTCCTCTCTCTCTCTCTCGTTCTCTCTCTGTAACTTTGCTTTTCAAATAAATAAATTTTTTTTAAAAAAGAGACAAATATATTCCTGATTTGAGATACTTTTAAATTATTCTTTTAAATTAGTCTAAAAGCTGGTATTATTTTAACATTGGCTTGTAACTTGACATTTTGTTTTCTACATGATTTTAGAAACTAATATACTTAAGAAAATAATTTTTAGCTTATCCTTTGGATATACAATGTATAAAAATGTAATTTTGGGAATTAAAAACTTAAAGGAGTGAAAACAGAGCTGTAAAATCATCGAGCTTTTGGGGCTGGCACTGTGGCATGGTGGTGCCGGCAACCCAGGTGGGTGCTGGGTCAAGTCCTGGCTGCTCCACTTTTTTTTTTTTTTTTTTTTTTTTGACAGGCAGAGTGGACAGTGAGAGAGAGAGACAGAGAGAGAGAGAGAACGGTCTTCCTTTGCCGTTGGTTCACCCTCCAATGGCCGCCGCTGCAGCCGGCGCACCACGGTGATCCGATGGCAGGAGCCAGGATCCAGGTGCTTTTCCTGGTCTCCCATGGGGTGCAGGGCCCAAGCACCTGGGCCATTCTCCACTGCACTCCCTGGCCATAGCAGAGAGCTGGCCTGGAAGAGGGGCAACCGGGACAGAATCCGGCGCCCCAACCGGGACTAGAACCCGGTGTGCCGGCGCCGCAAGGTGGAGGATTAGCCTATTGAGCCACGGCGCTGGCTCAGCTGCTCCACTTTCAATCCAGCTTGCCGCTGGTGTGCCTGGGAAGGATGTTTGGACACCAGCACCCATGTGGGAGACCCAGTAGAGGGTTATAACTATAGGATATAAATGCCAATAACAAAATAATTACAGAATATACACAAACAAAATGAGAAAGAAATATAAACGTTTCACTGGCAAAAGATCAATTAAATACAAAAGAAAACATTAATATAGAAAATGAGGGGCGTGGCCAGTGCCGTGGCTCACTTGGCTAATCTTCTGCCTGTGGCGCGGGCATCCCATATGGGCGCCGGGTTCTAGTCCCGGTTGCTCCTCTTCCAGTCCAGCTCTCTGCTGTGGCCCGGGAAGGCAGTGGAGGATGGCCCAAGTGCTTGGGCGCCTGCACCCGCATGGGAGACCAGGAAGAAGCACCTGGCTCCTGGCTTTGGATTGGCATAGCTCCCGCTGTAGCAGCCATTTGGGGGGTGAACCAACGGAAGGAAGACCTTTCTCTCTGTCTCTCCCTCTCACTGTCTGTAACTCTACCTGTCAAATAAATAAATAAATAAATAATCTTAAAAAAAAAAAATGAGGGGCAATAAATTTATAGGCCATAGAAAAAAATAACCAAATGATATGTCTCTCCTTAATTAGTAATTAAGTGTAAATGTATTAAATGCTACAATCAAAAGACATAGATTGGCAAATGGATAACATTTGAGCCAACAATATGCCGTCCATATGAGCCAACAATATGCTGTCCACAAGAGATTCAGTTTAGATACAAAGACACAAATAGATAAAAGTTATGGGGCATTGAGGCCTGCACTGTGGCACAGCGAGTTAAAGCTCTGGCCTGAAGCGCCAGCATCCCTTATGGGCGCTGGTTCTAGTCCCGGCGGCTCCTCTTCTGAACCAGCTCTGTGCTATGGCCTGGGAAAGCAGTGGAGGATGGCTCAAGTCCTTGGGCCCCTGCACCCATGTGCTCCTGGATCCTGACTTCGGATCAGCTCAGCTCCGGCCATTGCGGCCATTTGGGGAGTAAACCAGCGGATGCAAGATCTCTCTTTCTCTTTCTCTCTGTAACTCTCTCTTTCAAATAAATAGAAACAAATCTTAAAAAAAATTATGGGGTATGAGGTGCTGGTGCTGTGCCATAGTAGGCTAAGCCTCCGCCTGTGGTGCCAGCATTCCCATATGGGCGCAGGTTCCTGACCCAGCTACTCTTCTTCCGATATACCTTTCTCTCTGTCACTCTACCTCTCAAATAAATAAATAAATAAATAATAAATGTATGGGGTTGGCATTGTGGTGTAGCAAGTTAAGCAGCCACCTGTAACACCAGCATCCCATATGAGTCCCAGCTGCTCCACTTCTGACTCAGTTCCCTGCAAATGTGCCTGGGAAAGCATCAGAAGATGGTACAGGCACTTGGGACCCTGCCACCCATGTGGAAGACCCACACGGAGTTCCAGGTTCCTGGTTTTGGCTAGGCCCAGCCCTGGTTGTTGTAGCTATTTGGGGACTGGCCAGAAGATGGAATCTCTCTCTCCTTCTCTTTCTGTAACTCTTTCAAATAAATAAGTCAATCTTTTAAAAAAAAAAGTTAAAAGAAAAATGTCATGCAAATAGTAAACAAAGAAAGCAAGAGTGACTATATGTGTATAAAATAGACTTTAAATCAAAAAGGTTACCAGAGATAAGAAGGCTCTTACATATCAATAACATGCTCAATATCAGAAGATGTAACAATTATAAATACTAATGTGCCTAATAACAACTATAAATACTTATGTGCCTAACAACAGACCATGAAAATACGTGAGGCAAAAACTGACAAAACTAAAGGGAGAAAGAGACAGTTCCACTGGGATAAAGACTCCAGTAACTTCCACTAAAAATGGATGAATCAGAAGAAAAGGAAACAGAGGAGTTAATACAGCATGTAACTACATCTAAGATAGATAGAGAGAGAGAGAGAGAGAGAGAGATAGGTAGAACACTCTAACCAACAATATTAGCATTCATTTCTTGTAAAGGACACATAAGACATTGCCCTGGACAGACCATATATTAAGTTACAAATTATACCTCAATAAATTTTTTAAAATATTTATTTATTTGAAAGTCAAAGTTACACAGAGAGAGGAAAGGTCTTCCATCCGATGGTTCACTCCCCAGATGGCCGCAATGGTTGGAGCTCCGTCGATCCAAAACCAGGAGCCAGGAGCTTCTTCCGGGTCTCCCATGCGGGTGCAGGGGCCCAAGGTCTTGGGCCATCTTCTATTGCTTTCCCAGGCCATAGCAGATAGCTGGATTGGAAGAGGAGCAGCTGGGACTAGAACCGACCCACATGGGATGCCGGCGCTTCAAGCCAGGACGTTAACCCGCTGTGCCACAACACTGGCCACTAAATTTTTAAAAATAAACATCATAAAAAGTATCTTCTCTGCCAACAACAGGATTAAGCCAGAAATCAATAGAAGCTGGGGCCGGCGCTGTGGCATAGCAGGTAAAGCTGTTGCTTGCAGTGCCAGAATTCCATATAGGTGCCAGTTCGAGCCCTGGCTGCTCCACTTCCGATCCAACTCTCCGCTATGACCTGGGAAAGCAGTAGAAGATGGCCAAGTCCTCGGGCCCCTGTACCCACATGGGGGACCTGGAAGAAGCTCCTGGTTCTTGGCTTCAGACTGACACAGCTAAAGCAGTTGCGGCCATCTGGGGAGTGAACCAGCAGATGGAAGATCTCCCTCTCTCTGGTTCTGCCTCTCTGTAACTCTGCCTTTCAAATAAATAATCTTTAAAGAAAAAAAAAAAGAAAGAAACCAATAGTAGTAAAATTGAAAAATTCACAAGATTTTAGAAATTGAATACAATCTTTTTAAAAAATGGATTAAAAAAGAAATCACAGGCTGGCACCATGGCTCAAAAGGCTAATCCTCCACCTGCGGCGCTGGCACTCCAGGTTCTAGTCCCGGTTGGGGCGCCAGATTCTGTCCCGGTTGCCCCTCTTCCAGGCCAGCTCTCTGCTGTGGCCAGGGAGTGCAGTGGAGGATGGCCCAAGTCCTTGGGTCCTACACCTGCATGGGAGACCAGGAGAAGCACCTGGCTCCTGGCTTTGGATCAGCGCAATGTGCAGGCCGCAGCACACCGGCCGCAGCGGCCATTGGAGGGTGAACCAACGGTTAAGGAAGACCTTTCTCTCTCTGTCTCTCTCTCTCATTGTCCACTCTGCCAGTCAAAAAAATAAAAATAAAAAAAAGAAATCACAACAAAAAAAAACAGAGTACTAAAGAGATCAAGGAATACGAAGACATAGCATACCAAAACTCATAGTATGCACTAACACAAAGTGAATCTATGGACTATAAAAGCTTACATTAAAAAATTAGAAAAATCTCAAATTAATAATCTTAGGAAGTAGGCATAATCAAGGAAGTAGGCAAAGAAAAAATGAAATCCAAAGATAGCAGATAATTCATTGGGGAAAGGAGTTTTTTAACAAATGGTGCTGGGAAAAATAGAAATCCTCAGACAAGAAAATGAAGCTGAAACCTACCTAACACCATATGTGTAAAAATTATCTCAAAATAAATTGAAGTCCTGAATGTAAAACCAAAAACCTTAAAAAGTTTCACATCATTTAATTTGGAAATAATTTCTTAGATATGATATCAAAGGCTATAAAATCCACAAAAAATCAAACATTTAGGAATAAATTTAACCAAAGAAGTGAAATATCTCTATAATGAAAGTTATAAAAGACTGATAAATCATCAGAGACACACACACAAAAAATGGAAAGATATTTCTTGCTCATGGATTGGAAGAATTAGTATCATTTAAATGTGGTATATTACCTACAGCAATCTTTAGATTCAATGCAATCTCTGTCAAATTACCAATGACATTCCTTACAGCATCAGAAAAAAACAATCCTAAAATTCATATGGAATCACAAAAAACCTAGACTAGCCAAAGCAATTCTGAAAAGATAGGAACACATTGTATCAGAGATACCTGCACCACCATGTTTATAGCAGCATCGTTCACCATAGCCAAAATATAGAATCAGCCGAAGTCTCCATCATCAGATGAGTAAACAAAGAAAATGCTGTATACATATACAATGGAATATTATTCAGCTATTAAAAAATGAAATCCTGTCATTTGTAACAAAATGGTTGCAACTGGGGAACATCACGTTGAGTGAAATAAGCTAGACACAGAAAGACAAACATCACTGTTCTCTCTTAAAAGGAACTAAAATTAAGGGAAAAATTCAATTGAACCCAGAATGTTGACTACCACAGCATCACAGGGTTAGTAGGAACAAAACAAGTCTGGGTTTAAAAAAATAGGGCTAGCTGGGTGTGGTTCTTTAACTGTTGACAAATATGTAAAATGAGATGTTAATAGAGAAATGAGGTGAGGAGTATATAAGAGCTCAGTACTACCTCACAATTGTTGCTTTGGAAATTTAAAATTTTTAAAGAAAAAACAGAAAAACTGAACATGATGAAAATTTAAAAATTTTACACATCAAAAGACATTATCAACACAGAAAAGCAAACTACAGAATGGGAGAAAATATTTGGAAATTACCTACCTGTTAATGGGTTAATACAGAAGATATACAGAACTCCAAAAACACAACAACAAAAAAATGTGATTCAAAATTGGACAAAGGACTTCTCCAAAGAAGAAACACAAATGGCCAATAAGCACATGAAAAGATGCTGAACATCATCAATCAACAGAGAAAGGCAAATCAAAACCACAAAGAGATAATACCTCACACCCATTAAGATGGCTCCCATCAATAAAACAGAAAATCATAAGTGTTGGGGAGGATGTGGAAAAGTTGTAGGCTGTCAGTAATATAAAGTGGTATAGCCACGTGGCAAGCAGTATGGCAATTCTCCCAAAACTGAAAACAGAATTATCATATAATTCAGCAATTCCATTTCTAGGTATTTACCCAAAAAACTGAAAGTAGGGTCTTAAAGAGATATTTTGTACATCCATGTTCATAGCAGCACTATTCACAATAGCTAAAACATGGAAGCAACCCAAATGTCCATTAACAGATGAACTCATGAGCAAAATGTGGCATATCTAATTAATCCCCTTTAAAAAGAAGGAAATTTTGACATATGCTACACATGGATGAATGCTGAGGATATTATGCTAAGCAAAATAATCTAGTCACAAAAAGAGAAATTCTGCGTAATTCCTCTTAGGAAATATATAGACAAATTCAAAGAGATAGAAACTGAAATGTTGGTTGCTGGGGCTGGGGGAGGAAGTATGGAGAGGTCCTGATAAATTAATAGAGTTTCAGTTTTGCAAGATGGCAAGAGTTCTGAAGGTTGGCTGCACAACAATGTGAACGTAATGTTACTGAACTGTACACTTAAAAATCATTAAAACAGGGGCACGGCTCTATGGTACAGCAGGTAACGCTGCTGCCTACAATGCCAGCATCCCACATGGGCACGAGTTCATGCCCTGCCTGCTCCACTTCCAATCCAGCTCCCTGCTAATGGCCAGGGAAAAGCAGCAGAAGATGGCCCAAGTATTTGGACTCCTGCTGCCCACGTGAGAGACCCAGATGAAGCTCCTGGCTCCTAGCTTTGTTCTGGCTCAGCCCTGGAACTTGTGGTCATCTGGGGAGGGAACCAGCAGATAGAAGATCGATCTCTCTCTCTCTCTCTCTCTCTCTCACACCCTCTTTCTCCCTCTTTCTCTGTAGCTCCGATTTTCAAATAAATAAATCTTTTCTTAAAAAAAATGGTTAAAACAGCCAATCTTATGCTACATGTATTTTACAACAATAAATTAAAAATACAATAACTATAAAAGAACAAGTATATTGAAATAACATAATTCACTAAAAATAACTGAAATAGACTATAAATCAATCTAAGAGAGGGAAATTCATTTAAAAGTTACAAAATCCTCCTTTAAGAGCTATAACTAAGAGAACAAAACCTATGATAACAAAAACCAAGTAAATTTTAGATTGTTTATGACTGTACTATATAAAAAGTTCAAATTAAACTCTGTAAACTAAATATGCTCTGAGCAACAAAATTATTCAAGTTCATCTGAGCTTCTATTGGTTTACCTGGGAGAGAGAAGAATACCAAGACAGAGGGAGATCAAATACTCTCAGTGCTGCTGCCTTCAAGGAAAACTGTGATTCGCTTCCTGTTTCTTCTGACATGACTCCTCTTGGAATCTTCATTCAAAGAAACATAAAAACATATTAGCCACAGAGGTTTCTGATTATTTTACCCATAAAAAAGTGAATTCAAAATATATCTCCTATCAGCTATTCTGTTTTTTCAGTTATTCATGATATTATAACTGAACTGAAATTGTATTTATTAATCACCAAAGCAGCAAAACAGAAAATGGACAAGATTTAAACTTTGAGTACAGGTGATAAATTGTCTTTAGAACATTTTAAGTTCCATGAACTGGTGTTATGGCGTAGTCTATCAAGCGATCACCACCAGGCACGCCAGCACCACATATGGGAGTCACTTTGTGTCCTGGCTGGGCCACTTCTAATCCAATTCCCTGGTCATGACTTGAGAAAAGCAGTGGAAGATGGCACAAATGTTTGAACCCTTGCACCCATGGGGAGACACAGATGAAGCTCTTGGATCCTGGCTTTGGTTTGGCCTAGCACTGGCCCTTGCAGCCATCTGGGGAATGAACCAGAGGATCAAAGATCTCTGTCTCTCTTTGTTTTTCCATTTCTCTTTGTAACTCTGACTTTCAAATAAAATAAATAAATCTTTAAAAAAAGAAGGGGCTGGCACTGTGGCATAGCAGGTTAGGCCACTGCCTGTTGGTGCCAGCATCCCATATGGGCGCCAGTTCAAGACCTGGCTGCTCCACTTCCGATCTAGCTCTCTGCTGTGGCCTGGGAAAGAAGTAGAAGATGGCTCAAGTGCTTGGGCCCCTGCATCTGCATGGGAGACGCAGAGGAAGCTCCTGGCTCCTGGCTTCGGATCAGCCTAGCCTCCAGCCACTGTGGCCAACTGGGGAGTGAACCAGCAATGGAAGACCTCTCTCTCTCTCTCTCTCTCTCTGCCTCTGCCTCTGCCTCTCCTTCTCTCTGTGTGTAACTCTGACTTTCAAATAAATTAATAAATCTTTTTTTTAAGATTTATTTTATTTATTTGAAAGAGTTACAGAGAGAGGTAGAGACAGAAAGAGGTCTTCCATCCGCTGGTTCACTCCCCAGATGGCCGCAACAGCCAGAGCTGCGCTGATCCGAAGCCAGGAGCCAGGAACTTCTTCTGGATCTCCTACGTGGGTGCAGGGGCCCAAGGACTTAGGCCATCTTCTATTGCTTTCCCAGGCCACAACAGAGAGCTGAATTAGAAGAGGAGCAGCCAGGACTCAAACCAGCACCCACATGGGATGCCGGCCCCTCAGGCCAGGCCTTTAACCTGTTGCACCACAGCGCCAGCCCCCAATAAATAAATCTTAAAAAAAAAAAAAAAGATAATTCTAAGTTTTAGAATGGTTAAATAAGTTTATCAACCTTCAGGCAGTAATTTAAAATCTACTTCCTTACTCCATAAATAAGTTTGTGTGTCAATTTTTAAAATGAAAAGTTTGGCCAGTGCCATGGCTCACTTGGTTAATCCTCCACCTGTGGCACTGGCATCCCATATGGGTGCCAGGTTCTAGTCCCGGTTGCTCCTCTTCCAGTCCAGCTCTCTGCTGTGGCCCGGGAAGGCAGTGGAGGATGGCCTAAGTGCTTGGGCCCCTGCATCCGCATGGGAGACTGGGAGGAAGCACCTGGCTCCTGGCTTCGGATCGGCATAGTTCCAGCTGTAGCAGCCATTTGGGGGGTGAACCAACGGAAGGAAGATCTTTTTCTCTGTCTCTCTTTTTCACTAACTCTGTCAAATAAAAAAAATCTTAAAAGAAATGAAGTTTAACAAGAATCCTATAAATTTTTATGTGTTGATTTTTAAAGATAAAAAATGAAATCTTCCCTCTCATTTCCTTCATACAACAAGGAGAAAGGGAGGCTGACGAATGGAATCTGGAACAGGATTCCTGGGGCCAGAATGGGAACTCAGAATTCACTGACCTTCCAACGTAAAACTTTTATATTGTTTTAACACATGCTATTTGTTTTGAAACTAACGAGAAAAAAAAACTCATATGTCTACAGAGGACCCAGATGCCACTCAAAGAGCACTCCCTAGAATGGTAGACCCTTGACAGTAACATGATGGTTCAAGGCGAGTCTCACTATCCCCTGCTGAACACATTTCCATGATACTGATGTATAAACCAGTTGACTTATCCACTCATTTATAATACAGAAATATACTTTCCAACTCCCCGAATACTTATAAATGCTATCAAGATATACTGCCCCTGAAATAAAAGATTGTGGGAAGCTGAATTAATACATCCAAAGGCTGCCTGGAGAACACGACATCCAAGGGGCCTGAGGAGTATGTCATCTAGGCCAAGAAAAGTCTGAGGACCATCTCTGGTGAATAGAGAGCTGGCTTCTGTGGCCACCAGAATGTTTTTACTCCAAATCCAATCCTCTTCTCCTTAGGCGGTGCCGCATATCACTACCGATGAAAGCAAAAATTACCCACTATCCCTCTCTAAAAGCTGACTCATTATATTTTCTTTAGGTTTGTTCTTTCTGCACCCATCTCTCTGCCTATGGCAGACCATTCCCTTCTATTAAGGCCCATCTTTTTTTCAGACAAGTGTCAAAACTATTCAGTAGTGGTGTCCTTTCCCCCTTCAGGTGGGCTACTACTACTGGCACTCACCTTAATCCTTACCAGTGATACTGCAAGGTAAACCAAATCTCCCCTTTCCTCGAGGTTCTAATTACAATTTTTAGGCCTGGTATAATTAGTTCTAATTGAAGTACGTTTATCATAACCAACAGCTGTGACATAGGCACATTATTGAGAAACACAGAGAAAATCCCCAATAGTTAAGACAGCAAAAATGGTCCTCTGGAGAATGACACTAGGGGAATAAGGGAGTGGGCAAGGAACTGATGCTTTTCTCTTAATCCATTTTTTTTAACATTTGCTTTCTTATTTGAAAGTCAGAATTACAAAGAAAGAGAGGGAGAGGGAGAGGGAGAGGGAGGGGGGGAGAGAGAGAGAGAGAGAGAGAGAGAAAATCTTCCATCCACTGGTTCACTGCCCAAATGGCCACAAAGGCCAGGGATACGCCAGGCCGAAGCCAGGAGCCAGGAGCTTCCTCCAGGTCTCCCACGTGGGTGCAAGGACACAAGGACTTGAGCCATCTTCCACTGCTTTCCTGGGTGCATTAGCAGGGAGCTAGACTGGAAGTGGAACAGCCAGGATTTGAACCAGTACCCATATGAGATGCTGATACTGCAGGCAGAAGCTTAACCTTCTACACCACAGCGCCAGCCCCTCTTTTAAGTCTTTCTATAATAATTGGCTTTTTATAAAATTGTCCCCATGTATCAGTTTAAAAAAATACAGAAGAAAAATATATCCTTCTCCCTTCCCTGAAAAATGTTAACTTTGAGAAACATTGTTACCAATTAGATTCTCCTCAGAGAATCAAGTCAAATGGAAATCATAAAGCAATTTATGCTACTGCACTAAACACACATGCGTGCACGCACACACACACACACAACCTGAAAAGAATTCATGCAACGTTCTTTTAGCCACAATGGATCATCCCAAATTTTTAAGCAGACAAGAAAAAGATAACACAAACACTTCAACTCACCGCAGTGGTCCTCTTAAGGGAATTTTGAGAAATCTGTGGTTCTGCATTCTAACCACCTTATTCCCTTTCTTTGAAAACCACTATGGAAACTGGCCGGCGCCGCGGCTCACTAGGCTAATCCTCCGCCTAGCGGCGCCAGCACACCGGGTTCTAGTCCCGGTCGGGGCGCTGGATTCTGTCCCAGTTGCCCCTCTTCCAGGCCAGCCCTCTGCTGCGGCCAGGGAGTGCAGTGGAGGATGGCCCAGGTGCTTGGGCCCTACACCCCATGGGAGACCAGGAAAAGCACCTGGCTCCTGGCTCCTGCCATCGGATCAGCGCGGTGCGCCGGCCGCAGCGCGCTGGCCGCGGTGGCCATTGGAGGGTGAACCAACGGCAAAAGGAAGACCTTTCTCTCTGTCTCTCTCTCTCTCACTGTCCACTCTGCCTGTCAAAAAAATAAAAATAAAAAAATAATAAAAAAATAAAATGAAAACCACTACGGAAACTAATTTCAAACCATCATTATTAATTGAATATCAAAAAAACCTGTTATTTCAGAATACACTTTCAGAAGTATAATTAAACACGACGGTTTCACGATTATTCAAATTTATAAAGGAAGAATAAAACATTACCAAAAATATTGTAATATGTAATGTATTACTGGCTACTCTCCATTCTAATCACTGTGCAATTAAAAATAAGTTTCATAAACAGAGTTCGCTTCTTAAATACCGTAAAAATGCATTCTACAACTTTCACTTCATCATCAGAGCAAGAAAGACTGAAATATCAAAAAACCTGACGTGCAACTTGAACCTACACACCTGAACTCTGAGAAGGATACTTTAAAAACAGCAAAAATCCTTAGCTGCAAGATCTCCGGAGTCCTCCCTCCGGAGAACAACCGTTTTACAACTTTAATTACAGAAGGGATCCGACGCCACAATCCACCCTATGCCAAAACGACCCTCTGAGCGCACCTTCCAAGCAGCATGACAGTCCACAACCCAAACCACTCCCTGCGCAAACCTCCGACCACAGGAGCCGCCCCAGGTCCAGCGCTAGCCTTCCACCAAGAGAACCGGAAAAGCAGCGCCTGCTGGCTCGCCACCCAAACCCTGTGCGGACTTACACCCTCGCCATCCCGACTCAGCACCCACTCTGCGGACCTCCCCCAGGCGCTGGGGCCCCGCTCTCCACTACTCCACCAGGTAATACTTCTTTCCTCTCCCCACCGCTCGGCGCCAGCCCGCTGAAGCCCGCACTGCAGCCCGGCTCCCGCGGCTCTGCCCAGAGGGCGTCGCGACCCCGCTCCCCCTCCAGTCCATCATTCCACCCCGGGTACCTGGCGCTCCACCGGCTCCCGGTGCAGCCGGCCCACGCCTGCTTCCCTGCCGCAGCCCGGCGCTGAGCAGCAGCCTGGCCACTGGGTGCGGAGTCCTTCCGGGGTCAGGAGTGGGAAGGTGGAGAGAAAGTGGAGGGGGCCTTCTAGTCTTTCTGCGTGGGGGCTACGTGTGAAGCAGCCGCCGCCATTTTTGTTTAGGGTAGAGGCTCCTGCCTTGCCGGTTGGATGTAAAAATTAGGTTGCAAGAATGCATGTTTTCACAAAGCTATACTTTCTAACCTTTTGGGAATCCAGGACTGCTCTGCTCATCTAGTGAATGCTGTGAGACCTTCCCCAGAAGAATGCACACAGACATATATTGTTAAAATACCATTTCAAACTCTGCAACCAAATCTATGGATCCCAGATTAAGAATTTTTATTATGAACTCTACTCAAGTGAGCGTTAACGGAATTTCCAACCCTGGATTTATGATGCCTTTGTTATTGATTTCAATTCCTCTTTAGCTTTTCTCTGTTTTTCTCTGAATTAGGCAACCAAAGAATAGCAAATGTGACCAATTACGAGGAGTTAGGTAGGGTATTCACATCTCTCAAATTATAATACATAGTGAACTAAACAACACACAAAAAGTTCAAGATTCTTTTTCTATGTGAGTCCTGAGCCAAAACATTCTGTCAGACCCACAGATTTATGAATTCCAGTTGCTGAGCATATTTGCAGTGAAAAGTCAAAATTATTTTGTAAAGATAGCTGGAATATGAGAGCAAATATTCCTATTTCTAGCTAAGGAACACAAATGAGCAATCCTTTTTGTGTTCAAAATTCACATTTAGTCAAATGGAAAATAGAATGACAATACCAACATGATGCTTCTAGACAAATAATAAGCAAAGTACACAGATGGAATTCTGTGTGAAAATATTTTGCACTTCAGAACTAATGGAGCTCTTGAGACTTGAGGAATCTGGAATTGGTAAGGGTATCTTTAATTCCTCAATGTCCTTTCTGCCGCCTCTTATCCCCTCTTTTTTTTTTTTTTTTAAGATTTTATTTATTTATTTAAGAGGTAGAGTTATAGGCAGAGAGAGGGGGAGGCAGAGAGAGAGGTCTTCCACGGGGCTGATTCACTCCCCAAATGGCTGCAATGGCTGGAGATGGGCTGATCTGAAGCCAGGAGCTGAGATCTTCCTCCAGCATGGGGTCCCCGACGCGCGTGCAGGGGTTGGACCATCTTCTAACTGCTTTCTCGGGCCACAGCAGAGCTGAGCTGATCAGGAGCCAGGAGCTTCTTCCAGGTCTCTCACATGAGTGTGGGGGCCCAAGGACTTGAGCCATCTTCTACTGCTTTCTCAGGCCAAAGCAGGGAGCTGGATCGAAAGTGGAGCAGCTGGGACTTGAACTGGCGTCCATATAGGATGTCAGCGCTGCAGGCCAGGGCTTTAACCCACTGTGCCTCAGCACTGGCACCACATTATTCCTAATAGTCAAAAAGTGATAACAACCCAAATGTCCATCAGCGGATGAATGGGTAAATAAAATGTGGTATATCTGTGTAAAGAAATATTATTTAGAAGCAGTCATGGGTGAGGGTCTGACGAAGAACTTAAGACACCAATTGGATGCCTGTGTACCCTAGCAGAGTATCCCAGCTCTGCTTTCAGTCCAGCTTCCTGCTAATGTGCATCCTGGGAAGCTGCAGTCAATGACTCAAGTACTTGGGTCCCTGTCCTTGCCGTCCATATTGGAGACCTGAATTGAGTTCTAGGTTCCTGATTTTGGCTTGCCCCAGCTGCAGCTGATGGGCATTTGTGGAGTGAACCAATGGATGAAAGATTTCCTCTCTCTCTCTCTCTCCTTGCCCTAAACAGTGAAGTTTTTCTAAAAGTCTGTCATAAAACACCATATAGTGGGGCTGCCATTGCGGCATAGCCGGTGAAACCACCACCTGCAGTGCTGGCATAACATATGTGCCCTGCTCCACTTCCAATCCAGCTCTCTGCTATGGCCTGGGAAAGCAGTGGAAGATGGCCCAAGTCCTTGGGTCCCTGCCCCAATGTGGGAGACCTGGAAGAAGTTCCTGGCTTCTGGCTTCAGATCAGCCCAGCTCCAGCCATAGAGGCCATTTGAGGAGTAAATCAGCTGATAGAAGACCTCTCTCTCTCTCTCTCTCTCTCATATCTCTGCCTCTGCCTCTCTGTAACTCTGCCTTTCTAAGAAATAAACAAATCTTTAAAAGAAAAGAGAGAGAGAACAAAAAAAATGCTACATTGTGGGGCCAGTGTTGTGGCATAGCAGGTAAAGCCACCACCTGTAGTGCCAGCATCCCATATGGGCACTGGTTCAAGTCCCGGCTGCTCCACTTCCGATCCAGCCCTCTACTATGACCTGGGAAAGCAGTAGAAGATGGTCCAGGTGCTTGGACCTGGAAGAAGCTCCTGACTTCTGGCTTCAGATTGGCTCAGTTCTGGCCGTTGCGGCCATTTGGGGAGTGAGCCAGCAGAGAGAAGACCACTCTCTCTCTCTCTCTCTCTCTCTCTCTCTCTCTCTCTGCATCTCCTTCTATTTCTGCATAACTCTTTCAAATAAACAAATAAATCTTTTTAAAGAGTGGCACATCGTTTACAGTTCTATTTATATAAGATATCCAGTCTAGGCAATTCTGTAAAGAATATTTGTGGCTTCTTAGAGCTGGGAATGTGGGGGAAATGGGAACCTCTGCTAAAGAGTACAGGGTTTCTTTTTAGGGTGGTGAGAATTTCTAGACTAAATTTTGGTGGTGGTTGCACAAATCTGAATATACCATTGAAGTGCACATTTTAAATGGATGAATTATGATTTGTGAATTTTATTTTAATAAAGCTATTACCAAAAATTTTTACTATTTTTTAACTCAAGAAAATGAAACTTAGAGATTATGAATAATGGCAAAAGCTGGAGATTTCAAGCCAGAAATTGTTTAGAGAATGTTTTCACTGCGCAGCAGCAGAAGTGGTCAAAAAGTTGTAATTAATGATAAAATTTAAACTAAACTGCATGGAAACAAGAGTTTATATCTTCTACAAAATCTTAGGATCATCACAGGCTGTTTCTAAATTTAATCTTATAAAAGAGCTGCATCTGCTGCCTATATTGTTTAAATGATGGAAATTTTGAGTTTTGAGTACAAATGTTAATCACTGTATCTCTGAGTTAGAAAATACACACTTCTTTCATATTTCCCATTCATTCATCTTGTCCAATGGTAGCTTTATTAATTTGTTCATTTCCTACATTGTGCCATGCACTGTGCTGAATGCTAGAAATACGGCACTAGCAATACTGACGCCTTGTAGGTTCCCAACTGCAGCATATTATCTCTAATTGAGCTCTGTTTGCCTATGTTGTATCTTTCCTCTTTGGTCCATCAGTAATCTTAGTCTTCAAGCCGAGATTGGCTGTCTATGATATCAGATCTTCCATTTATCCACTTAAATGTCCTTTCAGTTACCTTATTCTCCCATGACCCTGACCTCCTGACTGAATGCTCTAGGGCAGATACTTGACCCAGGTGAAGACAATCAATCCATTCTGGGTGATTTTTCAAACTAAGAACTCTGCTTTTGGAGAAAACTGTAAGATGGCAAACTGACAGGTAAGCAATGAAAAGATCACAACAGTGCGCAAGCAGTGTTTGGGTCCCTGATTCTAGCTGTCCTTCCTTGAACTCCATGAGCCCATAAATGCCCCTTTTGCTAAAAATGGAGCAGGCCAATTGTTATACTCCAGCTTACTGATGTGCCTCAAGTGGGTTATAAATTTGCCAAGATGGTGAACTCTGATGGGAATCTCTAATTGCAGGCATTCATTTCCATTGACCTAGTATATTTCAATTTTCTAAATAATTCAGTCTGATAAACAGAAAAGAGTTGGGTGAATAGTAACCTAAGCCAGGACAGTAGTTCTCAAATAGAGAAGATTTTGCTCCATGGAGGACATTTGGTAATGTCTGCAGACATGTTTGTCCCCATTAGGAGGAGGTGCTACAGCCATCTAGTGGGTAAAGGCCCAAGATGCTGCTAAACGTTCTACAATGCATAAGAGCCACTCGCCCTAATAGAGAATTATTCCATCCAAAATGTCAATGGTGTTATTTTTTTTAGATATCCTGAGCTCTAAGAGTGAACAGATGGTAACAGATTCTTGGCAGAGAAGCCAAATGTCAGTGCCAAACACTTCCACATACAAATTAAGTTACCACTAGGGGGCTGGGGATGTAGGTGTTTCTACCTTATCCAAGTCAAATATGAGGGACCTCAAGGGGACCATATGGAAAAGATGACTGTGTCACCTGGAATATAAGAAAGATGAAACCAAGTAACTGATTCACAATTGAGAAGTCCAAGTCAAGAGGCTAAGGCCGCCTCTGAAGAGAAGATGCACACAGGGCGGATTCTTAACAGCCCATACTCTGCGCAGGCTGGCAGCCGGGAACCCAATATAGCCTCTTATGTGGGCAGCAGGAACCCAACCACTTCACCTGCTACCTCTTTGCGTCTTCACCAGGAAGAAGCTGGACTTTGGAGCTGGGGCTGAGACCTGAACCTAGGTCTGATATGAGGTGCAGGCACCCCAACCAATGTCCTAACTGCTAGGCCAACTACTCATCCTACACAGGACATTTCATTATCTGAGAGTGACCAGAAATACTAAAGGCTAAGATTTTGTCCCAGGAGCAAAGAAGGATCCTAGAGATCTTCAGGGAACACAACGAGAAAGAATAACTTTGGTTTCTGTTGGCCCCTGTCAAATCTAGCTTGTTCATAAAATTAGGAACAGCAGTTTAATTGGGTTTCTGGCACTTATCACCAAAAACATATTATGAAGCTGCAGGGCTTTTGAACATTGGCACTAATGATGTTTTAGACTCTCCTGTCACATTAATACAAAGAAATGTTATAGTTACTTCTTCCACCAGTCTTCCTCAGGGATATTGACAACTATCCACCTAATGGAGAAAATCATCCTTAGTTAAGAACCAACAAAATTTGAGTTCTTCAATGGTAGGCTCTGGGAATACTGTGTACAAGACAAGTAGTCATTGTTCTCTTTGAGTAAGTTAATCAGAGATAGGGAAAAAAATAAGAATACAAAAAAAATTTAAATAATTTAAAATTAATAGGCCGACGTGTGGCACTGTGGGTTAAGCCTCTGCCTTTGGTGCACCAGCATCCTATATGAGAACACTGGTTCAAGTCCCCCCTGCTCTACTTCTGATGCAGCTCCTTGCTAATGAACCTGAGAAAGCAGTGAGAGATGGCCCAAGTACTTGGGCCTCTGCACCCACATAGCAAACCCAGATGGAGTTCCAGGAATTTGGCTTCTGCCTGGCCCATCCTAGCCCTGGGCATTGCAGTGGTTTGAGTGAACCATTGAGTAAACCAAATCTCATTTTGTCATTCTGCCTTTCACATAAATAAAACAAATCTTTTTTCAAATTTATTATTTAAAAGGTAGAGTTACAGATAGGCAGATAGAGAGAGAGATCTTCCATCCGCTATTAGACTCCCCAAATGGCTGCAATAGCCAGAGCTGTGCCAATTCAAAGCTGGGAGCCAGGAGCTTCTTCTGGGTCTCCCACACAGGTGCCGGGGCCCAAGGACTTGGACCATCTTCTACTGCTTTCCCAGGCCATGGCAGAGAGCTGGATCGGAAGTGGGGCAGCTGGGACTATAACAGGCATCCATATGGGTTGCTGGCACTGCAAGCAACACTGGCACCACAGTGCCAGCCCAAGTAAAACAAATCTTTTTTAAAAACTTTAAAATTATAGGGGCCGGCGCTGTGGCATAGCAGTTAAGGCTGCCGCCTGCAGAACCGGCATCCCATATGGACACCAGTTTGAGTCCCTGCTACTCAACTTCCTATCCAGCTCCCTGCTAATGTGACTGGGAAAGCAGTAGAAGTCTTTGGGCGCCTGCACCTGTGTGGGAGACTTGGCAGAAGCTCCAGGCTCCTGGCTTTAGATAGGCTCAGCTCTGGCCATTGCGGCCATTTGGGGAATGAACCAGTGAACGGAAAACCTCTTTGTCTCTCTGCCTCTGCCTCTCTGTATCTCTGTCTTTCAAATAAATGAATAAATCTTTTAAACAAGTGTATCTGCTTGAAGGAACAGCATTTGCAAAAGCTTCTTCAGTCTGGGGTACTTGAGTATCAAAATGAGTGAGAGATACTTTAAAAAATTTGCAGGAACAAAAAGTAAATTTATTGCAATGTAAAAAAAATGATTGAACTTCATGCATACTTTTTTCATAGTATGCATTTTCTATGAACATTTTGAGATCCTCATATGAATGAATTTACAAAAAAACTGCTGATTATTATTTATTTACTTTAAAGGCAGAGAGAAGAGGGGGAGAGAGAGAGAGATCTCATCCACTGGTTTCTTCTCCCAAAAGCCCACAATAGCCAGGGCTGGGTAAGGCTAAATTGAGAGCTAGGAACTCAATCCTGGTCTGTCATGTAAGGTGCCAGGGACCTAAGCACTTGAGCCAGGGACTCAAGCACCCAAGCACACTGAGTGTATATCAGCAGGAAGCTGGAATCACAGGCAGAGTAGGGACCTAAACTAAAGCACGCAGATATGGGATACTAGCAGACCAAGTGGCACCCTAACCACTGTGCCAATTGCCTTCCCCTCAAAAAGTTTTGCACCAAAATAAACATATCTTTTAATTTCATTTTCCATGAACTTTTTGAAGGACATGCATATGTCTTGTGCATTGATATTTTAATTTGCCATTACTCAGATGCCAAAATTAATTATTTTGATATGACCATCCTATTTCCTACCTCCTTTCCTTTGTTCTCTCCTTTCCTCTTTCTGCCCCTGCTTTTCTCCTCCTTCCTGTCTTCTGTCCCTGCATTTCTTCTTCGTTTTCTCCCTGTACTCAGAGATGCTGTGGTACCTGGCCTGATAACCCATACTTGGTCATAAAGTTCGCAACGTTTTCTCCACAAAGGACCCTTTTAGAAATCCACTCAAGGATCAGTGTGATTCACATGGGTGTCCACATTATGGGATGTATAGTCTCCTACTTCAGAGAGGAGAGTTGATTGATTTATGTTCCATTATCATGTATTTCCTAATAATCCACCAAGAGACACTGTTTTGGGGTCAGCACTGTGGTATAGAGGGTAAAGCCACTTACAACATCAGTATGCCATATGGGTGCGAGTTCATGTCCCAGCTGATCTACTTCTGGTCCAGTTTCCTGCCAATGGCCTAGGAAAAGCAGCAGAATGTGGCCCAAGTGTTTGCTCCCCCATCACCCACATGGGAGACTGAGAAGAAGCTCCTGGCTCCTGGCTTCAGCCTGGCCCAGCCCTGGCTGTTGTAGTCATTTGGGAAGTGAACCAGAGGATAGAAGATCTTTCTGTGTTTCTTCTTCTTTCTCTAACTCTGGCTTTCAAATAAATAAATAAACCTTTAAAAAAATTAGACAGTATTTGAAGAAAAGTAAGTGAGGAGCCAGTATCGTGGTGCAGTGAGTTAAGCCACTGTCAGGCACCCCATACAGATCAGACTGCTCTGCTTCTGTTCCAGCTCCCTGCCAATGTGCCTGGGAAAGCAGCAAAAGATGGTCCAAGTGTCTGGATCCCTGCCACCTTCATGGGAAATCAGGATGGAGTTCCAAGCTCCTGGCTTTGTCCTGGCCCATTCCCAACCGACATTGCCATTTTGGGTAGTGAAACAGTGGATGGAACAGCTCTTTATCTACCCCCCAACTCTGCTTTTCAAATAATAAAATAAATCTTAAAAAGGAAAAGTAAAAGATTAAAGATTTTGGGAAGAAGACTATAAGGTTAAAAGTAAACATTCAAGTATGAACAGGAAGTGTGGGAATCCACAGAAGTCAAAAGCAGAAGTATTACACTGTGTCAAAGTGCATGTGCTTGGTGAGGACTGGCCCACCGCAGAGACCTGACCTGGATTCCACTGAGAGGAACTTGCCAACCGTCATCTAGGCTTGAGGTACACCTGTTTTAAACAGTCACATCATTTGCCTTCCTTACACCAACAGTGCTCTAAACCCCCTCCATGACAGGTAAGCCCAAAGGTGACCTTGGTTACTGAGCAAGGTGGTGCTGAGACTTTGGAATTAGATTCAGTTTGCAAGAACACTGTAAAAACAGAATACCTCTGCTATACTGCCAGTGCAAGCAATTTTGAAAAGGTGGCTTTTGCCCATTTATCTGATTGCCTGTCTTATTGATTTGTGAAAATATATGTTTCATTTATATATCTAGGCTTTGTTGATTACATATATTTCAAATATCTTCTATTTTCTGGCTTGACTTTCCATCTCTTAATGTTATCTTTTGATGCAAAAATTATAGGGCAATTCTTAAAATTCTTGGCAGCAGAATTACTTAGTGATGGCAAAAATTTCCAAACCATTTTTGAAAATACTCTTTCCTTTGCCCAGGTCTTTCAATATAGTTACTTTGTCACTCATTTAAAAAACATTCCTGGGCCAGCATTGTGTCACAGTAGGTTAAGCCACTGCCTGCAATGCTGACATCCTATTTGAGTGCCCATTCGAGTCCAGACTGCTCCACTTCAGATCCAACTCCCTGCTTATGACCTGCGAAAGCAGCGGAAGATCACTCAAGTGCTTGGGCCTCTGCCACCTGCACGGGAGACTTTGATGGAGTCCCCGGCTCCTGGCTTCTCTCTGGTTCAGTCCCAGCCGCTGTGGTAATTTGGGGAGTGAACTGATGTACGGAGGATCTCTTTTTCTTTCTCTGTCTCTCCCTCTGTCTCCGTAACTTTTTCAAATAAATAAATATTTGAAAAATAAAAGTATTCTTTTTACTTTGAATCCGTAGATTAAATGTTTGTATCACAACTTATTTCTAGGTAGCATAATGCTGACAGGCACTTATTATCACAGGAAAGTTCAGAAAATTAAGAACACTTGCCTTTTGTCAAGTTTATAAAACTCTCATTTAAGTCTGAAAGTTATTATGTACTTTGCCACAAGACATGGACAACAAATGAATTCTATGATAATTCCCTTATTTATTTACAAAGGAATATTATATAAATATTTAAAATATTGCTTTTTTAAGATATATTTTTATTTATTTGAAAGGCAGTTACAGAAAGAGAGACAGAAATATCTTCCATCCACTGTTCACATTTTAAATGGCTGTAGCAGCCAAGTCTGGGCCAAGTTAAAGTCAGGAGTAAGGCATTGCATCCCAGTTTCCCACAAGGGTGGCAGAGTTTCAAGTATTTGGGCCATCATCTGCTGCTTTCCCAGACACAGTAGCAGGAAGCTGGATTGGAAGTGAGCAAAACTCAAAATGGACCTCTGATATAGGATGCCAACATCACAGGAGGTATCTTAACTCACCGTGTCTTAACACCAGCTCTGAGGATACTTATAGAGAGAGAATGAGAGACAGATCTTCCATCCAATGGTTCACTCCCCAAGTGGCCTCAACAGCTGGGGCTGGGCCAGGCGAGAGCCAGGAGCCAGGAGCCAGGAGCCAGAAGCATCTTCTGGGACTCCCACATGGGTGCAGGGGCTCAAGAACTTGGGCCATCTTCTGCTGCTTTCCCAAGTGCATTAGCAAGGAGCTGGATTGGAAGTGGAGCAGCCAGGACTCCAACTAGTTACCCACATGGAATGTCAGCATACCAAGCAGCAGTTTCACCCACTATGCTACATGCCGCACCAGTTTGGCTGTTTTAAAAAATGAAAATTTGGGGGCCGGTGCTGTGGCACAGCAGGTTAAAGCCCTAGCCTGAAGTGCCGGCATCCCATGTGGGCAGCAGTTCAGCTCTGGCCATTGCAGCCATCTGGGGAGTGAACCAGCGGGTGGAAGACCTCTCTCTCTCTCTCTGTAACTCTGTCTTTCAAATAAATAAAATAAATCTTAAAAAAAAAAAAGAAAAGAAAATGCTTAGTTTTAAAAAAATGAAAGCTTAGAGCTGGTGCTGTGGCACAGCAGGTTAAGCCATGGCCTATAAATGCTGCCATTTCTTGTGGGCACCAGTTTGAGTCCCAGTTGCTCCACTTCCAATCCAGCTCTCTGCAAATGCACCTGGGAAAGCAGGGGAGGATGGCCTAAGCGCTTGGGCTCCTGCACCCACATGGAAGACTCAGAAGAAGCTTTTGGCTCCTGGCTTTGACCTGGCCCAGCCCTGGCGGTTTTGGCCATTTGGGAAGTGAACCAGTGGATGGAAGATCTATTTCTCTAACACTCTCTCACACTGTAACTCTGCCTTCAAGAAAATAATTAAATAAATATCTTTTTTTTTTTAAATGAAAGCTTACCACACTGCTAATGTCTTCTAGTATGTAAATTGCAATATTTTTTGAAATAGGCTGAAAATAAAGGCAAGAGTTACAGCAGCATAGGTACCCTTCAAATCAAATTCCATTCTTGCTCAGTGAAACCAGAAAAGGTGATCATTTGGGGTGGCAGCTGAGGCTTTAGAGTCAGTCCCTACAAAGAATGTTGTGTCATGGCTAGTTTCTTCCATTTTTACCTTAAAATAAGGCAGGCACTCACATACTTTCTACCTGTGTCTCATGGAGATTGAACAACTTCTGCAACAGTTGAGTATGTGCTCCTGTATTGGAGATCAAGCAGTTGGAAGTAATCAGAGAGACTGAAATCAGCAACTTCATGGGGCCAGCGCTGTGGCCTCAGCCCATATGTGTGCTGGTTTGAGACCTGGCTGCTCCACTTCGATCTAGCTCTCTGCTATGGCCTGGGAAAGCAGTGAAGGATGGCCCAAGTCCTTGGGCCCCGCACCTGTGCAGAAGACCCAGAAGAAGCTCCTGGCTCCTGGCTTTGGATCAGCGCAGCTCAGGCCATTGCGGGCAATTGGGGAGTGAACCATCAGATGGAAGACCTCTCTCTTTCTGCCTCTCCTCTCTCTGTGTAACTCTGGCTTTCAAATAAATAAATCTTTAAAAAAATAAATCGGCAACTTCAAACATTTGGTATTTTAATGATTTATTCGTATACTTAAAAGTCAATGGAATGATTTTTATTTTTTTAATGGAATGAATTTTAACAGCGACAAAGTTAGAAGGCAAGTCTTTTTAAGTGCTCTAGACACCAAGCAATATTTCATTAGATCTTATTGATTTTGGCTTTTGGAAAATGGTAGACATGAATTCATTCTCTGCATATGTGGAAAATGGAAACACAGCTGCCTCCAGAAAATGTAAATCCTAAGAAGTTGGGAGAAGAAAGACTAGCGTAAGGACTAGATGTTGACTGAGATAAGTTACGTCTAACAAGTCGTTGCACGAGGTCTGAAACCCGTGGTTCTTCAGAGGCCACTGGAGGCAGATTGTGTAATGCGTTGAGACACGACCTTATCCTCGTAATGGAAGTGTGTGCTGTCGAAGAGGGGGGCCAATCCGCGAACCATCGGAAACTGCCGTGAGCCTACACGGTCAGCGAGCAGCCGGCTCCCTCCGAAGTGCGAGCAGCTGGAGTCCATCCGGTGCCCGCACCTGCGCCTGGCCCCGCGGCCCCGCCCCTGCCAGGGCGGCTCTCCTGGCAGCCCCGCCTCTCCCCGCCCTCTCAAGACAACAGAGACGCCTGCGGCGGCAGCGGACACACCGGAAGGAGCCGCGGCTGCTGCGGGAAGTGGCCGGCTCGGGAGGCGGGGACCCCCGCGGGCAGTGCTGCGGAGCCGTTTTCCGGCCCTCCCGTCTCGACGCCGCTCCCCTGCGAGGCCGGGGAGGAAAAGCAGGTTGCAGAGGTGCGGCGGTAGGCCCTCGTCGGCCGCGCTGGCGGGGCCCACAGGAAAGGCCGTGGAGGTGAGCGCGGCGCTGCTGGGGGGAGGCGCGGGGCCGAAGGGCGCCGCGGCCGCCGCGGCCGCCGCCGGGGGCCGGCTCTGCTCTGGCGCCGCGCGCCGGTTCTGTGGCTCCTGCGGCGGCCTCTTTCTTGGTGCTGCGCGCGGGCGGGAGGAAGGCCGCGGCTCCTAGGTGCTCTGAGTTAGCCATGTGGGCGGCACGCCAGGGGTCGGCGGAGGACGTGAACCGGTCGTTTATTTGGGGAAGGGTCCCCTAAGGGCGCTCCCCTGGGAGGCGGGGCGGGGGGTGAGGTGAGCCTGGGCAGGGGCACAGCTCCCCGCCTCTGGCTCCCAGCCCCGGTGGCCGCGGATGAATGAAAGCCCCGCAACGCGCCGGCCGCTGGTCGCTGGTTTCGCTTTGCGGCGCAGCCGGGGTGGCCGGACCCGTCGGTGCGGCCCCGTTATTCATTGTTATCGGGAAAACGAGGTGTCATCGTCTCTGGAATTTTTCTTCGGCCGACGTTTGGTTTGGGTCAAGTCCAGTTTTTACCGTCTGTCCGTCTGCAGCTTTTGTTTGGGTCAGATTTTTCACAGTGTGTGGTTTAACAACGCTTTACGCGTAAATATTTCTCGAATACAAAAAACGCCCTTTGAATATTTTCGGGTGCAAGTTGTTGGATGATGAGATTTTTCTAGGTATTTTGCGCTCAGGTTAAGTAATTTTAGGGTTTATATTCTCGTTATGATTAGGTCTGGAAAATTAAGCTAGGCGCTGGAATGCTGGCAAAAGCATAGACTCAACTGAGGGCGCATTTTACAAGAATCTTTAGACTTAATACATACGTGGAATTACAGACTTATTTAGTTTAATCAGATTATTTTCCCCATAAGGAAAGCCTGTTATAAAAAGTAATGAGGCTCTTGTAGTTAAGTTTCTGGTTGAAACAGAATAATTTTATCATCTGGAAAAGGTTTACCAAATCAGATTACTGTAGTAAGTTTTGATTGGAATCTAATGCAGATATTGTTAGTTCATACTTTTAATATAAATAAGGGAGATAATAGGAATCTTATTGAAAGAAAATGCTGTTTAAGAAAAAGTAATAGTAGTTGTTACACTATGCTAGGTGCTTTATTTTATTTGCAGGATTAAAAAAGTAAATATATAGTATACAAGACATTTCTAGAATAAAACATTTCACATTTATGTGAGAGGGATACTCTACTTAAGATATTTTTTTAAAGATTTATTTATTTATTTGAAAGTCGGAGTTACATAGAGAAGGAGAAGCAGAGAGAGAGAGAGATCTTCCATCCGCTGGTTCACTCCCCTGTTGGCCACAATCCAAAGCCAGGAGACAGAAGTTTCCTCGGGGTCTCCCACGTGGGTGCAGGGGCCCAAGGAGTTGGGCCATCTTCTACTGCTTTTCCAGGCCACAGCAGAGAGCTGGATTGGAAGTGGAGCAGCTGGGACTCGAACTGGCGCCCATATGGGATGCCAGAACTGCAGGCGGAGGCTTTACCCACTGTGCCACAGAGCCCACCCCAAGATTTGTTATCTTCGATCTGGTTTATTGTCAACTTTTACTTTTTTCTGTTTTGAGCTCTTTACAACATTCCAGTGAGTACATGATTAGTTTAATAGCATTAAACTGTAGTGTGTAGTGATTTTAAATATTTGAAATTCAGAGATAAAGAGGTGAGAATTAAAAAAAGTTATTTAGTTGCCAGATAGCGAGAGCTCAAATCTGTTTCATTCCCTGAATACCCAAAATGGCTGGGGCTGGGGCGGGGTTGGGCTGGGTTGAGATTGGGAATGCAGAACTCAATCCAGGTCTCCTATATGGGTAGCAGCAACCCAGTGATTTGAATGGTCTGTATTAGCCAGAACCTGGAGGTGAGCATCGAACTGAGGCACGCTGGTATGGGATGCAAGTAGATTAACTGCTAGACCAAACACCTGGCTGTGTGGATGCTAAATCTTAAGTTTATGTATTGCTGTTAGTATTTTCAGTGACCTTTCACTTACGGTTTTATTTGATCCTCATGCCATTCTTGTGAGTTAGGTATGCCAAGAAATAAGTTTGTCTTCATGACAGAAGCTTGACCTTTGAAGATTTGTGAAGATCAGTATTTCCTTAAAGCTATTTTTTTTTTAGTGAAGACTATTTTTAAAGATTTTATTTATTTATTTGAGAGATAGAGTTACAGGAAGAGAGAGAGAAAGGTCTTCCATCCCCTGGCTCACTCCCTAGATGACTGCAACAGCCACAGCTGAGTTGATCTGAAGCCAGACTCCTCAGGGTCTCCCACGTGAATGCAGGGGCTCAAGTGCTTGGACCCATCTTCCACTGCTTTCCCAGGGAATAGCAGAGAGCTGGATCAGAAGAAGAGCAGCCAGGTCTTGAACCCGTGCCCATGTGGTATTCTGGAGCTGCAGGTGGAGGCTTAGCCCACTATGTCACAGTGCTAGCCGCTGAAGGTTAAATTAATGTTGTCAAAGCAGCCTTTAATACAAATCGGAATTCAGATATATTGATTGGAGTACTGTGAACTGGAACATGACAGACTATACCGTGGACTCTGTTAGAAAATGAGATAAATTGCTGAAAGATTTTTGGTGAGATGTGAAATGTAGTCATTTTTTTTTTAAGATTTTTATTTATTTGAGAGGTAGAAAGAGAGGTCTTCCGTCTGCTGGTTCACTCCTCAAATGGCCGCAACGGCCGGAGCTGCACCAGTCTGAAGCCAGGAGCCAGGTGCCTCTTCCTGGTCTCCCACTTAGGTTCAGAGGCCCAAGCACTTGGGCCATCTTCTACTGCTTTCCCAGGCCACAGCAGAGAGCTGGATTGGAAGAAGGGCAGCTGGGACTCGAACTGGTGCCCATATGGGATGCCAGCGCTGCAAATGGAGGATTAACCTACTGCACCATGGCACTGGCCCTGAAATGTAGTCATTTCTAAAAAAAAAAAAAAAAGAAGAAGAAAGAAAACTAAACAACAGCCCTGTTTCTGTAGTGTAGACATTTAGAAGTCTACATGTAATTGTAGGGACATTTTGAAAAGTAGAAAAGCTCCAGAGAGTCAAATGAGTTGGTTTCACTGTCTGTGGCATTATGTGTAATATAGTGTGTCTGTGTGTTTGTATATTTGTATATACATATACATGAAAACTAGTATATTTTTTCTAAGATTCATTTGAAAGGTACTTAGGGAAAGACAGCAAGCTTCCAACTGCTGGTTCACTCCCTAAATGGCCACAACAGCTGGAGCTGGGCTGATCCAAAGCCAAGAGCCAGGAGCTTCTTCTGGGTCTCTCAAGTGGGTATAGAGGCCCAAGGACTTGGGCCATCACCCGCTGTTTTCCCAGGTGCATTAGTAGGGAGGTGGATCGAAAGTGAAACAGCTGGGACTTGTGCCAATATGGGATGCTGGTACTACAGGTATCTGCTATGCTGTAGCGCTGGCCCGAAAACTAATATTTAAAGCTATTATTTTCATTTTATTTGAAAGACAGAGAAACAGATAGAGACAAACTGCATCTGTTGGTTCACTCCCCTAAATACCCACCCAACAGCCAAGGGTTAGTCCTGGCTAAAGCCAAGAGCCTACAACTCAGTCTGAATTTCCCAGATGGATAACAGGTACCCAAGTGTTTGAGCCATCACCTGCTGCCTCCCAAGGTGTGCATTAGCAGGAAGTTGGCTCTGAAGCAGAGTATCCAGGACTCAAACCAGGTACTCCAAAATGGGATGCGGACATCCTAAGCAGGAACTTAAACACTGTGCCAAACGCTCACTCCCAAAAGTTGTATTTAAGAAACAATGCAAGGCTGTGGTGCAGTGGGTAGGATGCTGCCTGCAGTGCTGGCATCCCATATGGGCACCAGTTCAAGTTCTGATTGCTCCACTTCTGATCCAGCTCTCTGCTATGGTCAGGGAAAGCAGGAGAAGATGACCAAATCCTTGGGCCCCTGCACCCGCATGGGGGACCTGACTCCTGGCTTCAGATAGGCCCAGCTTCAGCTGTTGTGGCCATTTGGGGAGTGAACCAGTAGATGGAAGACACCTTTCTCTCTCTCTCTCCCTTCCTTCTCTGCCTCCACCTCTCTGTAACTCTGTCTTTCAAATAAATAAATTAAAAAAAAATGCATGCATCAAAATAAATGTCCCTTTCAAATAACTTCTAAAGGCTAATGGTCAATATTTTGACTCTATCAGGGCAGACCCTTTGGAAAATTAGAAGAATTTGTCTTCAAAGATCTTAAGTCAGATAGGGCATCCATCTCCAAATGGCTAAGGTTTGTTTTAAAATTTTTTTATTTAAGTTAGACAAGTTTCATGTAATTTTTTTTAAAGATTTATTTATTTATTTGAAAGACAGAGTTACACAGAAAGAGAAGAGAGAAAAATCTTCCACCAGCTGATTCACTCCCCAATTGGCCGAAACGGACTTGGGCCATCTTCTGCTTTTCCAAGCCATAGCAGAGAGCTGGATTGGAAGTGGAGCAGCCGGGTCTTGAACCAGCGCCCATATGGGATGCCAGCGCTTAAGGCCAGGGCGTTAACATGCTGCACCACAGTGCCGGCTCCACAAGTTTCATGTATTTTATACAAATTTGGGAACACAGAGATACTTCTTACCCTACCCCCTCCCCACCCACCCAAACTCCAACCCTTCTTCTTCCTCCCATTCTCACTCTTAGTTTTTACAAAGATCTACTTTCCAGTTTGCTTAATGATCTTAAAGTAACAGTTCAACAAATAGTATGAAGAAAAAAAAAACACTGATTGAACAGAAGACACAGGGGCTGTAAACAAATGATTAAATCTCAGAATGTCCATTTCGCTCTACATTACATTTTAGGTTCTCTATTTGTTACTTCAGGGAAAACATGGTGTCTGTCTTTGGGGGACTGGCTTATTTCGCTAAGTATAATGGTTTCCAGTTGCATCCATCTTGTTGCAAAAGACAGGATTTCATTTTTTTAACATCTGATTAGTATTCCATAGTGTATAAATACCATAATTTCTTTAACCAGTCAACAGTTGATGGACATCTGGGTTGATTCCACATCTTAGCAGTTGTGAATTATGCTGCAATGAACATAGGGGTACAGATCACCTGCAGATTTCTTTTGGTTTGGGTAAATTTTTAGGAGTGGGATGGCTGGATCATATGGTAGGTCTATATTCAGATTTCTTCACAGTAAATGTATCAGTTTACATTCCCACTGACAGTGGATTGGGGTACCTTTTTCCCCACAAATGCCTCAGCATTTGTTGTTTGTTGATTTCTATATGAGAGCCATTCTAACTTGGGTGAGGTGAAACCTCATTGTGGTTTTGGTTTACATTTCCCTGAAAAAAAAGTTTATCATAGAAATATTGGAGGACATTTCTCTCCCTTTCTCTTTGAAAAAATTATAACAAATCCCTCACTTCATTAACTTTATTTATTAGTGAGAAATTGGACAGTTTGTGCTGAAACTTAAATCTTTTCCTGGGGCCACAGCTGAGGTGCAGTAAGTAAAGCCGCTGCCTGCACAGCATCCCATATGGGGGCCAGCCAGTTCAAGTCCCAGCTGCTTTACTTCTGATCCAGCTTTCTGCTATGGCCTGGGAAAGCAGTAAAGATGACCCAAGTCCTTGGGCCCCTGCACCCCTGGGGGAGACCTGGAAGAAGCTCCTGGCTCCTGGCTTCAGATGGGCCCAGCTGTGGCCATTGGCAGCCATTTAGGGAGTGAATCAGCAGATAAAAGACCTCTCTTTCTCTGTGTCTCTGCCTCTACCTCTGTAACTCCACCTTTCAAATAAATATATAAATCTTTTAAAAAAAAATCTTTTCCCATAAAACAAATGTATAAAGCAATTCCTTTGGCGCCTTCCAATTTGGAGGTCATTTCAAGTGTGAACAGACTAATGAATTCCTGGGAAGGTGCAAGTTAAGTGAGAACAGATCAGAACAGTTTGGTAATAATTTACAGTTTATATAAGAAGTAGGTAAAGAAATTATGAAGGAAGTCACTGAGGGTATTTTATCACAAGTATGCGATCTACAGAAATGCAGAATGAGCTGTAATGGGAAGATTGAGGTCATAAGGCGGTGTGGCTTTTGATTAAGCAAGATCTTGATAACATCACTTTTGTGGCTTTTGTGGCTTTGCTGAAGTGTATCTTGAACTCAGAACTTTGAGAGAAGCATATGTGGGTAGGTGAGATGCCAGAGATCAAAAGTGATGGAATGTGTAGAGGCAGAAGGGGGAAAAGCCAATAATGGTTGGACAACTTGGAGCTTAACCCTGTGTCAGTTTTTATAACTGCCTCAGAACTGTCCAACCCACTGCAGAGTGGCTTGAGTGTTTTCCTACATACTTTCAGTTCTCACTGATGGAGATACTGCCTTGGAAATGCTATTCAGCATTTCCAGATTGCCCTGGTTAAGGCTATGCAAGCTCCTGAAGTGCTGGAGAACTTAGAGAATCAGAAGTCATTGAGGTGAGGAGCTGTCCATACCAGCTATAAATGAAAATTGAGGTGAGTTGAAAGAATGTAAGGCCAGGTTGCGACTGTGTCTGTTAGAAAGCATTCTCATTGACAAATCTAGGTGTAAATGGAAGCCTCAAGCTAAGTGGTAACCTCAAAGAAATTTGAGTTGAGGAGAAATGGCAAAAAAAAAAAAGGTAGAATTTGCTAACTTATAGAAGATATGGAGGGACTCTTAAGATGGTACTGAGGTTTGAAATTTAGGTAACTTGTGATAGAAAAACATTGACAGTCACTAACTCAAATTAGTTATTTCAGGAGAATAAAGAATTAGGGTGGGTGTTTGACTTAGCAGTTCAGAGGCCCAAGTCCAATATTGGAGTGCTGTGTTTAATACCTGCCTCTGGCTCCTCACTCCTTCTTCCTGCTTATACAGACCTTGGGAGGCAGTGGTGATGGCTACCACATGGTCCCAGCCACCAATATAGGAGACCTGGATTGAGTTTTTGATTCCTGGTTTGGGACCTACCCAGCCCTGGACCATTGTGGGATTTTGGGGAGTGAGCTAGCAGAAGAAAAGGCATATGCATGTTTGTACTCTGACTGTGTGTGTGTGTGTGTGTGTATCTCAAATATATAAGTAAATAAATTGTAGGGTGTTGAGAGTGGCAGTAGAGATTGGCAATAGAATGTCGATGGGTATTCAAAAAAAGGGTAGAGATTTGAACAGTGCTGCCACCTTTACTAACTTTTTTTTAATTGCAAGAGCGAGCAAACTCATGCTGGCTCACTTCCAAATACCCACAATGATTGGGACTGAGCCTGGTGAAAGCTGGACCTGGGAACTCAATCCAGGTCTCCACATGGGTGACAGGAGCTATCACATGCTGCTTCTGATGATCTGCATTGGTAGGAGAGCTGGAATCAAATTGGAGCTGGGACTTGAACCCAGGCACTCAGATGTGGGATACAGGTATCCTAACTGGCAGCTTAAATGTTAAGCCAGAATGCACATGCCCCACCCCCAGCCACTTTTATAGTGTCTGGTCAATATTAGAGTGTAAGCTTTTGTTAAAATCAGTCTATTTCCAGCGTTTAGCCCAGTCCTGAGGTAATAGTAGTAAGATGAAATTTTGGCAGTGAGTGTGACACGAGACCATTCTCTACGAGGTGTTTTTTTTTTTTTTTAATTAATTTATTTATTTGAAAGAGTTAACACAGAGAGAGGAGAGGCAGAGAGAGGTCTTCCATCTGATGGTTCACTCCCTAATTGGCCATAATGGCCCGAGCTGTGCCCATCTGAAGCCAGGAGCCAGGAGCTTCTTCTAGGTTTCTCACCCGGGTGCCGGGTCCCAAGAACTTGGGCCATCTGCTGCTGCTTTCCCAGGCCATAGCAGAGAGCTGGATCGGAAGTGGAGCAGCCAGGTCTCAAACCGGTGCTCAAATGGGATGCCAGTGCTTCAGTCCGGGGCGTTAACTCGCTACGCCACAGTGCCGGCCCCTCCCTACAACTTTTAACTTCATAATTCCTAAAGGACTAATGTCTAATGTTTTTAGTGGAGATGTTATTTAGATGGATAATTTTTTGTTATTTTTGTAGTCATCAGTATTATAGTCCAGTGAATGAACAGAAAGATGAATAATTTGTCTTAGAGTGGTTTTCAGTGATGGTTATATTTGTTTTTTCATGTTTTAACTTGGTGTGTACATGTATTTTAATGACTCTTCGTGGTGCCAGAATATTGTTATTTAGTTAAACTTTCATCTTATTCAGAAGTAACACAACAAAAATTAGCATCAGCTTGTTTGGGCCTCTTTCAAGACTATTCTATTCATTCATTTATTTATTCATTCTTATTTTCTCTCTTTCTGGTATTTGTTACAATTATTTTACCAGATAAGGCTAGAATTAATCATAATCTGCCATTCATTGTTCAGATTTTTTTCTTTTAGGAAATGCCAGTGTTTACAAATACCAATTAAAGGATTTTATCTGGAGTAAGCGTTACCATATTGGAGTTTTGTTTTAGGATGATTAATTGTGGCAATGTTAAGATAGTTTACAGGGAGAGAAATCAGAAGACTACATAGTTCTCTTAATAGACCTCAGCTTCTCACTAATTAGATGTTAAGAGTCAGTGAAACAGATGCTTCTAAAAAGACATAAATAAAAAGATTAGTACTTCTTATTCTGTGTTCTGATTTGAAAGAAAATTAATAGTGATTATGCAAATAAGGACTGTTTGTATAGATTTGATGATCTCACATAAATTTGCAAGAGTTTATTCATCAAAATGTTTGTTTAAAGGACAAACACAGTTCATTAAAATCCATGTCAGCAGATTTCATAGGTTCAAAGTCTCCATGAACATTCAGCATGGATTGGTTTACAGTGAAGTAAACTTCTGTTTGTTATTGTACTCTAGTCCAACTTTTTAAGATCTATTTATTTCATTTTTATTTATTTGAAAGGCAGAGTTACATTAGCAGGGAGCTGGATTGGAATTGGAGCAGTCAGTTCTTGAACTGGCACCCATTTGGGATGCTGGTGTCGCAAGGCTGTGGCTTAATTCACTACACCACAATGCTAGCCCTGCAAAAAAAATTTTTTTTTTGCCTTTATTGGGTAGCAGTTTTCTTTCATGATAAGTATGGAAAGATAAGTCATAAGCTTTTTTATATTTTTGCTACTAAAGTAATTCTAAAGTGTAATATTTAAAATGGTACTTTTGAAGTAGTAAATTAATTGTACTGAAAGGGTGACAGGAAGGGAAAGAGATCTTCCATCCTCTGGTTAACCTTCCAAATAGCTGCAACAACCAGGTCAAAGCCTGGAGCTAGGAACTCTGTCATGGCCTCCCACGGGGGTGGCAGAGGCCCAAGTGCTCCAGCCATTATCTGCTGCCTTTCCAGGCACATTATCAGAAAGCTGGATTAAAAGCGAAGCAGCTGGGACTTGAATTGGCACTCTAGTATGGGATGCCATCCTCACAAATAACAGCTTAATCTGCTGAGACATAGTGCTAGCCCCTAGGTTGAAACCGTTGACAGACAAACCCATTTTTCTATAATCATAGAATTTTTTTAATAAATGTAATTCTGCCCTTATAAATGTACATAGTTTATTATTATTATTATTATTATTTTTTTTTTTTTTTTTACAGGCAGAGTGGACAGTGAGAGAGAGAGACAGAGAGAAAGGTCTTCCTTTGCCGTTGGTTCACCCTCCAATGGCCGCCGCGGCCGGCGCGCTGTGGCCGGCGCACCGCGCTGATCCGATGGCAGGAGCCAGGAGCCAGGTGCTTTTCCTGGTCTCCCATGGGGTGCAGGGCCCAAGCACCTGGGCCATCCTCCACTGCACTCCCTGGCCACAGCAGAGAGCTGGCCTGGAAGAGGGGCAACCGGGACAGAATCCGGCGCCCCGACCAGGACTAGAACCCGGTGTGCCGGCGCTGCTAGGCGGAGGATTAGCCTAGTGAGCCGCGGCGCCGGCCGTTTATTATTTTTTTTTAAGATTTATATATTTATTTGAAAGAGTTAGACACAAAGAAGAGAGTCAGAGGGAGAGAGAGGTCTTCCATCTGCTGGTTCACTCCCCAATTGGTAGCAACGACTGGAGCTGCGCAAATCCGAAACCAGAAGCCAGGAGCTTCTTCCAGGTCTCTCATGAGGCTGCAGGGGCTCAAGGATTTGGGCCATATTCTACAGCTTTCTCAGGCCATAGCAGAGAGGCAGGTTGGAAGTGGAGCAGCCGGGACTCGAACTGGCACCCATGTGGGATGCTGGCAGGTGGTGGTTTTACCCACTACACCACAGCACCGGCCCCTAATCATAGAATCTTAATTCAAGTTTGAATTTTTTGTGTAAAATTCTATCCTTTGAAACACTTCTAACAGGGTCTTCCAGCCCCTGTGTAAAAATTAAAGGGAGTATCCTATTTTCTTTAAAGTTTACCCATATTTGAATCAATCTCTTCACCATTGATTGAATTTGCTGTTCGTTCTTAAATTGTGTAGAAGAGAAAGTCATCATTTCCAAATAACTGAAACATATGTATCAAGCACAGCAAATTTTGTCTTCTGCATAAACATGAGCTTTCTTTATTTTTTAAAGATTTTATTTATTTATTTGAGAGATAGAGTTACAGATAGAGGGAGAAACAGAGAGAAAGGTCTTCCATCCGTTGGTTCACTCCCCAAATGGCTGCAACATCTGGAGCTGCACCGATCCAAAGCCAGGAGCCAGGTGCTTCTTCCCGGTCTCCCATGTGGGTGCAGGGGCCTAAGGACCTGGGCCAGCTTCCACTGCTTTCCCAGGCCACAGCAGAGAGCTGGATTGGAAGAGGAGCAGCCAGGACTAGAACTGGCACCCATATGGGATGCCGGCACCGCAAGTGGAGGATTAGCCTACTGCATCATGGTGCAGGTCTCAAAACAAGACTTTTTTTTTTTTTTTAAAGATTTATGTATTTATTCAAAAGTTAGAGTTACACAGAGAGAGAGGTCTTCCACCTGTCGGTTCACTCCCCAGTTGGCCGCAGCGGCTGGAGCTGTGCCAATCCGAAGCCAGGAGCTTCTTTCTTCCAGGTCTCCCATGGGGGTGCAGGGGCCCAAGGACTTGGGCCATCTTCTACTGCTATCCCAGGCCATAGCAGAGAGCTGGATCGGAAGTGGAGCAGCTGGGTCTTGAACTGGCACCAATATGGGATGCTCGCACTTCAGGCCAGGGTGTTAACCCACTGCGCCATAGCACCAGCACCAAGAGCTTTCAGTTGTTGCTCACAACAGTTGACATTGGTTGATTACTTACTGTAACACTCTCTTCTAAGCATTTGGTTAACCTGAAAGTATGTATGTATTCCCCCACCCCCAAAACCCCATGGTGTAGATCAGGGACTAGGAATATCTGCCCAATAATTCATTTCATCTGGGCCTCCTTGCCAAGGCAGCCACAAGTGGTATTCAGAATTCAATAGCTATATATATAGTAGGCTAATTTATAATCTTTTATGGACCATTAATGATGTAATAAATATCCACATGGCCCTTGGTAGACAAAAGGTACCCCACCCCTGGTAGATCATTGTAATTATCTTTCAGATGTGAGAACTTAGGTATAGAGGAGTAACTTAACCCCTGGTAAAAACCTAGGAAATAATGGGGCTTGGATTTGAATTCATGTTGCTTGCTGCAGAAACTTTGCTCCTAGCAACAGCATTGTTGTATAAGACAGTCTTCAAATTATTTTAAGGCTTTCTGTGAGTTAAACTCTTATTCTGTAGCTTTTTGTGTTTGTAAATATATGTATTCCAGATTACTTAGTTCATAAGTACACCAGCTACTCTTCTTATTCTGAAATCTGATCTGATAAATTAAGAATTACATATTTTTCATCTATCATCTAGGGTATAAGAATCTAAATACTTTAACTCCTTTTATTTTTTACTTATTTAATTTTTCAAGAGATTTATTTGAAAGAGTTACAGAAAGAGGTAGAGACAGAGGGAGGGAGGAGGGGAAGGAGGTCTTCCATCTGCTGGTTTGTTCCCAAATGGCCACAGCTAAGCCAATCCAAAGCCAGGAGTCTCTTCTGGGTCTCCCATGGGTGTGCAGGGGCCCAAGGTCTTGGGCCATCATCCACTGCTTTCTCAGGTGCATTAGCAGGATTGGAAATGGAACAACCAGGACAATAACCATATGGGTGCCGGTTCGAGTCCTGGCTGCTGCACTCCAATCCAGCTCCCTGGTAACGCACCTGGGAAAGCAGTGGATGATGGCCCAAGTCCATTGGCTGTGCCAATCTGAAGCCAGGATCCAGGTGCTTCCTCCTGGTCTCCCATGTGGGTGCAGGAGCCCAAGCACTTGGACCATCCTCCACTGATTTCCCAGGCCACAGCAGAGAGCTGGACTGGAAGAGGAACAACCGGGACCAGAACCTGGCACCCATATGGGATGCCGGCACTGCAAGTGGAGGATTAACCCAGTGAGCCATGGGGCCGGCCCCCTATTTATTTTTTAAAGTTGCTTGATTTATTTGAAACTCAGCCATGGAAAGGGAGAGGCAGAGCTACCATCTGCTGGTTCACTCCCCAAATGGCTGCAGTGGCTGTGGCTGGACCACACTGAAACCAGGAGCCAGGAACTTCCTCCCAGTACCCCATGTAGATGGCAGTGGCCTAATCACTTGGGCCATCCTCTGCTTCTAGCAGAGCAGCTGGGACGTGAACTAGCACCAATATGAGATGCTGCCATTGCAAGTGGTAGCTTTATCTGCTACACCACAACGCCAACCCCCTGAATCTCTTTTTTTTTCCTTCAGTTAAGGCATTGTATAGTTCTGGGGCTACTGCTGTGGTGCAGCAGGTTAAGGCCCCGGCCTGTGACGCTGGCATCCCAAATGGATGCTGGTTCGAGTCCTGACTGCTCCACTCCAATCCAGCTCCCTGGTAACACATCTGGGAAAGCAGCGGATGATGGCCCAAGTCCATTGGCTGTGCCAATCTGAAGCCAGGATCCAGGTGCTTCTTCCTGGTCTCCCATATGAGTGTAGGGGCCCAAGGACTTGGGCCATCTTCTGCTGCTTTCCCAGGCCATAGCTGAGAGCTGGATTGAAAAAGCCTCAAACTTGCACCCATATGGGATGCTGGCGCTGCAGACTGAGTATTAACCTACTGTGCCACGGCACTGGCCCAGGATGCTGGTGTCTTAACAGCTAGGCCAAACATATGCTCCAAGAACCTTACTATACCAAGAAACTTCCTACAGTCTCTTACCTAGTCTTCTGCAAAAAGTAAATCTATTCATGAAAGTCCATATGAGCACTGGTTCTAAACCCAGTTGCTCCTCTTCCGATCCAGTTCTCTGCTATGGCCTGGGAAAGCAGTAGAAGATGGCCCAATTCCTTGGGCCCCTGTACCTGCGTGGGAGACCTGGAAGAAGCTCCTGGCTCCTGGCTTCTGATCAGCTCAGCTCTGGCTGATCATCTGCAGTCATCTGGGGAGTGAGACAGTGGATGGAAGACCTCTCTCTCCCTCTGTCTCTGCCTCTGTTTGTAACTCTTTCAAACAAATCTTTTAAAAAAAAAATTTTTTTTTTTATTTGTTTGAAAGAGCTACAGGGAGGGAGAGACAGAGAGATCTTCCATCTGCTGATTACCATACAGATGGGTGCAACTGCCAGGGGTGGCCAGGCTGAAGCCCCGGACTTCATCCTAGTCTCCCATGTTGGGTGGCAGGGGCTCAAACATTTGGACCATCTTCTTCTGCTTTTCCCAGGCCATTAGCAGAGAACCCAGTTGGAAGTGGAGCAGCTGGAACACAACTGGTGCCCATATGGGGAGGTGGTGTCACAGGCGGTAGCTTTACCTACTATACCACAAATCTGGCCCCACCTCTCGTAATGTTAGAATGTTCTCATTAGGTTAACACTTATCTCTTGATGTATAATAAAAATATTAGTAGCTTGAGTACCTGTGTTTTTCCTAATACTAAAATTTGAGTTATTTGATCATCTGTTATTAGGATGGTAGGGTCAGTTTCAAGTCCAAAGCTTAGAACACTGAAATATTAACATATAATATATATACTATTATATATATATAATATATATATATAATATATATACTATTATAGTATATATATTATATTATTATAATATATAATATATATTATATTAACATATAATATTAACACTGAAATATTCTGTCTCCTAAATAATCTTCAGAAGTGGCTTTGATTCTAATGCAGATGGCCAATTGAGCTGCAAAACTGTACTTTATAGAACATGAATGCAGCCATTTTTATTTGGAAAATCAGTTGATGGGCCGGCGCTGCAGCTCAATAGGCTAATCCTCCACCTGCAGTGCCGGCACACCAGGTTCTAGTCCCGGTTAGGGCGCCGGATTCTGTCCCGATTGCTCCTCTTCCAGTCCAGCTCTCTGCTGTGGCCCGGGAAGACAGTGGAGGATGGCCCAAGTGCTTGGGCGCCTGCACCCACATGGGAGACCAGGAGGAAGCACCTGGCTCCTGGCTTCGGATCGGCACTGCGCAGCAGCCGTAGCAGCCATTGGGGGGTGAACCAACGGAAAAGGAAGACCTTTCTCTCTCTCTTCTGTCTCTCTCTCTCTTCTGTCTCTCTCTCTCTTCTGTCTCTCTCTCTCTTCTGTCTCTCTCTCTCTCTGTCTCTCTCTCTCTCTCTCTCTCTCTGCCTCTCTCTCACTGTCTACTCTGCCTGTCAAAAAAAAAAAAAAAATCAGTTGATGGTTATGCCTCATTATGGCTGAGAAGACTTCAGATAATACAGGGGGAGTAGACAGAAGGGAAAAAATGCTGCCAGACAGAAGATTAGAAAATAATGATAAATCTGGGTCAGGTTATGGAAAGCATTAATTTCCATGCAGTGTTAAATTTTCTTGTGCTTCCTTATGATGCCCAGCCTGTGAGCCATAGGCTTCTGAAGGTGTCCTGAATTTTGCAGTGTCTACTTCTGTGGAGTCAGTGAAAAGCAGTTTCAGATACAACTGTATGCCTGTCTTTTCTAATGTCTCATACTCATCTCTCTTGACTGAAGTATTAAGCTAGAATGAAAACAGACATACCTTCTTTGGGTATATACCTTGAGAAGAAATGAAACAGCTGAGAACCTCTGTTGTCCTACCCTACTATGTCTGAATACCCTACTCTCAAACTCTTTTTCAAATAAAAAAGTAAAAACATGACTTTGCTGCCATAGTGAATAAACTGAATAAAGCTAGGTAACTAGAATACTGAAGCTTTGTATTTCAATAGCATTTTAATGATAGGGAATAACTAAATCCTTGATATAAAAGGTAACTTTTGTTTACAGGTACTAAGTCTCATTAAGTTGTTTGGAGACCAGATCTTGTGTTTTGCTTCAGACTTAAAAAAAAAAAAATCCATCTTGGAAGTTCCTTTTAAATCTCCTGACCCTGTTTGTCCCCCAGGCAATATTCAGAGTATAATGTAGTCACCAGTGGGAAGATTTCCATTTCATTGACAAAGAAAAGATGTACTTAGAAGGAAATGTGTATTTTAAAATTTTTATTAAGAAAACAACTCAACATTCATCCTTTAGGGATTAAGAAAATGCAACCAAAAGCAAGTAGGACATGGAGATTAAAGATAAAACTTTTAATGAAATTTTATTTCATGGCATTAAAAATAGAACAAAAATAATGAAAAAGATAAGTTCCAAAGCTGATTCTTTGTGAAGACCAGTGAACTAAATAACTTCATATAGAAAAAAACAAAATGGAGTAAAAATATACAAGATTGGGAATAAGTTTAATGGAATCTTTTGCAATTGTCTTGTGGATATACATGTAATACTATGATGCCAAAATTATTTTCAGAAGAAAAAGATACAAACTGTAAATGAGTAAAATAGATCTAAGAAATAAGAACTTAAGTTGACCAGTTCCCATGAAAGTATTGATAAGATGATTGAGAATTTTTCCTTGAAAGAGACAGCGTAGCAGTTGGTTTCCCCAGCTATCATTCATTCATTCATTCATTCATTTGAAAGTAAATTACACAGAGAGAGAAGGAGAGGCAGAGAGAGGTCTTCCATCCACTGGTTCACTCCCTAATTGGCTGCAACAGCTGGAGCTGCACCGATCAGAAGCCAGGAGCTTCATCCAGGTCTTCTCATGTGGGTACGAGTACATCCTTGGGCCATCTTCTACTGCTTTCCTAGGCTGTAGCAGAGAGCTGAATCAGAAGTGGAGCTGCCGAGACTTGAACCGGCACCATGTGGGATACTGGCACTGCAAGCAGTGGCTTTAACCTGCTATACCACAGTGCTGGCCTGAGTATTATTTATAAAGACCATATCAGAATAAAAAAGAGCACCATTTTCTGCTAATGAAGGTACAAAGCTACTCAATGCATTCAGTCAAGAGAGAGACCTAAAGAGAGATCTTCCATCCACTGTTGCACTCCCCAAATGGCCACAACGACTGGAACTGGGCTGATCCGAAGCCAAGAAGCAGGTGCAGGGGTCCAAGTACTTGGGCCTTCTTCCACTGCTTTCCCAGGGGCATTACTAGGGAGCTAGATTGGAAGTAGAGCAGCTGGAACTAGAACTAGAGGCTCCCATATGGGATGTTGGTGCTGTGGGCTGTGGCTTTACCTACTATACCACAGTGCTGAACCCAGAGAAAGACATCTTAACAATGGTCTTGGTATTGATTTCTTGGATGTGGCACTCAGAAGAGGCAACAGCAGTAAAAATAATCTTGGAATACATCAAATCAAAAAGATTCTGCCACACAAAGGAAACTATCAACAAAATGCAAAGGCGAAGTCCAGAACAGAAGAAAACATTTGCAGGCCCTATGTTAAGGGAATAATAAAAAATTATATAAAGCATTCCAGCTCCACAGCAAAAAATCAAGTAACATGATTTTAAAATAGCCAAAGGACTTGAACTATAAAATGGATTCCAGTCCAGCTCTCTGCTGTGGCCCGGGAAGGCAGTGGAGGATGGCCCAAGTCCTTGGGCCCTGCATCCACATGGGAGACCAGGAGGAAGCACCTGGCTCCTGGCTTCGGATCGGCGCAATGCGCCGGCCGTGGCGGCCATTTTGGGGGTTAACCAATGGAAAAGGATGACCTTTCTCTCTCTCTCTCTCTGTCTCTCTCTCTTTCACTAACTCTGCCTGTCAAAAAAAAAAATCAATAATTTTTAGGGAAATATAAATCAGAACTACAGTGAAAACATACCTTGAAATCAAGTGAATGGATAAACAAAATATAATATACACAATGGAATGTTATTCAACTTGGAAAAAGGAAATTCTGACATATACTACAACTTGGGTGCACTTTTGAAGACATTATCCTAAGTAAAATATGCCAGACACAAAAAGACATACTGTATGATTGCATTTATGAGGTCCTTAGTCAGCTTTTTAGAGACAAAGTAGAATAGTGTTGCCAGAGGCTGGAGGGAGGAGAATGGGAAGTTTAATGAGTATATAATTTGATTTTTGCAAGATGAAAAGAGTTCTGGAGATTGTATAATAGTATGAATGTACTGAATACTGCTGAGCTACATGCTTAAAAATGGTTAAGATGGTAAATTTAATCTATATTTTAATGGTTCTGTTTGATATATATATATTTTAAGATTTATTTATTTATTTGAAAGAGTTACACAGAGAAGCAGAGGCAGAGAGAGGTCTTCCATCCAGTGGTTCACCCCGCAATTGGCTGCAACCACTGGAGCTGCGCTGATCCAAAGCCAGGAGTTTCTTCTGGGTCTCCCATGCAGGTGTAGGGGCCCAAGGACTTAGACCATCTTCTACTGCTTTCCCAGGTCATGCATAGCAGAGAGCTGGATCAGAAGTGAAGCAGCTGGGACTTGAACTGGTGCCCATATAGGATGCTGGCACTGTAGGCAATGGCTTTACCTGCTATACCACAGCGCTAGCCCCAATACATATTTTTAATACTCATTTTATTCATTTGAAAGATAGAGCAGCAGACAGAGAAAGAGGGATAAAGAAAGTCAGAGTTGTAGATATCTTCTCTCTGCTAGTTCACTCCCCAGTGCTTGTAACAACAAGGTCTGGGTTAAGCCAAATCCAGGAGCCAGGAACTCTGTCCAGGTCTCCCATGTGAGTGCCAGAGACTCAAGAAGTCAGGCCATCATCTGCTGCCTCTCAGGCAGGTTAGCAAGAAGCAAGATTGGAGAGATGGAGGTGGACCTTGATCGATCCCAAGATACTGTTTTATAATACTGTTATTTGTTGGACACTAGTACTTAACTTTACACAGTCCTGACTCAAACAGTAAGTTTGAGCATCTTTTCATGAACGTTATGGGCTTAAAAAAAAAAAAAGGACCATTCCATGGGAGACCAGTGAACTAAATAACTGCTGTAAGGACAGAGCCAGATTGGAAGAGAATAGCTGGGAGAGGAACCCATGCCCGTATGGGTGCTGGCGCTGCAGGTGGAGGCTTAGCCTGTGACACAGCTCTGGCCCCTGTTGCTTTCTAATCTTAAAAAAAAAAAAAAAAAAAAAATCCTTAAATATTATCCTTACCTCTCCCCTTCCTCCTCTCTCCTTTGTATTTCTGCCTTTCAAATAAATACATAAATCTTTTTTTCAAAGATTTATTTGTTTACTTAAGAGACAGAGTTAGAGAGGGATAGACAAAGCGATCTTCCATCCACTGTTTCCCAGATGGCCACAATGGCTGGAGCTGGGCTGATACAAAGCCAGGAGCTTCTTTTGGGTCTCCCATGTGAGTGCAGGGCCCCAAGCACTTGGGCCACCTTCTATTGTTTTTCAAGACTATCTACAGGGAGCTGGATCAGAAGTGGAACAGCTGGCATATGGGATGCCGGCACTGCAGGTGAATGCTTAACCTACTACACCGCAGCGTCGATCTCATAAATCCTAAAGTTAAAAAAAAAAAAGTTGCTCAGCTGTTTCCTGGCTTGCATTAACACAAGTGAAAAGTTTGCTGTCACTTTGTTCTTTGTATTAAGAATCTATTGGCAGCCGGCGCCGTGGCTCAATAGGCTAATCCTCCACCTTGCGGCGCCGGCACACCGGGTTCTAGTCCCGGTTGGGGCACCGGATTCTGTCCCGGTTGCCCCTCTTCCAGGCCAGCTCTCTGCTATGGCCAGGGAGTGCAGTGGAGGATGGCCCAGGTGCTTGGGCCCTGCACCCCATGGGAGACCAGGAAAAGCACCTGGATCCTGGCTCCTGCCAGGATCAGTGCGGTGCGCCGGCTGCAGCGGCGGCCATTGGAGGGTGAACCAACGGCAAAGGAAGACCTTTCTCTCTGTCTCTCTCTCTCACTGTCCACTCTGCCTGTCAAAAAAAAAAAAAAAAAAAAAAAGAACCTATTGGCTGCTTTTTAATTTTTTAAAAGATTTATTTACTTGAAAGAGTTAGATCTTCCATCTACCGGTTCACCCCCCCAAAATGACCACAATGGCTGGGCCTGGGCCAGGCAGAACTCAGGAGCCAGCAGCTTATTGTAGGTCTTCTATGTGTGTGCTGGGGTCCAAGGACTTATGCCACCTTCCACTGCTTTCCTGGGCAATTAGCAGCGAGCTGTACCAGATGTGTAGCAGCTGGGACTTGAACTAGTGCCCATATGGGATGCTAGCATCTCAGGTGACAGCTTAATCTGCTAAGCCACAATGCTGACCCCTGGCAAGATTTTGTCCCCCAGAGGATATAATTTAATACTCTGTTGTCTAGAGACATTGACTGTCAGCTCAGTGAGGGTGGAGGTATTTTGGCTGTAATGAGTGCACAAGACAGTCCCAACCACAAAGAATTATTGGCCCTAAGTGTTGGTAGTGCCACGTTGAGAAACCATAATATAAAGTGCCTATCCTGTTTCAGTGCCTGATACCAGGTGATTTCATTTATATCACGAGTAGAAGCTGCTGTTAAGAGTACAAATGGAGCTTTCTATTTTGAAGTTGTTTTCAATTTCTAGTCTAAAGATTAATCATTTTTTATTTAGGATTAATATCTTTTCAAAATCAAATAACTTAAGTTTTTCCTCTTAAATAAAATGGGAATTAGAGGAAAAACAGCAAAATCATGGAGAACCAAACTTGCCTTTATTCATAACTATTAATATAAGTAAAATGTTTATTTGGTAGAGAAATTTCCAAAGTTCAAATTAACTTTGATTTTGAAACTTATGTGAGTATGTTTAAAAATACATTCTTTTGAAGGGCAGACTTGTAAATATCTGTCATTCTTATGTTATCTTTCATTTTAATTTTAATATCTAATATATATAATATAAATAAATGTAAATAAAATATAATTAATATGTTTTAATATATTTTTAATATTTTAGCATTTTTAAATGAAATTTTTGGGGTCACTTTTCATATAGGTATTTCCTCATTTGGAAAGCCTTGGGAAACAAGATAAACTTTCTAACAAGATGTCAGCTTTACGAAATCATTGTCCACATTTGGATTCAGTTGGTGAAATAACAAAAGAAGATTTGATACAAAAGTCTCATGTAAGATACAGGTTTTTCACTTTCCTCCCAATTGTACATTTTCTGTAAATTACTAAAGTACTCCATGTTCATGAGTCCAATTTAAAAATATATGATGATGATAATGGATTGTATATATATTTGACTATTCAACAATATTGTCTTTTTAAAAATTTCTTCTCATAGGGTACTTGTCAGGACTGTAAAGTCAGAGGACCAAATCTTTGGGCATGCCTGGAGGTATGTATATATATATATTTTTTTTTCTGAAATTTAGACCTAAATAATGATAACCAGAAAAAAACTTTGACACCTAAAAGGATTTTGTAGATAAACATACTTTTAAAACTTCATTATTGATGAAACATTAAGCTTCAAACTTTGGAAGGACTTGAACTTAATGGTGCTTTTGCACACTTTTTAATAAATTGCTTTGGTATTTTATGCTTTTATTAGAGGTCGTTTAACTTTTGGTTAAATCGATTGTAGAAAGTCATTGACACATATAATCAAAACTTAACTGTTAAGAGTTAACACATGTAATCAAAACAACTGCAGATTAATTGTAATGCTGTTACAAATTTACGTGTTGTAAAATGTCTTATTTTCCTTCTTGTATAATTATTTATAGAATAGATGTTCATATGTTGGCTGTGGTGAATCGCAAGTAGATCACAGCACCATACATTCTCAGGTGTGTATATATGAATTTTCAATGCAGACATTTTTTAAATGTTTCATTTTGAGATAATTGTAAAATGGAAGATGTGTTTTTAAAGGGAGACTGAAGGAAAAGGACAGCCAATAATACAACACTGTTAATTGAAGTTTTAAAAAATTTAAACTTTTTTTGTGAGTTAAAATTTCATTTATTCTGTTTAAGTAGGGGAGGAGAACTACTAAGAAGATCAGTATTAGAATGAGGTTGTAATTAAGACAACACTCATTTAAGAAACATAGACCCAGGTATATGGAGGTGACAGCTAGAATATTTGGGGTTTTGGAGGTGGAGTTAGAAAGTAGATGCTTAGGTTTATTAACTCCGCTTGGCTGACTCTTACAACTCAGCTCATAGTGCTATTTCCTGCACATCATCCTGATGAGTCCCCCTGCTGCTTTGCTCTGAGTGTTCAGTGTAACTTTGGCATGCATGTTTTGTGATGATAGCTCTCATTCTAAACTGCAAGTTTCTAGAGTGAAGTGTGTCTTAAAATGTTCATGGATGTCTACAGCATCAACTTTCTCAACTGGGATTCCTCAAGAGAATTATTTAAACCCAAATATTTAAATTTAGCCCAAAGGCATCCATTGTCTGTAATTTATTTCTCTTCTGTGCATCTTGGTTGGTGTTTGCTATAAACCAGCCTTGGGAGAATTGAGAATTAGTCACTCAAATAATTTTCTATAGGGCTTAATTCTTTTGAAGAACTCTGATTCAAAAAGACTAGGTTTTATTCTATCCAAGATCTTATATTTGCTGTTGCTTCAGAGGTTTTATGCTTTGACTTAATTTCATTTGTGTTCTTTTTGTTTTGACTTCCTAGAATAGTTACTTGCTATCAATTATTATCAATTATTTTTTAGATTATTTGCTAACTGCAAAGCAGAGTTTTAGACTCTTGTGCTTATCTTTCCATAATGAATAGTTGGGGGGAAAGCACAGAATAACTTCAAGAATAGTCTTAGATATTGTTACTATTTACCAAAGTAATTTATCGAAACAATTATTTTTGGTGTCTTGATTTATTAACTCTTTTGAGTATATTATTCATCGAAGGTAACAGTTCATCTTATGTGATCTATTGAAGAAGTGTTTTCACATAATCTAATTCTGGTTCCTCTACTCTCTCTCCTGTGGAATTATGCAGGAGACAAAGCATTATCTAACTGTGAACCTTACCACTCTTCGAGTTTGGTGTTATGCTTGCAGCAAAGAAGTATTTTTGGATAGGAAATTAGGAACTCAGCCTTCATTGCCTCATGTAAGACAGCCTCACCAAGCACAAGAAAACAATGTTCAGGTAATGGTCTATATCCATTTATAAGGTGACATTAGGGAATAACTCAGAATTTGTCATACATTTGAAATTTAAAAAGGAATCTTGCCTAACCTGTACTACAAAAAATTGGTGAAGCAGGCCCTTTTTTCCTCAAATGAAGGACTTTTATACTCCTTTATTTTTGTGTATAGCTTGAAACCCACCTACCTGAAGCTTGAAAACTATCTAATGAATTACATAAGCTTCTTTTAAAAAAATGGTTTAAGTCCGTATTTATCCTTTTTCTGGAAAATCTGATTCCATGAGTGTTGGTGGGCCTTCTTTGATAGTGAATGCCAAGTAATAATTCAGTCCCTTTCCCACATTCCTTTGCCTCCCCACCCCTATTTGTGTTAATGTGAATATTAACTGCTGCTTGTTAAAAACTAAGTAGGATGTAATTAAACTTAACATCAGCCTTTAGTTACAGATTTTTCTTTTCGGACCAAGAGACTTAGAAAGTCAATTATACACCTATAAAAAGTGATCACTTTCAGAATTTTCAGTGAAATAAAAATCAGAAAAGGGAAATGAAGAAATTAGAATAGTTGGCTTCTAACTCTGATCATCATTTGGTCAGGATTTAATCAGATTGTATTTTTTCCCTCATGTATTACAGAAATTGTATTTCTGTGTACCTGTTCCTTGATATCAACAAATTTTCCTATTGTATCTTGTGTGTCATATTCTGATGGCAGACATTTCCGATAAATATGCTTGCCTCACACGTTATATAATTCAATGTGATTAGATTTTAGACAAGAAATTCTTATTTGTTATGTTTCCAGTTAACAGTTAAATGGCTGTTTAATCATTAGTATTACTGTTTCTCCCACTGATACCAACATATCATTCACAAATGTGTTTAATATTTTTTGAAAGTCTTAGTAGAGTGAAAATAACAATTTCTTGGCTTCTTTTGCATTGCTAACAAAATTGATATGATAAATAAAATTTAAACACATAAGGAACTGGTAATAGTCTTTTTTTTTTTTTTTTGACAGGCAGAGTGGACAGTGAGAGAGAGAGAGAGAGAGAGGTCTTCCTTTGCCATTGGTTCACCCTCCACTGGCCACCGCGGCCGGCGCACTGCGCTGATCCGATGGCAGGAGCCAGGTACTTATCCTGGTCTCCCATGGGGTGCAGGGCCCAAGGACTTGGGCCATCCTCCACTGCACTCCCTGGCTGCAGCAGAGAGCTGGCCTGGAAGAGGGGCAATCAGGGACTAGAACCCGGTGTGCCGGCGCCGCTAGGCGGAGGATTAGCCTAGTGAGCCGCGGCGCTGGCCTGGTAATAGTCTTAAAAGGTAAAATTATTAGCGTCACTAAGGGAAAGTGAAGTTAAATAAGCTATCTGTTGCTGTTCTGCTAGAACAGATTAAGATTGCAAATGCTAATGAGCATTGCATCTGGTAGAATAAGGATACTGATAGTTATCTAATGATTTGTAAATGTCTGGTGATTTATAGATACATTAACACATAAAAGGCCTGAGCTTTATTTCATGCAGCTTCCTAATGATCCCAATGTTGAAGTTTTTCAGAAGCACAAAATTATTTGTATAAGTTTCTTTAGAAATACAAAATTTGTAGGCTGTTTGAACTTGTAATTTTTATTTATTTTTTTTTATATATTTTTTTATTTTTTATTTATTTATTTATTTATTTGACAGGCAGAGTGGACAGTGAGAGAGAGAGACAGAGAGAAAGGTCTTCCTTTGCCGTTGGTTCACCCTCCAATGGCCGCCGCGGCCGGCGCACCGCGCTGATCCGATGGCAGGAGCCAGGATCCAGGTGCTTTTCCTGGTCTCCCATGGGGTGCAGGGCCCAAACACCTGGACCATCCTCCACTGCACTCCCTGGCCACAGCAGAGGGCTGGCCTGGAAGAGGAGCAACCGGGACAGAATCTGGCACCCGACCGGGACTAGAACCCGGTGTGCTGGCGCCGCTAGGCGGAGGATTAGCCTAGTGAGCCGCGGCGCCGGCCGAACTTGTAATTTTTATAAAACAGCAAAATATTGGAAACCATGCAAATGTCATTAATAAGATTTTTCAAATATACTTTTTCCCCTAGGTAGTAAGATTTTGAATGATTTTCTTAAGCCTTAATACCTGTCTGTCATTAAATATTGCTAGTAAGCATGTATCATCTTTATAAAATAATTACTCTATTTTAAAAAATTAGGATATGAGACCTACTCAAGTATCTAATATCCTTAGATACCAGGAAGGAAAATAAATGTATAAAGTGGGTAGATGTAAATGTATGACTGCATTGTGGAGGTGGAATAAAGTTTTAGTCGATTGGAGAACCTGAATACATGCTTAATGCATACTGCTACTCAGTGTTTTTTCTCCATCTGATTGTTGCTGAATGGGTTCATTGTATTTTGATCTTCTGATAGTAAAAAAAAAAAAAAAAAAAAAAAAAAAAAAAAAAACTGAAGATTCTGATTTTGTGTGTATTTTCCTGAATTTTAAAACTTTAACTCACAAAGCTTTTTGTTGCTTATAGCAATCTGAGTTAGCATTTGGCCAGGGTCACCAACTCCTAGAAATTAATGTTAGGGTATTTTTATCATTTAAAATGAGCATTAGAACTATTTAATAAACACCAAAGGATGCAAAACAAATATGTCAATAAGTATTGGAAGATTGTAGAAGTCCACATAGATGTTGATGTGTTATGAAATGATACTTTTTTTTTTTTTTTTTTTTTGTTTACTATGGAAAGGTAGTATCTGAAAACAATGTAGGATAGTGCATTTTTGAGGTCTTTGTTGCTGCAGTGAGATGTCATTGAATTTTAATTACTGAGTTTTAAATTCAGAAAAGAAATTTATAAAAAGTGGCTTTATATTTTACTATGTATGTTAATAAAGCTAGGAAAACATGCTATTACCTTGTGCAGATCCTTGTTTCTTTTGAAATATAAATGTACTATCAATTCTTGATTATTAAAATAGCATTCAATAAGTTTTATAATGCAGATGTTACATAATTAAAACTTTTTAAACTTAAGGATGTGCTCAAGCATGCTATCTTTTCTGTTAATAAGGATTTTAAAATACCTACTAATACAACGTTAAAAACACCTCTGGTTGCTGTATTTGATGATCTGGATATAGAAGTGGAAGAAGAAGATGAACTTAAGGCAAGAGGTAAAATAGTTCTTCTATGTAACACTTCTCCCTTGAGTGGCAACTGTCCATTTCTTTACAAAACTGTGTAATGGAAAAATTGCAAAATCTAGAGGTGAATAATGAGATGATAATTACATATTAGGAACTCAGAAATTTATATAATTGTAAATTATAAATTGCCTTTCTCTGGTTCACTTTACCAAAGTTAAGATCTTATTCTTTTGCAGATTAGCCTTATGACATTTTGCTTAACTTGTCTTTGGAGACGTGTTTGAGCCATAGTTGTCAATTCATTTTTCTCTTCTTATCTGTCAGTGATAGGAATTGGTGGGGATGTGTCAAGGTACTCCTTTAACAGAATTTCCAAAGAGAGAGCATGCATTTGAAAAGAGTGAGGTAATTCAGTAGACCTCAGCTTTGTTCTCTACTTATTCTCTGCATCAAGAACCAGCCTATTGGCATCAGTGGCATCATGCCATAGTGAATAATGCTGGTGTCCCATATGTGTGCCAGTCCTTGCTGCTCCACTTCTGATCCAGCTCAGTGCTAATGTGCCTGGGAAATCAATGGAAGATGTTCCAAGTGCTTGGGCCCCTGCAACCACATAAGACACCTGGAAGAAGCTCCTGGTTTTGGCCTGGCCGTTGTGGCCATTTGGGGACCGCTTGGGCCATCTTCCACTGCTTTCCCAGGCTCATTAGCAGGGAGCTGACTGGGAGTGGAGCAGCTGGGATTTGAACCTGCACCCATATGGGATGTTGGCATCACGAGCAGAGGCTTAACTTACTATGCCACAGTCCTGGCTTTCCTTTATTTATTTATTTTTTTGTTGATGTAATACTACTATAAGGAGAATAGATTCGGTAGATTTCATAGATACAATTCTAAGAATATGATATTCCCTTCTTCCCCTTTCTCTCTTTTCCCTTCTCTTTTTTTTTCCTTCTATAATTTCCCTTCCCTTCCTTTTTTGTCTCCTTTTCTTTCCTTTTTTTTAGTTTTTGACATAACATTTTTAGTTAACATTACATTCAAGCACTTAATGCTCCACTAAAGAGATCAGCAAGTAAAAAGTAAAAAACCCTAGCTCAGTGGTAATATAGGTAAGGGCTATAATCAAATAAAGATGACCATTTTACCTATGTATAGCAAATTATAAATTAATCACAGATCATTAAAACTATATTAGTGTGACATTCTTAACCATTGGTTTGACAAAGATATAAAACTAAGTTTGACAAAAATATATTTGTAACAATACTGATTCATGCATTTCTTTTGTGTTTTGATTTTTTTTTCTTTTTAAATTTTAGCTTCTACATATTAGGGAGAACATGTGGTATTTGTTTCTCTGTGGCCAACTTATTTCACTCAGCATGATGTCCTTCAGTTGCATCCATTTTGATGCAGTTGGTAGAATTTCATTTTTTATTGCTGAATAATATTCTGGGGTGTGTGTGTGTGTATAAATATATCACATTTCCTTTATCCATTTATCTGATGATGGACAACTTGGTTGATTCCATATTTTGGCTGTTGTGAACAAATACTGCTACAAACAACATATTTATTCTTAAAGTGTAGTATGCAAGACTGTTCTAAAATTTCAGAAGTTGAGACAACTCATCCTTGATTTTATTTAAAGCTCAAAAAATCTAGTGATTCTAAGGTTTCCAAAAGTGTTCCTCTCTGGGTTGAGTTGATATTTTGTATTTACACAGTCCTTAATGCAGTTTGGGAACTATAGTAATCATAGTTGAGTCATTTTTGCATTATTGAATGATTGCTTACTTTTTACTTCTTAATAGGTCTTACAGGTTTGAAAAATATTGGAAATACTTGTTATATGAACGCCGCTTTGCAGGCTCTTTCTAATTGGTAAGTATAAGTTTTTGTTTGTATAGTTTTGTTTTTTTAATTTGAGAGGCAGAGATACACGATAGAGAATGTATATCTGCTGTTTCATTCCCTAAATGTCTGCAGTGGCTGAGGCCTACCCAGAAGCCAGGAGTGCAATCCACATTTTCCAAAGGGTGCCAAGACCCCATCACTTAAGCCATTACTGCTGTCTCTTAGGATATGCATTGATGAGAAGATGAAATCAGGACCAAGAGCCAAGAATTGAACCCAGACACTGTTATACTAACCACTTGTCTGTGTAGTTTTATGAGGTTATTCTTTGAGCAGAAAACTATGCCACTAGGGTAGCTGACTGACTCCCATGTAGATTACGTAAGAATATGAGTTGAAACATAATCCATTGTTGTCCCATTGGGGGTACTCTGTGTATGCCTGTAGTTTCTTAAGACCAGTGGTCTGGGTATAATCCCCAGTTAATTGTGTTTTTTGAGCAAGTTTTGTTTTGTTTTGTTTTGTTCTGTTTTAACATCTAAAAACTGAGTGAGGAACTTGAACTAAATGATTCTTCAGATTACTTTAGTTCTGAGTTTGTATGAAAATATTATATTCTGTAGGTGGAATTTTGTAAGAAGGCATTTATTCTGTAAGAAGAAATTCAAATTTTTTATTTCTTAATCATAGTCCTACAAAATAGAGCAGGTATTACTCTCTTTTTTTAAGATTTATTTTTATATGAGAGTTACATATAGAGGGAGGGAGAGACAGAAGTCTTCCTAGACCATTAGCAGAGAGATATATTGGAAGAGGAACAGCCAGGACACAAACTGGTACCTATATGGGATGCTGGTGTCGCAGGTGGAGGCTTAACCTACTATGCCACAGTGCCAGCCCCCAGGTATTACTCTTAAGTTTAAATGTGTTGCATGGTGCAGGCTCTGGGGAGGGTTCTCCTTGGCTACATTATATCATGGTAGGAACACATGTATCTTTGTATAGTCTCCCTTTCTTTATAAAGCCACAAGGATTTAATCATGAGCACTACAGTTAATGGCCAAATTTAATCACTTTCCAGAGGTCTCTGCCCCCAAACACTAAAGTTGAATTAACTTACATCCTCTTCATACCATTAATATAAGACTTTGGAGATTAAATTCCTATGTGAATTAGGATGAACAAATCCTAGCTCTGGACCAGAATTGACATTGCTCTTTCTATTGGCTTGAATTTTGTAGTAGTGATTGAAGACTGAATGTATGCATACTTCTTCAAAAAGAATTTCATTTTCATTTTGACATGGCCCTCTATACTTTCTGTACTCATATTCAGATTAGGTTATGTCCCATAATTATGTTATGTCCCATTACCCTGTGAACTGAAGAAAACCTAATTTTTATTAAGTGGTCAAGAACACCTCTTTGAAGAAGTGATATTTATTCTGAAACTTAAAGAATGAGGATGAGTTGATGTGAGAAAGGTTGGGGAAAGGTCCAGCCTTGTGATGTAGTGGATTAAGTTGCAGTGTCATCCCATATTGGAGTGCCTGTTCAGTCCTGGCTGCTCTGCTTCCAGTCCAGCTCTCTGCTAATGTGCCTGGGATGACAGTGGAAAATGACCCAGGTACTTGGACTTCTGCCACCCACATGGGAGACCTGGATGGAGTTCTTGGCTCCTGGCTTCTGCCTGGCCTGGCCCTGACCATCCTGGCCATTTGTGGAATGCACTATTGGATAGAAGGTCTCTTTCACTGTCTCTCTCTCTCATTCTGCCTTTCAAATCAGTAAGTAAATCTTGAAGAGAAGGAAGGAAGATGAGAGGGGGAGAGGGAAGGAAGGAGGGAGGAAGGGAAATATTTCAAGCAAAAAGGTCTGTAATCGGCCTTGGAGTGGAGATGAGCTTGACACTTTTGAGGACTGGAAGAAAATCTGTATGGCAGGAAAATAGATACAGTGGGGTGTGAATGACATGAATTCAAGTGTTGCGGGTCATATTAAAGGTTTGTTTCTAAATGTGTGGTTGAAGTATTTTTATAACAGGGTAGCTAAATAATCTGATTTATATTTTAAAAGCATCACTGTGGTTGCCAAGTGAGAAGTGGATTGGAGGGAGAAGAGAATGAAATTTGGAAGACCAGCTAGGAGACTGTTCTCGTTTGGGCAAGATCACTGGTGGCGTACACTATCTAGTGTGGTAGGAAAGGATTGATGAATAGGAGAAAAGCATTTTTAGGAGAATAATTGGCTGATAAGATATGAGTAGAATAAGTGGGAAAAGGGAGTAGGAGATCCACATTCAGTGATGTAATCATATTGAATCTATAGGTTGATACTGCTATTTGTATATATTATATATATGTACATATACTTTTTCCTTTTTCCTTTTTTTTTTTTTTTTTTTTTTTTTTGACAGGCAGTGAGAGAGAGAGAGACAGAGAAAAAGGTCTTCCTTTGCCGTTGGTTCACCCTCCAATGGCTACCGCGGCCAGCGTGCTGCGGCTGGCGCACTGCACTGATCTGATGGCAGGAGCCAGGTACTTCTCCTGGTCTCCCATGGGGTGCAGGGCCCAAGCACTTGGGCCATCCTCCACTGCACTCCCTGGCCACAGCAGAGAGCTGGCCTGGAAGAGGGGCAATCAGGACAGAATCCGGCACCCCGACCGGGACTAGAACTCGGTGTGCCGGCGCCGCAAGGCGGAGGATTAGCCTAGTGAGCTGCAGCACCGGCCTATATACATATACATTTTTTTATATATATATACATATATATATGTAAACATGGAAGTTTAAATAACTTTGCCAAGGAGAGTGTTAAGCGCAATTAAGACATAGCTTGGCTGGGTCAGCACTGTGGTGTAAGTAAAGCCGCTGCCTGCAGTGCTGTCATCCCATATGGACATCAGTTTAAGTCCCAGCTGCTCCACTTCTGATCCAGCTCTCTGCATTGGCCTGGGAAAGCAGTAGAAGATGGCTCAAGTCCTTGGGTCTTTGCACCCACATGGGAGACCCAGAAGAATCTCCTGGCTCCTGGCTTTGGATCAGTGTAGCTCCAGCCATTGAGGCCATCTGGAGAGTGAACCAGCGGATGGAAGACCTCTCTCTCTCTGCCTATCTTTTCAAATAAATAAATCTTAAAAAAAAAAAAAAAAAAAAAAAAAAAAAAAAGACACTGCTTAGAAAGCCTGAAGCCTATCTGGATGCCTTAGATTTAACCCCCAACTCCACTCCCTGTTCCAGCTTCCTTATTGCACACCTGGGGAAGCAATAGTTTGATGGCTCAAGTAGTTGGGTCCTTGCCACCATATGGAAACCTGGATTGAGTTCTGGGCTCCTGGCTTCACTTAGCTGTTGTCATTTGGGAAGTGAATCAGCAGATAGAAGAGCTCTATCTATTTCTCTGTCTGTCTTTCAAATAAATTAAAAAGCAAAAATAAATAAGTGAATAAATGACTTTGCCAAGGTTATCAGGGAGTAAGCATTATAGCAGAATTCTAACTCTAAGCTTTTTGTCTTGCTATAGGTCCTTTGTTGTTGATACTATGCAGTACTGCCTTTACACATTTACTTTGAAGCTCCTTTGATTTCACTTGAAGATGTGGATGATAAGACTACAGTGTTGCTAAGAGATATAGTTTAGTGTCTATCCATATATCTTCATAGGAAAGTCTGGTTATTGCAGGCCAGCATTTCGTCTTTTGTTCAGTTTCTTGTAACTGAATAGATTCACAGAGGTTCCTGCAAGCTAAGCAGACTCGCCAAAGATTATAAATTGCATTATAATTGTTAACTTGAACCACTGACAGATATCAGTACTGCATACTAGGATGTAGAAGCCCAGGAAAGAGCAGATTGATTTCATAGTTAAATTTTGAACATTTTAAATTGTAAACATCATGGAAACCAGCATTTTAGGCATTTGATATAAATTAGGAGAGATTATTGACTTGATGTAAATTTGGTCATCATTGGCGTTTGTGTGAAAATTTAAATCACGTAGGAAAGAGAATATAGTAAAGAGAGGAAAAATGATAGGTTAAAGTCCTGAGGAATCCTTATATTTAATTGTCTAACAGCAAGAAAAAGCAATGGAGTAAAAACTGTGTTACAGTGGTCAAGGGATGGTTTGTTCAAATGCAAATATTACTGAAGGAGAACTGGGCCCTGTATGGAAGGCGGATGTGTGGTGGGACCAAACATTCTTTGAACAGGTTGGACTACTGAAACTACAGAAAAGTGACTGTGAAGCTGCAGGAAGGAGCACAGAAATAACAGATGCATGGGAATGTGTGCTGTCAGTTCACTGAGCAATGGGAAATTAACTAGTATTGAGCTTTGATTTTACTGTTACATTTTCCTCTTTTTTCAATTAGTCCACCTTTGACACAATTTTTTCTTGATTGTGGAGGACTCGCTCGAACAGATAAGAAACCAGCCATTTGTAAAAGTTATCTCAAACTCATGACAGAATTGTGGCATAAAAGCAGGTATGTTCTTAATGTATTAATCTTTATTGTATTTTAAAATGAATATTATAAATGTTGAAAGGATGCAGATCTATTTACAGAGCTGAACCAAAAAGAGATCTGAGATGGTTCAGTTTAGTTATGTCTCAGGCACGTTACATTTGAAAAGGGACATCCAAATGAAGGAGTCATAGAAGTTTGAAAGTATCTGAACTGGTAAGTGGTATTGAATTGTTAGGCCTGCTGTTACTGAATTCATTGAATTTAATGCAGGAGTATGCATTTGCAAATCACTAAAATTAGACTATAGGGGCCTTTATGAATGTTTCCTGCTTCTATTTAATTATTTTAAAGTTTAGCATTAGGATAATAATTGTTTGCTATGATAATTTTGCTTTAACTATTTAAGAAATTGCATTTTTGAAAACTCAGTGGAACGTTCATTTAATTGGGAGTAGAGTAATAAAATATCACTTAAAATATCAGTGATAAGCAATTTCTCTGAGCCTGTGAAATGAAAGTACCAGACAGTCCTGATGATTTTTTGAAACATTAACACTTTACAATCACTTTGGATTCTTGGTGGTTAATTAATAAAATAAAAATATAAAATTACTCTATAATAATGTTTTCTTTTTCAGGCCAGGATCTGTTGTCCCTACTAATCTGTTTCAAGGAATTAAAACTGTAAATCCAACATTTCGGGGGTATTCTCAGCAGGTTAGTCTATTGCTTTCATTCACTCTTTTAATAATCTTTAACGAATTTGAAAATTGCTAATATTTTTTGCATTTGTCTATCTTTTTGAGTCCTCATATCTTTATTTATCAAGATAATACTTTATCATGTTTATAATTTTACAATTTATTTTAGTTTTATGTCTATTTTCTAGAAACTTTTTAAATTTTGAGGTGGGTAAATATATCAGTGTATCTTTCCTAGTGCTTTTAGCTTCAAGTTCCACATCCAGAAAGCAAATAAATTTTCACCTTATATTTTCTACTTTTTTTTTTTTTTTTTTTTTTTTTTTTTTTTTTGACAGGCAGAGTGGATAGTGAGAGAGAGAGACAGAGAGAAAGGTCTTCCTTTTGCTGTTGGTTCACCCTCCAATGGCCGCCGCAGCTGGCACGCTGCGGCGGTGCACCGCACTGATCTGAAGGCAGGAGCCAGGTGCTTCTCCTGGTCTCCCATGGGGTGCAGGGTCCAAGCACTTGGGCCATCCTCCACTGCACTCCCGGGCCATATCAGAGAGCTGTCCTGGAAGAGGGGCAACCGGGACAGAATCCGGCACCCCGACCGGGACTAGAATCCGGTGTGCCAGCACTGCTAGGTGGAGGATTAGCCTATTGAGCCACGGCGCCGGCCTATTTTCTACATTTTACACTTTGATATTTTTACATTTAGTTCAATATGTCTAGAATTTATTTCTTCTTACAATATAATCTAAATTTCATTTTTACTTTTTCACAGCTAGGAAATTGTACCAAATATACAAATGTAAGAATGCCCCTCTCATCTGATTTAAAATTTTTTTTAATTTTACATGAATATATGATAGGATGTGTACCTAGGCTTTTTTAAAATTAGTTCCACATTACAGTTTCAATTATTTTAGTTGTATATATTTTAATATTAATACCTGCATATCACTTTTTTTTTTTTTCATTTTTTTTCCCATGTAAATTCCCAGATCTCCAAAGATTGTAATTTGGTGCTGTGAGCACTCCAGATTCATCAAGGATTTTTCTTTGAAATACAGTGCACAATTGGATAAAGCTTTAAGTTAGCCAAACTTAAATGTTTCAATTTAGGTCATCTCTCTGTTTCTAATTGTCACATGAGACAAGCCCTTATTTTCTCTGTCATCTCTCTTCAGCTTATAAAGAATAACACAACTGAAAAACCTTCAAATCATCAGCTTATTGAAACTTTTATTTATGTAACTTTGTAGCATTTAGGGCATCCCATCTCTACTGCCTTATGTTCTACAGACTGGAATTTTTTTAGCATAATGCTACAGAGTATAATCAGTTGGTAACTGCATTTTGTATATTTTCAAACTTACACATAAGTTCCAACATACACATGTAATGAAATGGTAACATTATGTTGCTGATACATTAGGATGCGCAAGAATTTCTCCGATGCTTAATGGATTTGCTTCATGAAGAATTGAAAGAGCAGGTCATGGAAGTAGAGGAAGATCCTCAAACCATAACCACGGAGGAGACCATGGAAGAAGATAAGAGCCAGTCGGATGTAGATTTTCAGTCCTGTGAATCTTGTAGCAGCAGTGATAAAGCAGAAAATGAAAATGGCTCTAAAGGCTTTTCTGAAGATAATAATGAAACAACAATGTTGATTCAGGATGATGATAATAATTCAGAAATGTCAAAAGATTGGCAAAAAGAGAAGATGTGCAATAAGATTAATAAAGTAAATTCTGAAGGAGAATTAGATAAAGATAGAGATTCTATGTCAGAAACAGTCGACTTGAACAACCAGGAAACTGTCAAAGTGCAAATACACAGCCGAGCTTCAGGTGACAACTTAATAATTTGATCATGAAAGTGATATTTGTAGACAATGGATGCTTAAGTAATCGTTGCTTTTGGGATTTATAGTAAGCAGAGTTATAGATCAGCAATGTTTGCATGTGTTAAACTCATAAAATTATAGACTTTGAGGATAGGAATTTTATGGTCACTTAATTATTTAAGAGATTTGTCCTCCTTTTGAACTCACATTCATTAGAAGTCTTTTATATAGTATTCTAGAAAATTGGGCCCCTCAAAATTTTTTCTTTTATTATAAGCAGATTTTCTTGAGATACTGGGAAAAAGCAAAATAGCCCAAATTGCAGTTTTCTAATTATATACAATTAGGTTTAGATTGCTGCTGTCACTGGAGTTACATCAGATGTGTTCCAATGTGAGAGTTTAATTTACTGTAGTGAACCATATTATGCCAGAATATTCCATAATACTAGTCAATGTTCCTTTAGGAAAGTGCTGTTAACCATATAAAAGATAGTTAAATAAAAACTGCATGTATATTTACCTTTTTTTTTTTTTTTAAGATTTATTTATTTTATTTGAAAAGCAGAGTTAGAGGAAGAGACAGAGAATCTTCCATCCTCTGGTTCTCTCCCCAAATGTCTGCAATGGCCAGAGCTGGGCTAGTCTGAAACCAGGAGCCAGGAGCTTCTTTCAGCTCTTGCGTGTGGGTGCAAGGGCCCGAGCACTTAGGGCATCCAGTCTCCACTGCTTTCTCAGGCACATTACCCAGGAGCTGGATTGGAAGAGGACCAGCTGGGACTTGAACCAGCACCCATATGGGATGCTGGTACTGCATGTGGCAGCCTAACCTGTTATACCACAGTGCCAGCACCCAATATACTTTTTTTTTTTTTTAACATTTATTTTATTTGGAAGACAGAGTTTTAAAGAGAAGGAGGGTTGAAGAGAGACCTTCCATCTGCTGGTTCACTCCCCAAATGTCCACAGAGTTCTAGGTTCTCAAGCCAGAGCCTAGAACTCCATCTAGGTCTCTAGTGTAGGTGGCAGGGGCCCAAGTACTTGAGTCATCTTCCACTGCTTTCCCAGGCACATTCGCAGAGAGCTGGATTTGAAGTGGAGCAACCAGGATTCAAATTAGTGCTCATAAAGGATGCTGGTATTGGAAGTTGCAGCTTAGCCTGCTGAATCACAGTGGCCTGTATATTTATGTTCTCAAAAGTTAATCACCTTGGCTTAAAGTGGTATCTAGTTACCCAAAAGTTTTTAAGATTTGACCGTCAGAGGTTCAAATTATGTGATTTTAAAAGAAATGAGTACCATACAAGTAACAAAAAGTTATTTCTTCCATAATTACTTAAGAGTGAGGGCCACTAAACTAGGTATTTGAAGGAGTCCAAAATTCCTTTTTGAGGAAGAGTATTTCCTTAGCCTTAGGAATAATCTTGCTTCACCTGTATATATTACATGGAGGCCTAATCAGGAAGTCAGGTTCTGTAGTTATTCTGATCTTGTGTAGGAGTTGTATAGACCATTTTATATGTCAGTGTTGAAATACTGTCTAGCCCTTTCTTGTCAGAAGTTCTACAAAAGTCCTATTAAGCCTGATTCAGCAACATACTGGTCCTTTATTACTCTGTAACAGATTTGTTCTTGTACATAGTGACTAGGTAATGACCTGAATTACTGGTCTGAGTTTTGTTTTGTTTTGTTTTTCTTTTTAAGATTTATTTTATTTGAAAGAGTTGAACATAGAGACACACAAACACAAAGAGAGAAATCTTCATGCACTGGTTCACTTCCCAAGTGGCTGCATGGCCAGAACTGGGCCAGACAGGAGCCAGGAACTTCTTTCAGGTCTCCTACAAGGGTGCAGGGGCCCAAGGACCCAGGCCATCCTCTGCTGCTTTTCACAGTCCATTAACAAGGAGCTGGATCAGCAGTGAAGCAGCTGGAACTCAAACCGGTTGCCCATATGGGATGCTGTTACCACAGGCGGCAGCTTCAGCTACTGTGCCACAACGCCTGCCCCTATTTTATGTGTTTTAAAAGACTTGATGAAAAAGGTGATAAAGGATAAATGACACAAAACCTAAAGTATTTACTATCTAGCCCCTGACTCAGATCACATTAACTTTATTCCCTACTGAATACCCTGGAGGAATCTTTTCACCCTTTAAATTATTCAGTGCAAAGTAGTTATGGTTGAAATATTGGGAAATGCCTATGTGAATCGGAACTCCACAATATCTGAAAAGAATCCATGAAGACATTCTGGTTCAGGGTCTCTTACAAATTATTCTTTTCTCTTCACTCAAAATACTCCTTGAGCACAATCCTTTGCCTTTGAATACATGTTAGACACCAGGAATCCAAAAACAAACTATCAGGACTGTCATGGAGCTTATACTTTTCTTTATTCATATAATTTAGGTCTAAAAAAGATCATTTCCTAATGAAGTGGTCTGTTTCCTTTATCATAGTTAACAATAAGATAATTATGCCTAAAGTTGTTTTAGTTTGATTACTTTTTTAGTCTAGGAAAATAATCTCTTATTTTCCCATGTATTTTTTTTTTTTTAAGATTTATTTTTATTTGAAAGAATTCGAGAGGTAGAGAGAGAGAGAGAAAGAGCTCTTTCATCTGCTGGTTCACTCCCCACATGGCCACAATGGCTGGAGCTGAGGCAATCCAAGATCGGGAACCAGAATCTGCTTCCAGATCTCCCCATGTGGGTGCAGGGGCCCAAGGACTTGAACTATCCTCTACTGCTTTCCCAGGCCATAGCAGAGAGCTGGATCATAAGAGAGGCAGCTGGGACTACATCTGGTGCCTATATGGGATGCTGGCACTTCAGATCGGGCCTTTAACCTGCTGCACCACAGCACCAGCCTGTAGAATTCAAAAACTATCCTGAATGTCTTGTTTAAAAAACACAAAAAATTATATTTGGAAAAATAGGATACTCTTTGTATTTCCACAGCTCATTTTCTAAATTACCTACCACAGTAGTGTATCATAAACATTAACTGGTAGAAAACAGGTGGATTCATAGGTAGAAAGTTATTATTTTTCCGCTTAGCAGTTATTCTATGAATCAAATATTTCACCTGTCATTTGTTGATGTTGATTTTATTCAGAATATGATACTAAGAAATCTTTCAACTAATATGGGGTAGGTAAACTGATTTTAATATGTAAGATAATAATACAAATTTTAAATGTTTCAGAATATATCACTGATGTCCATTTGAATGACCTGTCTACACCACAGATTCTTCCTTCCAATGAAGGTGTTAATCCACGTTTGTCAACAAGCCCCCCTAAATCAGGAAATCTGTGGCCGGGATTGACACCTACACACAAAAAAGGTAAAAAGATTACCTGTACAAGTTCCTGTGCTTTGGATCTTAATTTAGAATGCTGATTTTGATATTTGGTAATTAAAAGTGTGAATTATGAGATGTTATTTGATCTATGAAAATCAAAAACATAGTTTTATGCAACTTCGGTTTTGTGTGTGGTACTCTGGTTTTTAAAAATTTAAATATAGTTGAATTCATTTTTCTTGTGTAAAGTCTGTGGTTTTTGTTTTTTTTTTTTCCCCCCAAGATTTATTTGGCCGGTGCCAGGACTCAATAGGCTAATCCTCTGCCTGCGGCGCCGGCACACCTGGTTCTATTCCCACACCTGGTCCTAGTCCCGGTCAGGGGCGGATTCTGTCCTGGTTGCTCTTCTTCCAGTCCAGCTCTCTGCTGTGGCCCGGGAAGGCAGTGGAGGATGGCCCAAGTCCTTGAACCCTGTACCTGCATGGGAGACCAGGAGAGGCACCTGGCTCCTGGCTTCGGATCAGCACAGTGCGCCGGCCGCGGCGGCCATTGTGGGGTGAACCAATGGAGGGGGAGGACCTTTCTCTATGTCTCTCTCTCTCACTGTCCACTCTGCCTGTCAAAAAAAAAAATATTTATTTATTTGAAAGAGTTACGCAGAGAGAGGAGAGGCAGAGAGAGAGAGAGGTCTTCCATCCGATGGTTCACTCTCCAGATGGCCTCAACGGCCAGAGCTACACTGATCCGAAGCCAGGATCCAGGAGCTTCTTCCAGATCTCCCACGTGGGTGCAGGGGCCCAAACACTTGGGCCATCTTCTACTGCTATCCCAGGCCACAGCAGGGAGCTGAATTGGAAGAGGAGCAGGCAGGACTCAAAGCGGCGCCCATATGGGATGCCGGCGCTTCAGGCCAGGGCATTAACCCGCTGTGCCACAGTGCTGGGCCCCAAGTCTGTGGGTTTTAATATATGCATAGATGTTTATGCATAGATGTTTATTATCACAAATAATGCAGAATACAAAACACTTCTAATACCCCAAGAATTTCCTCATACTAATCCTTTGTAATTAGATCATCCCCCAACTCCTGAGCCCTGGCACCGTTGATCCCCTAGTCCTCTTGTTTTACCTTTTCCCACAGTGTTGTATGATGTCATATAAATGGAATCATACATTATAGTCTTTGAATCAAGCTTCTTTTAACAACTCACTTGAGAATCAATCACTTTATTGCATATCTGAATAGTTTGTTCTATTTTGTTACAGAATTATAATTCATGATATGACTATATCACCATTCTTTCATTCATTCAGGGACTTTTGAAGTGTTTCCAAGTTTTATTATTAATAATGCCATTTTAAATGTGTCTGTAGCTTTTATGAATCTACGTTTGATTTGTGTAGGATAAATACTTAGAAGTAGGTTTATTGTGTTTTTTATTCTTTTTATGCTTAACATTGTACAAATGTGCCAAACCTTTCTAGAGTAATGTTACCATTTTGCATTACCATCAGCTATCTGTAAGAACCTGGTGTTATAAAATGTGAAAGTATGAAACTCAGAAAAAAATTTAGGGAGAAAGTTATTAACTTGGGTTAGGCAAACAGTTCTCAGAAACATCAAAGACATCAAAAACATCCATAAAGAAAAAATGTTTTTCTTAGCAAAAGACATTTTTAGGAGAATGAAAAGATTTAGGAGGAAATAATTTGCAAATCACATAGCTGACAAAAGATTTGTATTCATAAATACACAAAGGACTCTCAAAGCTTAATAATAGAATCCTGCCATCAAATAAAGCCTCAGTTAGAAGCAAAAATGAGTTAAGAGCAGAATTAGTTTGAAGACTTGATTGAGAATAGCTCTCTTATTTCATCTTGGGGTTTCCTTTCCACTTTCTAATATTTTTCCCTCTTCCTTTGATCCACAGAACATTAATACTTAACTGATGAGACATTTTGCATATAGAAAATGGATATTGTGCTAATTCAAGTTTTTTCACTTTCCCATATATACATTTATGGTATCCAAGATAATAAAATAAATATTCTTTTAAAAACCTTATCTGACTTGTTTCTGTTACGTTTTTGGTAATGCTTTTCATGGGTATTTTGAAAATTTCTTTATGTATTAATTTTAACTGTTAAAGATTCTAGAGGAAATTGTTAAAGGAATTACTTCTTTTTTAATGTTTTACATTTATTTTGCAATTTTAGTTCAGTCTGCATCTCCAAAGAGAAAAAAACAGCACAAGAAATACAGAAGTGTTATTTCAGACATATTTGATGGAACGATCATTAGTTCAGTGCAGTGTCTGACTTGTGACAGGGTGAGTATGAGGGAATTAAAAAAACCTGAAAAAATAGTGTGAAAAGTTTAACCACTCCTCCTTGCTACCAGTGATCATGTATACATTCTTGTCTTTGCATTAGTATAGTTTGATTCTAGAAGTAGAATTACTTTTTTGGAAATTAACAGCAATGTACTTTTTTGAAGGATTGGTCTTGACCCATCATTGACAGGCTAAGCATGTGTTAGCAGGAGAAATTGCTAAATTCTAAATTTGTGTTTTGATTACATAGAAAGTGAGACGTTGCTCAGCAGCACAGAGTTAGTAACACATGACTATTCTCTCAGGACTTGTGAAATTAGTATGCTGGGAAACTGTTGCTATTCATAGACCCAAGGCAGTTGAAAGTATCTCTTACATTTGGTTTTACTTAAAGCTTGTCAGTATTTTCTCAAGTTAAGAATGAGCTTAAATAATAAAAGTAGTGTCAAATTTATAAACAGTAGCAAAGGCATAAATTAAAAATGCACGAGAGTTCTTAAATACCTCTAAATCCCTCAGTTTCTCTGAACCTTTCATAATGAATCTGAATTAACATCTTAACAAAATTTGAGTTTTCAGTTGTTACATTAGAATCTTCAGTCAAATTTAAGACTTTCAATGGGATTATTTTAAAGTAGTTTATTTTAGTATTAAAAATTTAAGTAGAATTATCCATAAATGTTTTCAGATATAGTCATATACTGTGTGATGTTTCACTTGATGACTGACTATGTACATCTTGTATGATAATATCTAGAGATATAGTAGCCATTTAAGTTTGTATATGTACACTGTATATCTTCACAAATATCACCTATTGCAAAGCAACATCTATATTTAAAATCAGATCCTAGATTTTGCATTCACCTTTTTTAATATAATTAAAAAACAATTTAAAGAGTTTTTGAGAGACAGAAGAAAAAAGCTCCCATCCTCTGATTCACTTCCCAAATGCCCATATCAGGGCGAGGGCAAGGCTGGGAATGGAAACTGAATCTAGGTTTCCACATGGGTGGTAGGGACCCAGCCATCACTTGCTGCTTCCCAGAATCTTCATTGGCAGGAAGCTGGAATTGTGGGCCAGGGCTGTAAAGTACACCCCAGTACTCACAGTTTGGACCATGGGCCTCTTAACTTGACATCTTAACCACAATGCCTACTCCTGCCCCCCTGGACTCTGTTAAGCATTTTTAAACTATTAGTAAAGGTCAGTTTCCAAAATAAATATAGTAGTGCATAGATTCTGAACCTCAGGCTGCAATGACTGGATTTGGGGTACTATTTTCAGTGCTGCAGTATCTGTCTATAATGTACAACACCTGATATAGAGCAAGTGGTTCTTTGCTGTTACTATTGAAAAAGTTTTGAGTTTTTAAAATTTATTTTTGCTTATTATAACTTGTTTTGATTTTTGGAGTAAAAAATTAACCTTATAAATGTTTGTACTGGATTATTCATCCCATTTTTAAAACAAAAACAATTTTAGGTGTCTGTAACCCTCGAGACCTTTCAAGATCTGTCCTTGCCAATTCCTGGCAAGGAAGACCTTGCTAAGCTGCACTCATCAAGTCATCCAACTTCTATAGTCAAAGCAGGATCATGTGGCGAAGCGTATGCTCCACAGGGGTGGATAGCTTTTTTCATGGAATATGTGAAGAGGTATGTATTTATTTTCTTGCCATTAATTCGTTGTTAAACTGCTGTTTCTGCTGTACTGGCAGAACACTTCCTTTTTTTTCTATCAATGATGTTTCAGGTTTGTTGTCTCATGTGTCCCTAGCTGGTTTTGGGGTCCAGTAGTAACCTTGCAAGATTGTCTTGCTGCCTTCTTTGCCAGAGATGAACTAAAAGGTAAGAACCATGATAATATCTTTGGCTAAATTGTTGTAGGTGAATCTCAAGTACTAGTGGGACTAAATATAAAATGTATCCGTAAGTGCTTAATTTTTTTTAAGGATTTATTTCACTTATTTGAAAGGCAGAGTTTCAGAGACGTCTTCCAACCACTGATTCATTACCCAAATGGCTGCAATGGCCATAGCTGGGCTAGTCTGAAGCCAGGATCTTCCTCTGGGTCTCAAGTGGGTACAAAGCCTAAGGACTTGGGCCATGTTCTGCTTTCCCAGGTGCATTAGCAAGCAGCTGGATCAGAAGTAGAACAGCCAGGATTTGGAACTGTAGCCCATGTGGTATGCCAAGGCTGCAGGCAATTGCTTAACCCTCTATTCCAGAACACGGGCCCTTATAAATGGTTAATATTAAGGCAGCTTAAATAGTACTTGCCCATTGCCAGTGTCTACATTATATAACTGTATTATATAAGTATATAACTATATTATTTAACTATAATGAGAAAAGAAAAACTGTATCCTGAAGCAATTTATATAAACTGTAGCATAAGACAGCATGATATGTGATGGGTCTTAAAGCTGTTCTAGAATTGAAAAAAGGGAAAACTCATCCAAAACAATAAACTTATTTATCTATCTATCTGGAGTTGTCTTTGAAGTCTTCCTTATCATTTAAATATCCTTCACTAATTTTGCATGTCCAGTTCCTTACTTGGATTTATGACAAACTATTCATAAATTTTCTTGAATGAATTAAGGAAAAGAATGTTATTTGCTGTAGGCCTTCAATCTTGAAAATAGGTGAGAGAAGATGTTTAAGATTGTTGTCAGTATGTGACAAAGGATTGCAGAACCAAAAGAAAAGAATTTTTTGTTGATTTGAGAGGGAGTAACCACATGTTTCTATTTGCAGGTGACAATATGTACAGTTGTGAAAAATGCAAAAAGTAAGTGACGTTGACAGTGCTTATAGTTGCATGTTGTATTTTTTTTTTACTCAGTTGAATTGGACACATGAAGCTAAATTTGACACCATATTTAGAAAAACACAAGCCAGAAAGCTTTGTCTGATAATGTACAAATTGTTTATTCTGTAAAATAAATTGAAGATAAAAATTCAACATTCAATAGGCTTATATAATACATATAAGTTTATATACATATATATTTTTTAATTTATTTATTTGACAGGCACAGAAATTGGGGGTGGGTTGGGGATGATTATCTTCCATCTGCTAGTTCATTCCTCAAATGGCTGTGACAGTCAGGATCAGGCCAGGCCAAAGCCAGGTGCTTGGAACTCCTTCTGGGTTCCCCACACGGGCAGCAGAGGTCCAAGTACCTGCGCTGCCATCTGCTGCTTTCCTAGGTGCATTAACAAGGTGCTGGATGGGCAGGGGAACAGCAGGGACTTGTATCAGCACTCCAACTTAGGAGGCCAGTATCACAGGTGCTGACTTAACTCACCGTGCCACAGTACTGACTCTGAAAGTATATATTTTGAGGCATGAAATAAGTATGGGATTTTTGCATCACATATTTTCTTAGGTAAGGCAATATTCTCTCCTATATTATCATTTTAACAGGCTACATTCAGCAAGTAAAAGATAGTTTCAAATTTGCATAAAATTCAGAAAGGTGATGCCAACTTTTACATTTTCAGTATGAGCAGAATAGGACAGTTGAACCCTGATTTTGTTGTAGCAGCTTCCTTTTTCTGTCTTTTAATATTAATTCAGACTTCCCATGTTGGAAGTGAGATACACAGCAGACCCATAGAATGGCAGATGTCCTAAACAGCACTCTGGCCTCAGAATCAGCCCTTAAGGCATGGGGATCTGGCTGAAAAGCCCATGAGAGTATTTCAGGCATGGAAGGCCAAGACACTCTGGGAAAAAAAAAAAAACCTAAATGAAAGATCTCCGTGAGTGAGATCCCAGTGGAAAGAATGGGTCATCAAAGAAGGAGGTACCTTTCTCTGAAGGGAAGAGAGAACTTCCACTTTGACCATGGCCTTGTCTAAATATGATCAGAGTCGGTGAACTCAGGGGGCTAGCATAGCCTTGGCAGCTCATGACAAGAGCCTAGGGTGATTACTGATGCCATAAACAAGAGTGTCAGTTTTTTTTTTTTTTTTTTTTTTTTTTTAACTTTTATTTAATGAATATAAATTTCCAAAGTACAGCTTATGGATTACAGTGGCTTCCCCCCCATAACGTCCCTCCAACCCGCAACCCTCCCCTTATCCACTCCCTCTCCCCTTCCATTCACATATAGATTCATTTTCGATTCTCTTTATATACAGAAGATCAGTTTAGCATACATTAAGTAAAGATTTCAACAGTTTGCTCCCACACAGAAACATAAAGTGAAAAATACTGTTGGAGTACTAGTTATTAAATCTCTTAGCACACTAAGGACAAAGATCCTACATGAGGAGTAAGTGCACAGTGACTCCTGTTGTTGACTTAACAAATTGACACTCTTGTTTATGGCATCAGTAATCACCCTAGGCTCTTGTCATGAGCTGCCAAGGCTATGGAAGCCCCCTGAGTTCACTGACTCTGATCATATTTAGACCAGGCCATGGTCAAAGTGGAAGTTCTCTCCTCCCTTCAGAGAAAGGTACCTCCTTCTTTGATGACCCATTCTTTCCACTGGGATCTCACTCGTGGAGATCTTTCATTTAGGTTTTTTTTTTCCCCCCGAGAGTGTCTTGGCTTTCCATGCCTGAAATACTCTCATGGGCATTTCAGCCGGATCCGCATGCCTTAAGGGCTGATTCTGAGGCCAGAGTGCTGTTAGGACATTTGCCATTCTATGGGTCTGCTGTGTATCTCACTTCCCATGTTGGATCATTCTCTCCCTTTTTGATTCTATCAGCTAGTATTTGCAGACACTAGTCTTGTTTATGTGATCCCTTTGGTTCTTAGCCCAATCATTATGATCAATTGTGAACAGAAATTGATCACTGGGACTAGTGAGATGGCATTGGTACATGCCACCTCGATGGGATTGAATTCGAATCCCCTGGTATGATTCTAACTCTACTGTTTGAGGTAAGTCAGCTTGAGCATGTCCCGAATTGCACATCTCTTCCCTCTCTTATTCCCACTCTTATATTTAACAGCGATCACTTTTCAGTTAAGTTTCAGCACTTAAGAAGAATTGTGTATTGATTACAGTATTCAACCAAAAGTATTAAGTAGAACAAACAAAAAAATACTAAAAGGGATAACATATTAAGCTGCTCATCAACAGTCAGGGTGAGGGCTGATCAAGTCACCGTTTCTCATAGTGTTCATTTCACTTTAACAGGTTTCCTTTTTGGTGCTCAGTTAGTTGTCAAAGAGTGTCAATTTGTTAAGTCAACAACAGGAGTCACTGTGCACTTATTCCTCATGTAGGATCTTTGTCCTTAGTGTGCTAAGAGATTTAATGCTATAACTAGTACTCCAACAGTATTTTTCACTTTATGTTTCTGTGTGGGAGCAAACTGTTGAAATCTTTACTTAATGTATGCTAAACTGATCTTCTGTATATAAAGAGAAACGAAAATGAATCTATATGTGAATGGAAGGGGAGAGGGAGTGGGAAAGGGGAGGGTTGCGGGTTGGAGGGACGTTATGGGGGGGAAGCCATTGTAATCTATAAGCTGTACTTTGGAAATTTATATTCATTAAATAAAAGTTAAAAAAAATATTAATTCAGACTTGCAAATCTCCTTGGTGGTAGTCAGAAAAAAGTTATTGGAGACTTGATAAAGATGGCTATTTTTTTAGGTAAATTGGAAAATTTTTCTGAATCTCTGCAATAGAAAAATAGTGGCTTCTAATAAAATACAGCATCTTAATACTACAGAATTTTGAGGCCAGTGTTGCCAGCATGCCATGTGACTGCTGGTTCAAGTCTCAGATGCTCCAGTTCTGAACCAGCTCCCTGCTAATGCCTGGGAAAGCAGCAGATGATGGCCCAAGTGCTTGGGCCCCTGCCACACAACATAGGAGACCCGGATGGAATTCCTAGCTCCTGGCTTTGGCTGTGGCAGCATTTTGAGGAGTAAACCAGTGGATAGCAGATTGATCTTTCTGTGTCTTTCCTTCTCTGTCTTTTAAGTAAGTAAGTAAAGTAAAAAAAAAAAAAGGAATAATAACAAAAAATACAGGCTTCTGGCTATTGGCAATAAACTCAGGAAAACAGTGTCCGCAGCTTTGAGTCCTTTACATAACAGAAAGGAATGATAACACAGTTTGACTAAACAAAAATGCTGCCTTGTACTTTGGAAAGATTTTATCGGTTTGTCCTTGAAGTCTTAGCTGATAGCTGAAGAGGGTACTGACCTGGAGAAAGATCCTTTCTTGTAAAGCATACTAGGAAAAAGATAATAGTGAAAATCCAAATCAAAAGTAGAGATTTGTCAGGTATTAATATTGATTATTAAGTCATCTTTTATATCAAGTTTTTCCCACTCCTTTTTTAAAAAGATTTATTTATTTGAAAGGCAGGGTTACAGAGAGGAGAGATAGCAAGATCTCCCATCTGCTGGTTCACTTACTAAATGCTTGCTTGTAAGAGCCTGGAGCTTCATTTAAGTCTTCCACAGGGGTGCAGTGGCCCAAGGACTTGGGCTATCTTCTGCTGCTTTTCCAGGCGTGTTAGCAGGGAGTGCGATCAGAAGTCGAGCAGCTGGAGCTTGAACCAGTGCCCACATGGGATGCTGACATTGCAGGCAACGGCCCAAAAGTGTTTTTTTTCCCACATTTAAGAATAAAAGTTTTAATATATTTATCTGAACTACAAATTTATAAAGTTAGAATTTTGCTTTATCCAGTTTTATTTAGTATCTGTTATAAAGCTATAGCCAAAATAAATAGGAGCACATTTGTTTCTCCAAAAAATGATTTTCATCAGCTGCCTTCAATTATATTACTGATATCTTTATATCAATTATTTTTGGCAATAAGGAACCCTAGTGTTTTATTATTTATGGTATAACATAATTCAGTAGTAAACATTTCTAGACTGATACCTTTTGTCTTTATTTTCTAAGAATTTTTATGTTATATTTAAAGATATTAAACTTCTTGTAGATTCATTGGTTTTCTTTTTCCCACCTAGATTAAGGAATGGAGTAAAATTTTGTAAAGTACAAAAATTTCCTGAGGTATGAACTTTATTTTAATTCAATTTGTTTTATGTGCTAAAGCATTAATATAACGCAGTGTAGAAATAAATTCTTTTAGCATGATTGAAAAATGGAATGGACTGTAAGAGCCCATAATGGTGTTCTCTGTTGAACATGATTTAAATAATGTAAGATCTTGCAAGAGTATAAAGAATAAAATTAGGAAAACAAATATCAGTATACTTAAAAGCAACATGTTTCACCGTTTCCACATTTTGAGCATTTCTGGACTCAGGTTGTAATTGCAGGTTAATGTTTAAACTTGAGACAATATCAGTTTTTAATAGACTTCTTTATCTAGCGGATAAAATTAAGTAAAATATTAGGTAATGTTACCTTTGTAAATTTATTTTGATTGAACAAGTTTCTTCTTGTAGAATGATAATGTTTATGTAGTAAGTTTTACCACTTGGAATGTTTTCAGTTTTTTCTAATGATAAATTAGGGTTTTGAATTTTGTTGTCTTTTAGATTTTATGCATCCACCTTAAAAGATTCAGACATGAACTGATGTTTTCCACCAAAATCAGCACTCATGTTTCATTTCCACTGGAAGGCCTGGATCTCCAGCCATTTCTTGCTAAGGATAGTCCAACTCAAATTGTGACTTACGATCTTTTGTCAGTCATTTGTCATCATGGAACTGCAAGTAGTAAGTACACAGCTCTAACTTTTGTTCTTAGATTAAATAGAAGTAAAACATATGAATTAATCTCTTATGTAAGACTTACCTGACCAGAATAAAAAATGTAAAAAGTTAAAAGCAAAAGATTTTACTGCTGTTTTTAAAAAACATGCCATATTTTCAGCTTAAAAAATATTAAACATTAATGGAGATGGAAATACTTTTTACCTTGATTTGATTAGTATACATTGTATACATATATTAAATTATCACATGGGCCTCATAAATATGTACACTTTTGTGTCAGTTTAAAACATTTGTGGATAAAAAAATCGCAGGTGAAAATTTGGTGCAGCAATTAAGCCACTGCTTGGGGTGACTGCATCCCATATTGGAGTGCCTGTGTTCAAGGCCCGAATCTGTTTCTGCATCTAACTTCCTGCTAACACACACTCTGAAAGTACTTAGATCCATGCCACACAGTAGACCCAGATGGAGTTCAGAGCTCCTGGCTTTGGCCTGGCCCAGTCCCAGGTGTTGCAGGCATTTGGGGGAATGCATCAACAGATGGAAGATCTTTCTTCTATTAGCTGTCTGTCTCTGCTTTTCACATAAATGGGGAAAAAAAAGTCAGACAATTTTAGGAAATTATTTTTTACTATGATTAGAATATTAGAAATCAGGGCCGGCGCCGTGGCTCAATAGGCTAATCCTCCACCTTGCGGCGCCGGCACACCGGGTTCTAGTCCCGGTTGGGGCGCCGGATTCTGTCCCGGTTGCCCCTCTTCCAGGCCAGCTCTCTGCTATGGCCAGGGAGTGCAGTGGAGGATGGCCCAGGTGCTTGGGCCCTGCACCCCATGGGAGACCAGGAAAAGCACCTGGATCCTGGCTCCTGCCATCGGATCAGCGCGGTGCGCCGGCTGCAGCAGCGGCCATTGGAGGGTGAACCAACGGCAAAAGGAAGACCTTTCTCTCTCTGTCTCTCTCTCACTGTCCACTCTGTCAAAAAAAAAAAAAAAAAAAAGAATATTAGAAATCATATTGTATAAGTTAAATAATAATGACTTTAATATTTTTTTACTGGTTTTCTTTTTTAAAAATTATTTGAGAGAGAGAAAATACTTCACCCACTGGTACATTTCCCCAAATGCCCACAGTGGCTGGGCAAGGCTGAACTGAAGCCAGGAACAGAAAAATCTAGGCCTCTCATGTGGGTGGCAGTACCTCAGTTACTTGAGCCATCACTGCTGTCTCCTAGGGTCTACATTGGCAGGAAGTTGGAGGTAGGCACTTGGAATCAAACCCAAGCACTCCAATGTGGGATTTGGATGTTTTAACTAGTTACTTGACTACCAGGCTAAATGCCTGCTCCAATGCTGCATTTTTTTTAAGATTATACTTTCTGTCCTTCATTTCTTCAAATGGTTGTATGTCTCAGCTGCTGTCGAAGGCCTTGGGGATACAAAAGGTTTCTTCTTCCATTCTTGTTTTAATTTTGTGTTACTGAAATAATTTCTTTTCCCTTGAATTCAGGTGGACATTATATAGCCTACTGCCGAAATAATTTAAATAATCTCTGGTATGAATTTGATGATCAGAGTGTCACTGAAGTTTCAGAATCTACCGTACAAAATGCAGAAGCTTATGTTCTTTTCTATAGGTAACTGAAGTACACAAACTACTTTTACAAATATCAAAGAGTATCTCCCTCTTTGGGCTTTTTTAGAGTTTCAAATGGATTGCTGAGTAAAAGATTAGAAATTATTGTACTCTATTGAGTAAAGTAAAAATTTGTATGCAGAATGATCATGTTCAAAATATGTTAAATCATTTACATGAATGACAGTCATACATTTTGCTTTAGAAAGATTGTCTTTAATAATCCCTACCACTAGTATTAATTTTTAAGTGCCAGATTTTTTCTCCTACCATAGTGAATAAAGGCAGTATCACTATAAAAATCTTGGGTATTTTTTCAGTATCTTATGAAAGAAAATGTTAGCTACTAAAACAGGAACACAGATTATTTAGGTTGCTCTTAACAACAAACTTTGCCTAATGTGTAACAGTAGTTTTGTGGACACCTGTAGTTGAGACAGAGTATTGCCTCTAGAGGATGTGTAATGTATTTGAGAAGTGATAAAGGTATATTTCTCTTAAAATTCCAAAGACTGAATGAGGTCTATGATATTAATTTATGTGCTAAGTATAATAAGAAGAAAAATCTACCTATTAATCTGTTGTAGTAAGAAGCATATTGAACTAGCTACTCATTGTCCTTAATAGGAAGAGCAGTGAAGAAGCACAAAAAGAGAGGCGAAGAATTTCAAACCTGTTGAACATAATGGAACCAAGCCTCCTTCAGTTTTACATTTCTCGACAGTGGCTAAATAAGTTCAAGACCTTTGCTGAACCTGGCCCTATTTCTAATAATGACTTTCTCTGTATTCACGGAGGTAAGAGATTCTGCAGTGCAAAGAAGTGGCAAGGGTTTGGTATTCAGTAATTAGCTTATTAGGAAAAAGCCAAGAATTTTACTCTTCCACTTATTTCTCATTTTCCATTATTGGTCCAATTTAGTATGTTTAATCCCATATAGCTTCAAAAATTGGCCTTTTCTTTCTAATTGTAAGCAATCTGGACTCTTGAACCCAAGTTTGAGTATCCATTTCAAACTGTGCTTTAGACCGAAAAAAAAGACCCTATCTCTTCTCAGAGATCTGATTGCATAGTAGAGTCAGATACATAGTCAGTTACAGTACAGTGAGCTCTTCCACAGATATTACACATGATTTTTCTTAGCTGAGAGCATTCTTATGCTAGTTGTTTCAGCCACCAATGTGGAATGGTTCTTTACCCCATTTATCTGAATTAATAACTAGCTGTTTTCTGAAGTATGGAAACTGAAAAAACCTCATAGTTATTTGTTAAGTATAATTTATGCCTTTATAATTGCTATGTTATCTGCTACATAGGTAATACCTTCAGTATAGAGTCCTACAGAAATAGAACCTTTTTCTGGCACTTTTATTAACCCTCATGGATGAAAACTCAGTATTCTTTTTTGTTGTTGTTAACTTATTTTTATGTATTGAAAGGCAGAGTGACAGAGAGAGGGATCTCTTCCGTATGCCTTGATGCCTTAAATGCTTCTAACAGCCAGGACTGACCCATGCTGAAGCCAAGAATGAGAAACTCTATCCTGGGGTCCCACATGTATGACAGGTACCTGAGTACTTGAGCTGTTATCTGCTGCCTTCCACAGTACGCATTAACTGGAAGCTGGATCAGAAGTGGAGGCAAGACTTGATCACAGACAATGTGATAATGAGATGCAAGTGTTCTGAGCAGCAGTGTAGCACTCTGCCACAGTGCCTGCCACTCACTCAGTGTTCTTGTTAATTTTGTTGTATTCAAGCCACAGAGATAAGAATATCCTGTGTTAGTAGAGAACCCTAAACCTTAAAATTATTTTTAGTGTAGCTGTTAAGTCACCACTTGGGATGCCTTTATCTCACATGAAGTGCCTGGTTGAACCAGCTCCTCCACTTCAGATCCAGCTTGATTCAAATGAATGCCCTGGAAGGTAGCAGATGATGGCTCAAGAACATAGATTCCTGCCACCTGTGTAGGAGACCTGAATTGAGTTCAAACTCTTGGCTTCAGTCTGGCCCAGCCCTATTGTTGAAGACAAATTGAGAGTGAACCAGCAGATGAACGATCTTTCTCTCTCCCTCTCTCTCTCTCTTCCCCTTTCAAATGAAAATAAATTTTTAAAAAAATTTTTTTATTTTAAGGTGTATGTTCATCTTAAATAAATATAATCACCAAATACCTTATACTGAACTTTTTGGGAAGGGAAATTTAAGAATAACAATTGACTAGTCTTTAGTCGTTGTTAAAAAGTAAGATTAACCTTTCAAAGTATTATAAAGGAATTAAAGAATGAGATAGACCTGTCTAAACTTTCTTTTAGGTGTTCCCCCACGCAAGGCTAGTTATATTGAAGACCTCGTCTTGATGCTGCCTCAGAACATTTGGGATAACTTATATAGCAGGTTTGTTTCTTAAATTAGACAATATAGTATTGTGAAAATCAGTTAAAATGGTTAAAAGGCAATTGTATTATTTCACAGATGCCCTTTGTGCTCTATGTTGCTTACATAGAGTATCTCTTTTTTTTTCTCTTCATTCTAAAGTGTGAGTAGGAAGGCTTTGTAGCTAGTGTGGACCTAGTGTAGATAATTCTTATTTTATGTTCTGATTATCTTTCTGTGAAGTTATGCTGTGATATTTAGTTTTTAAAAAAAGATTTACGTGTTTACTTATTTGAAAGGCCGAGAGACAGAGAGGGGGAGATAGAGATATCTTCCATCTACTAGTTTGCTTCTCAAATTCCTGCAGCAGCTGGGTCTGGACCAGACTGAAGTCAGGAGCCAGGAACTCCATCCTGGTCTCCCACATAGGTGGCAAGGTCCCAAGTAGTTGGGCTGTCTTCTGCCTTCTCCCACACATTAGCAGGAAACTGGATCAGCAGCAGAACATCTGGGACTCAAATTGGTGCTCTGTTATAGGGTATCAGTGTCACAGATGGTGTCTTAATATGCTGTACCACAACGCAGATCCCATATATTTAACTTTAAATACTTTATTTTAAAGGTTTTACATATCTCCAACTCTAAAATTTTATACATGTACATATTTCCATAATTGGAAATTCTTACTCTTAAACTTTAGTTTTAATTTTTATTTTAAAACATTTTGCACGGGACAGGTGCTGTGGTGTGGTGGGTTAAGCCACGGCCTGCAGTGCTGGCATCCATATGGGTGTGGGTTCAAGACCCAGCTACTCCACTTCCAGTTCAACTCTCTGTCATGGCCTGGGAAAGCAATAGAAGATGACCCACGTCCTTGGGCCCCTGCACCCGCTTGGGAGACTCAGAGGAAGCTCCCGTCTCCTGGCTTCAGCTCCGCCTGATTTGGGAGTGAACCAGCGGATGGAAGATTCTCTCTATCTGCCTCTCCTTCTCTCTCTGTAACTCTTTCAAATAAACAAATCTTTAAAAATAACATTTTGCACTATAATTTCCCTATTAATTATGTTTTCCTTAGTTGAATGTAAAAGTAAAGAATTCCATGAATGCTTCCTTCTTGAGATGCTAGGAGAAACCTTCCATCTAATTAAACTTGACTATGACTATAGATATAACCAAGATTCTTATGTTGTAGGTCAATATCTGAACTACTTCCTTTACTTTGTTATTTCCTCTAACATTTTGAAGTATAGAATTAATTATAGGGGCCAGCACTGTGGCATAGTGTGTAAAGCTGCCGCCTGTACGGCTGGCATCCCATATGGGCGCCGGTTCGAGTCCCAGCTGTTCTGCTTCTGATCCAGCTCTCTGATATGGCCTGGGAAAGCAGTAGAAGGTGACTCAAGTCCTTGGGCCCCTGCACTCGTGTGGGAGACCCAGAAGAAGCTTTTGGCTCCTGGCTTCAGATCAGTCCAGCTCCAGCTGTTGCGGCCATTTGGGGAGTGAACCAGTGGATGGGAGACCTCTCTCTCTCTAACTCTGACTTTCAAATAAATAAAATAAATCTTTTAAAAAAAGAAGTAACTCTAAGGGAAAATTGAAATATAGGTAAAGCATATCAGGCAATGTACTGATAATGTCACTGACCATAATAAAACATGAAATCAAGTCCTTAAGTGATTTTTTAAAATTCTTACATTACTTCCAGAATTTTCCTGTGAGAATTTATTCTTAACTGGGGATTTAGCCATTCACCAAAAAGAAACAAGTTTCCTAGAGTACCATAATTTTGTGTTAATTTTAATTTTTAAATTCTTCCTACTTCAGGTATGGAGGAGGACCCGCTGTCAACCATCTTTACATTTGTCACACTTGCCAAATTGAGGCAGAGAAGATTGAAAAAAGAAGAAAAACGGAATTGGAAATTTTTATTCGGGTAAAAAAAGTAATGCTTTTCAAATTGTAAATGATCTAGGATAAAGGTGAAGATGTGACTATTATCAGACTATATTTTATTAGTGAAATGACTATGTGAAAGAATTGTAATAGATTTGAAGTGTTTAGTTGCATAACAATGAGTAAACTCAGTTCAATACAATGTATTGAGTTAAGATCTCCCTTTGTGGGTTTTTGTTTTTATGGATTGGTAATAAATTTTGTTTAATGGATTGACACTGGCAAGATTTTTTTTTAATATTATTTATTTGAAAGGTAAAGTTAGAAGGAGTGACACAGAGATCTTCCATCCGCTAGTTCATTCCCCAAATGGCAACAAAGGCTGGGGCTGGACCAGGCTAAAGCCAGGGGGCAGAAGCTTCATTTGGGTCTCCCATGTGGCTGCAGGGGCCCAAGGACTTGGCCCATCCTCCATTGTTTTTCCAGATGCATTATCAGGGAGCTGGAATTAAACCAATGCCCATTTGGGATGCTGGTGGAGGCTTAACCTGCTAAGCCACAGCACTGTCTCCAAGAAATCTTATTAAAAAGGAAAATTAGGGGTTTCCTTAAGTTAGTATTGTCTAGATTCTGTCCAGACTACATGCTCTATTCCCATCCTTTTATAAAATTATAACATTGTTTTGTCTTTTGGGGGATTCCCTATATTTGTAATTATACAGAGTTTCCTTAGAATAAGTAAATTATGAGGCATTCTTTGATTAAAAGCAACAGACTGTTTATGTACATCTACAAAAAGCTAAACAACCAGGTTGGTTTTTTTGTTTTTTTTTGTTTGTTTGTTTTTTTGACAGGCAGAGTGGACAGTAAGAGAGAGAGACAGAGAAAGGTCTTCCTTTTGCTGTTGGTTCACCCTCCAATGGCCGCTGTGGCCAGCACGCTGCGCTGATCCGATGGCAGGAGCCAGGTGCTTTTCCTGGTCTCCCACGGGGTGCAGGGCCCAAGCACTTGGGCCATCCTCCACTGCACTCCCTGGCCACAGCGGAGAGCTGGCCTGGAAGAGGGACAACCAGGACAGAATCCAACGCCCCGACCGGGACTAGAACCCGGTGTGCCGGCACCACAAGGCAGAGGATTAGCCTAGTGAGCCACGGCGCCGGCCGGTTTTATGAACAAGTATTAGTACAGTTTGAGTTACCTAGGTGGCTAAAAATCTATTCAGAAAAAAAAAAGAAAAAAAAAGAAAAAAAAATCTATTCAGAATACTGCTGTCAATAACACAGCTCCAATTGTTTGAAAAAGTTTAAAATTTGAGTCACCTGAGATTCATGATAATCCTTCAGAGATCACAGTAGGAGAGAATCTTATTGCAGGAGAAAATGGGATTATTTTAGTAAAGGCGGGGGGAAGGTAATGAACAGTATAAAACAAGATTCCAGTATGTTCATGTTATGTCTGACCAACACATGTGCAAATGTGTATGAACCTGCTTCTCTTCTCTGGTTCAGGAATTTTGAGTGTGTGTGCCCTTTTCTGAATTAATTTTTACATAGGGAAAGGTACAGGTACAGATTTATTTTATTAATTTTTCCTAGGCCTCATTTGCTTCCTGAATCTACCAAAGCAGGTTTTAGTTCAGTTTTAAAAATCATTCATTCCATCAGTGCTTAAATAATGGTTAAATGACTGCATCCATCAGTGTTTAATTAATACTTATAGAAGTCATTCTAATCACTCTGAACAGAATTGGAATACGGGGAAGGAGAAACATAACCAATAAAAGTACCAGGCAGTGAAAGGCAAGATCACTGCCACCTCTCAGATTGGAATTAGAAGCTGGGGCAGTGGCCAAGAGTGTGGTTTTAATACATAGGAAAAAAGACACAGAATAAGGAGAGCTTCTGTGTAGTGATGTAAGCCTAACCAAGGGTGTTGGAGCTCAAGCGGGATAAGAAGGGATACTCATGTTAGCTAGGTATTGGCGGCTTCAGGAGTGTAGCATAGTAACAACAGTGGTAGAGAGATTGGTTCCAAATGGGGAACTGACCAAATAATAACTATAGTGAGATCCAGTTTTCCCATTGTCAGAGTCACAACTTTGGAAAGAAAGAAAACTAGAATGTATTCTGTGCTATTGGATTAGGGATGTAGATAACTCTTGTGAATTCACGGTGACTGCTAAATATATATAGAAGTGTGAGTGTATGTGTATACATATGAGGGGAATTTAAAAGGCTTATAGAAAAAGTTGAAAGATAAAAATGAAGAATATAAACTTATTTCTCAGCATTGTCTCCATCAAGTTTGAGATTTTTTGAGTGATGATACTGTTTACTTAGTTCTTTAAAGAACTGAGGCTCCTGGGAATTTAGTTGTATCAATGCAGTCTTTATAGTGTTACTTGATGAAAAATGTGTATACTTTAAAGATCTTTTTAAGATTACAAAACAAATCAGAAGGAGTCAAATCAAGACAAGATGGTGGATGCCTAATGATTTCCCATGGAAATTTGCAGAATGATCTTCCCTTGATAAGAGGAGTGAGCAGAAGTATTACCATGATAAAGAAAAACTGTCTGATTAAGCTTTCCCAGGCATTTTTCTACTAATGCTTTTGTTAACTTTCTAAGTACACTCTCCTGATATGTAGATGTTAGCATTCTTGGCCCTCCCAAAAGTGAACAAACTGACCTTTGCTCTTGATTTGTCTGTTTTTGCTTTGACAAGAACACTTCCACTTCTTGGTAGCCATTGCTTTGATTTTAGGATTGTGCTGTTAAAGCCATGTTTCATCTCTCATTCCACTTTTTGGAAGAAATGCTTTCCTGTCTTGGTACTGCTTGTTTAAAATTTCCATGGACAGTTCTGTTCTTGTCTATATGTGTACTGGGCACAGCAGTTTTGGCATTCATCCAGCAGAATGTTGGTTTCACTTCATTTATCCAGTCAGAATTGTGTGAGCTGACCCAGTTGAAATATCTATGATATTGGCTATTATTTCTGCTAATTATTAGTCTTCTTTAATTAAGGCATTAACAGGATTAATTTTTTTGTTGTAGACTTTTTTAAAGTTTCATTGTAACAACCATGATAACTTTTTTATTTGTTAAATTTTTATTTGAGAGAGATCTGTCTGCTCATTCATTCCCCAGATGCCCACAGTAGCCAGGGTTGGACTGGGTCAGGCCAAGGCCAGGAGCTCAGAACTCAGTCCAGGTCTCCCACATGGGTGGCAGGGACCTACATACTTGAGCCATCACCTACTGTCTCTGAGGGAGTGTGTTAGCAGGAAACTGGAATTGGAAACAGTCAAAACTTGAACCCAGACACTCTGATGTGGAACTGGAGGTGTCCCAGGTTATGTCTTTACCACCCCTTTTCTCCCAGATTGATATGAATGGCCCGCCCATACAGGTTTAATCTTCAATATCATTTCAATGTCGTTTCATCCCTTTTTAAAATGAGTCATCTATTTGTAAACTGTTGATTTCTTCTGGCATATTTTCCCATAAACTTTTTTTGTAAAACATCAGTGATTTCATCATTTTTCTTTCCAAGCTACATTGTAAGTTTGACATTCTTCAATTTTAGAATTCATGCTATTCTGATACAGGTCTTTTCAAGCTGATATTTTATCCGCCTTAGTGCTTCAGACTAGACCCTTGTCAGATGTGCTATATCAAATTAATGTGGAATTATTTAAAAATTTGTACATAGGTTTTTCATGATATGTATTATGAGTTTTTTTGAAAGCTTCTCTCAGATAGCCTGGGAGCAATTATCATTCCAATAGAATTGCGCATATCTGGCTCTCAGATCTCATCTTCTAAACATTTTTGTTATTGTTGTTAAAGATTTATTTATTTGAGAGTCACAGTTACAGACAGTGAAAGGGAGAGACAGAGAGAAAGGTCTTCTATCCGCTGGTTCACTCCCCAAATGACTTCAATGGCCAGAGCTGGTCAGATCCAAAGCTAGTAGCCAGATGCTTCCTCTGGTCTCCCATGTGGGTTCAGGGACTCAAGCACTTGGACCATCCTCCACTGCTTAGCCAAGACATGAACTGGCACCCATAGGGGACACCAGCAGGTGGAGGCTGACAACTACACCACACCGCTGGCCCCCTAATGGAAACACCCCTCCTTGAAGAAATGGCTGATGCTAGGGCAGGGAAATTACAAAATGAGATTAGAACATTTTATGCTAGAAAATAGAGAATTTCTTGATTTAAAAACTATATAGAAGCCCATTTAATAGGACTCATACTGGCCAAATTTTTGATAATTTGAACTTTAAAATTTAGTAACATAATTAATTAAACAGACTGATATATTATATCCATACTGTGGATAGGTGAATAAATGTAAAGGTTGAGGAGTTGGATATTTACATCATTTCAACTTTCTCTCCATGAAATAGTTGCTAGTTACAAAAGGAGAATTACAAACTTTGATCAGAGAAGCCTGGCCAGACCTCAGAGAGAGCTTCCATCTGCTGATTCACTCCCCAAATGGCCGCAACAGCTGGAATTGGGCTAATCAGGAGCCAGGAACCAGGAGCTTCCTCCATGGGGTGTAGGGACGAAAGTACTTGGGCCATCTTCCACTGCTTTCCCAGGCACATTAGCAGAGAGCTAGATTGGAAGGGGAGTAGCCAGGACTCGAACTGGTGCCCATATGGCGTGCCAGTGCCACAATTGTCTTCTTTACCCTGCACTGCAGCACCGGCCCCAAAATCAGATTTAGGAAAGTGTTTGGAAGTGGTGACAAAAGCCTATTTGTGCCATCTGTGGTTGCTTAAGCCTGCATACAGCTGCCAGTAGAAGAAAAAATACAGTTATTTCTCTTGTGTATTCCTTATATTGTGTATATCTTTGGCAGTACATAATGGAGTACTATCTAGGAAATAGAATTCTGCCATCCTGGAAAATGTAGGTTTCTCTACATAGAAGAGAGTGTAGATAATACCATCTGGCCTTTTGTTAACTCAGCATCCATATACACTCATACATCTAAACTGTAGTAGCAACAGTGTCATCCTTACACCTAACATGATAGATAATATGTCATCTTTATACCTGTCAGTTAGCTTGTGTAGCAATACTAGGGTAACATTGATATTTACCCTTTAATTTGGGAGGTCCAAAATTATATCCATTTATAGGTGATGGTCAGCCATTTTCTTCACTCAGACAATGCAGTAAACAATCTCCTTTTTTTTTCTTTATTAAAGATGTATTTATTTATTTATCTGAAAGGCAGAGTTACAGAGAAGCAGAAGCAGAGAGAGAGAGAGAGGTCTTTTATCCACTGGTTTGCTCTCCAAGTGGCTGCAACTGCCAGAGGTGAGCCAGTCCAGATCAGAAGTGGAGCAGCTGGGATTCAAACCTGCACCCATATGGGATGCCAGCACTGCAGGCAGTGGCTTTACCCACTATGCCACAGTGCTGGCCCTTCCATTTTGTTTTGTTTTGTTTTGTTTTTCTTTAAGATTTATTCATTTGAAACATAGTTAACAGAGATGGGAAGAGAGAGAGAGATCTTTCATCTGCTGGTTACTCCCGGAATGCTTGCAACAGCAAGATCTGAGCCTGTCCAAAGTCAGGAGCCAGGAGCTTCCTCTGAGTCTTCCATATGGGTGCAGGGGCCCACACACCTGGGCCATCTCCACTGCTTTCCCAGGCACATTAGCAGGGAGCTGGATGGGAAGTAGAGCAGCGAGGACTTGAACCAGCATCCATATGGGATGCTGGCATTGAAGGTGGCAGCTTTACCTGCCACAGCACAATGCCAACTGCAACAATCTCCCTTTTATAAATTATAATTAAATAATACAATGTTAATCACCAATGACGTAATTTATGGTAGTAATAGAATGAAAGGAAAGGAATAAAGAAGTTGGTAATTGTTTTAAAATTTGGTAAATGTTTAGAAATATATACATGTGCATGAGATAGGAAAGAAATACATGTCTACAGCTGCTCAGTACCTTTTCTGGATAACCTGTGTTCTCAGCCAATAGCTCAACTGGTTATAGTTGTGTGAAATAGCCTGTTTCTCATTCATGAGATGTAAGCCCTTAATAATCTTCTCTGTATTACATTCCTTTAATCTAAACTTTTCATCTCTGCATGTGGAAATACTAAATGGTTTCTGAAGTGGATTGAATGGTGGTTCCCCCAAAAGATATTTCAGTGGCCTAGATTTAGACTCTGTGAATTGAGCTTATTAATGAATGGAACCTTGCTTGGAAAAAAATATTTTCATATGTAATTTTGATACAAAATCATCCTGGATTATCTGTGTGGACCCTAAATCCAGTAAGTGTTCTTTTTAAAGAAACATGCGGCAGAGAGAGAGATGGAGAAGATAGAAGCTATTTGAAGACAGAGGCATAGATTGGAGTGATATAGCCCCAAAGCAGAAGAGTGAAAACTCAAGGAACAGAGTTTCCTCTAGAGCCTCTTTAGGGAGCAGAGTCTTACTGACACCTTGCTTTTTGATATCTGGTCTTCAGGACTATGAGAGAATAAATATCTTTTTCAGCCACCAGGTTTGTGGTAGTTTATAGCATCCATCTGAAACTAATACAGCAGGTAGAATTTCCAGTTACAATTCTTTTTGCTAATAATGTATAGTGATCATTTTATTCACACTTTATAACTGGGATCGATAATTCTAGCCAATACTGTAACCCCCACTTTGCCTGTTGGTTCAGTGACATGAGAAACTTTTGGTCCAGGAGCTGTCTCCACTTCCAATTCAGTACAAATATTGTTGTATCCCTTTGGTAACAGAAGCCAAAGTTGGGATGGGATGTAGAACTTCTGTGAGTATGTCAGTAGGTAGTTAATAGATGAGATCTTTTTCTATTTGATTGTTAGCCTTGTATATTCTGGTTATAGGACAAACTGCATATTCCGTTTCTTAGTTTGGAGCACATATCACATGGCTCAGGACAGCATCAAACTCATAAAGTTTTGAAAAGCAGGAATAAAAACTGGGTTCTCAATTGACCAGCAGTTTTTGGGTGAAAGCAAATTGTAGGATCAGCAAGTTTTTGTGGATGTGAACCTCTTCATTTCTTGTATATAAAATGAGTTCCATGATGAAAAGCAGTGTGGGGTATTATGGCAATGAATGAGACATTCAGTAAGTCTGAGAACTCAGGGAAACATTATGGGTTGGGAAGGCTGACCCAAATATAATGTAGGTATTTGCCTATCACATCATTAAAGGACTTACATCTAAACTACATAAAAAAACTCATGCAACTTAAAGGTAGATAGTCTAATTAAAAAAATAGGCACAAGATTTGAATAAGCATTACTCTAAAGAAGATATGGCTCATAAACATGGAAAGGTACATTATCTTAATCATTAGGGAATTCTTATGTGAATACTGATGGTAAAAATGCAAACTGTGACTTGACAAATGACAAACAGTTTGTTAGTTTTTTGTAGGTTCAACACTTAGCATGACCCAACAGCCTCATTTTAGGTATTTATTGCAGAGAAATGAGAACTTGTATTTACATAAAACTTGTAAACAAATGTTTATAGTAGAATTGCTCATAATTGTCCCAAACTAGAAACGTTGAAATATCCACCAATCACGCTAACAGGTGAACAAAATATGTTATGGCCATATAATAGAATATTTAGTAATAAGCACTGATAAATGCAACAACTTGAATCAACTTCAGAAATTTTGTGCCAAATTGAAGGATAGACATAAAAAAACTATGTCTAATTTCATTTACATGAAATTTATAAAAAGGGGAAAGTCGTAAAAACAGTAGATTAGTGATTTCAAAGGTGAGAGCAGCAGACTGCAAACTGTAGAAGAATTTTTTGGACGTTAGATGCATTCTAAACTGAATTATAGTGACAGTTTTACAAGTAGAAATTTACTGACAAGCACTGAACTTCACAGTAGCAGTGGGTGGATTATTATACTTTAATGCTACTTTTAAAATGCAGATCTATGATTATTCTATAACACTAGAGTTTTTTGTTTTATTCTGGCTGACTGCACTCCCCCTTTTAACAAAACAAGAGTTAGTATGAAATGGAGTACAAAAATGGATGCCCCGTGGTAGACTGAAAACTAAGTAGAGTTTCTGAAAAATTGAAGAAGCAAACCAAAGGCTTCAGGAAAAGAGCATACAGGCCAAGCCCCAAGCTTGAAAAACAGTAGATACCAATGATGACCTCAGCATTGTCCTTCACCCCACCCTCTTTACGTTGTACCAGGCAGCAAGCCTGGGTAGAGCAGAAAGTATAGACAAGTGATGTATGATTGCTCCTCAGGAGGCAATAGGTGGATTGATTGAATGGTAGAACAACTGCTGCTGGAAAGCAAATTAGTGTACGGAAAGACCCAGCAGAGAATTTCCCGTATGATGAATCACCAAAGGGTAAACAGATGGAAAGCAGAAAAAAACGTTTGACATTCTGCTTAGATAAGAGTGTAGTATTTTTCTTTTGTCTTTTTCTTTTTCTTTCTTTCTTTTTTGACAGGCAGAGTTAGTGAGAGAGACAGAAAGGTCTTCCTTCCGCTGGTTCACCCCCCTAAATGGCCGCCACGGCTGGCGCACTGCGCTGATCCGAAGCCAGGAGGCAGGTGCTTCTCCTGGTCTCCCATGGGGTGCAGGGCCCAAGCACTTGGGCCATCCTTCACTGCCTTCCCAGGCCACAGCAGAGAGCTGGACTGGAAGAGGAGCAACTGGAACAGAACCGGCACCCCAACTGGGATTGTACCAGTGCTGTAGGCAGAGGATTAGCCTAGTGAGCCGCGGTGCCGGCCAAGTATTTTTTCAAATATACATTTTAGAACGAAAAAAAGGGAAGAACTACTTTCAGAGCAATAGTTTAATTTCCTATAACTAGAGGGAAACACATGTCTTTAAATTAGTGGGTGACTATGCTAATTAAGTTTTTAGAAAGCACCCGCCTAGAATTACAAAGAAGAAACTTCCTAATACCAAAGACAAATTAATTCCTGAGAGTGCTTAAACCTGGTAATGGTATGAATTCAGTGGATGTCACAGTTTAGCAGATGTTAAGAATCAGTCTGGCTTTATTAGAATTCAGAGATCTCATTTCTTTAGGGACAAGTTACATGTTACAGAATAGTCCTCTAACTTTAAATTCATGCCTTGATTTCTTTGTTAAACTTAAAAGAAAAATATTATGGTTATTTTTAAGGAATACAAATTTTAAAAGTACAACTTAAGGAATATAGTTATTCTTCCCACCAAACCCATGCTCCCACTCCTCCTCCTCTTCTTTCTCCCCTTCTCAGTACCATTCTCCATTAAGATTCATTTTCAATTAACTTTGTACACAGAAGATCAACTCTATACTAAGTAAAGATTTCAACAGTTTGCGTGCGCACGCACACACACACACAACCTGTTTGAGAACTAGTTTTACAGTTAACTCTAATACAACTCATTGAGGACAGAGGTCCTGCATGGGGAGTTAGTGCACAGTGGTTCCTGTTAACAATACTCTTATGTATGTATGATGTCAGTGACCACCCGAGGCTATTGACATGAGCTGCCTAGGCTATGGAAGCCTTTTGATTCCACAAACTCCATCACTATTTGGACAAGGCCATAGCAAAGTGGACGTTCTCTCCTCCCTTTAGAGAAAAGTAAATCCTTCTTTGATGGCCACTTCTTTCCACTTCACTCACAGAGATCCTTCTTGTAGAACATTTTTTACCAGTGTCTTGTCTTTCCATGCCTGAAATGCTCTCATGGGCTATTCAGCCAGACCAGGAAGCCTTAAGGGCTGATTCTGAGGTCAGTGTGTTACTTAAAGCGATTGTCATTCTGTGAGTCTGCTGTGTGGAAGCCATAACATTTTTCATTCATTTGTTCTTCTATTGAATCAACTACCTTGTGTCCCAGAAAGAGACTTGCCCTTAAAGAGTTTACATGTATTAGATACTTATATATTAAAAGGTGCTGAATACTATAGAAAAATTGTTGAACAGGATAACAGGGATTAGTACTACAGTGCTGAGAGGAGTAGTCAGATTACAGTTTTCAACAGAATGAATGACTAGCATTTTGGCACAGTGAGATAAGCCAGTGCCTACATCGCACATGCAACCCAGTTGCAGTCCCAGCTGCAGCTGGTCCACCTCCAGTCCAGTTCCCTGATAATGTTCCTGGAAAGCAGAGATACATAGCACAAGTACTTGGGCCCCGAGGCCACCCACATGGGATGCTCAAATAGAGTTACAGGCTCCTGGCTTGCACCTGGCCCAGCCCCTGCTATTGCAGCCATTTGGGGAGATGTCCTTCCTTCCCTTCTTTCTTGTCTTCCGGAATTACAGAATTCCGCCTTTCAAATAATTTTTTTTTTTTTTAAAGATAAGCCTCATTCTGAATTAAAGACTTCAAATGAGGGAGATAGTTATTCAGGTATTTACAGAGTGAAAGGATAGCCTTAAGAAGCAGGAATTTATCTGTTTGGTTCTGGGGATAATGAAGTCAGTGTAACCACAAGTGAAAAGGTGATGAAAATACTAGATGGCGAAGTTAGATCCTAGGATCAAATCATAAAGGCACTTTTGGATTATTAACAAGGATCTTTAGAGATGGCTACAGGGCTTTAATTAAATTTGTTGAGATGAGTGACATGATCTGACCTGTTTTCCTTACTAATGTACTATGTACTGTGGACATTTAGTTGCCTCTCATGAAATAGAAGTCTTACATACTGTTACATTTGAGTAAATTCGATTCTTTTCATTTCCCTGAGGCTCTAGTGCCTGCACCTGTCATTTGGATTTCTTTTGTTGCTAGGGATAGAATCCAGACTGACTAACTTGAAATTTATTGAAAATAAAGATTAAATAACCAGACCTCCAGACGTTTGAGAACCAAGGTAGCCCTGGGTATTTAGCTAGTAAGAATAGACATCGGATTGGGGCTTGGGTGGACATTTGCCACAGTGAGTGGTTAAGACACCACTTGGGACACCCACATACCATGTCATCAGAGTACCTGGATTTGAATCCTGGCTCTAATTCCAATTCCAGTGTCCTGCTAAGGCATGCCCTGGGAGGCAGCAGATCAGATGGCTCAGTACTTGTCACTCATGTGAGCAACCCAGATTGAGTTCTAGGCTCTTGGATTTGGCCTGGCCCAGGCCTGTCTGTTGAGGTTATTTAGGGAGTAACCAGCAGATGGAAGATCTCTGTCTCTTTATCTTTCAAATACATGAAAATACATAAATTTATTTTAAAAAGAATTTATATGTCTAGGATTCTATACTAACAATTGGGTCACTACTTTGAAAGTTTCCGATTCTAGGAGAGTTGTGTTTAGTGTGAATGTACCCATGTGTTAGGTGTTAGGAATAGAAGAGGGAAAGGAACATCTGTCCCGTTTCTTTTTAGAATTTACCTAAATCCATATGAAGGAACTTCAGAAAGTTCATGGAAGATGCTTATTACAAAAAAACTATGTGGATTTCAAAAATGTTTTGTACCAAAATAACCATTTTTTAAAGCAATTTGAGAGAAAGAGTTCCCATCTACTTCTCTACTCCCCAAAGGCCTTCAATGGTTGGGACTGGGGCCAGCTGAAGCCTGAAACTGGGAACAAAATCTAGGTCTCCTACATGGGTGACAGGAACCCAACTGTTTGACCCATCACTGCTATCTCCAAGAGCCTGCATTAGCAGGAAGCTGGGGTCAGGTGCTGGAACTGGAAACTGAACCCAGGTACTCCTATGTGGGATGTAAGCATCTTAACTGCTAGGCTAAGCATCTTCCCCACAAAACATATTTTAATTGTGTTTTTCCTGACTTTTTCAAGTCTCTTCATTATTATGTTGCCTGTGAAATGACATGTACAAGATTATTTGTTGTAGCATTGTATTAGTGATAGCAAATTGTGTATTGTTTCTTAAATAAAAAGTGTAGACAGGCTATATGGTATGTTTAAGGTTTACACAGCATTTTTTAAAACAATTTATTTATTTGAAAAGAATGAGAAGAAAAGATAGAGAGATCTTCCATCTGCTGGTTCACTCCCGAGATGGCTGAAATGGCCAAGGCTGGACAGGTGGAGGCCAGAAGCCTGGAACTCCAGGTCTCCCACAGGGTGACAGGGGCCCAAGTACTGTGGCCGTCCTTTTCTGCTTGTTGCAGCCTGGTCTCCAACATTGCAGGTGGCAGCTTAATCCACTGTGCTACAATGCTGACCCTGCCCATTGACTTTTTAATAAATGTATTGAGTACTTACTCTTTCAAAGACCTTGCTTTGACTATCTTCACTTACCTAATCTTTCATGACTTTTATATACTTGTTAAATTTTGAATTGCTTATATTGAATAGATGCTACTGTATGTCTAGTACTAAGATAACTTGGCATCTGTGTATATCTTGCTTATACACAACATTCGTTGTGTATAAGAAATTGTGCTATATTTATGCTGATGTAGAATGATTATTCTGCTATAAAGCAAGTTCTTGATGTTAGGTAACTCCTGTTTTCTCTTGTAGCTCAACAGAGCATTTCAAGAAGAGGACTCTCCTGCAACTTTTTATTGCATCAGTATGCAGTGGTTTAGAGAATGGGAAAGTTTTGTGAAGGGTAAAGACGGAGGTAAGTAGGTAACTGAAAAGTGAAATTCTTTGTAAATTTTGTGTGTATTCATTTGACAAGTTTTTCTTAAATATCTACATACACTTGGGGTTATTTCAGGGGGCAAAAGAGAAAAAAATTCCTGCCTCAGGGAACTTGCAAGAAAGTTTATATCATAGTTCTTTTAAAGTTTTTTTAAAATTTACTTTATGAATTATAGCATTTCTTTTAAAGATTTATTAATTTGTAAGTCAGAGTTACACAGAGAAGGAGAAGCAGAGAGAGAGAGGGGTCTTCCATCCACTGGTTCACTCCCCAATTGACTACAATTACTGGAGCGCGCCAATTCAAAGCCAGGAGCCAGCTTCTTCCGGGTCTCCCACATGGGTGCAGGGGCCCAAGGACTTGGGCCATCTTCCACTGTTTTCCCAGGCCATAGCAGAGAGCTGGATGGGAATTGGAGCAGCTGGGGCTCAAACCAGCACCCTTATGGGATGCTGGCACCACAGGCGGCGGCTTTTACCTACTACGCCATTGTGCCAGCTCCAGCATGTTCTTGAAGGAATAAAGGAATTGAACAAAATTAGTCTGTGATTTTAATTTTACAAATTTTTAAGACTCCATATGACAATATGAGGTTGGCTAAATAAAGGTTTATCTAATACAATGAAATACTAGGTAAACTTTTAAATTAATTTTACATATAAGACATGATTTAACAATTTGAAAATAAGATGCTTCTGATTATGAAAAAGGTTGTAGCGTGGTATGCATTTTGAACTCTTTGTATTTAAGAAAAACAAACTTTTGGGCCAGCGCCGTGGCTCAATAGGCTAATCCTCCACCTTGCGGCGCCGGCACACCGGGTTCTAGTCCCGGTCGGGGCGCCGGATTCTGTCCCGGTTGCCCCTCTTCCAGGCCAGCTCTCTGCTATGGCCAGGGAGTGCAGTGGAGGATGGCCCAGGTGCTTGGGCCCTGCACCCCATGGGAGACCAGGAAAAGCACCTGGATCCTGGCTCCTGCCATCGGATCAGTGCGGTGCACCAGCTGCCGCGGCGGCCATTGGAGGGTGAATCAACGGCAAAGGAAGACCTTTCTCTCTCTGTCTCTCTCTCTCACTGTCCACTCTGCCTGTCAAAAATAAAAAAAAATAAAAAAAATAAAAAAAACTTTTATAATGTAAAGGCAAAAGACCCCACACAGATATTAAAAGGTTTTTTTTTTTTTAATCTTTTGTAAGTGGTGTAAATAAAAACTTTTATTATTCCTTGTTCCTTTTTTTATAGCTTTTGACAATGACAATGCACTATACTTTTGTGTTCAAGGGAAAAACAAATAAATTCTTGCGATTTTTTTTTGGGGGGCTTAACAATATATTTCAACATTTCATTTTATGGTTTTTTTTTTACTGTTTTTAAGAAATGACAATCAGACAAATTAAGAACTGTATATTTTCCTTGTAAGGGGAGGAATTGTTCTTTTACAGCATAAAAGGTACATTTTTCACCTGTAATTCCCAAGTGATGGTTCAGAAATCATTTCTATCAGAATTTGGATGATACAGAGAGAACTTCTTGTACCTTCTTTCCTGATTCAATTTTAGGAAAACTAAGACCCATAAGGGAAAAATCTCAGGAGAAGGCATTAAGAATGGATTATAATAATCTGGCTATAAAATAACCAATATGATTGTATAGTTCTCAGTTATTTCAGGCACAGTTATATAATTCTTTGCTATATGTCTTTGAAAAGTATTTATTTTGATATTTATTTTTCCTTTGATTAGACCCTCCAGGACCTATTGACAACACTAAAATTGCAGTCACTAAATGTGGTAATGTGATGCTCAGACAAGGTATGTTTGACTGTTATTTAAATCTTTACTTATTAATAATTTGTCACCACTAGGAATATGAGATGTCTTCAAAAAGTTCGTGAAAAATGTATATTATGTGTGTATTTCAACATTATTTTAAGATTTATTTATTTATGTGAAAGACATAGTTACGGAGGGGCAGAGAGAGAGAGAGAGAGGTTTTCCATATGCTGGTTCACTCCCCAAGTGGCTGCAGTGGCCAGAGCTGGGCTGATCTGAAGTCAGGAGCCAGGCGCTTCTTCCAAGTATTTGCATGATGGTGCAGGGCTAAGGACTCAGGCCATTTTTTACTGCTTTCCCAGGCCATAGCAGAGAGCTGGTTTGGAAATGGAGTGGGGCCGACGCTGTGGTGTAACGGGTAAGGCCGCCATCTGCAGTGCTGGCATCCCATAGGGGCACTGGTTCGAGTCCCGGCTGCTCCACTTCCAACCTGCCTCTCTGCTACGGCCTGGGAAAGCAGTAGAAGATGGCCCAAGTCCTTGGGCTGCTGCACCTGCTTGGGAGACCTGGAAGAAGCTCCTGGCTCCCGGCTTCAGTTTGGCGCAGCTCCGGCCGTTGCAGCCAATTGGGGAATGAACCAGTGGATGGAAGGACCTCTCTTTCTCTTTGCCCCTCCTTCTCTCTCTCTCTAACTCTGACTTTCAAATAAATAAATAAATCTTAAAAAAAGAAAAGAAAAGAAAATGGAGCAGCCAGGACTTGAATTGGTGCCCATATGGGATGCTGGCACCTTACCTGCTATGCCATAGCACCAGCCTCAATATTTTTTGTTCCAGAGTAAACTTTTAATTGTATTTCCCATAAACTTTTTGAAAGACAGATAGAGCTTCCATCTACTGATTCACTCCCCAAATGCCTGGAACAGCCAGGGCAGGGCCAGGCTAACGCTGGGGACTGAGAATTCAGGTACCCCACACAGGAGCAGCATACAGCTATTTGAGCTGCTGCCTCTCAGGATATGCATTACTAGGAGCTGGAAATCAGAGCAGAGCCAGAGTACAAACCCAAGCACTCTTATATGGGATTTTAGCATCCCAGCTGGTCTCTCTGTCTACCTCTTTCTCTTTTTTTAAAGATTTACTTATTTGAAGGGGAGAGTGAGATAGAGTAAGAAAATAATCTTCCATCTACTTGTTCACTCCCCAAATGGCTGTAATGGACAGAGTTGGGCCTTGCTGAAGCCAGAAGACCTGATCTCCATCCAGGTGTCCCACGTGGGTGGCATGGATGGGCCCCAGTACTCGGTCAGTTCTCCCCTCTTTCCCAGACACATTAACAGGGAGCTGGATCAGAAGTGGAGTAGCTGGTACTCGAACCTGTGCTCTGATATGGATTCTGGCATTGTAGATGGCAGCTTAGCTTACTTAACCACAACACTGCTTCCTACCCACCCCCAACTCCACCCCCACCAAAAAATGGATCCCTTAACCATTAGGCTAAGTGCCTCTTTCTCACACTTCCCATGAACTTTTTGAAGTACCTTCTGATGAGGGCCTCTTGGCAGATGTTATCACATTGGTAAGAGCACATATGAGAGCTGTCACATAGTGAGAATGGAAGCTAGAGAGCAGGGAGGGGTATGATATGCTCTTCTGTAATAGCAACCCCCTGTCCCAAGAAATAACTGGAATACCACAGGAACTATGTTAACCCCTTCTGAAGTCTGTACCCCAGTGACCTAATTACCTGGTCTTTAAGCTCCATTTCTTTTTTCTTTTTTTTTTTTTTTTTAATATTTGTTTTATTTATTTGAAAGAGTTACAGAGAAGTAGAGACAGAGAGAAGTCTTCCATCTGCTGGTTCACTCTCCAGATGGCTGCAACGGCCGGAGCTGTGCTGATCTGAAGCCTGGAGCCAGGAGCTTCTTCTGGGTCTCCCACATGGGTGCAGGGGCCCAAGGACCTGGGCCATCCTCTACTGCCCTCCCAGGCCATAGCAGAGAGCTGGATGGGAATTGGAGCAGCTGGGACTCAAACTGGCACCCATATGTGATGCTGGCACTGCAGGCTAGGGCTTTAATCTGCTGCACCACAGTGCTGGCCCCTAAGCTTCATCTCTTAAAATTTCTACCCTTTCCCAGTATGTCCACACTGAAGACTAAGCCTCCAACATACAAAGCTGTAGAGGACAAACCACATCCAAACCATAGCATTTCTATGAGCTTTATCAATTTTTTAGTTCTAGGTTGTCATTCGTACATGGAATAGGGCAAATAGTGGGAAGCAACTATTGTTTAATTTTAATCTGAGGAAAGATTTTAGAGCTATTGGTAGGAGCTAGGAAAAAGTATCTCCAGCTTTTTAAGACAGAACATATGTTGCAGCTTTTAACAAAATAGACCAGTGTTAATCTGAAGTTTCATGTCCCAGAAGTTTTCACTTACCCCTACAGTATTCATGCTGGATGCTAATGCATTTGGAAACTTTTTGCAATATGAATATATATAGGTTTGAAAACATTTTTCTCTTTTTATTTGTATAATTTTAGGAGCAGATTCTGGTCAAATTTCTGAAGAAACATGGAATTTTCTGCAATCTATATATGGTGGAGGGCCTGAAGTTATCCTACGACCTCCAGTTGTTCATGTTGATCCTGATACACTACAAGCAGAAGAAAAAATTGAAGTAGAAACTCGATCTTTGTAATTTTGAAGATATAGAGAGTTCTGATGAGAAGTAACTTTCATTTCTTCTGACTCATACACTTGCAAAAACATTCCTAAAAGCATGTTTTTTTCCATTGATTTTTCCTCTTTTATTCCTTTTACTCCTTCTTCATGGGCATTATGGAAGAATATGTTAGAGAATATGTAATATACTACAGGTTGGTATATTTAATGCTAAATAACTTGTCATAAAGTCTTTCAGTATAATATTTTTGAAAGAGAAGGGGACAGTTGTGATCAATTGGTAATCAGTTGATTATTTCTGTTCTTTATACTACATGTAGATGCATAGTTTCCTTTCTAGTATTGTAAATACCTTTGCTTTGAAAATTTTTCATTACTTGAGCCACAATAACTGACCAATCTTTTCAGTTCTCTAGAAACCTAATTTAATTGTATAGTTTTGACAAGGCTTTGTATAAGAAAGAGCCTATTTTACATTGAGAGTAGTAGTCAGAAAATTCTTGTTAGTTTCCTAAAGCTCAGGAAATGTTAGGGTGTCACTTCTTTTGCACTGCAGCATATAAACTAGCATATTAAAATTTACAAAATGTCTTTTTGAATGTATCAAGGATGTATTTAGTTTCAGTGGAATTTGTCAACAGATGTCAGTAACTTATTGCCTCCTATGATGTAAAATGTTAACCTCAATTGCTAACCTTGGATAGTACTCATTAATGTCAGTAACTAAAAATTTAGTTTTAGGACACCTTTTATTTTGAGAGCATGAAGTGTGGAATGTATCAGTGAGATTGTTACAAAGCTTAAGCCACTTGCAAAGTGATTTTTTAATCCATAAATTCTTTTTGAATAATATGTATGCACTGCTATTTGCTTGATTATGTAATGTTGAAAGTTTGACTATATTCCCAAGTACAGAAACGTACTAGATTACATTGATAATCTTGAAAAACATTCATGATAGCTTTGTTTTGGTTTGGGGTAGCTGCCACCAGCTAAAAACAAAATTGTCAAAATTAATTCAATAAAAATGATTTTAAAATGTGTAACTTTAATGTTGAATTTATTTTGATAGACACTAAAGGCAAAGGGTGTGAAATTCGCTAATGTTGATGTGTTTCATCTAATATGATTCATCTAATTTGGTTGTTGTCTTTCATTCTTGGCTTGTTATTGTCTCTCCAAGGCAGCTTTCTCCTAGAAACTCAGATGGTAGGTCATCAGACCCTCCTCATTCCAATGGAATCCTGCCCCATATTCTGGAAGAAGGAATGTTACACATGGACCAAGAAGAATTCTCAAGCAGACAGTGTTGTTATCCCCACTCAGTCTATTATCATTAGACATACAGCGAAGTCTCCATAAAAGCCCAGAAGGACAAGGTTTAGAGAACTTTCACATTACTAAACATGGAAAAGTTCTTGGAGGGCACCATCCCCAGAGAGCATGGAAGTTCTGCACACATGCTCTACTGTGCATCTCTTCATCCATGTCCTTTGTAATAAACCAATAAATATGTCCCATGAGTCACTCAGGCAAATTAACTGCATCCAAGAAGGACATTGTGGGAACCCTGATTTATAGCCAATTGGTCAGAAGCACAGGTAGAGCAACTCAGCACTTGGCACTGGCATTTAAAGGTGGTGTGGTGGACAGTCTGTGGACTGAACCTTCAACCTCTAGGGTCTGATGCTCTCTCCAGCTGGTGTCTGCTGTAAAGTTGATCTCTTGCTGTTGGAGAGAAATCTCCATACTTTTTTAAATCACAGAAGTGATCTGTGTTGTGAGTGTATAGTAGGAATTTTTTGAATTTGAGTTGGTTTTCCTCCTGCATCTTCATAAATTCTTTTATGTTTGTCTGTCCTTCCTTCTTTTTTCCCCTTTGGCAAGCAAATAAAGACTTGTTTTATTTGGTAATCAATCTGCTGTAATCCCAGAGGCCACTGTGTAGTGAGTACAGGCGAGAGAGGGAGCTTTATTTCTTTGTCTCTTCCTGCTTGGACACGTTCTTGATGATCATGGGCTAATGGCTCTCTTTTCATCTTCTTGCTGCTTGTGTGCTTGCTTGGTGTTAGATCTGTGGGCTCCAGGAGTTTCTTTAGGGCCTTTTCAAGCCTTCATTCACCTTGTGGATGTGTTCCATGAAAATCGGCTTGTGTTTGAACACATTTCTCCTTCACCTTCAAGTACAGGCTGTGATACACATGATGGTCAATCTTAGATTCATGGTACCTTTTGAGCAGCCAGCACAAAATCAGCATCCTTGTTTTCCAAGTTACCTTCTCTGGCATTGGAGGATTGCTTACCTATGCCCATATTCCTGTTGTCCCATTGGGCCAAGGTGTTTCTCTGGCAGGGCCTGGGAATGGACAGTCACAGGCTTGCTGATGATCAGCTTATCCTTATCAACTTCCAGATCTGCTGATGGGAGTTGGCATTGGCACTTTCATTGGTCTCATTGGAGTCCATCTTGTCCTTATTTTTGCCGCAGCAGAGGACACTGGAATCCTGAGCATGCACATGGCTGCAGCTGAGGCAGCAAATGAAAACCATTTACTTTTTTTTTTTTTTTAAAGATTTATTTATTTGAAAGAGTTACAGGGAGAAGTAGAGAGCTGGAAAAAATGATGCTGAAATTCACATGGAGACACAGGAGACCTCAAATAGCTATAGCAATCTTATACAACAAACAAAGCCAGAGGCTTCACAATACCAAATTTCAGGACATACTACCGGGCAGTTGTAATCAAAACAGCATGGTACTGGTACAGAAACAGATGGATAGACCAATGAAACAGAAGAGAAACAACAGAAATCAATCCAAACATCTACAGCCAATTTACATTTGATCAAGGATCTAAAACCAATTCCTGGAGCAAGGACAGTCTATTCAATAAATGGTGCTGGGGAAACTGGATTTCCACATGCAGAAGCATGAAGCAAGACCCCTACCTTACACCTTACACAAAAATAAATCCACTCAACATGGGTTAAAGATCTAAATCTACAACCCGACACCATCAAATTATTAGAGAATATTGGAGAAACCCTGCAATATATAGACACAGGCAAAGACTTCTTGGAAAAGACCCCAGAGGCACAGGCAGTCAAAGCCAAAATTAACAGTTGGTATTGCATCAAATTGAGAAGTTTCTGTACTGCAAAAGAAACAGGAAAGTGAAGAGGCAACCGACAGAATGGGAAAAAATATTTGCAAACTATGCAACAGATAAAGGATTAATAACCAGAATCTACAAAGAGATCAAGAAACTCCACAGTAACAAAACAACCCACTATGGCCAGCGCCGCGGCTCAATAGGCTAACCTGTGGCGCCGGCACCCCAGGTTCTAGTCCCAGTTAGGGCGCCGGATTCTGTCCCGGTTGCTCCTCTTCCTGTCCAGCTCTCTGCTGTGGCCCGAGAGTGCAGTGGAGGATGGCCCAGGTCCTTGGGCCCTGCACCCGCATGGGAGACCAGGAGGAGGTACCTGGTACCTGGCTTTGGATCAGCGCGGTGCACTGGCCACAGCGGCCATTAGGGGGTGAACCAACGGAAAAGGAAGACCTTTCTCTCTCTCACTGTCCACTCTGCCTGTCAAAAACACTTAAGAGATGGGCCAAGGACCTCAACAGACATTTTTCAAAAGAGGAAATCCAAACGGCCAACAGACAAATGAAAAAATGTTCAGGATCACTAGCAATCAGGGAAATGCAAATCAAAACCACCATGAGGTTTCACCTCACCCCAGTTAGAATGGCTCACATACAGAAATCTGCCAACAACAGATGCTGGCGAGAATGCGGGGGGAAAAAGGGACACTAACCCACTGCTGGTGGGAATGTAAACTGGTAAAGCCACTATGGAAGTCAGTCTGGAGATTCCTCAGAAACCTGAATATAACCCTACCATTCGACCCAGCCATCCCACTCCGTGAAATTTACCCAAAGGAAATTTAACTGGCAAATAAAAAAGCTGTCTACACCTTAGTGTTTATTGCAGCTCAATTCACAATAGCTAAGACCTGGAATCAACCTAAATGCCCATCAACAGTAAACTGGATAAAGAAATTATGGGGTATGTACTCTATAGAATACTACACAGCAGTAAAAACACTGAAATCCAATCATTTGCAACAAAATGGAGGAATCTGGAAAACATCATGCTGAGTGAAATAAGCCGGTCCCAAAGGGACAAATATCATATGTTCTCTCTGATCAGTGACAACTAACCGAGCACCAAAAAAGAAACCTGTTGAAGTGAAATGGACACTATGAGGAACAGTGACTTGATCAGCCCTTGTCCTGACCGTTGATGAACAACTTAATACTTTATCCCTTTTAGTATTTTTTTTATTCTACTTAATACTATTGACTGAACTCTGTAATTAACACACAATTATTCTTAGGTGTTTAAATTTAACTGAAAAGTGATCCCTGTTAAATATAAGAGTGGGAAGCCCGGCGCCGCGGCTCACTAGGCTAATCCTCCGCCTAGCGGCGCCGGCACACCAGGCTCTAGTCCCGGTCAAGGCGCTGGATTCTGTCCCGGTTGCCCCTCTTCCAGGCCAGCTCTCTGCTGTGGCCAGGGAGTGCAGTGGAGGATGGCCCAGGTGCTTGGGCCCTGCACCCCATGGGAGACCAGGAAAAGCACCTGGCTCCTGGCTCCTGCCATCAGCGCGGCCGCGGCGGCCATTGGAGGTTGAACCAACGGCAAAGGAAGACCTTTCTCTCTGTCTCTCTCTCTCACTGTCCACTCTGTCAAAATAAATAAATAAATAAATAAATAAATAAATAAAAATATATAAGAGTGGGAATAAGAGAGGGAGGAGATGTACAATTTGGGACATGCTCAATTGGACTTGCCCCAAACAGTAGAGTTAGAAACGTGCCAGGTGCTTTCAATTCAATCCCATCAAGGTGGCATGTACCAAGGCCTTCTCACTAGTCAAAAGTGATCAGTTTCAGCTCTTTTTTTAAGATTTATTTATTTGAAAGAGTTACACAGAGAGAAGAGAGGAAGAGAAAGAGGTCTTCCATCTGATGGTTCACTCCCCAGTTGGCTGCAATGGCCGGAGCTAGGAGCTTCTGGGTCTCCCACATGGGTGCAGAGGCCCAAGGACTTGGGCCATCTTCTGTTGCTTTTCCCGGGCCATAGCAGAGAGCTGGAGCAGCCAGGTCTCGAACTAGTGCCCATATGGGATGCCAGCGCTTCAGGCCAGGGTGTTAACCCACAGTGCTGGCCCCCTCCTCTAGGCTCTTCCTGCCACTTTTCTGCCAGTGTCTCGGGCTACTGTGGTTTCGCCTCACCTCTCTTTCCAGCGCTGGTGGGAGGAGAACTCTCGGCAGCTGGGCTCCCGAGTCGTGGGCGCCCCTGCCCTCCACGTAGATCCACTGTGTCCCTCTAATTCCAGAAGAGTTTCCCCTCCCGTTTTTTCCCTAACTCTTCCCTAAGGCTACACTATCTCCAGGTTTTTTTTTTTTTTTTTTTTTTTTTTTTTTTTTTTTTGACAGGCAGAGTGGACAGTGAGAGAGAGACAGAGAGAAAGGTCTTCCTTTTGCCGTTGGTTCACCCTCCAATGGCCGCCGCGGCCGGCGCGCTGCGGCCGGCGCACCGCGCTGATCCGATGGCAGGAGCCAGGAGCCAGGTGCTTTTCCTGGTCTCCCATGGGGTGCAGGGCCCAAGCACCTGGGCCATCCTCCACTGCACTCCCTGGCCACAGCAGAGGGCTGGCCTGGAAGAGGGGCAACCGGGACAGAATCCGGCGCCCCGACCGGGACTAGAACCCGGTGTGCCGGCGCCGCTAGGCGGAGGATATCTCCAGTTTTATTAAACTATCTTTTCCTGGACTATCGGTGAGCTCCCTCCCTATTCCGCCATCTTGGAGGAGTATATCTCCTGCCTGCACTTCTAACTCTTCTTTGATAAAGTGCACCTTGGGAATCAGCAGGTGATTGCTCAAGTGGTTGAATTCCCACCACAAACAAAGAACATCAAAACTGAGTTCCAGGCTCCTGGCTTTCACCCAGCCTAGCTCCGGCCATTGTGGGCATTTGGGCAATGAACCAGCAGATAGAAGATCTGTCTCTCTGCCTTTCAAATAAAAAAGCTCATGGAAAACGGAATTAAGAGATGAGTTTACTTGGCCATTTAAAAAAATTGGAATCTGTGCAGTTTCTTTATAATACACATTTTCTATGATTTTATTCATTTTTTTTTTAAATATAAGAGCTCCCACCCATTGTATCATTCCCTGAATGCCTGCAGCAGCTGGATCAAGGCTAGACTGAATGCAGTAGCTGGGAACTCAATACAGATATCCCACATGAGTGGCAGGAACTTGATTAATTACTTGGGTCATCACTGCTGCCTCCCAAGACCTTCATTGGCAGGAAGTTGGATTCAGGAACTAGGGCTGGACATTGAACTCCAGCACTTTGCTATGGGATAAAGGTGTGATAATCACTAGGCTGAAGTCCACCCTCCGTCGACTTTTTAAAGACCTCTCGTGAATGAAGAATACTGGTTTCTAAAAGCTAATATAAATTTTCATATCTTAATTGACAAAATATATAATACAGCATATAAAGGAGCTACTGTTCCATGGACTCTTAGCTAAAGGTTGACTTCTTTTCTGTTTATTGACAGATGTGTAATAAAAGAAACGGTTTCTCTAAGAATGGTTTCTTGAGAAATACTTGAGAAATAGAAAACTGCAAAGAATGGTGAGAGCATATATGTGTTAAGATCTTAGTAGTTATGTCATCTTCCAGCTGTGACTTGGAATAATGTTCCCTGATCTTCAGTTCATTTGGTAAATGAGAATGTTGCAGATTGAATTTACCTGGAAGCAGACGGAAAGATGGTGTTAGGATTGTATGTGGTTTATTAAGGAGTAACATAGTTAAAAGAAAATTAAAGGAAGTAGGATTGAGCAGGAACTCCCAGAGTGATGTAGACCTGAAAAAGTTTCTGCTAGGCCCATAAAGACATCTGGAGTAGTCTGATCAGGGAGAAGTGGCGAGGCCTTTGTCCTGTCACTTGGGCTTGCTCTTTCAGTGACTGAGCTTGATCCTGGTGAACTCAGCTTGATCCTGGAGGAGTAAACAGATAGAGGCTGTCAGCCAACCATGCTCCTTTTGGCTAAGTAGTATGTACTTTCTTGAAAAGAGGAGTTGAAACAGCAAATCACATCTGCCACACTGTATCATAGGATTATGATAATTATGTTACAATATACTTAACATAAGTGGCACTCAATGATATAATCCCTTATCCTCTTCTTCAAATGTATTAATCTTTAAGGACACAATATTTATGTAAGAATCCTGCCAAAAATATTTAACTGGATTCTGATTTTAGGAAAATTAATTTTTTTAAAAAAAAGCACATGTGGGACTGGCATTATTGGGTACTGGGTTAAGCTTGCAACACTGGCATCCCATATGGGCGTTGGTTTGCATCCCAGCTGTTCAACTTCCAATCCAGCTCTCCTAAAGTGCCTGGGAAAGCAGTGGAACATGGTTCAAGTAGATGGGCCCTTGCCACCCACCTTGGAGAGACCAAGACAAAGTTCTAGGATCCTGACTACAGCCTGGCCATTTTGGCCATTTGGGGAGTGAAATAGCAGATGGGAGATATTTTTCCCTTTCTCTCTAACTGCCTTTCAAATGAATAAATTTTTGAAAAGCACATTGCGCAAAAACAGGTGTCAAAAAATTAGTGTTGGGGGCAGGAATGTTTGCCCTATTGAGATTCTGGATGATGCCTGCATCCCACATTATAAAATCTGGATTTGAGGCCTAGGGCAATGGTTAAGACCCTGCCACCCCATGTCAGTGCACCAGTTCAGGTCATGGCTGCTCTGCTTCCAACCCAGCTCCCTGCTAATGTGCCTAGGAAGGCAGCAGAAGACGGCACAAATACTTGGATCCCTGCCATCTATGTGGGAGACAAGACTTCCTGGCTCCTCACTTCATCCTGGCCCAGGTTTGACTTGTGGCCATTTGGTAGCAAACTGGAAGAGGAGCAACCAGGACAGAATCCGGCGCCCCGACCGGGACTAGAACCGGGGTGCTGGCGCTGCAGGCGGAGGATTAGCTTAGTGAGCAGCAGCGCCAGCCCCAAGCTGGATTTCATCCCCAGCTCTGGCTCCTGACTTCAGCTTCATGCTAATGTGGACCCTGGGAAGCAATGGTGATGTCTTAAGTAGTGGAGTTCCTGCCACACACGTGGGAGACCTGCATTGAGTTCTTAGCTGCCAGCTTCAGCTGGTGTTTCCCTGGCCATTTGTGTTTGTAGAGTGAACCAGTGAGTGAGAGCTCTTTGTCTTTGTCTCTCAAATTCATTAGTTAAAATAAAAAAAGAATGTTGGTGTGGGCATATGGCCTAGTGGTACACATACCCACATCTCCCATCTTAGTGCCTGGGTTTGATTCATGCTTCTTGGGGCTGGTGTTTTGCCTAATGTCTAGCATTCTGGTGGGGATGCCTGTATCCCATTTCATAGCATCTGGACCTCCCACCATGGTGACAGGCACCCAATTACTAGGACCATCACCACTGCCTCCAAGGGTCTGCGTTAAGAGAAGCAGAAGTTAGAAGCTGGAGAAAAGTGTTAAACCCAAGCTTTCCTGTGTGGCATGATGGGGTCATCTTAATGATTAGGCCAAATGCTCACCCCAAATATTGAATTTAAACCCAGATGTGTGTGTTTCCAAAACCTATGCTTTTCTCAGAAGTCATTAATTTTTACAATTAGAAAATCCAGTTGTTACTGTTTCTCAGTAACAACTATATCCTGAAGCTCCCCTCCTTAAATTTGCATGATGCCATATTTTATCAACTGCCCCTCCCCCTGTTTCTCCTCTTTTTGTCTGTCTCATTCTGGATGTTCAATTCTAAATCTGTCACTTCACACATTTGTATTTGCTTATTTAGAGAGCTCATCTCCTTAGTCTAACGATCACTTAAAGAATATTTACTTATTTATTTGAAAGAGTTAGACAGACAGGTCTTCAATCCACTGGTTCACTTCCTAGGTGGCTGTAGTGGCTAATACTGAGCCAGATGAAGGTAGGAGCCAGGAGCTTCTTCCGGGTCTTTCACATTAGTGCAGGGGCCCAAGCACTAGGGCCATCTTCCCCTGACTTCCCAGGCACATTAGCAGGGAGCTGGATCAGAAGTGGAGCAGCCAAGGGTGGCATATGGGATGCACAGCACCAGCCCCTGAAAGATCACTTTTGTAAAAAGTGATTTTTCTTATTTATTTCACTGACCTTTTCATATGTATGTGTGTGTTTGAAAGAGTTACAGAGGCAGAGGGAGAGACAGAGATCAGCTGCAATGGCCAGGGCTGGTCCAGGCCAAACCCAGCAGCCAGGAGCTTCATTTAGTTCTTCCATGGGAGTGCAGGGGCCCAAGTACTCGGGCCATCTTCCATTGTTTTTCCCAGCACATCAGCAGGAAGCTAGATCAGAGTGGAGCAGCTGGGACTCAAACCAGCATCCATATGAGCTCTGCCCACTACACCATAACACCAGCCCCCCACTAGCCTTGATGTATGTCTTCCAAAATCTAGTCCCAAATTTCTTCTTTGCTGGATACACGCACTAGTATATTATCTGTATCTACAACTCAATAATTTGAAAAGCTGTATGAGTAGTCAGTAGTAGTATGTGCTCTAGAGCCAGTGTATCAGTTACTTTTCATTACAATCATGTTATATAACAGCCATAGAACTACCTCAGTCTTACACAAGAGTATTACTTTATGAGTATGGAGTTTAGCTAATCAGGTCTTGGTTGCTCTCAGCTGAGCTCACTCATGCCTCTCTAGTCAGTTGTGTATTGGTGAAGCATTGCTGACTGTTTCTAGAATCACTCAGGTGTCTTGAGTTTGGCTGATGTGGAATGACTTCTGCTGGGTCACAAGAGTAAACTGGCTCTTCCTTGTGAACTTCATCAAGCTAACCCAGACATGTTCTCTTGGTTATGACAGAGGAGCAAGATATGTTCAAGCCAACGCGTGAGTTAACATTTGTGAACATTTCATCATCAGCCAAATCAAGTTACATGGTTGAGCTCAGTCAGAATCAAGAGTAAGGGAGGCCGGCGCCGCGGCTCACTAGGCTAATCCTCCACCTGCGGCGCCGTGGCTCACTAGGCTAATCCTCCACCTGCGGCGCCGGCACTCCGGGTTCTAGTCCCGGTCGGGGCGCCGGATTCTGTTCCGGTTGCCCCTCTTCCAGGCCAGCTCTCTGCTATGGTCCGGGAGTGCAGTGGAGGATGGCCCAAGTGTTTGGGCCCTGCACCCCATGGGAGACCAGGAGAAGCACCTGGCTCCTGCCATCAGATCTGCGCGGTGCGCCGGCCGTGGTGGCCATTGGAGGGTGAACCAACAGCAAAAGGAGGACCTTTCTGTCTCTCTCTCTCACTGTCCACTCTTGCCTGCCCCCCCCCCAAAAAAAAAAAAAAAGTAAGGGAATTAGATTCTAGATTTTTTTCTTTTTTAATATTTATTTATTTATTTATTTTATTTTTTCTCCTTTGCTGTTGGTTCATCCTCCAATGGCCGCCGCAGCCGGCACACTGCGGCCGGCGCACCGCGCTGATCTGATGGCAGGAGCCAGGTGCTTCTCCTGGTCTCCCATGGGGTGCAGGGCCCAAGCACTTGGGCCATCCTCCACTGCACTCCCTGGCCACAGCAGAGAGCTGGCCTGGAAGAGGGGCAACTGGGACAGAATCCAGCACCCCGACCGGGACTAGAACCCGGAGTGCCGGCGCCACAGGTGGAGGATTAGCCTAGTGAGCCGCAGCGCTGGCCTAGATTTATTTATTTTAAAGTCAGAGTTACACAGAGAGAAGGGGAAGGAGAGGCAGAGAGAGAGGTCTTCCACCCACTGGTTCACTCCCCAATTGGCTGCAACAGCCACGGCTGAGCTGATGCGAAGCCAGGAGCTACCTCCAAGTCTTCCCATGTGGGTGCAGGGGCCCAAGGACTTGGGCCATCTTCTATTGCATTCCCAGGCCATACTGGAGAGCAGGATCGGAAGTGAAGCAGCCGGGACTTGAACTGGCGCCCATATGGGATGCTGGCCCTGCAGGCGGTGGCTTTACTTGCTATACCACAGCGCCTGCCCCTCTTGGGTTTTTAAAATTTATGTGTGAGGGGCCAGCACTGTGGCATAACATGTAAGGCTGCCGCCTGCAGTGCTTGGATCCCATATTGGCGCTGGTTCGAGTCCTGGCTGTTCCACTTCTGAACCAGCTCCCTGCTATGGCCTGAGAAAGCAGAAGATGACCCAAGTCCTTGGGCCCCCTGCACCCATGTGGGAGACTTGGAAGAGGCTCCTGGGGAAGAATCTCCAGGCTCCAGGCTTCAGGTCAGCCCAGCTCTGGCTGTTATGGCCATTTGGGGAGTGAACCAGTAGATGAAAGACTTCTCTCTCTGCCTCTGCTTCTCTGTAACTCTGCCTTTCAAATATATAAATAAATCTTTAAAAATAAAAATTCAAAAAATTTATGTGAGAGAAATAAACACAGTTTTTCCCATCAGCTGGTTCATTCCCCAAATGTCGGCAGTAGCCAGAGTTGGGCCAGAGCCAGAGTTGGGAGCAACAAACTCAATCAGTTCTCTTACATGGGCGATAGGATCCCAATTACTTGAGCCATCACCACTGCCTCCCCGGATCTACGTTAGTAGGAAACTGAAGTCAGGAGCCTGGGCCAGCTGTTGAACCCAGGTGCTGTGATACATGATATAGGCATCCTAACCACAGGATGTTTAACTTAGGCTAAACGTCCTCCCATAGATTTTAGCTTTTATGAGAGGGATTGCCAAGTAACACGGCAAAAGGTGTGGCTACTGGGAGGTATGAACAATGAAGGTCATTAATGAAATCAATCGGTATAGTCAGATTGTATGTATGTAATTGAATACTGACTGACTCTGCCACCTATTATCTGCTCTGAGACGTTGGGCCTCCAGTTTCCTTATGAGTATCTACATGGGTTGTTATGAAACAAAATGCTTTAATAGGTACAAAGAATGTAGTAAATGTGTAGCAATGCTCTCTGTAATATTTGGTGCAAGTAACATGCATTCCTGTCTCACCCGAATGAGACTGTGCTGCAGACTGTGGGCACAACTGGGGAACTCTCCATGAATATGGGAGCAGGGGCAGTTCTCTCACAGCAAAGTCATGCTGCTACTTGGGTCAAAGACTATCCTTTATAGCATAACAAAGCACCTCAAAAGTTAATCATTTATTATTTCTTCACATTTCTGTGGCCTCTCTGGATGGCTTTCCTACTCCTTGTGGTGTTACTGGTGTCATTCAGGAGGCTGCGTTGTGTTAACAGATAAGCTGTGCTGGAAGGTCTGAGAAGACCTCATATGACTTGGGCCTTGGTGCTGACAGTTGGCTGAGGTGCCACCTGCATCTCCTTCAGGCCTCTCCACATAATCTCACCCATCAGCACTTCTTCATGTAGCTTCTGTCTCCAGTAGGATAGCCTTGTCTGTGGCACCTGGATTCCAAGAGGGAAAAGGCAAATACTGCAGACTTCTGTACAGTTAGGGACTAGAATTGGCACAATAGTACTCCTGCCTTCTCCTATGCAGAGGGAACTAGTCTGGCCAAGATGTCTGGACATGAGTCAAGCCAATCATAATACATGGGGTCTTCAGACAATTCATGGAAAATGCATATTAAAATATTCATTCTCAAATAAATTTATTTTTAATGACATTTTCCCATGAGCTTGTTTGCTACCTTGGAGAGACAGCTTCCATCCTGGTTCACTCACCAAATGGATGCCATAATTAGAGGACCAAAGCTGAGAGCCAGAAACTCAATTCATGTCTATTACGTGGGTGGCAGGAATCCAACTACTTGAGCCATTGATGCTGCTTCCCAAGGTCTGCATTGCAGGAAACTGGAATCAAGAACCAAAGCTAGAGACTGAGGATTGAACCCACACACTCCATTGTGGGAAGTGGATGTCCTAACCAGCTTCTTAACCACTAGGCCAAATGCTTGCTCCTTCACAAGCTTTCTGAACCAGCCTTGTAACATCAAAGTTCCCCAAGTAGAAAAGTGATTAAATAAATGATGCAGCTATTTTTGGAGCTTTTTGAAGAACACTTAGACAGGAAAAAAAGCTTATGATCTAACGAAAGAAACTAGAATACATTATTTCCTATCAAATTTTATATATAACCATGGAAAAAATGGTAGTTTCTGGTAATACTAAGTAGTAGTAAAGTCATGTAGGAGCTTTGCATCAACTGTTTTCTTTCCTTGTGGTGTTTTCCCACCTTCTGAGCCTAATCCCTAACTGCAGTCATACTTCAGGTCTCACACAGCTTGGATGTTAATTCCTCACAAGTACATTAGGACATAGGGTCTTATGATCTCCACTTTTTTTTTTAAGATTTATTTATATTTATTTGAAAGGCAAAATTACAGAGAGAGAGACAGAGAGAGATCTTCCATTTGCTGGTTCACTCCCCAAAGGCAGCATTAGCCATGGCTGGGCCAGGCTGAAGCCAGGAGCTTCATTTGGATCTTCCATGTATGTACAAGGGTGCAAGCACTGGAGCCATCTTCCACTGCTTTCCCAGGCACATTAGCAGGGAGCTGGATTAGAAGTGGAGTAGTTGGGGCATGAACTGGCCCTATATTGATGCCAGCATCACAAGTGGTGGCTCTGCCCACTACACCACATTGTTGGCCCCGACCTTCACTCTTCATTCATAGGACTTGTCAGTACTTACTTATGTAATTATTTTTTGAACGTCAGCATTCTTTCCTAATGTAGTCTGTCAGAGAAGGGCCTGTGTTGACTTTGTTCATCACTTTATCCCCAGCACCTTCTATAGCATCTAATTGAATAAACAACATCAATGACAATCAAAGTGTGTTCTGAGCAATGCCTTACAAGGGGAAGGACTGAGGGAAATGTCAACTGATTGCCCACTCCCAGGTCCTCTCATATTTGGTTCAAGCATTAGGTTTAGGCATTCCTGTAAAAGGAATGCCAATGCTTTAGGAACACGTACAAAATTTGGAATTTGTGAATCTTGAAGCCTTTTCCATCTTGCATATTCTGTGATACTAGATGAAAATAACAAAGGCCACATAGGAGTGATGCTGCATTTACCAGCAGGGTGGCCACTGATGCCCTTTGCCAGGAGTTGTGAAGCTGGTGGCTTCCTCTCTTAATTGAGGATTTCAGAGGTTCTTTTCCTTTCCTATTAATCTAGGTTCTACCCCCAAACCTCATTTTCTCTACGTGGCTACCCTCTTAACCATCACTGAGCTGCTCTTTCCCCTCTTCCCTTCAGGGTTTATCCCCAAGACCCTGCAGTCCAGCCACCTGGGATTATTGTAGTTCTTTCATTTCCACACTCATTCATGCAGTTTCCTTTGCTAAGAATGGTCTTTTTTTCCTCAGCTATGTTATACCTCAAATGGTAACCCCTGTAAAAAAGCCCTCCCCACGCTGTGGCATAGAAGAGTAAACCTCCATCTGCAGTGCCTCCATCACATACGGGTGCTGGCTCGAGTCCCAGCTGCTCCACTTCTGATCCAGCTCCCTGCTAATGTGCCTGGGAAAGCAGCAGAACATGGCCCAAGTTTTTGCACCCCTGCGGGAGACCCAGAAAAGGCTCCTGGCTTTGGCCTGCCAGTAGATGGAAGATCTCTCTCTCTCTCTCCTTCTATTTCTGCCTTTCAAATAAATAAATAAATCTTAAAAAAAAAAAAAAGCCTTTCCCAAGTCCTCCCTTGATCCATAATACTTACAGTTATGTGCTGCATAATGATGTTTGGCAAGTTTGGGGAGCACACATAATGAGGGTCCCTTAAGATTATAATACAGCTTAGGTGTGCAGTAGGCTGCTATCTGTGTAAGTACATTCTATGATGCTTGCACAATGCCAAAAGCACATAACACATCTCTCAAATGTGTCCCACATGTCTGTGTGAGGATACTTAGTCAGTTGTGGAAAATTGAATTAAATGAGAAATTTATTTTGGTGAAAAAATTGTTGAAATCTATGCATATCAGGTCTCCAGAAAGTTCATAGAAAATACATACCATGAAAAAAATCTATGCATAGATTAAAAAACCACTTATCTTTAAATTCCATTTTCCTAGATTTTTTTTAAAAGAAGACTTATTTACTTATTTGGAAAGGCATGGTTAGAGAGAGAGAGAGAGAGAGAGATTTAGAGCTGTCTTCTATCCATTGGTTCACTCCCCAAATGTCTATACCTGCTGGGGCTGGGCCAGGAGGACGACAGGAGCCTGGAACTCCATCCATGTGGGTGGCAGGGGTCCAAGCACTTGAGCCATCTTCTGCTGCTTTCCCAGGCACATTAGTAAGGAGCTGGATTGGAAGCAGAGCAGCAGGGACTCAAACTGTCACTCATTTTGGATGCTGGTATTGCAAGCAGCAGCTTAACCGGCTGTGCCAAAACACCACTCCTGAGACTTTATGAAATAAACTATGTGTATATGGAATCTTCTACAGGTCAAACTTGGGGAAGTTACCTTGCCCATTTTCTCAGCAGAAACATGTGAATACTGTCATAGGTTGAGTTCCCTGGGAAGCAGACTTCTACATGATCAGTGTGCAGAAAGTGTATTTTATTTAAAAATTTTTAAGATTTATTTATTTGAAAGGCAGAGTTATAGAGGAGACAGATCTTCCATCCTGCTGGTTCACTCCTCAAATGGCTGCAATGGCCAGGCCTGGGTCAGGCCAAAGCCAGGCATCAGGAGCTTCATCCAGGTCCCTTACATGGGTGCAAGAACCCAACGACTTGAGCCATCTTCCACTGCTTTCCCAGGTGCATTAACAGGGAGCTTGATCAGAAGTGGAACAGCTGGGACTTCAACCAGTTCCCATTTGGGATACTGACACTGCAGGTAGAAGCTTAACCTTCTATGCAACAGCAGTGCAGGAAATTAGTGAATGCTCTTTGGGTCGTCACTTTTGGGAGGGAAAAGAAGCAGCAAACCTGGACAGAGGGGAAGTTGAGCTGCAATGAAGTCTCAGTGGAGTGTGTCAGCTGATCCTGCAAACTGCCTTTGTAAATGAGATGACCGATCAGAACTGTCCCACGTGAAAGGGCTGCCAGCTGATGGCTGGCTGTGGAACACCTTCCTAGCAGCAGATAGTTCATTCCTGAAAAGGGATCTGAGAAGTACCTCTTATGGAGCACAAGCAGCATCTGTTTCATGGGCTAGTTGGAAGACTAAAATATGGTAACATATAAAAAGTACAATGCCATGTTGTCTGGAACACAGAACTCAAGAAGACAATAGTTGTTATGGTTATTATGAATAGACTTGGGCTAAGCCTGCACAGCAAAGTTGAGAAACTTTGTTGTGTTTGTTTTTGTATGCTTTGTCCTGGGATAGGGTCTGGCACTAAGTAGGTTCAATAGAAGCTTGTTGATGTGTTTATCAATATGAAAATTATATCACTGTTTACCTTAAAGCAAATATTGAGTTGAACTAGAAAGGAAAACAAATACAAAAAAGCCATTTCAGCTGTTTAATAACTTCTATTAGCAACATAAAAGGCACATGTATCACTTGCTTGGGAAAACAATGTTCCAGATAGGAAAACAAAAACAATGAAGCTGCACTTAACCGTAGAAAAGTCCCATGAATGGATTCTACTACTAAATTTGGTACTTTTTGGAACATAGTATTTCAATCATAGACAGGGAAGGAGGTTTAATTCATCTTTTCCACAGCTTACAAATGGTGAGGTGGCACTTCAACCCAGAGGAAGTGTTCCTCTCAATCGTGTTGGACTTCAGTGTCCTGCATGCTCAACAGAGTGAAAGGAAGGTATGTTTCTGTTTATGTATTCATTGCAGGGGCAGAGAGACAGATGGAGCTACCACCTGCTGGTTCACCCCCCAAGGCCAAGAGCTCGATGCTGGTCTCCTACGTGGGTGGCAGAGACCTCAGTATTTTTGAGTTACAGTCTTGTTTCTCATGGCTGACTTTAGAACCTAGGCATTCCCATATGTGTTGTTAGTGTCTTAACCTCTAGGCCAAACACCTGACCCTGAAGGTAGGCTCTGATAGAGTATTTACTGCGCATTGCTTTGTGCCAGACACGGTTCTGGGGATACAGCAAAGAGCAAAAGTTATTAAGTCTCTGTCTTTAAAATATATTACAGTTTTGGCGAGGCAGACACCCACTGATGAATAACGTTTGGAAGTGGTAACTGTCATGAAAGGTAAAAGGAGTGATTGCAGTGGTGTAGGTGCGCTCTTCTGGACAGAGTGGTCTGGACGGCCCTCTGATGCTGATCTTTGGGTAGGGTCCTGAAATATGCATTGAACATGGGTGAGTGAAAAAGAAACCTGGGAAAAGTGTTCTAGCCAGAGAGCAGCCAGCGCAAGGGCCTGAAGCGGTTGGCGCTTGCGTGTTGCAGGAACAGCTGGATAGAGGTGAGCGAGGGGGCGGGCGGATCCGCGGGAGATGAGGTAGGCAGGAGCCTATGCCATAAATACACATGTATGGCTATTTTCCCGGCCTGAGACCACACAGCTAAGGGAAGCAGGCTTGACAAACCTCTCAAGGGGCCACAAAGGGCAGGGTGAAGAGGGCACCCAGCAGTGAAGCTACGAGGTTGCCGCTCCTCCAGGGCTAGGGCCGAGTCAGGCTGCCGCAGGGGATGGACTGGGTCCTGCCCTCGCCCACAGGCGGGGGCGGGCCGCAGGGCCGCGCCTCGGCGGCCCCCAGTCCGAGGGCGCTGCACGGGCCACGGTTGCCAGCAGGCGGTGTAGTGAGCGCGCCTGCAGCCGCCGCCGCCGCCGCCGCCGCCCGCCAGTCCCAACGAGGAGGAGAAAGGAGGGGACCGGAAGGAGCCGCTGGTGCTGCGGGAAGTGGCAGGAACGGGAGGCGGGGACCCACCTGGAAGCGCCGCGGCGCCGCTGTCGAGCTTCCTGCAGCGGCGGCCACTCGAGCAAGTGCCGTGGCGGGGGCGGAGAGCGGCCACGGCGGCGGCGCCTCCCCGACTGTCCCGCGGCGCTCGGCCCCACGCGAAAGGTGAGCAGGCGCTCGGGGCACGTGGCGGGGGCCAGACGCGGTGGGGGGAGAACGACGGGGGAGGGGGGTCGGCGGCAACGCTGGGCTCTGGGACCCGGATTTGGAGAAGTGCCGGGAGGGGGTGGGCTGGAGACGACGGCGGCGACGGCGAAGCCCCCACGTGGGGCGGGGGTGCGCGCGCACGTGTGCGCGGGCCAAGGGGGGCGGGGAGGGCTCTGGGGAGGGCGGCGCGCGCGGGCTCGCTCGGGAGCGGCCCACGTGATGGGCACGCCGAAAATCCGGTTCCACGTGACAGGCGGGGAGGGTGGCCGAGGCGGAGGGATGCGCTGTGTCAGTGTAGTATAACCGTGGCCAACTGAGATTTTACGATCGCTTACTGTTTTTCTTCTCTACTAGCGGAATAGAAGGGGTCATGTAAGGCTAGGAAGACTTCCCTCCCGTGTTTTACACGTTCTCCAGTCCGTTAGTGAAACCCTTTTGAAAAAGTTCCGAAATACTGATTTTTCCGTACCGCCATGTTGGGTCTGGGAGAAGCTCGCGAGATGCTAGTGGTTGTGTATCGCGAGATCTTTCGATTCTCGCGGGACCTTGTTGGCAGAGCAGTTGTCCTGGATGGCGGAGCCTTGGGTTCCGGGGGCCTGAGACCCGCAACTCTTTCTACAAGGCAAGTTGTTAGGGAGGGGCCGAGGGCGAGTGCCTCTTGGTGCCGGGAGACGTGCTGTGTCAGCTTCCCCTAATCTTGAAGAGAGAAACAGTGACCCCATTGAGGCGACACAGTCCTCCCTACCCCCTACGGGCGCTCGGCCACCTGCAGCAGCGTGTGCCCCCCTCAGCCCGAGCTACTTGGAGCCGGAGCAGTTGCTAGTTCCACCCCCGTCCCAGTCACTGCGAGTCCGCAGCCTGCTTGCGCAGCCGTGATGATTCCATTGGATACCATTCCTCTTACTTGGAAGCGTTCTTCCCAGTTTCCCCCTTGTTGCCATTTTCTGAAGTGTAGCAAACCTTTTAACCGTTCTGTCGCCTTTTCGGCTGCAGTGCCGTTCTCCAGTCGCCTAAAGCAGGACGTCTTTCGTGCCTCGGGTCTCTGAGCGCCGTGTACTCCCGTTCGGTCATTGATAACTTCCTCGTCACGCTTTGTATTTATAGTAACTTTTGGTGGCTTGGGGAGAGTCCCCATCTGTCTCTGACAGTATCTCAGGTCAGAATAAAATCTTGTAATTACTCTGTACTTGCCTATGAACTCACAAAGATCAGTAGACGTTGTTACTGTGTTACTGGGTTTGTCATCTTTGATGTCTGGAGATGGTTATTTTGGGCTACATTCTTAGCCTAAGGTGGTAGTGGATTGTTTCGAAGTTTTACTTCAAAACAAACTTCTCATAAACTTGGGTAACAAAGTTGCGAGTCTGAATAAAGTTACTTTTGCACTAATTTTCTAATGCCTCCTCAAAAAGGAATCAACAGTCTACCTTTGTGGTTTTTTTTTTTTTTTTTTTGAGCAAGGTTTGGCTTTTATTTAGTATTCAGAAGGAGGAGTTAATTACAAAACGACTCAAGTAACTAGGTGATTCACTCATAGTTTGTTATTTTAGACTGCTGAGTATTGTTTGCCTGTACACTTAGAGGTATATAGAGTGAAACCTTCCCTGTTAAACTCCCCCCATTAAGTTCCCTTCTTCAATGAAGTCTCTGCCCATACGAAGCCAGTCTGCAGTTGCTGTATGTTATTCCAGAAATATTCCATGTTTGTTTGTTTTTAATGAAGAGTAGTAAGTGAATGGGGTGTTGGATACTTCCACAACATTTACCAATTTGTTCACTTACATTTCTGTTCGGTAGTGATTACCTGTTGGTAGGGCTTCTGTATGCATACTTGAGATTTTGTGTTTGTACAGATTTTTTTTTAAGGTGTTAAAAGTCCTGTGAAAATAGCTTGAGTTATCCCTGTTATTAGTGATGATAAACTATCTCAATATTATTTTTCCTATCGAGATGATTAAGTGTGCCTGTAGCTTTGCATGGTCCATGTAAAAGATTTTAAAAAATGTTTTATTTTTGTTTTGCATTTATTATATATTGACTTTTGTGTAGTACCTATACATTTTAAGAAAGATTTATTTTAATTGAAAGACAGAGAGAGAGGTCTTCCATCTGCTTTGGTCACTCCCCAAATGGCTGCAACAGCCAGAGCTGAGCCGATCTGAAGCCAGAAGCCAGGAGCCTCCTTGCAGTGCAGGGGCCCAAGCACCAAGCACTTGGGCTATCCTCTGCGGTTTTACCAGGTGCTTTAGCAGGGAGTTGGATCAAAAGTGGAACAGCACAGTTGGAACTGGTGCTCATATGCGATGCTGAGGCTTTAACCTGATGCAACTAAGTGCTGGACCCCAGTACCTAAACATTCTAAAACAACTCACTTACGTCTGAAGGAATTTTCTTTTCTCTTTTCTTTTCTTTTCTTTTCTTTTCTTTTCTTTTCTTTTTTCTTTTCTTTTTTCTTTTCTTTTGACAGGCAGAGAGAGAGAGAGAGAGAGAGAGAGAGAGAGAGAGAGACAGAGAGAGACAGAAAGAAAAGTCTTCCCTCCATTGGTTCACTCTCCAAATGGCCTCTATGGCCTGCGCGCTGTGCCAGCGCGCCGAACGAAAGGCAGGAGCCAGGTGCTTCCTCCAGGTCTCCCATGTGGGAGCAGGGCCCAAGGACTTGGGCCATCCTCCACTGCATTCCTGGGCCATAGCAGAGAGCTGACCGGGAAGAGGAGCAACCAGGACAGAATCCGGCGCCCTGACCGGGACTAGAACCCGGTGTGCCGGCACCGCAGGTGGAGGACTAGCCAAGTGAGCCGCGGCGCCGGCCAAAACAACTCACTTAAGTCTGAAGGAATTTTCTAAAAGTTTTTAAAGCAATTCAAGGGCTGGAGCTGAACTCTGGTGGCTTGGCGGGTAAAGCTACCACCTGCAGTGCAGGAATCCCTTGTGGGTGCCTATTTGAGTCCTGGTTGCTCTACTTCTGATACAGCTCTCTGCTATGGCCTGGGAAAGCAGTAGATGATGGCCTAAGTGCTTGGGCCCCTGCACCTGTGTGGGAGACCCGGCAGTAGCTCCTGGCTCCTGGCTTCGGATCTGCGCAGCTCCAGCCTTTGTAGCCATTTGGGGAGTGAACCAGTGGATGGAAGACCTCTCTCTCTCTCTCTCTCTCTCTCTCTCTCTTTCTCTCTTTCTGCCTCTCTGTAACTCTGCCTTTCAAATAAAGAAGTAAATAAATCTTAAAAAAAAAAAAAGTTTGGCAACTCAGAGTACTTGTTTCTTTTTTCTTTATTTTTTTGACAGGCAGAGTGGATAGTGTGAGAGAGAGACAGAGAGAAAGGTCTTCCTTTTGCTGTTGGTTCACCCTCCAATGGCTGTTGCTGCTGGCGCGCCGCGCTGATCCGAAGGCAGGAGCCAGGTGCTTCTCCTGTTCTCCCATGGGAGTGCAGGGCCCAAGCACTTGGGCCATCCTCCACTGCACTCCCGGGCCATAGCAGAGAGCTGGCCTGGAAGAGGGGCAACCGGGACCGAATCTGGCACCCCGACCGGGACTATAACCTGGTGTGCTGGCGCAGCAAGGCGGAGGATTAGCCTAGTGAGCCACGGTGCCGGCCAAGAGTACTTGTTTCTGATCCTGCCATTTAGTGCACCCAAATGGAGAGTGGCCTGTATCAGTAATAGTTACTACAAACAAATTTAAATAATACTTACAAAAAAAGTTGCTAAGCAGCTATCATTCTGTGGTTTATGTGTATGCTTTAGTATTTCCCCCCCAAACCTACCAGCCGTATTATTAGATTTGTGACATGAAAAAGTGTCCCATCTTTAAGCTTTTTTTTAATTGTAATAATAGTACAAGTAGGAGTGTTGAAGAATAGAAATGAGTGTTGAAGAAAGGCATCAGAGTGTACAGATTGATATTGAAATGGAATTGAAGAAGTTGTGGAGGAAAAGGGAATTTAGAAGATTGGCAGTAAGAGCCATGGTCCAAGCTGGAGGGCAGTTTGAGGAGACCACAATGTGGAGTCAGAATTTGAGGCAGTTTTTTTCCTCTTAAATAAATTTTTTACATAGTTCTGTAGTACCTCCTTGAAATTGCTAGCTTGTCATAAAAGTCAGCAACTTGTTGAAGTTTAATTATAACTTTGTGAGTTCTTCACTTGGGTAAAGCCTTCCTCTTAACATTTTAAAGTACAATTTTATTAGTTTTAGAAGTAGGCAATTGAGGCCAGGGCTGTGGGGCAGCAGGTTAACGCCCTGGCCTTCAGTGCAGACATCCCATTTGGGCGCCAGTGGAGACCCGGCTGCTCCACTTCTGATCCAGCTCTCTGCTGTGGCCTGGGAAAACAGTGGAAGATGGCCCAAGTCCTTGGCCCCCTGCACCCGTGTGGGATACCCGGAAGAAGCTCCTGGCTCCTGGCTTTGGATCAGCACAGCTGCGGCCAATTGGGGAGTGAACCATCGGATGGAAGACCTCTCTGCCTCTCTGTAACTCTTTCAAATAAATAAATAAATCTTAAAAAAAAAAAAAGAAGTAGGAAATTGTGAAAATTGTGGTTTGAAGGTCACAATTCTGCAGTGGCCTTTGCAAAGGTAATCTATGTAAGTTTAGCTTGGTAATTGTGCTTCTGAACCACAAAATAATAAATGAAACTCTTGGAACTTAAAAACTGTTTTTGGTAATACATCTTGGGAATTACCGTTGTTTTACAGACACTAAATCATTTGAAATTCTTGGTAGAAATACAATGGGGAAATCCAGGGAAGAGGAAAAATGTATTTTACATGGTTTGAGTTTCTTTGAGTAAAATTTAAGTAACAAATTTTGTTGTCCTTTTTATTATTGTCACAGAAGTGATGAGAGCTGATGAACTTCAGTATTCAGAGGAAGTTAGTTACAGTGATAATATACAGGTTGAATATCCATTATCCAAAATCCCAGGGACCAGAACTGTTTTAGATTTTTTAAAGTTTTGAGGATGTGTTTATATACATAATGACATATCCTGGGGATGACACACCAAGGGTCTAAACATGGAATTCTTTGTTTCATATACACCTTATTCACATGTGTAAAGTTAATTTTTTTCAGTTTATTTTTAGTATGCCTGTGTCTTAAGTCAAGTGTGTAATTTTGCACTTGTGTTGTCACTCTCAGTGCTGTAAAAGTTTTAGATTTTGGATTTTTTGGATTAGAGATGCTCAATTTGTAATGATTTGTCCTCACTTTTTTTTTTCCTTAAGGTCTGACACCATGCTAATTTTTACATACCGTAACTTTGTAAGCTGTATGTACTACACTGCAATACCTATAAGATATTAATTATATCAAGAGTGTAAGATTTATTTCATATCAGTGTCTAAGATTGTAGTAAACTTCTTGACCAGAAATATCAAAGAAAGTATGTTGCAGGAGTTCTTATAAAAACTCATTTTGGGCAGGTGTTTGGTGCAGTCATTGAGCCACTGTACAGCTTCTAAAAGCCTAATTTCATATGAAAATTTAGTTTGAAGTTATCTATAAGGAATAGTTGCCAGAATTGTTTTGTTAATTTCTGTAGTTAATACTCTGATGACCACTATAATTATACTTGAAAAAACACTGTCAGTAAATATTTCCCTAGCCCTTGACTTCTAAACCTGAAGTGTGTGGATGTGGCTATTTTTATTTGAACCTGTATTTCTCATCTTTCGTGTTTTTTTTTTTGATTGATTTATTTATTTGAAAGTCAGAGTTACACAGAAAGAGAAGGAGGGGCAGAGAGAGAGAGAAAGGTCTTCCATCCACTGTTCACTCCCCAGTTGGCCAATCTGGAGCTATGAGCCAGGAGCTTCTTCCTGGTCTCCCATGTGGGTGCAGGGGCCCAAGGATTTGGGCCATCCTCCACTGCTTTCCCAGGCCATAGCAGAGAACTGGATCGGAAGTGGAGCAGCCGGGACTCGAACTTAAACCCATATGGGATGCTAACATTGCAGGCAGCGACTTTACCCACTACACCACAGCGCAGGCCCCACTCTTTCTAGTTTTTTTTGTTTGTTTCATTTTCAGCTGCTCTTTCTCATTTATGTAGGTAATTTTTGTCTTGTCAGACTAGTCGAATAACTTTCCATGAGGAGAATACCATTGTATCATTAATTAAACTATTCCCAACGGCAAAAGGAAGACCTTTCTCTCTGTCTCTCTCTCTCACTGTCCTCTGCCTGTCAAAAAAAAAAAAAAAAAAAAAAAAAAAAAAAAAAAATTTAAACTATTCTGTTAGTATTATTTTTTTTGGAATTCCAATGTATTTATAAATCCAATGAACATTTATTGAGTGCTAGTGATCTTGGCCACGTGAAACATGTCCGATCTTGCACATATAAGGGTCTCTGGTGCTGGCATTTGGCTCAGCAGTTAAACCACTAGTGAAGACACCTGGATCCCACATCGGAGTTTCTGGGTCAATACAGGCTGTGGCTCTGGATTCTAGCTTCCTGCATTTGAATACCCTGGGAGGCAGTGGTGTTGGCTCAAGTAGTTGGGTCTCTGCCACCCACAAGGGAACAGTTGGAGCCCGGAATTGAATCGAGGCATTCTAATGTGGGATGCCAACATCTTAATCAGACTAAATGCCCAGCCCTAAACTCATGCTTTAAAAATTCTCTCTATTCCACAGACTTTTTGAAATACTGTTGTATTGTAGGGCAGTGTAGTAGTTAATGTGTTGCGATGATGACTTTAAACAAAAAGTTTTATTCTATGTACTGTTAAAAGAAGTAAGCAATTGGTGTCATTTAAAAAGATTGTTACAAAAGTAAACATTTTCAAAGCTTTGTTAATGTATTAAGTTTCCATTTTTGGAAAGTTCACTTCTAGAATTCTTATGATACCAAATAAAATTTGTGCTGTTGTGTATATAATTTCTTTTATTGCTTTTATTTATCTCCTTATTTAATACTTAAAAGGATTACCTCTAAAAGGTAATAAGAATTGCATTTGATATCGGCAATAAACAATGAGCTGCCTAAAGACCAGCACATTTGTTAATGAGGGAGTTGATAGAGCAGGTGATTAGAATTAATAAATGACCTGTGCATAAGATTCAGTTTTGTAATTTTGAGCCCTGATGGCTGAGTCTGTAATATTAGTCCAACCTAGTGTATTTTTCTTTCCAAAGAATTGTTTAATTTTTTAAAGATTTATTTATTTATTTGAAAGGCAGAGTCATACACAGAAAGAGAGGCAGAGAGAGAAAGCAGGGTCTTCATCTGCTGGTTCACTCTCCAATTGGCTGCAACGGCTAGAGCTGCGCTGATCCGAAGTCAGGAGCCAGGAGCTGCTTCTGGGTCTCCTACGTGGGTGCAGGGATCTAAAGACTTGAGCCATCTTCTCCTGCTTTCCCAGGCCATAGCAGAGAGCTGGATCTGAAGTGGAGCAGCTGGGACTTGAACTGGCACCTGTATGGAATGCCAGCACTGCAGGAGGCGGCTTTCCTGCTATGGCACAACAGCAGGCCCTCATTTAATTTTTTGAAAGGCAGAGTTAGAGAGAGAGAGGTCTTCCATGCACTGGTTCACTCCGCAAATGGCTGTAATGGCTGGGGCTGGATCAGGCTGAAGCTAGGAGCCCGGAGCTTCTGGATCTCCCAGGTGGGTGCAGGCCCCCCCCCCCCAAAGATTTATTTATTTGAAAGGGAGAGTTACAGAGAGAGTGAGTGAAGGAGAGCTAGTAACTAAGTGTCTTGAGCTAAGAAATGTTTAATTGCACATTGAGTTTTCTTTTAATATGTTAATTTAGACCTTAAGATCCCTTCAGTGATGGAGTGATGGTATAATTGTATTTGATTTGTGAATGTGTATATATATATATTTTAATGATTTTTAAAGACTGGCTTAAGAACTTTAAATCTTTAGGAATTAATAAAACAACTAATAGCATTTTGATTCATTCTGTTATTTTAAAGTTTATTATTTACATACTTAAGATAAAACATTTAATTTTGTGTGCTGCTTTTTTACTGAATGTTACGTAACACTTTCCCATTTTCACAATGAGTCTTAATAGTCAACAAATGATTGTATAATGATCTGTGCAGTAGGTGTATCATAGTATTTCCCTGTTCTAGTTTGTTGCAGGTATAAATCACAGTGGGAAGAGCATATTTACACACACCATATTTCCTATATGTAGTATTATTGCCTTGGTGTATATGGTCTGGAATGATTTTTAGGTATATTTTAAAGGTAACACATTTATATTATACATTTATATTTCCATTAGATAGTTGTTGCTCTGTACCTCATAAACATTGAATATTATTTATAAAAACCATTAATTTAATAGTTTGTAAATGATACTGTATGACTTTAATTGCTACTGAGATAAAATGTTGCTTTATGCTTATTAGATTTATTTCTCTTTTGATTCTCAAGACAACTTTAAAATCAGTTTAATCAAATACTTTGATGTGATTTTGTTCTAATCTTCTGAAATTCCCTACTCAAAAAATGTAATAAATAATCTCAGGAAATGTAATAAATAATAATATGTTAATAGCTTAGTTTTTCTAAGTTGGATTTAAATTCATTTTTTAATCTCATTTGGCATTGGAATGAAATGAGAATCTTAAGACTTTCCTCCAAATTGATAATTGTATCAGCTCTGTTTAGTAAACTTTATTTTCACGTTTTGTTATGCTTTGTGTTTACTCAAATGTTTACATTTTATATTGTTTATTCCTAACATTAGAAGATATTAGTATTGGTTTTAGATGATCCTTATGATATGTTTAATATCTTGTTTTTGGTTTTCTTTTTGTAGTGCTATATGTTTTCTTACTGATTTTTAAGGATATGGTAATAAATTGAGGATAATAAAAAAGCCAGTTGTTTATAAAACAATGTTTTCTAGTTCCTTTTCTTGACAGCCCAAATTTGAAATTTTCTTTTCTCATACACCAGAATTTAGTAGCATTGAATGAAGCAATTTCTTCTTTGAGCAGGGATAAAATATAAAACTACTTAAGAGTGCAGTAGTAGAAAAGATACTTTGGTAGATTTTGTGGAATAAGAAACTAATTTACTAAATCAACTATTTATGATGTGTGCTTACACTGTTTCCTTTATTAAACAGTAATGTACAACTTGACATCTTGGCTCTAATGTTTAATTAGTAGGTGTTAACAGCTGTAGGATGCAGGCTACAGGATCATAGTACCTTTTTCTTCTTCACATGTTAAGAGTGACAATATAAAGGCATTTACTGAAATTGAATGATGAGTAAGAACTTTCAGGTGAGCATTGGAAGCAACCCAAGCTTTTTAATTTAATTTGAAAGGAAAAATTGCAAATGGAGAGAACTTCCATCAGCTGGCTCACTCCCCAGATGCTTGCAATAGCTGGAGACAGGCCGAAGGTAGGAGCTGGGAACTTAATCCAGGTCTCTCAGGCAAGTGGCAGGAACCCAGTACTTGAGCCATCACCACTGCCTTTCCAGGGTTTGCATTAGCAGGAATCCGAAGTCCAGAACTGGAGCTGGGTATGGAACCTAGGTACTCTGATACAGCGTCTACTCCTAGAGCTTATTTACTATGATTTTGTCTTAAATTTTTTTTCCTTTATGAAATAGTCATCCCTTGTACCCTTGGGGAATTGGTTTCAGGACAAACCTCTCATACCAAAATCCAAGGATGGTCAAATACGTTAAAATGACATAGTATTTGCACATAACCTGTGCACATCCTCCCATATACTAAATCATCTCTAATTACTTATGTTACTTAATACAATGTAAATAATTGTTATACCTCATTGTTTAAGGAATAATGACAAGAAGTGTGCCTGTTTGGTACAGAGGCATTATCCTCCCATCCCCTCCGAGTGTGCTCCTTTTTTACTTCTACATGTGTGGAACCCATGGTTATGGAGATCTGACTATATTAAAAATCTCAAAATAATTGAAACCAAAGAAGCATATGAGTATATATTTTAAGATTGATGAATCAAAATCTATTATTTTATTAAATAATGACTTTGAGTTTAACATTATTTTGTAATGTACAAATTGCTGTGTAACACTAATGTTAGTAAGAAAAGCCAGATTTAAGTAAATTTCTGGGTATGGAACAAAAATATTTGAAAATAGTGTGTCTTGTGCTTGGAGATCGTCTAAAGAGAATTGCAGACAGGTTACTTGATGTGATGACATTTCCTTCTATTTTGGGTTGTGATGAGAGTCAGAGATTGGAGCATAATTTATACCTTTTGTTTCTAGTAGAATTCTGCCTCCCAAGGGATGTAGTAGTTTTGCAAAGTGGTACTGGAGTATTCCAACAGTTGCTAATTATATTCTAGCACTATTTATCTTCCTTTCTAGTTCTTAATTGCTCAGAGGTTCAAGGAAAGAATTAGGGGTGGGTATTTAGCCCAGTAGTTAGGATGCCTGTAAAGATGTCTGTGTTCCGTGTTGGAGTACCTGGGTTCAATGCCTGCCTCCAGCTCCTGATTCCAGTTTCCAGCTAACACAAACCCTGGGAGGCAGCAGTGATGGCTTCTGTAGTTGGGTTGCTGCCACCCATGTGGAACACCTGTGTGGAATTCCTGGTTCCCAGCTTTGGCTTGGCTATTCTGAGCATTTGGGGAGTGAACGAGCAGGTGGGAATGCATGTGCTCTATGTTTCTCTACCTTTCAAATAAACACAATTTTTAAGAAAGAAGGCAATGTTGTGAGTTTCATAAATAAAGTGAAATAATACTTTTAGTCAGCTTGGTTATGTTATAAAAGGAGTTATCCAGAGTATTTGTCCTGAAACCACTTGTGTTAGATTTATCTATTTAAATTGATGAACTTTTGTATTTTTTATTTTAATTCTCCACTCCAGGCTCATAATTCTTACCTAAACTGTCTCCACTAACTATAAATTTTTGTTTTTGTTTTTTTGTAGTAATATATATATTTAAATATTTATTTACTTGAGAAGTAGAGTTACAGACAGAGTGAGAGAGAAACAGAGAGAAAGGTCTTCCCCAGTGGCCACAACTGCCAGAGCTGAGCCGATCTGAAGCTGAGCTGATCCGAAGCCAGGAGCCAGGAGCTTCTTCTAGGACTCTCACATGGGTGCAGGGGCCCAAGCACTTGGGCCATTTACCACTGCTTTCCCAGGCCGTAGCAGAGAGCTAGATAGAAGATGAATTGCCCAGGACTTCAACTGGCGCTCATATGGGATGCCAGTGCTGCAGGTGGCGGCTTTACCCACTAAGCCACAATGCTGGCCCCTATAAGAATTTTTTTTTAAAGATTTATTTATTTATTTGAAAGTCAGAGTTACACAGAGAGAGGAGAGGCAGAGAGAGAGAGGTCTTCCATCCGATGGTTCACTCCCCAGTTGGCCCCAACGGCCAGAGCTGAGCCGACCCAAAGCCTGTGCCCATATGGGATGCTGGTGCTTCAGACCAGGGTGTACAAATTGCTGTGTAAAACTAATGTTAGTAAGAAAAGCCAGCCCCATGCCCTTATAATAATATATTTCTTTTCCTGGAGAGAAATTCTTTTTTTTTCACCCATTCCTGCTTTTACAAAAATGTAAATATTAAAGTATAATACATATGGAAAGTTTTTATTAATGATTTTTCACAGTGTGAACATACTGGTATAATCATTAAGAGGTAGGACTTCACATCAAAATAGAAATTTTTAATTTGATTTATTTCAAAGGTAGAGGGGGTGAGAGAGAGAGAGAGAGAGATATCTTCACCTGTTATTTCACTCCCCAAATACTCAGAACAGTCAGAGTTGGGCCATTCTGAAGGAGTCAGGAACTCAATCCAGGCTCAAGTACTTCAGCCATTACTGGCTACCTCCGTGGATACACATTAGCAGGAGGCTGAAATTGGAATCAGAAGCCAGAGCCAGGACTCTAACCCAAGGATTCCAGTACAGGTGGGGATGATCCAAGGGGCATCTTAGCTGTTGTGCCAAATACCCACCCTGGAAACCATTATCTTGATGTTTAGTCCCAAACGATATTCTTTGCTTTCGAACCTAAAATCATAGTATATATTGCTTGTGCCTGGCTCTTATTGTTCTACATTATGTTAGGTTCAGCTACTTTATTACATCTTCATTCTGTTTTGGTATGAGAAACTTGAGAACTCCTGGGACTGTTTTATAAAAGAAGATTGCAACACTTTGACTTACACATTTTTTTTTTTTAGGGCATTCATAGTTTTCAACTCTTAAGAGGGGACATCAAAGAAAAGGTATCTTTTTAGACTGTGGTAGACTGTTTTAGATTGTGTATTAATGCTGTTTGGGGAAACAGTATGTTTTAAATTTCTGTCATTGGTGACTGGCTTAAAACTGTACCTCAGCTGCATCCGGCCCTCTCCCGCCTCACTGAAAATTTTGTTTTGAAAACTTCAGAGCAGCATTCCTGACCAGCTAATGACTTTTCTGACTCTCAGGAATTGGTAGCTTTCTTTTTCATTCTTTGAATTCCTCAAGCTGTGATTTCCATTCTAATTGTTATGATACTCTGTAGTATCCTCAGTTATTTCAAAGACTGTTGTGAGCCACCCCCCTCCTCCCTCACCAAGAACACAGTCTCAATTTAAGTTTAAGCCAGTCTACTTTCAAGGTATTGTATTTATGAACAGGATAACACTGTTGTTTGTAGATTATAAAATCAAATTATTGAGTACTAAAAATGTGGCTATTAGCTAAGTCTTGCCTGGTTAGTATCCTCTTTCAGGCTTGCTTCAAGTGTAAGTGCAACTTTCTTAACAGACATTTTATTCCTGTTTTCCTCAAAGAAAATCATAGTAAAAATTTATTACCATATCCCTGCATATTCTTTTTTTAATCTGTTATTTTCTTTCATATAAGTGCTGTGGTTAGCCTGGGTTACATGCTCAATTTCCTTTATAAGAGAATTTTGGTTATTTTCAGTTGGCATTTTTTGGGCTATAATATTGTAAATGGCCTGAACCTGTTGAATTATTTTTTTTTTTTTAACATTTTATTTATTTGAGAGGTAGAGTTACAGACAGTGAGAGGGAGAGACAGAGAGAAAGGTTTTCCTTCCATTGGTTCACTCCCCAATTGGCCGCAATGGCTGGAGCTGCACCAACCTGAATCCAGGAGCCAGGTACTTCTCAGTCTCCCATGCGGGTGCAGGGGCCCAAGGCTTTCGCAGGCCATAGCAGAGAGGTCGACCAGAAGAGGGGCAGCCGGGACTAGAACCGGTGCCCATATGGGATGCTGGCGCCACAGGCAGAGGATTAACCTACTGCGCCATGGTGCCGACCCCGAATTTTTTTTTTTTAAACAGAAATCTTTTTAATGAATTATATGTCTTGATCAAGGATAATTTTTTTTTATTTTAAGGCAGTTGAATTTTATTAGAATTACAAATGTTTACTTTTTTTTTTAAAAGATTTTATTTGTTTATTTGAGAGGTAGAGTTACAGACAGTGAGAGGGAGAGATAGAAAGGTCTTCCTTCTGCTGGTTCACTCCACAAATGGCCTCAATGGCCAGAGCTGAGCTGATCAGGAGCCAGGAGCTTCTTCTGGGTCTCCCATGTGGGTGCAGGGGCCCAAGCACTTGGGTTGTCTTCTGTTGCTTTCCCAGGCCATAGCAGAGAGCTGAATTGGAAGAGGACCAACTAGGACTAGAACAAGCGCCCATATGGGATGCTGGTGCCACAGGCAGAGGATTAACTTGTGCCACAGCACCGGCCCCAAGAATAATTTTTAAAAATCTATTTTATTCATTTGAAAGAGAAACAGAAAGGAAGAGAGCCAAGAGAGAGGGAGAGAGCTCCCATCTGCTGGTTCAGTCTCCAAATTCCTGCAGTGGCCGAGGCTATCATAAGCTGAAAGTAGGAGTTAGGAACTTAATCTAGGTCTCCCATGTGGATGGCAGGGGCCCAGTTACTCGATCTCATCTCCTGCTACCTTCCAGGGTGCACATTAGCAAGAAGCTGGAATCAGGAGAACAAACCTAGACACTTTGTTATGGAATGTGGGCATGCCAACCAGTACTGCAACTCTGTAACTCTCTTCCCCAAAAGAATGATTTAAGAGTAACATATATCCTTTGTAGTCGTATACTTCGGGTTTAGTTGATTTTTTTCCCCTCAAGCTGCTTTTCCTTCCACTGTTCATTAATACACAAAAAGAAAACAAGGCAGTGTGGCATAGTGCATTGAGCTGCTGCCTGCAATCTCTGGCATCCCATTTGGGCGCCCATTCCTGTCCCAGCTGCTCCTCTTCCAATCCAGCTCCCTGATAATGGCTTTGGAAAAGCAGAGGAAGATGACCCAAGTGTTTGGGCCTTGTCACTCAAGTGGGAGACTGGGATGGGGCTTCTGGCTTTTGCTTGGCCTAGCTCGTGCCATTTTGTCCACGTGGAGAGTAAGCGAGTGGATGGAAGATCTCTTTCTGTAACTCAGATAAATAAATCAGTCTTTTAAAAAATATACAAAAACCAAAAGGAAAGAAAATACTCAACCTCAAATCCGTTGTGGCTGTAACCCAAGGTACTGCAGAAAACACTTCTAATTCACTGTTTTGTGGAAATTAAATGTTATGTAAAACATAGCAGGCAGAGAGGTCTTCCATCTGCTAGTTCACTCCCTAGTTAGCTGCAATGGCCAGAGCTGGGCTAGGCTGAACCGAAGGTAGGAGTTGGGAGCTTGTTCCACGCAAGTGCAAGGGCACAAGCATTGGGCCATCCTCTACTGCTTTCCCAAGCCATAGCAGAGAGCTGCAACAGAAATGGAGCAGCCAACTTGACGCCCACATGGGTTGCAGGAACTGCAGGTGGTGGCTTTCAATGCCACAGTGCTGGCCTGTTATGTAAAATTTTAGCCAGACTTCTAAAAATGTTTTTGCATTTTTCTCTCTTTTTTTTTTTTAAGATTTATTTACTTGAAAGAGTTACACAGAGAGAGAAGGGGAGGGAGGGGGGGAGAGAGAGGGAAGGAGAGGGAGAGGGAGAGGGGGAGAGAGAGAGAGAGAGAAAGAGAGAAAGAAAGGTCTTCATCTGCTTATTTCACTTCTCAATTGGCTGCAATGGCCAAAACTGCGCCAGTCCAGAGCCAGGAGCTTCTTTCAGGTCTCCCACGTGGATTCAGGGGCCCAAGGAGTTGGGCCATCTTCTACTGCTTTCCCAGGCCATAGCAGAGAGCTGGATCGGAAGTGGAGCAGCCAGGACTTGAACTGGTGCCCATATGGGATACCGGCACTGCAGCCCACTCATGCTCTCACAAATGCCAGCAATAGCCAGGTCTGGGGTACCCCAAGGCCAGAAGTCAGGAACTCATTCTGGGTCTCCCATGTGAATGGCAGGGACCCAGGTACTTTATTCATAAGCTGCTGCCTCCCAGAGTGTACATTAATTAGAAACTGAAATGGAGAGCAGATTCTGAATTTGAACCTCTGATATGAGATGTGGGCATCCAGAGCTGTTGCTTAACTGTTGTACCAAACGCTTGCACTTGTATAGAGGCTTTAAATGTTTGACTTTGGAGAATCATCACACTGTAGAGAACATTATCTCCTGAAGAATGGAGGAGAGCATAACTGACTTTACAATGGCTATAGTATTATGTCTGAATTTCAATAAATGCTGTTTATAGTGGGTGAACTGTTAGAGCATTTTCCAGTGTTACCTAAGTCACAACATAAGTAGTTTTCTTTCTGCAGTTAGGATTTCAACAAGGATGTTGTGATTGTAAATATAAGGCACTAATTCCCAAAGTTTAGCATGTATCATAATCACCTGAAAGGGTGAAAGGTTTTTTTTTGTTTTTTTGTTTTGACAGGCAGAGTGGACAGTGAGAGACATAGACAGAGAGAAAGGTCTTTCTTTGCCGTTGGTTCACCCTCCAATGGCTGCCGCGAACCATGCTGATCCTATGGCAGGAGCCAGGTACTTATCCTGGTCTCCCATGGGGTGCAGGGCCCAAGTACTTGGGCCATCCTCCATTGCACTCCCTGGCCACAGCAGAGAGCTGGCCTGGAAGAGGGGCAACCGGGACAGAATCCAGTGCCCCGACTGGGACTAGAACCCCATGTGCTGGCGCTGCAAGGCAGAGGATTAGCCTAGTGAGCTGGGGTGCCCGCGGTTGGTTTGTTTTTTTTTTTTTCTTTTTCTTTTTTTTTTTTTTTTTTTTGACAGGCAGAGTGGACAGTGAGAGAGACAGAGAGAAAGGTCTTCCTTTGCCGTTGGTTCACCCTCCAATGGCCGCCGCGGAGGTGCGCTGCGGCCGGCACACCTCGCTGATCCGGTGGCAGGAGCCAGGAGCCAGGTGCTTTTCCTGGTCTCCCATGGGGTGCAGGGCCCAAGCACTTGGGCCATCCTCCACTGCACTCCCTGGCTACAGCAGAGAGCTGGCCTGGAAGAGGGGCAACCGGGACAGAATCCGGTGCCCCGACCGGGACTAGAACCCAGTGTGCCGGCACCGCAAGGTGGAGGATTAGCCTAGTGAGCCGCGGCGCCGGCCTGTTTTTAAATAATGGATTGCTGGGCCCCACACTCCTAGTTTCAGATTTAGTAGGTCAGGAATCCATACTTTAAGAACCACTACTGGGTATAAAAATTAAAAATTAAACCAAGTGATTCTGATTTATACCCTAGTAGAGAAATCTCTGATTAGTAGTTATCCATATTGGATCTGGGGATAGCACCAGTAGGGAATTTGTTACAAATGCACATTTTTTCATATTCTGGAGATGGAACAAAAGAATCAGTATTTTAAACTAGCCCTCCAGATGACTCTGTGCTAAAGTTTGGTAACTATCCTTGTAACTCAAAAGTATGGTTTTAAAAATGTTAGTTAAAATAATAAGTTAAAAATTTCTCTTCAAATTTAGCTTACACACTTTATTCTTTTAGTAAACTAATGAATATAACATAAGGATGCTTTTTTCTGTATAGGAGAAGCCTTCCATTAATAGCCTAGTTATTATAGTTTAGCAGATTAAATCTCCTTGCACATATTCTTCTCCAGTAAAGTAGTCTTTGTACTTGTTTTCTGTGGAATCCTCTTAAGTATTTGCTTGGCTCCCTTTCCTGAGGGAGTTTCTAATGGGCAGGATTTGCATAGATTTCCAGGTGAATGGTGCTCACAGATGTGACCCTTTTTATGGTAACTAAAATAGCATTTTCCTTGGCTAGTTTCTCTTAGTAGTAATTATCTTACCTGATATTTATTTGTTTTTTATTAGAATATAAGATCTCTGGAGGTTGGAATTACATTTTGTTCACTGCTTCAGTTCTCAGAGCCTGGAATGGTGCCTAGTTCATTTTGAATGCTCAGTGACTATTTGTTAACTGTGTGAGTTTATACAATAAAGTGCTTGGAACAAGACTGAGTCCTAGGAAAATGTTGTATAAATATTATCTACTGGTATTACTGCCACTGTGACTGTTTTTGACTACATTCCCTATGTTTATACATTTAGTATACTGTGCTTTATTTATTTATTATTTTATTTGATAGAGAGAGAGAGAGAAAGAGAGAGAAAGGTCTTCCTTCTCTTGGTTCACCCCCCAAATGGCCGCTATGGCCAGCGCTCTGCGTTGATCTGAAGCCAGGAGCCAGATGCTTCCTCCTGGTCTCCCATGTGGGTGCAGGTGCCCAAGCACCTGGGCCATCCTCCACTGCCTTCCCGGGCCACAGCAGAGAGCTGGACTGAAAGAGGAGCAGCTGGGACTAGAACCCGGCACCCATATGGGATGCCAGCGCTGTAGGCTGAGGATTAACCAAGTGAGCCATGGCACCAGCCCCTGTGCTTTATTTTTAAGCACTTCTTATGCCTGTGTAATATTAAAGGATGAAATTAGGACAACTTAGTTTAGTGATCATTGCTGGCTTTGTTTTTGATTCTAGAATTGTGCAATGCTTCATTCTGTAAAGTAAAGTGGGGGAAGGTATTTGGTGTAGCTGTTAAAGACACCTCTTGGGATGCTTACATTCCATATCAAGAGTGCCTGGCTCAAGATTTCCTGGCTCTGCTTCCAATTCCAGCTTCTTACTAATGCTGGTTCTAGGAGGTAGCTAATGATGGCTCAAGGATCTTCGTCCTTTCCACCCTTATAGGAGACATGGACTGAGTCTTGGCTCCAGCTTGGCCCAGCTCTAGAAATATTGCTGGCTCTTGTGGGGGAGTGAACCAGCGAATAGAAGATCTATCTCTAAATCTAAAGTAAAGTGAAAATAAATATGTAAAGATTAAAAAATAAGTGTTTCATTGGTCCAAGCCTAGAAAAAGAATGGTTTGTAGAACACAGAAGCAGGGGCCAGCGCTGTGGTGCAGCGGGTTAACGCCCTGGCCTGAGCGCTGGCATCCTATGTGGGCACCGGTTCGAGGCCCAGCTGCTCCACTTCCGATCCAGCTCTCTGCTGTGGCCTGGGAAAGCAGTAGAAGATGGCCAGGTCCTTTAGCCCCTGCAGCTGTGTGGGAGACCCGGAGGAAGCTCCTGGCTCCTGGCTTTGGATTGGCTCAGCTCTGGCCATTGCGGTCAATTGGGGAGTGAACCAGCGGATGGAAGACCTCTCTCTGTGTAACTCTGACTTTCAAATAAATAAATAAATCTTAAAAACAAAAAAACAAAAAAACAAAAACAGGCTGGCGCCGTGGCTCACTAGGCTAATCCTCCGCCTAGCGGCGCCGGCACACCGGGTTCTAGTCCCGGTCAGGGCGCTGATTCTGTCCCGGTTGCCCCTCTTCCAGGCCAGCTCTCTGCTGTGGCCAGGGAGTGCAGTGGAGGATGGCCCAGGTGCTTGGGCCCTGCACCCCATGGGAGACCAGGAAAAAGCACCTGGCTCCTGGCTCCTGCCATCGGATCAGCGCGGTGCTCCGGCCGCAGTGCGCCGACCGCGGCAGCCATTGGAGGGTGAACCAACGGCAAAGGAAGACCTTTCTCTCTGTCTCTCTCTCTCACTGTCCACTCTGCCTGTCAAAAAAACCACAGAAGCAAACAAGTAGATTTGTGATTTCAAAGTTATTTTCTTTTTTTTTTTAATATATGACTACACCTCTTTTTATTTATTTATTTATTTTTTATTTTTGACAGGCAGTGTGGACAGTGATAGAGGGAGACAGAGAGAAAGGTCTTCCTTTTGCCATTGGTTCACCCTCCAATGGCCGCTGCAGCCGGCGCATTGCGCTGATCCGATGGCAGGAGCCGGGTGCTTCTCCTGGTCTCCCATGGGGTGCAGGGCCCAAGCACTTGGGCCATCCTCCACTGCACTCCCTGGCCACAGCATAGAGCTGGCCTGGAAGAGGGGCAACCGGGACAGAATCCGGCGCCCTGACCGGGACTAGAACCCGGTGTGCCAGCGCCGCAAGGTGGAGGATTAGCCTATTGAGCCACGGCGCCGGCCTCAAAGTTATTTTCTATGTACGTTAGGGACAAGGAGACAGAATATAGGAAAGTAGTTACTTTAAGTTACTTGTTAATGGAAGGAATAAAGCAGAGGGAACTTACTAATGCCAGTTAAAACTGGCCTATTCGGGAAATTTGGCTATTATCTTTAGGTAACAATTAGAGATAATAAATAGAAAAGTAAATAAAAAAATGAAGGGAGTTCAGATCTGTAGTTTTTTCCTCTGACAGATCCAGACTTCACACAGTAATATTAATACCATAGGTTTGATATAATTAACTTCAATATTTAATACTAATTCATCTTGCAGGTTGGATAGTCATTTCTCTAGGGGACAGTGTTGCTGTCTCATTTAAGTTGAGATTCCTGTGTCATAGTTTATGACCATGGTTCAGTTGTCATCTCTTGACGTACTGTTTCGCAGCCTGACATTGGCAGACTTCTGCCTTTGTCCAGGTGGTTTTCCTCAGGCCACAGATGAAGACAGTGAAATGTTAACAAAATTTGCTTCTATCATAGCAGCAGATCGCCAAGAGATGCCCTTTGCTTTCTTCTGAAGTGAAGTTTAAGACCTTTCCTGATTATTTGTAATTGCTCTTCAGCTGCATTTGCTGACCAAGTGCTGTGAACCTCACTCAGGTTGCTTCACCACTTGATTGGATTCCAGGAATCCATGTTCTTCCCATCTGACTAATGCCTCAGGTTTTAGATCATTTTATTAACATGAAGGAACTAAATTATTGATAGCTTTTGTTCATTTGTGATAATTCTATTAAATGTGCCACAAGACCAGAAACAGACATAAAGTCTTTTTAAAAATGCAAATAGTAATTTTAGGAATCATTTTCTTAGTTATATCCTTGAACATGAGGCAGAAAAAAATACATGCTAGCTCATCAACATTGAGTATTACATTAGTATAAAATAACATAACCTTTCCTAAATAGTGTTAAGAAGAGATAAGTATCAGACTTTCAGAGAAATATCTAAAAAGTTCCTATCTATTTTAGTTAATTATCTTTCATTTTATTTGAGAGCCAGAGATCTTTTCATCCTCTTAATTCACTCCTCAAATGCTTGCATAAGCCTGGGTTGGGACAGGCTAAAGCCAGGAGCCAGGAACTCATCTGCTGCCTCCCAGGGTGTGTGTAAGCAGGAAGCTGGATCACTAGTACAGGAGGAGCCTGGACTTGAACCAAGCACTCACATGTGGGATACCAGCATCCCTAGTGGCAACTTAACCACCGTATTAAATGCCTATCCCAGGATTTTAATGCTTTTAGGTCAATACTCAGTTGTGCTTAAAAAATTTCTGAGCAACTTACCTGGCAAGGATAGATGACTAAAATAACTTTAGAAGTTTTGCTTGTACAGTGTGAGTTTTATGAGTGTGGAATTGAAAAGTATAGGGTGCTGTGGCGTAGTGGGTAAAGCTGCCACCTGTAGTGCCAGCATCCCATATGGGTGCCTGTTCAAGTCCCAGCTGCTCCCCTCCGATCCAGCTCTGTACTATGGCCTGGGAAAGCAGTAGAAGATGACCCAAGTCCTTGGACCCCTGCACCTGCGTGGGAGACCTGGAGGAAGCTCCTGGCTCCTGGCTTTGGATCAACACAGTCCGGCTGTTGCAGCCATCTGGGGAGTGAACTAGAGGATGGAAGACCTCTCTCTCTGCCTCTTCTCTCTCTCTCTCTCTCTCTCTTTCTCTCTCTCGGTAACGCTGCCTTTCAAATAAATAAATCTTAAAAAAAAAAAAATCAGGAATTGAAATAGGTGGCTAGGAAGAAATGGCTAGCAATTTGTACTTTTGGAATACAAGATGATTTTGGGACATCTAGGTGGAGAGCTCAAAGTATGTTAGTTAAATACAAAGTTTGGGGTGTAGGTTGGGGCTAGAGTTAGATATAAAATTTTATAGGTTAAAATGATCTGAATGAGAGTTAATGTGTTTACTTGTTGAGTGGGGACTAGAAAGGGACATAGACATTGTAGAAGAGAGCAGAGGAGTCATATGCATGAAAAAAATGGAGGGGAAGAGATCTGAAAAATTTTATGTCAGCGGTAAGGAAAACTAGAAGGAAATGCAGGAGGTCATGGATGGGAATTTCAAAGGAAGAGGGAATTGACTTGTTTAAAAGCATCAGAGAATCTAATGGTGCTGGGACTGAGAAGAGAATCTTGCGTTTGGAGTTACTACTAGTTGAATTTGAAAGCAAAACCAAATGAAGTTAGCAGGCTGCTTTAGTAGGATTCCATCAATAATATGGAATATGATACAGAATGGAAATCTCTTACTCAAAATGCTAAGGACCCAGAAGTGTTGTAGGTTTGGGATTTTCATTCAGGTTTTGAAATACTTGGATCTGTATAATGAGATATTTTGGAAGTTGGTACCCAAGTCTAAACCTGAATTTATTTATGATTCATATACACCTTAATCACATAAACTGGAGGTATTGTTATACAGTATTTTTAGGGTACCTCTGTTTTGACTGCAACCTGTTACTTAATGTCAAGTGTGAAATTTTCCATTTGTGGCTTTCTGTCAGTGCTCAAGAATTTCAGATTTTGGAGCATCTTGAATTTTGGATTTTTGGATTAGAGATGCTCAGCCTGTATATGCCCCATGTTTGTTAGAAAATATTTGCTGTTTGTCTTTATTCTAAAAGTTATACTTTAAAAAAAGTAAATGAAAAAAATTGAAGGGGCCAAGAGAAGGGCAACCAGAATGAAGTGTCTGAGAACTATTGAAGAAATTGAGAGTACTTATTGTGAAGAAGGGGAGACTTTATAGGAATAAGTGAAAAAGAGGAAGGACAGCTATTTCAGATCATGTTCCATAGAGTAGAACTAGAGCCAGGGGCATTGTGTTAGCGGTAAAGCTGCTGCCTGGGTCCCGGGCATCTCATGTGGGTGATGGTTCAAGTCCCAGCTATTCCGCTTCTGACCCAGCTCCCTGCCCATAGGAAAGCAGAAGATGGCCCAAGTCTTTGGGCCCCTTGCACCCATGTGGGAAACCCGGAAGAAGATCCCGGCTTCTGGCTTTGGCCTGGACCAACCCTGGCTGTTGGCGGCCTTTTGGAGAGTGAACTGGAGGATGGAATATCTCCCCCCGCACACACATACCACTCTGTAACTGTGCCTCTCACATAAATAAATCTTTTTTTTTTTCCTTTAAAGGACTAGATCTAAGATAATGCCAGACTTTTTTTTTTTTTTTTTTTTTTTTTTTAATATTAGCATCTAGGATTTATATAACATCTAGTCCTTGGGCCCCTGCAGCTACATGGGAGACCTGGAAGAAGCTCTGGGCTCCTGGCTTTGTACTGGTCCAGCTCCAGGCACTGTGGCCATTTGGGAGTAAACCAGTAGATGGAAGGTTGGTCTCTCTCTCTTTCTCTCTAAACTCTGACTTCCAAATCAATCAATTAAAAATAAATTTTAAAAAAGTTGATTGTCTTATCTCTTTTAGTGCCTCAAACTAGGTCCCATTCAGACATATTGTAATATTATATATTCAGACAAGTTAATAAGAGTTTATTTTGGTACCAAAAGCTTTTTGAAATTCATGCATACTTATTTCATAATATGCATTTTCCACGAACTTTTTGATGACCCTTCTTATATTCTTTATTCATAAATGTGTGATGCTGTTTGACCTGTTGTTATAAATTGGAAGAAAAAGATCAGCCCAGAATAGTAGAAAACTTGAATTTGATCATGATGATAAATGAAGACTATAAGGAGAAGCAATATTAGAATGGAGATGTAAATTATTGGATAAAATAAAGGCCTCCAGCAATTCCATGGCTTGATATAAACCCAGAAGAATGAAAAACAGGGTTTTGAAAAGACATTTATGCATCCTTATTCGTAAAAGCAGTATTCATCATAGTGAAAATGTGGGAACAACCTGTGTGTCCAATGACACATAAACAAAATGTGGGTATATACATACAGTGAAATATTAACTCTTTAAAGGGGAGAGGGCTTGTACAGTGGAGTAAGTCATTGCTTGAGGTGCCTGCATCCCATGTTGGTGTGCTGGTTCAGGTCTTAGCTGTTTTGATTCTGATACAATTGCTAATGCATCTTGGGATAGTTCTAGAGCTTGGACCCCTGACATCTATGTGGGAGACCCAGATGGAGTTCCAGGCTCCTGGCTATTGGAGAATAAACCAGTGGATGAAAGATCTCTCTCTCTCTGCTGCTGCTCTTTCAAGTAAATGGAAGTAAATAAAGATTAAAAAAAAATTGGGGCTGGAGTTGTGGTTTAGTGGGTTAAGCTGCCACCTGGGCTGCTGGCATGCCATATGGGCTCTGGTTCGACACCTGGCCACTCAGTCCACTTCTGATTCAGTTTCCTGCTAATGTGCCTGGGAAAGCAGTGGAAGATGGCACAAGAGCTTGGGCTCCTGCACCCACATGGGAGACCTGGAAGAAGCTTTGGGCTCCTGGCTTTAGCCTGGCACAGCCCCAGCCATTGCTGCCATTTGGGCAGTGAACCAGTGGATGGAAAATCTCTCTGCCTTTCAAATAAATAAAAATTAGTCTTTAAAAATAATATATAAATTAAAAAGGAACTTGTGATACAAGTTATAATGTAGGTGAAGCTGGAGAACATTATGCTAAGTTAAAGGAGCTAATTACAAATATACACTTTCTGCTTTCACTTAAGGTATTTAGAGGTGCTAGGATCATAGAGATAATAAGTAGAATGGTGGCTGCTGGGAGGTGGGAGAAGGGGCTATGGGGAGTTAGTGTTTAGTGAGTATAGTTTCAGTCTTATAATATGAAGAGTTCTGTAGATTATTGGTGGTGATGGTTGTAGAACATGAGTAAATTCAGTTCCACTGATCTTCCTACTTAAAAATGGTTAAGATAAATTTTAGTTTTGTGCATTTTATCACAATAAAAAAATTGAGCAAGAGAGAGGTAATTGTAGCTACTCTGAGTCATGCCTTTAACTTCTAGGAAATGAAATATGCCTTTTCAGTACTGTTGGTCTGTCTTGGCATATCTTTACAATGAATTCAGATTTCTGGCCTCTTGTTTATAGTATTGTTAGTTTCAAATGTAATTAGTCTTTTCAAAACCTTTTTATTGAAGTATAACATACATACTTGAAATACATTAACATTGATGTTATTTCACACACTGAACACGCACCAGCAACTAGATGAAGCAGTTAGACTATTAGCTCTTTCTACTTTCCCATCTCAGGGATAATTTTTACCCTGACTTTTTTTTTTTTTAAGGTTTATTTATTTATTTGAAAGAGTTACAGAGAGGAGGAGAGACAAAGTGAGAGATTTCTCTTCCATGTGGTGGTTCACTCCCTAGATGGCTGCAATGGCCAGGACTGAGCCCTGCTGAAGCCAGAAACTTCACCTGGGCCTCCTGTGTGGGTGCAGAGTCCCAAGTACTTGGACCATCTTCTGCTTTTCCCAGGCCATTAGCAGGGCCTGGATCGGAAGTAGAGCAGCAGGGCCTCAAACTCACACCCATATGGGATACAGGCATCACAGGTGGTAGCTTTATGTCATTTACTACATTCCTAATATGAAATGAAAGGGAAGGTTTCTTTGGTAGGGAGATAACTGAGCAGAGAACTTAAAGTGAGGGAACTAACTAGAAAAGTATTCCAAGTGTGTAGAAGAGGAAGTTGACCTCTTGAGGTCTTACAGTTATGTATTATTCTATACTTGTGAGTGCTGTAATGTTTTTGCAGTATCATATGCTAAATACAGAACTTTGCTTAGTCCACCTATATTAACTGTTAAGTTTTTTGAGGCAAGAGATTTATTTATTTGAAAGTCAGAGTTACACAGAGAGAAGGAGAGGCAGAGAGAGAGAGGTCTTCCATCTGATGGTTCACTCTCCAATTGGCCGCAATGGCCCTAGCTGCACCAATCTGAAGCCAGGAGCCAGGAGCTTCTTCTGGGTCTCCCATGCGGATGCAGGGGCCCAAGGACTTGGGCCATCTTCTACTGATTTCCCAGGCCATAATAGAGAGCTGGAAAGGAAGTGGAGCAGCCTTATGGGATGCCAGCACTGCAGTTGGTGGCTTTACCCACTACGCCATAGTGCCGGCCCCAGATTTGATTCTTTTAGTGTTTTCTGGATAATAGGTCCCAACTTTTCCCCTGTTAACAATTTATTATTTTCCCTCACATCCTATATATTTGAAGGTTTGTGCTAAACTGTGTTAATAATTTTTTTTTAAGATTTATTTTATTTATTTGAAAGAGCTAAAGAGAGGGAAAGAATGAGAAATGTCGCTCCCCGTCTTCATGGGGGAACGACACTAAACCCTGCCTAGGCTTCATATCCGAGTCACGGCACCATTATGTCGCTCCCCCTCTTCGTGGAGGAACGACACAGGACCCTGCGCTGTTCTTTCGTCTGCTCGGCCCTCCCCGGGTTTGCTGCTGGTTCTTCCCGGGTTGGCTACTATCCCTTCCACCTCCGTGGAAGGGCAGTTCCCCCTGGCCACATTCCCCACTTCCGCAGGGGAGCGGCACACCGCCGGTCGGCTTTTCTCGGGGGCTGCACAGGTGTTCCCTCAGATGTTCCCCTTAGATGTTCCTGGTGCATGCCGTCTCTCTCCTCCTTTATAGTCCTCCTCCGCCAATCCTAACTCGGCTGCCCACACGCCGAGTACGCTGCTCTCCAATCAGGAGCAAGTCCTACAGTTTATTGGTTGAACTGGAGGCAGCTGTGCGGAAGCTGTTTACTTCTCTCCCAGCGCCATATTGTGGGAGAGCAGATGCATAGAATAAGTCTTAATTCCAGTAACTCAGTCCAGTCCGGGCTGCTCCCCACAAGAAAGAGAGAGAGAGAGAGTCTTCCATCCACTGGTTCACTCCCAAAATGGCTGCAATGGCCAGGGCTGGGCCAGGCGTCAGGAGCTTCTTCCAGATCTCCCTCGTGGGTGCAGGGGCCTAAGCACTTGTGCCATCTTCTGCTACTTTCCCACATGCATAAGCAGAGAGCTGGATTGGAAGTGGAGCAGCCTGGACATGAACCAATGACTACATGGGATGCTGGCATTACAGGCAGCGGCTTAACCTGCTCATGCACAACGCTGGCCCTGTGTTAATACTTGTAATCATCACTGAGCTATAACTAGTTTTTCTGTATCACTTTCTAGTCAGAAATAAAGAAATTTAGGTAGAGCTAGTGATTATAGTATAAATATAGCCGATTCTCATTATTTATGGATTCTGTATTTGTGAACTCTTCTACTTGCTAAAGTTTGTAACTCTAAAAATCTGTACTTCTGATACTTATACAGTCGTTTATGAACATGTGCAGAATGGTGAATTGGAGTTGCCTTACATACATGACTAGCTGATGTTGAAAAAGGTATTACTGTGCCTTCTTGTTTAAGCTTTCATACTTGAAACAACATCTTTTTTTTTGAGGTGTGTATAGTGCCATGTCTTTCCCACTTTGTGTTTTGGAGGTGATTTCATATTTAAAGTGACCACCAAGTATAGTGCTGAAGTATCTTCCTAGTGTTCCTAGTGTAAAGAGGAGCTCTTTACATAGGTCATAACACATAGACCTTGCTGAATTATTTATTCTTCAGTTACGGTTGTCCATTGAAGCTGGATGGTTGTGCAGAGCTGAAGTGTGTGCTTTATTAATCTGTCTTGAACTGAGTCAGTTTTGGTAGTCCAAGAATCATTTTCAAGGGGACTTGTTAACAAGGTAGTTTTGGCCTAAGAATGATATACCAAGGGTCTTCAGAATATTCATGGAAAATGAATATTAAGAGAAAAGGATGTGGATTTCAAGATTTTGCTTGTTGACCCTATAGAAGGCCAAAGAAGAATAAATCTGCTTATTAGGAGAGTGTTTTGAGAAAGCAAGCCAAGCGTTAGCAGAAAAATACCCAGGAAAATGTCACCAGAAGTCCTTCTTGTCCATGGTATGCTCCTGTTTATTCCTCTCATCAAATGACGTTGATTTTGCAAGAGTTGCCATGGGAAATTAATAGGTATCCACCTTACAGTCTGGATTTGGCTCCTTCAGACTTCTTTTTGTTTTCTAATGTTAAAAAATCTTTTAAGAGTACTCATTTTTCTTCAGTTAATAATGTAAAAAAGTCTGCAAGGACATGGCTAAATTCTGATCTTTAGGGATGAACTAAATGGCTGGTATCATTTGCTTAACAAAAGTGTCTTGAACTTATGAAGTTTTTTTTTATCTTTTCATTATATTTTCCATGAACTTTTTGAATTCCCATTGTATAGTGAATGCTCATGAATTTTCTTCTTCCTCTTCTTCCCCTTCCTCCTCTTTTTTTTCTCTCTCTCTCTTTTTTTAAGACTTATTTATTTGAAAGTCCAGGCTGGAGCCAGGAGCTTTATCCTGGTCTGCCACGTGGGTAGCAGGGGCACAAACGGGCCATCTTCTACTTTTCCCAGGCTGTCAGCAGGGAACTGGATCCGAAGCAGAGCAGCCAGGACACCAGCATTGGGCAGGTAGTAGGTTTACCTGCTAAGCCATGACACTGGCCCCTCAATTCTTCTTTTTAGAAAGTATTTATTTTTATTTGAAAGGCAAAGTGATTGGAAGCAGTGGAAGGTGGCCCAAGTCCTTGGGCCCCTGCACTTGCATGGGAAGACCCAGAGGAAGCTCCTGGCTCCTGGCTTCAGATCAGCCATTGCGGTCATCTGAGGAGTGGACTAGCAGATGGAAGACCTCTCTCTCTTTCTGTTTCTCCTTCTCTGTGTAACTCTGAATTTCAAATAAATAAATAAATAAATCTTTAAAAAAAAAAAAAAGCAGCAAAGCAAGAGAGAGAGAGAGAGAGAGAAAGGGATCTCCCAACTGCTGGTTTGCTCCCCAAATAGCTGCAACTCCCAGGGCTGGGCTAGGCTGAATTAAGGAGCCTGGAACTCCATCCAGGTCTTCCTCATGGGGCCCAAGTTCCTGGGTCATCTGCTGCTGCTTTCCCAAGTGTGTTAGCAGAGAGCTAACTCAGAAGCAGAGCTGCAGGGACTAACTATGCTTCTATGTGGGGTGTTGTCTTTACAAACAGGTTTAACCCGCTGTGCCACAACACTGGCTCTTCATTTCTGATTCATTCAGTCAAAGAGGATTTATTTCTCACAGTTTTGGAGGCTAAGAAATCCAAGATCAAGGCACTGACTGATCTAGTCTGCTCAGGATCACTTTCTGCTTCATAAATGGCTAGCTTCTCATTGTGTCCTCACTTGGTAGAAGGGGCATAAACTTGACTAAACACAATCAAAGTAAAGGTAATTCTAAAAGAAAACGTTTTGATTTTGAAAGTCCTTTGTTTATTCACATTATATCAGTATAACCGATTGCCTTGTTCCTCTTCAAGTTTTCTTTTCTAGGAGGTAAATGCTGTAAGAAATAAGTATGATGACATATACTTTTGGTGTCATGCTGCCTTGTGTTCTGCTCTGGCCTCTTCGTGGATGGCTGTCCTTTCCCTCTGTGAACAAAGAGAGGAAATGACTTTGCCAGAGAGACTGAATGGCTTACAAAAGTATAAAATTCTCCTCTTAGTTCTTTGTTAAATGATGCCAGTCATTAAACAAGAAACCTACCACAGAAAATGTAGTAGATCTGTCAGAATAACTCCTGTTGTTGATTAGCACTGAGCTTTTCTCACAAATTTCATATATACCTTGTATGAAGTTTTTATTGGTTTTCTCAAATCTATATTTTAACTTTTGGAAAATCTGAATGTCGATAGCTGTTAGGAGGAATATTTTTCCCCCTTAAAGATTTATTATTTATTGGGGCCAGCACTGTGGGCGTAGTAGGTTAAGCCTCCGCCTGCAGCTCCTGCATCTCATATGGGTGCAGTTAGGATCCCGGCTGCTCCTCCTCTGATCCAGCTCTCTGCTGATCTGGGAAAGCAGTGGAAGATGGCCCAAGTGCTTGGGCCCCTGCACCCAAGTGGGAGACCCAGAAGAAGCTCCTGGCTCCTGGCTTTGGATTGGCTCAGCTCTGCCTATTGGTGTCATTTGGGGAATGAACAAGCATATCGAAGACCTTTCTTTCTGTCTCTCTCCCTCTTGCTGTCTGTAACTCTACCTCTTGAATAAATAAGTAAAATCTAAAAAAAAAAAACCAACCCAGATTTATCATTTACTTATTTTAAAAGAGTTACAGAGAGTGCTGGTGCTGTGGCATAGTAGGTTAAGCCTCTTTGGCGCCAGCACCCCATGTGGGCACCACTTGGTGGAAGACCTCTCTGTCTCTCCATCTCTGTAATACTGTCTCTCATATAAATAAGCAAATCTTTAAAAATAAAATAAAATAGAAATCTTCCATCTGCTGGTTCACTACCCATATGACTGCAGTGGGCAAAGCTGGGCCAGGCAGAAGCCAGGAAACTGGAGCTTCATCTGGGTCTCCTATGTGGGTGGCTAGGACCCAAACAATTGGGCCATATTCTGCTGCATTTTCCAGGCCATTAGCAAGGAGCTGGATAAGAAATAGAGCAACTGGGACTTAAACCAGTGCCCATATGGAATGCTGGTGTCCCAGGTGGTGGCTTTACCTGCTATGCCACAACACTGGCCCCAGTAGAGAGTCTTAATATAGACCATATATCATCTGTTTTTTAGAGGTTCCCATCTTTCTCCTGAAAGAACTTGTTCATAGTGTTAATAAAAATTAGAGGACACTATAGTTTTAGACTCTGCTCCTGCACAGACCAGGGTAAAGTGAGAATGGTGTCACTCATGTTAAAAATTTCATGTAACCAAGCTGACACTAAACTGTTTATTTGACCTTGTTAGAAATCAGGATTAGAGAGGGAGCAGCCTCATTTCTTCAGCAGGCCAGTTTCAATTGGCAGGATAATGAAACTCCTTCTGCTTTAATCATTCCTCAAAAGATAAAACTCAGAGTAACCTGATATTCACAAATCACTTATTTTCTTATTTTATATCCTGATCCTGACGTACAGGAAAAATCTTTGAAATGACCAGTCCACTTTCTGTTTTTGTAGTAGCTTCTTCAAGTGCTTCTGTAAAACTAAATTCCTTTGTTTAGACTGTTAGAACATTTACTCTATTTTGCAAAATAAAATGTTGTCCGATTCTGGAATCAAAAATAAAACAAAACTAAGATCATTAAAATAAATTGTTGTAATTTTATTCTTTGGCAGTGTTTATAGAATTGCCACCATAAAGCAGAGTCATGAGTCTCATGATTTGAGTTTGGGTTTATATTTTAAGACATAGGTTCAATTAATTGTGTGATTATAGGCATTCCTTGAGTCTGTTGCCATACATCAGAAATGATGATGATGCCTTGCCTACCTACTTTTTGGGTTATTGTGACGATAAAGACAATTAGGGCTGGCGTTGTAGCACAGCAGGGGAAGCTGCTGCCTGCAATGCCAGCATCTCATTAGTGCTGATTCGAGTCCCTACTGCTCCACTTTTTTTTTTTTTTTTAAAGATTTATTAATTTATTTGAAAGGTAGAGTTACAGAGAGGCAGAGAGAGGGGGAGATCTTCCATCCGCTGGTTCACTCCCCAAATGGCTGCAATGGTCAGAGCTGGGCTGATTTGAAACCAGGAGCCAGGAGCTTCTTCATGATCTCCCACACAGGTGCAGGGGCCCAAGGACTTGGACCATCTTCCCCTGCTTTCCCAGGCCATAGCAGAGCTGGATTGGAGGTGGAACAGCTGGAACTCAAATTGGTGTCCATATGAGATGCTGGCACTGCTGGCGGTAGCTCTACCAACTGTGCCACAGCACCAGCCGCTGCTCCACTTCTGATTCAGCTTCCTGCTAATGTGCCTAGGAAAGCAGTGGAAGATGGCCCAAGTTCTTGGGACCCTGTCACCCACATGGGAGACCCAAATGGAGTTCGTGGCTCCTAACTGGCCTGGCCCAGTCCTGTACATTGTGGCTATCTGGGAGTGAACCAGTGGACAGAAGATAGTTCTCTTCCACTCTCTCTGTAATTCGGCCTTTCAAATAAATAAATTTTTCAGAGACAAAAATGCAGATAATTATTTTTTATCATAAAGCACAGTGTCAGTAGGGTAATGAAGACTGTTTTTGCCACTTATCTACCTGTTTAATGTTGAGAAAATATTCTTCTAATTCCTTTTTTTTTTTTGGTTAAAGATTTATTTATTTATTTATTTAAAGGCAGAGTTTCAGAGAGAGAGAGAGAAAGATCTATCCACTTGTTTACTTCCCAAATGGCTGTAACATCTAGGGCTGGGCTAGGCTGTAGCCAGGAGCCAGGAATTCCATCCAGGCCTCCTGTGTGGGTAGTATGGGCCCAAACACTTGAGCCATCATTCACTGAGTAACCAGGCACATTAAAAGCAGGAAACTGGATCAGAAGTGGAACAGCTGGGATTTAAACTAGTAATCAAATATGTGATGCTGGTAATGCAAGTGGTACTTAACCCATTGTGCTACAATGTTGACTCTAATATTTAGCTATTTTAAGCCTCACACTTGTCATCTGTGAAATGGGAGTAACAATAACAGGTTTTTGAGAGCTTCAAGGTGAAATGCATATAAAGTATAGTTTCTGGCATGTCATCCCTAGTGAATAAGTGTAAGTAATCATAAAAATTTATTGATGTACTATATTCTGGAGATACTTTAGGATTTATATAATTTATTTCATTCTCTGAACAATTGTGTATGATGCAAATACTTTCCCTTTTTTCACAGGTGAGAAATGGGTGTTGTTTCATGTCACATGTAGCAAGGAACAGTTTTATTTGGAATTGGAACCTAAAGCTTTTTTCTCTCACTAGTCAAAGATGCTGTGGGTGCATCTATACTTATATACAGATCACCTATGATTCATGTTTATGGCTTTTTTCAGACTGAGTTGTGGACATTTCCACTGCTTTCAAATATTTTCTATCTCAGTCTTCTTAGGTTTCTTTAATTTCCTTAATAGTCTAGAACCTCTGCAGAAACAAACATGCTCTGTTAAGAATTTATGAATGACTAGATTTCTTGAGTCTGGCTGATTTAACTGACTTTGTCTTTATAAGAAGTGTCCTTCAAGCTAAGTACAAAGCTGTTATGACTATAACCAAGAGCAAAAGGCAAATAGACCCAGAAATACAAGGAAACCTTGCCTTAAATATTTCTGAATGAGATTTTTTGATGCAGAAGCTGGGAAAAAAGAAATAGGCAATGTATTCAAAGGAGATTTTGGAATTATCTTGAGGTTTCTTTCTTTTTCTGTGACTGTTGATATTTTTGGACTTCGAAAAGTAATGGAAGTTTAAAATGCCTCTATATGATGGCCTTTCACATTTCACCCATTGCTGTAAAGTGTACAACATTCGGTTAAATCTTACTTGGTGCTATGTATGTATTAAAATAAATTTTTGTTGCAAGATTTGTGTATTTGGAACTGAAAGATTTCTCCACTAATAATTTATTGGTCGACTTGAATTTGTATTCCATTGGGAAAATAAGAAAAAAAATTGTGAATTTATCTTCTGTGGAGTCAGCTACAGGTGTTAATGAAAAGTGTTCATGAAAGATAATTTTTGGGCCGGTGCCGTGGCTCACTAGGCTAATCCTTCGCCTGTGGCGCCGGCACTCTGGGTTCTAGTCCCAGTTGGGGTGCTGGTTCTGTCCTGGTTGCTCCTCTTCCAGTCCAGCTCTCTGCTGTGGCCTGAGAGGGCAGTGGAGGATGGCCCAAGTCCTTGGGCCCTGCACCCGCATGGGAGACCAGGAGGAAGCACCTGGTTCCCGGCCGTAGCGGCCACTTGGGGGGTGAACCAGCGGAAGGAAGACCTTTCTCTCTGTCTCTCTCTCACTGTCTAACTCTGCCTGTCCAAAAAAAAAAAAAAAAAAAAAAAAAGAAAGAAAGATAATTTTTGTGTTTATAACTTTCAAATTTTAATTTTTCTCTTCTGAATATTTTTTAAAAGGTAGAGCTAGAGAGAAGGAGTAAGTAAGATTCTTACATATGCTGATTTACCCTCCAAATGCCTCCAACAGCCAGGGCTGGGCTGCTCTTGCTTGACTTCCCAGAACTCACCAGTCCTATTGTCTGGGCTCTGCTGCTGAAGCCGGTAGCTTCAAATTCCATCCAGGTCTCCCATATCAGTGGCAGGGACTCAAGTATTTGAGCCATTATCTGCTGCCTCCCAGGGTGGAGTAGCAGGAAACTGGATCTGAAGTGGCATTCCAGGCATTCTTGCATGTGGGGCTCCCTTGTGGTGGCTTACCCCACCATACCATGAGGCCCACCCCTAATTCTTCCCTTAGACCATTATTCTTTTTGTCCTGTCTGGATATAATCTAAATACATTTCTTTACCTATTTATTTACAGTACTTTATTTACAGTACTTATTTGACTAGATTAAATTTTTTCATTGGCAGTCCTCAATTAAAAATCCATCCATTATGCTTCTGTGGATTACTCTCACAGAATTAGCCTGAGGTAGTCTACTTGTAAAATGATGAATGTGGTCTTTTGTGGTAGAGTTTACTCATAGAAGAGTTTTTTTAGAACTAATAATAGAGCATTCACATTTATACATTGGGCCATGCTAAGCAATTTATGTCTGTTGTCTGATATGATCCTCATAATAAGCTGTAGAACTAGGTGTTATTTTTATCCCTGGTTTATGAATGAGGATTTCATTTCTGGATCTTCCATTGCTACTAGCTCTCTGACTTTGGAAAAGTTAATGTCTCAGTGTGTCTCATCAGTGAACTGAGTAATTCTAATAGTAATTATGATGAGTATAAAGTGAGATGTGAAAAATTTGAGTTCAGGACCTTGAAACATTAAGTGGAAAACTTAAAAACTAAGAAAAAGGTAGAATGAAGTTTACTTAGGTGAATTGTATATGAGGGATGGGCAGGAATAGATGTTGGTGTAGAGAAAACTTGTAGAATAAACTGTGGAAGATGAAAGAGTACAGAATATCAAAAATTTGGAGAACAGAAAGTAGTTTGAGATTGGAGGCATTTAGACTCAATAGAGAGATTGAGCTAGGCCCAGATTAGAAAGTGAGTGCTAATATATTTTTTAATCAGTTTTTTTTTTTTTTTAAAGATTTACTTATTTGAAAGAGTTCAGTGAAAGAGGGAGAACAGAAGAGAAAGGTTTTCTATCTGCTGTTTCACTCCCATGAAGGGTTAAAAAGTTAAAAGCCGCTCCCCCCCACCTCCTCTGGTGAACTTTCCTGACCTCGTTAGACTTGCTCTACATAGCCATTCTCTATAAAGTTAATTAGTCAGTAAATTACCCCAATGTGAGCGTAACCTTAGTTTCACCTAAGTAAGATAGAAGAAGTCACCGTATATCTCCTTGCCTCCTGGAACCCTGACCCCACCATGTGTCCCTTATAGCCATTCAGCTGCATTCCTAGGTATCATCAAGGCAGTTCCTGCAACCTTGTTATGTTTGTTGTGTGGCCCTCCCTTTTGGCAATAGGAGGCTTTTTGATACTCCCTGTATAGGCCATATGGTTCTCTGAGGTCTAATCAGGCCCTTACTCGATATCCTGTACTCCCTGTATTCATAAATCAACTGGTTGTAAAATCACTTAACTTGTATCAATTGTTGACTCTATACCTCTGTCTGATCTATGCAATGATTGATTTTCTTTGTTTAAACGTGTATAAAAACCCCAACCCAAGACTATTTGGGGCCGCTCGCCTGTACTGGGACGGGGGCCCCGACATGTTGGATCATCAATAAACCTTACCCTTTGTTAATTGCATGAGAGAAGGTCTCTTGGAGCGTTTTTGGGGTGGCAAGAGCAATCCAACTCTAACACCCAAATGGCTTCAATGACCAGGGCTGGACCAGGGCTGGTCCAGGCCAAAGCCAGGAGCTTCATCCAGGCCTCCACATGGGTGCCAGAGCCCAAACACTTTGGGCCATCCTCTGCTTTTTAGGCACATTAGAATGGAGCTGGGTCAGAAGTAGAGCAACCAGGACTTGAACCGGCACCCGTGTGGGCTGCTGACGATGTAGGCAGTAGCTTAATCTGCTGTACCACAGTGCCAGCCCCACTGATATGATTAAATCAAAGGCGGGGAACATCTAGTCCTTTGGCCATGTGAGGCTGGTGAAATCATGTAGCCTGGCCCTGCCAAGGCAACTGCAAGTGGGATTTGAAATGCAATAAATTAATAACAGGCTAATTTTTCACTTGATAATTTTATATGGCCTGCTAATGAAGTTACAGCTATCCAAATGGTCCTTTGCAGAAAAAAAGGTTCCTTACCCCTGGATTAGATAGACTTACACTGCAGTGTGGATAATAGATTGGATAGAGGGAAGATTTGACTTAGGGGACCAGAAATGAAACTGTTGCACCAACCTATGCAAGAGTTGATAGTGGTCAGAAAGTGAAGTACTATATATTTAGGAACTAGAATTCAAGGAGTGTGGTGAGCTCTCTTGCATTCCTAACTACATAGAAGCAGATGCCAAGAAAGCCATTGATGACCTGGCCTAAAGTAGGATTTCTATCTCAAGAATATTTCAGAGAAAGTACATTCAGTTACATTCTTCACTGTTATACTGTGACATCATTGAAGTGCACATTCTATGCTTTGCCTCTACCCCAATATCTTGACTGATAGGGTATATGTAGGAGTATGTGTGGGCAGGTTGGGTGACAAAGAAAAAGGAAACACAAAGTTTACCTTAAGGGTTTTGATTTAAACAGTAGAGTATTTTTTCATTTTGATTGTTTAGTTGAGTAATTCTGGAGGAGATAATAAGTACTGGACTCAAGGGAAGATGGTGAATTCAGTTTTGAATGAGTAGAATTTGAGATTATTTTTGAGTCTAGCAGGCAGTTGGGTATATGGAGCTGAAGCTCAAAAGGGAAATATAGAAGCTGATATTTATTAAAATTTTTAAATATTTGGAATGCAGACACACATAAGATAGTTGCAGAGATAGAGATCTTCCATTCTTTGGATCACTCTCCAAATGTCCCTAACAGCCAGGTCTGGACCAAGCTGACGATAAGATCCAGGAACTCACTCCAGGTCTCTTATGTGGATGGGAGGGACCCAAGTTACTTGAACCTTTACCTCCTGCCTCCCAAGGTATGCATTAGCAGGACTCAAACCCTGGCACTCCAGTGTGGGTTGCAAGAGTCCCAAGAGACATCTTGACTGCTGCTCCGAATGCCCACCTCAAGCTGATATTTAGATTTAGGAAACTTCATAGTGAAGTCATTGTAAAATTTTGAAAGAGGACTAGAGCAGGAGGAGGACTAAGAACCCTGAGGAATACTGCTTGGACAGAAAAAGAGTAGTTTAAGAATATTTGATTTGCTCTTCCACAGTGCTGCATCCATTCCATTAGAGAAATCTGTTGAACTTGCCTTCAGAATTTAAGCTGAAGTGGATAATTTCTTACCATTTCCACAAATACTACACCATTATTTCTCCCCTATTGAAGTAATAGTCCTGCAAACTATCTTCCATTTTTCCATTCTTTTGCTGTCTGTAGACTATTTTCCACATAGCAGTCTGAATAATCCTTTTGACATGTCAAATCATGTTACTATTTGACCAAAATTCTCCTGTGGCTCTCATCTCTCTCAGTATGGAGTTCAAAGTCCTTACTGTGACCTACCAGGCCCTGCATGAACACTGTTTGGATTTTAGGTCATTAGAGAGTTCCCTGACCACCCCATCTATCTTCATTGGCCTACTTGGTTTTACTTTTTTGTAGCACCTCTTACCTTATGTAATGTATATTTGATTTGTGTATGTAAGATGTAAGCTCTGTGATAGCAGAAACTTTTGGTTTGCCTTTGCATTTCCAGCGCCTAGAACAGTGTCAACACTATAGGCAGTCACAATTAATGTTCGTTGAATGGATGAGAATGAGAGACAAAAGTTGGATCATGTCATTTTCCTGTTTAAACTTTTTTTTTAAGATTTGTTTATTTATTTGAAAGAATTACACAGAGAGAGGAGAGGCAGAGAGAGAGAGAGAGAGAGAGAGAGATGTCTTCCATTCCATGGTTTACTCCCCAATTGGCCACAATGGCTGGAGCTGTGCCAATCCGAAGCCAGGAGCCAGGAGCTTCTTCCAGGTCTCCCACATGGGTGCAGAGGCCCAAGGACTTGGGCCATCTTCTACTGCTTTCCCAGGCTATAGCAGAGAGCTGGATCAAACAGGCGCCCATATGGGATGCCGGTGCTTCAGGCCAGGGTGTTAACCCGCTGCTCCACAGTGCCTGCCTCTAAACTTTTTTTTAAGGTAGATTTATTTATTTGAGAGGGAGAAGTCGTCCATCCGCTGGTTCACTTCCTAAATGGCCAGAATGGCTGAAGCTGGGCTGATCTGAAGCCAGGAGCCAGGAACTTCTTCTGGGTCTCCCATGTGGATGCAAGGGGCCCAAGCACTTGGGGCATCTTCCACTGTTCTCCCAGGCTATCAGCAGGGAGCTGGATTAGAAGTGGAGCGGCCGAGACTCAAACCGGGGCCTACACTGTAGGCAGAGTTTTAACCTACTGTGTCACAGCACTGGCCTCCTGTTTAAACTTTTTAAAATGTACTTTTATTTGAAACACAGAGTATGTGTGCATGTGAGAGACAGAATGTGTGTGCATGTATGTGTGTATGTGAGAGAGAGAGAGATATCTTCGATCTGCTAATTCACTACCCAAATACCTACAAAGACAGGATAGGGCCATGCCAAACCCAAGAAACAGGCACTCCATACAGGTCTCCCTTTTGGTGGGAGGGACCCAAGTACTGGAGCCATCATTTGTTGCCTCTCTGGGTGCATGTTAGCAAGAAGTTGGATTGGAAGCTGAGGTGAGACTCAATTCCAGGCACTCTGATACGGAGTGCTGGGCTCCCAACTGGCGCCTTAACCTGTTGTACTATATATAGTGCCTGCCCCCTACTTAATCTTTTTCTTCTTCCTTCTTTCAATTGGATTTATTATTAATATTATTATATACTTGTTTCCTTTCCCATTATACTTTTTAAGATTTATTTATTTGAAAGACAGAGTCATAGAGAGAGTTAGAGTCAGAGAGAGAGAAGGACTTCCATATGCTGTTTCACTCCCCAAATAACTACAACAGACAGAGCTGAGCTGATCTGAAGCCAGGAGCCGGGAGCTTCCTCCAGGTCTCCCATGTGGGTGCAGGGGCCCAAGGACCCTCTCCATCCTCTGCTGCTTTCCCAGGAGCATCAGCAGGGAGCTGGGAGGAACAGCCAGGACTTGAACCGGCACCCACATGAGGTGCAGGCACTGGTTCCAGGACTTTAACCTGCTGCATCACAGTGCTGGCCCTCTGTTATACTTTGAGTTCACATTCACACAGAAGCAAAAATGCTCTAAAAATGTATGTTGGATTATTTGGTTTCCCTCTATGCAATTCTTGAATAGACTAAAATAATTCAAATAGAATAACATTTAATGGCTGCAACAATCTGGTCTGGCCAGCATGAAACGAGGAGCCTGGAACTCAATCCTGGTCTCCCATGCAGATCACAGAGGTCCAAGTACTTGGACCATCTTCTGCTGCTTTCCCAGGTGCATTAGCAGGGAGCTGGTTTGGAAGTGGAGCGGTGAAGACTTGAACTGCCCCCATATGGGATGCTGGTGGCGTCTTAACCTGCTGTGCCACAATACTGGCCCATGTGTCTGATTTTGGAATCAGAGTAGTGCTGTTTCATATAAAAAGTTTGGAAAGCATTCTTCTGTTTTCTGAATCGTTTATGTGGAATTGGTCATAATTTTCTATAAATGTACACTCAGTAGAAAAGTCAGAATTCATCACTGAACTTCCCTTGGCTTGGAGTTTTGTTATCTATTTTCAACTGTGAATTCAATCATCTTTCAGGATATTTAAACGTTTTTCTTTGGATGAATTTTTGGAGTTGGTGGTTTTTTTAAGGAATTTGTTCTATCTAAATTGTTGGATTTATTGCCATGAAGTTATTTGTAATATTCTTTCCTAAAAGAAATATAGAATTCTTTAAGATTCATCCTTAGAATATTATACAATTCATTCTTTAAAAGTGTACAAGGCAGGTGTTGTGGTGCAGCAGGTTAAGCTGCTGCTTAGGATGCCAATATTTCCACATCAGAGCACTTGGGATCAAGTTCTGCCTTCACCAGCATTTATGTGGGATGCTGGCATCATGGGCGATGGCTGCTGCCACAGTGCTGACCCCTCAAATAAAAATTTTGTTGATATCTTTGTATCAAGTAACTGAGAGCTTGATTGTTTGGGAAAGGTGTTTCACTGTTATCTTAGTGCTTTTTACAACTGGCTTTCAGTGTCTCTTTGTGTCTCTTTTAAAATCATATAGTAAAGTGTACATATTTAGTATTTTCATTTATAATAATAACTGAAGAATCAGGTACTCACTATGAAGCTGTAGTATAACCCTTCTTTTGAATTTTTCCAAGCTGTTTTAAAAGCTTCAATGTCTCATAGTTTGGGTTGCATTTAGCTTGGAGTTAACAGTTTCACTTTTGTAGTAAGTTGTATGGCTTATAATTCTTCTATGTATATCACTAGAACTTTTACTATTTTTAGATTTTCTGTAGTCTTTCTTGTGTGCCATGAATCTGAGATCCTATAATCAGTTTAACACAATAGTACCAGTGTTAGACTGCAAGTAGTAGAAAAAGTAATTCTTTTTAGGGAAGATTGCTTTTTGTATTTGCTTTTGAATGCTTGCATAGTCAACGAATTTTATTAGTACATGAAAACAAGCAAAGCTCTGTAGCAAGGCATAAATAAGAAGGCTTTGGTAATAGGGCCTAAATAGTTTGTTTTTGATTTCGTGTGCTTTTTAAAAAACAAAGTAAGTCTTTTAAACTTCTGGAAGTATGTTACTGTGGTAATTTAAATAATTAAAGTGAAAAATACTAATTTTCCTAATTCAAGCTTGTTTTGTTCTAGGAAGCATGTAGCATTTTTGCAGAATGGCTAAGTTCAAATTGTACTGTGAATGAAATGAACACAGTGAAGTGCTGTAAGGCTTTTGGCTAGTTTAATTGCATTGCTTATGATGAGATGTCAAGACAATCATTTTTTTTTTTTTTCAAAGGATTTTATTTATTTGAGAGGTAGAGTAACCGATAGAGGGAGAGACAAAAAGGTCTTCCATCCACTGGTTCACTCCCCAAATGGCTACAGTGACCGGAGCTGAGCCGATCAGAAGCTGGGAGCCAGGATCTTCTTCTGGGTCTCCCATGCAGGTGCAAGGGCCCAAGGGCTTGGGCCATCTTCCACTGCTTTCCCAAGCTGTAAGCAGGAAGCTGGATCAGAAGAGGAGCAGCTGGGACGTGAGCCTGTGCCCATATGGGATGGTGGTGTCACAGGTGGAGGCTTAACCTGCTATGCCACAGTGCTGGCTTCTAGAGTTTCTTAATTACTCTTTCAGTGAATTTTTTTGCAAATATCTGAAGATTAAAGATTATTGACAAATTTTATCCATAAAACAATAGTTGGGTTTTCTATGTTTCCGTACAGAATTTTTATTGTGTAGGAATTTGGAGTGATACACTGGGGAAGAATCATTTTATAAAGCCATACAAAGGCTTCTTTCGTTGGTATAGATGAGTGAAACATTGTTTTGTAATTCATTTTTTCCACAGTTGATCTGATTGAAATATTTCATATAATAGGTTTTGTCATCATCATAATCACATGAATGTATTTCTCAAGACTGGTAATCAATAATGATGTCTGTTTAAGAAGCTTATTTTCAAGGAATGTTTATATATCTACATCTTGATTCATTTTAAATTTATTTACTTGCAGAATGCCTTTTACAAATTTGTCCTACAGAGAAATAATCTAAAGCAAAAAGATTACTTTAAAAGTTATCACATTTCAAGTAGTCATGAATTTTTAAAACATTTTTTTAAGATTTACTTATTTGAAAGGTAGAATTACAGAGAGAGAGAGAGAGAGGGAAAGAAAGATCTTCCTTTTGCTGATTCATTCTCAAATGGTCCACAATGGCTGGAGCTGGGCCAATCCAAAGCCAGGAACCAGGAGCTTCTTCCAGGTCCCCCACACGGGTGACAGGGGCCCAAGCATTTTGGCCAACTTCCACTGCTTTCCCGATTAGGATCGGAAGTGAATCAGCCAGGACTTGAACATACAGTGCTGGCATTGCAGACCATGGTTTAACCTACTGCATCACAATATCAGTCCCTTATATCATTCTCATGCAGCATAGATTTATTCCCTAATACTGTCTTCTTTTTTTTTTTTTTTTTTTGACAGGCAGAGTTAGTGAGAGAGAGAGAGAGACAGAGAGAAAGGTCTTCCTCCCGCTGGTACACCCCTCGAATGGCTGCTATGGCCGGTGCGCTGCGCCAGTCCAAAGCCAGGAGCTAGGCGCCTCCTCCCAGTTTTCCATGTGGGTGCAGGCCCAAGCACTTGGGCCATCCTCCACTGCCTTCTTGGGCCACAGCAGAGAGCTGAACTGGAAGAGGAGTGACCAGGACAGAATCCAGAGCCCCGACCAGGACTAGAACCTGGGGTGCCGGCGCCTCAGGTGGCGGATTAGCCTAGTGAGCTGCGGCGCTGGCCTCCCTAATACTGTCTTAAAATGCAAAAGTGTACTTTTCTACTAATGTCTGGACAGTTAAGAGATTTTGGGAAATGAGATATATCTACCTTAGTAGTCAGCTTTCACATCTCGTAGGAATTTTGACTTAAATTTAGTAAACTTAACAAACTTTTATGTGAATACTCTCTGATAAGAACCTGGGACAGTGTTAGCAAATCATCTTAGACTGTGGAAGATATCGTGTATTTCCTAGCTAAGTGTAGGAATTATTTGTGAAGTTTAGAAAATGAATTATGCTGTAGAAATGTTTAGAAATCTTATCACTTTTATCCACAAATCTAAACAATAACACATCTATAGTGATGATATTGTGGTTTTCCTTCACAGATACCAAGTTTTGCTAGTAGAACCGTAGAAATAATTAATACCTGAAGTCTCAATGTATGGACATTAAGAGTGATGACAGATAAATACAGACGTTTGGGATTCAGATACTAGGCGAAACACTTTTAAAAAGGTAAGAAAAAACTGTAATCTTAATTAAAGCCAAGTGGGGTTAGTTAGAAATAATTGACTGAAGTTTCTTTTTCAGTGTATTAGGCTTTTAAGAAACACATGTACAGGATCCTTTCTGTCTTATTACTGGTAGAACTCAGCTGTAAGTATCAATTCTTACGTGAAAAATAACAGTCACAAATATTCTTGCCTTATAAATACATAGTGGATGATATATCGTTAGTGACTCCTTATCACTTAGCTATCCTAATATGATTGACTAGAACTTAATAAGGAGTATTAGAATGGGCACATTCATGCATGCCCGGAGACACATTTTAAGTTGTGGGTCATCTTTTCTTGTGATAATTGCCACCACCATTGTGTACTATATATAATATAATATAATGCTTTGCCATGTTTGTGAAAGGCATCAGGGTTGGGTGCAAAGGAGTGGTCAGTTGGAGTGTTTGTTTCCAGTAGAGTGAATTTTCAGGTCTAGAGTTACTTTTGGTAGGATTTTATTTTGTCCATGTTTCTGCTGCTGATGTTAATTTAGATAACTTTAAAAATTAGTATTAAATGTTTTTGTTTAGATAGTTTTCCTGTTGTGCTTTTTCAGCAATTTACATGGCATATTTGGGAGAGGTGGCATCTGTAGATCAGCCCTGTTCCCCTAGAGCTGACTAAAGCAGTGATCTGTTTTTATAAGGAAATAACTCTAGTTTACAAGATTTGATATTACATCAATGTTTACATTTTAATCCTTTATTAAAAATAGTATCACTTCTAGATTACCTACTTTTGTGCTCATAATGTTCATCATAAATAAATGCTGGTCTTTTTCCTGGTGTTCCTCCTTGTTTTCATATTGGCACTCATAATAACCTGTTCAGCCAGGTTGTACGTTCTCTGAGAAAGATATCATAGTACATTATTACAGTAAAATTGTAATTAAGTAGACTGTTTCAAGACTTGGAATATAATTAGGCTAACTTGGTACTAAAACCAGAAAATCCTTGTTTTTTTTTCCTTGTTGAAAATCCATATGCTAAAAATAGTAAATTTCCTTTGATGATTGAGTGTTATAGCACTTTTAGTAAGCATCAAGGTTATCCTCTGAGTATAGAAGACTTAGTTGGTATGTATTACCTAAATGGTTTTTTGTTGTTGTTGTTGCTCAATCCCAAGCTTTTACAAATTTTAAGCCCAACTTTTGGGAAGTCCTCTAGAATAAGAGTAAGAGATTATAACTTCTATTATGAGAAATCATATCAAGGGTGATCTTTAGATCACTGTAAAAACACATAATGTGTTAAAACAGTCTCCTGAGATGAGCTGAGGCACATTTTGACTCAAACAAATGTTGTTATAAGGATTTGGTATATATCAAGCTCTTTCTGTTTGTTTCTAAAAATCCTATCCCAGTTTCTTAATATCCTTTAGGCAACAGAGTTGTCCAGAGGCATCAGAGATGTCACCATGAACCGATTCTGTTACCTGCTAGTTCTTCTTGTTATAGGAGTGAATCTTAATTAGCTTAAGTTAATTTTCTTTTTTAATTCTTCTTTTTATTATTTTATTTTAAAAAAGGAGTTTAGAAGGTTCTAGTATTCTCCATGGCTGAAGCTGAGAGTCTGAAACCCTGATGCTTAAGCTCTATTCTAGATCGTAGCACCAGCTCCTTCAGGATATAAGGAAAAGAGATAATATTTCCACAATGATAGATCTTTGGTTTTACAGGTAAGTTATTTAGTTTTGCAGTAGTGAACACAACTCTATTTTGAAAAAAAAAAATGTTTTGTAAGGAAAGGAGACTTTTTTTCCCTGTATGGGAAATTGTATAGTCTTCCTAGCTGCTTATAGGAGCATGGGAACATAGGGAATGGGTTAAGGATGAAATATTTTCCTACTGTTTTCCCAATAGAAAAATAAATGAATTGACTGAGTATATTGGGATATCCGAACTATTAACTGTTTTTGACACCCTAAATATTTCAAGGAACAACGTGAAACTCTTTGACTTCTCTTTCTTCCCAGTTGTCTTTTTAAGTGTGTATTTATCCAGATTGATCAATTTATCTCTTTATCTGTCAAATCTGTCTCTTTTTTTATGTTTATTTATTTATTTGAAAGAGTTACACAGAGAGAGAGAAGGGGGGAGAGAGAGAGACAGAGAGAGAGAGAGAGAGAGAGAGAAAGTTCATCCATCCAACGGTTCACTCCCCAATTGGCCACAATGGCTGGAGCTGCGCCGATCTGAAGCCAGGAGCTTCTTCCAGGTCTCCCATACAGGTTCAGGACTTGAGTCAGGCTATAGCAGAAAGCTGGATTGGAAATGGAGCAGCCTGGACTGGAACCAGCGCCCATATGGGATGCAGGCACTACAGGTGGCAGCTTTACACACTACACCACAGTGCTGGCCCCATATCTGTCTCTTACTGGGGAAGAAAGTAGAAATCCCTTTACTTTTTATAAGATTTTATTATTCATTTTGAAAGGCAAAGTGTTAGAGATTTCATTTACTATTTCACTACCCAAATGGTTTCAATGCCCAGAGCTGGTCCAGGCTGCAGCCAGGAGCCAAAATTCCATTCAGGTCTCTCATATGGGTGGCAGGGGCCCAGACTATTAGGACATCTTTGCTGTATTCCCAGACGCATTAGTATGGAGCTAGATAGGAATCAGAGTAGCCAGGACTTGAACCGGTGCTCTGCAAGTGGCAACTGAATCTTTTAAGCCACAGTACTATTTTCCCAGAAATTCCTTTACAAAGCACAGTACCTATTACTGGACCTCAAAGAGGCAACTAAGAACCTTAGGTTTAATCACATGGTTAGGCCTCCAAGTTTCACTCTTCTGCTATTAACCTTATGCATTTGGTGGTAATTGCATATCTGAAGTGATTTGTCTTAAAGGAATTATGACAAGCATAGATTGAACATGGTTAGATAGTTCATGTTTATATTCTAGACAACTAGAAAAACAATTATTGGTGGCACTTCAGTTGCTTTGTTTTTCCTTTTCCTTTTGATTGTCTACATAAGTATATAGCTATATCGTTACTAGGTTCCTAAAAATTGTTCATTTAATAAAACTAAATAAGATAATAATATCAACTCAAACATTGGTGTTAATGGAGGATTGCCAGCTCCTGAATTCCCAAAATAATTTATAGCACTTTGGTGATTACAGTAGATGTAAAAGGCTTCAGGCACTATGTTTAGAATTCTTTTTGAGGTATCTTTTCTTTTCCTTTTTCTCTTTCTTTTTCTTTTCTTTTCCTTATTTTCTTTCTTTTTAATAAAAGCAATAGCTGGAGCACTATTTCATTAGATTGGGCAGGGTTTTTTTTGAAGATTTATTTATGTATGTGAAAATCAGAGTTACACAGAGAGAGAAGGGGGGGAGGGGTCTTCCACGCGATGGTTCACTTCCCAATTGGCCACAACAGACCTAGCTGTGCTGATCTGAAGCCAGGAGCCAGGAGCTTCTTTTGGGTCTCCCACATAGGTGCAGGGGCCCAAGGACTTGGACCATCTTCTACTGCTTTCCCAGGCCACAGCAGAGAGCTGGATCGGAAGTGGAACAGCTGGGACTCTAACCAGAGCCCATGTGGGATGCTGGCACTTAAGGCCTGGGCGTTAACCCACTGTGCCACAGTGCCAGCCACGGCAGTTTTTGTGTAATATTTATTTTTACTTTTTACTGATGCAGTTCTACAGATATGATCACAGGGACTGCAAATTAATAATCTGAAGCACAGCAGATAATGTCTGAGAATTATGTAGTTAGAATTGAGTAAAAGATTCAGATAGTTCAACATCAGATAAGTGGGTGGAATATGTGGAATTGTGAGTAGGATTTTGGACAGACTGAAATTTGACTGAGAGACGCATATCAGATGTGTCTTTCCGCAGGATGAAAATTTAGGAGGCAGGGAAAAGGTGTTTAATTTTAGTGATCACATTTGCTTCCCTCTGTATTCCAGAAAGTGCTACTGTTCAATAGTTGGTGGGTGACATATAGGAAAAACTTCAGCCTAGTTTCTAGATTGGGTTTTGCCTATATAAATATGTTAAATAGTGGTTTTCTTTGATTCTAAAACTAGAGTGATTAAATTTCTGGTTTCAAATTGGTGCTTGCTATGGTTTTCCTGTTTAGTTACAGTACGGATATTTTCTGAGATGTAACTGAGTCATTCCTATACATTAGCAGCTTAATATTTGTCAGACATATATAATTTTGTGCTCCAAACATTTTCAATGGATTTCTTAGTAACATTGTGTTATGCAGCTAAAAAGAGCTAACGAACAGCTTTAGCATGTACTAGTTTGCTAAGCATGGCAAATTATGTTGAGAAAATCTAGACATTTTTAGGCCCTTTATATAAAATTTTATTACTTTTTTTGGTAGCCCTTTTCTCAAAATGGAGTTTTGCTTTCAGTTTGTCAGATAACTATAGAAAATATGTACCTTTATATATGCTCACCCAAAATGTAAAAGATAGGAAGAAAATGTTCCAACAGAAGAAAAAATTATCAGAATTATCAGAGGGAAGATTGGTAAAATCTTAACTCAAATCTGCATAATATCAATTAATTTATTTTGTTAAGTGCATGAAATATGTTAATTTCAGTCAAGAGATTTTTATAGTACTCTAGTTTGTGCTTCCTTAGGTCATGGCTTATTTATGAATTTTTTACTACTTGTATCTAGTAAGGAATTGGTACATTATAAATAGGTCTAATTTAGTTTGAAACTTGCTGACTGTACTTTCTGTTAGAATTCTGTCTTAGTGCAGTGTTCTAAAATAGTGCTGTCAAACCCTAAAATCTCTATCAATCACTTGGGAAACTGATTTAGTGGTAGGTCTTGGGGTAGGGCTGCTGTTCTTCATTTCTAACAAGCTTCCAAGAGATATCCATGATGCTGGTTCTCAGGCCACATTTTGAGTTGGAAGAATATAGGAAACAAAAAATCCTTGTTATTATTAAACAGATTAGATTCTCTTTAAATATGGACTAATAGTACAGGATTTGAGAACTCTAAAACTTGGGCTTCACTATATTTTTTACATGGAATAAAAATAATTTTAGGGAGAAGAAACAAAGGTTTAGTCTTTTAATCATAATTTTGAAATTTAACCTTTCCATGTTAATTTTAATCACTGAAATGGTAAGTAAATAATATTGACTATCAGTGTACATAGTATTTTATAGATTTTTACATATATACTCCTTATTAGTAGTTCTGAATACTAGTAACAATAGATTTATTTTACCTAAAAAATCTCTTTGGGGGAAATTTGTATTATGAGATAGAGATTTTGCTTTTATTCAGATTTGTGTAGAAAGAAAAGAGTGGCTAGGGAAGTCTGTTGGAAAAATTTAAACGTTTATATGCCTTTAGTTGACTTTTTATTAAAAAAAAAGATTTATTATTTATTTGAAAGAGTTACAGGAAGAGGGAGAGACACAGAGATATTCCATTCGCTGGTTCACTTCCCAGATGGCTGCGATGGCCAGTGCTGGGCCAGACCGAAATCAGGAGCCAGGAGTGTTGTCTGGTTCTCCCATGTGGGTGGCAGGGACCCAAACACTTTGGTTGTCTGCTGCTTTTCTGAGGACATTGGCAGGGAGCTCGACTGGAAGTGGAGCAGCTGGGACTCAAACCAGTGCCCAGGACCGTATGGAATGCAGGCATTGCAGGCAGTGGCTTTACCTGCTATGCTGCAATGCTGGCCCCTAATTGACGTTTCATTTTAAAAAGTAATTGATAATAGATTCATTTTTGTGTATGTCTATAAAGTGTTACTCTGCCAGTAGTATATCTGAAACATAAATTATAAATACAATTAATTTTACATTAAATTAAAGATTTGTGTTTACATTTTTAAAGTAGCTTATAGCTTTTATGTTTTCTGTATATATTTATACAGGTATTTCATATTTAAAAATCAATAACCTTCGAATTTTAGAGTTAAGATTTGGGTACCTGAAACAAATAAATTATGTTTTAGAATTTTTCTGTTTGTGTTCTTTTAAGACATCATTTGAAGTTTAACTTTTTTTAAAATTAAAAGTAGAAATTTATTGCAGTGTTTAATACCTGTGAATAAAACCAGAAAGACTGTAATATTGACTATGTTAGCAAAATAGAATTGCATGTCAGAGTCCCTTTAATGAATCCCCAAATAGAAGGAGTTTACTGTAAGGAAAATGTTTCTAAGTTCTCATAAGTGGGCCATACTATTGTTCTTTTGATTGCTATGACATGTTTCTAGAACAATTAATTGTATGTTAATTCCAGGGCTGGTTCTATGAGTCTTGTAAGACTTCTTAAAATCGTTGATTAAAAACTAATAACTAAACTTATTCAACCAACTTACATATTTTACAGGGTACTTTTTACTTGATTCATGTATCAGCAGGGAAGAAACAGGGAGACAATTTCCTGTAATGTTTCTTTTTTGTATGTGGTAGCATTTTGCTTTGTCTTTGTAGTTCTAACCTGTCACTTGTTAGATACTTCTAATTGAAGCAAAGGATTAGATTTGCAGGGGCAGATGATATAGAATGGTATTTGGAGGGTTATATGAGAGGAGAGATGACAAAAGGCAAGAAGAGGAAGGAGATTATCAAACTGTATACTTGCAACCATTATTGGCTTCTTTCTCTAATCATCTGGTATCCCATTCAGAGTTACGCAGTGAAGTAGCTGATACCCTA